>NC_081419.1:86172177-86858726 GCF_949786415.1 Peromyscus eremicus
AGGAACATAAATTGGTATATTCACTAGAGAAAGCGTAGAGCCATTTCCATAATAATTTTAAAATAGGGGTATAGAGCACACCCCTTCCAGTATCTAGGGCCCTGGATTTCATCTCCATCAAAGAAAGAAAGAGAAGAAAGAAGGGAAGGAGGGAGGGAAGGAGAAAGGAAGCAGGGAGAGAGAAAGGAGAAAGGAGAGGAAAAGTAGAAAAATGAGAAATAGAGAAAGAGACAGACAGACAGACAGACAGATGGAGAAAAAAGAAGGAAATGGGAGAACTGGAATGGGAATGAAAGGGAGACAAAAAAGATAGAGAGAGACAGGAACAAACAATGGAAAGAGGGAATTATTAACCATTATTAGTATTGGAATGAATCATCTAGAGGAAATGACCCTGTATTGGCCCATGATCATTGAAACATTATTTATAATAACAAACATAGAAACATCTCAAGTGCTCCCTTACAGATGAGTGAACAATAAACATAAATGTAGACATATACACACAGACACACACACACACAAACACATAGAAATACATAGTACACATATAGTGGACTGTTTCATAGCCTTTAAAAAGAAGGGAATTCAGAAGGACAAACATGGTATGTACTCACTCATAAGTGGATTCTAGATATAAAGCAAAGAACAATCAGACTGCAACCCACAGGACGAGGGAGGTTATATAGCAGGGGGGACCCTAGCATGACTGTGGCTTATAATAAGTTTTGGTTGTACTCAATTACTGGGCAAGCCTCAATGAAACATTTCACTATTAGGATAAGAATTTATACTGTATCATGCTGACAATAGAAAAATCAATCTATAAATAAAAATTTTAAAAAAGAAGAAAATTTTGTGTCTCATGATAGCATTAATGAACTTCGAGTGTTATGCTGAGTGAAACTACAGACACAAGAAGACAAATGCTTAAAGATCTTATGTACATATAAAATCTGAAGGAAGTCATGCTCATAAAAGCAAAGAATATAATAGTGAACCAGGAAAAAGTGGTGTTAGGAATTGGTGTAGAGCAAGATGATAATGGTAAAAAAAAAAATACAAAAGCTCCACTGACGTGGTGGTTACTTCCTGGAGATCTACTGCAGCGTGGTGATTATGGATGATGATAACTGAATGCTTGAAAATTGCTGAGAGTCAATCATCAATGTTCTCACAACAGATAAGTATGTGAGGTAAACATGTTCATTAGTTTAAGATATGTATGTATGTATAATATATATATAATGTAACTTTATAATAAGCTAATATAGTTATGTATATATATTAAACATATATAAACAAAATGTTGTACACCAAAAATATATACAATATTTATTTGTTAGTTGTGCCTATGGAAAACCAGAAAGGGGAAAACCACCTATTATGCCCATAGAGTTCTGAAATGAAATGAAGCTTGTGGCAGTCCTGCAATGTTCTGTTCCACATGATATTTCTGGATTCCAGTTCAGTGTCTGATTTCACATTCTAGCTTAGAACTTGTCCATAAAGTATGATGCATAAGTGAGAATCGCTTCCTGGAGAGCTCAGCTCATGAGCAGAAATTTTAAACCTCTGCAGTAGAATGTATTTGTTCAACTTTAAAAAAAAAAAAAACCTATCACATTACGTTGTAGGTCTACCTCTTCTTGGAGAATAAACAGCACAGCAGGCACAAGATAGGCTCTCAGTTCAGAAAAACAAAACAAAACTGATACCATGGCTCCGTCACTAGCAATTTATTCCAGAAATACAGTTTATTAACCTATTGTACATATTAAAAAACTAACATTTCATGTAACAATATAAGCATAATATGTATTCAATATGTAGGTGTTCTACATGAGGTAATTAATATTTATACTAGTAAGCTATTTTCCATAATACTGTGAATACATGAGATAAATGAATGAATTAGAGATGGCATCATAAAACAGAGAGCATAGAATTCCATTTCTGAAAGATGTTTCAAAATGTATTAACTATCCCCTTCTGATAAAAGATTCTTCAAAATATGTTAACTACCTCCTATTCAATAATAGATTATAGTATTCAGGCAATTTGGTAATCAAAGTGTACTTTCAATGTAATTTCAATGTACTTTTTCTCAAAGAACTCTGTGTGTCTCCCTAGCGCTTATAATTAAGTAGGTGTAATTCATTAAGTGTTCTTTCTCAACTAGATACAACTCCCATAGATTTAAGGACTACAATGGTTATTTTTGGAATCCATCCTAAAACTCAGAATCACAACATAGTGTACGTAAGTTTTTCTTAAAACATAAATAAAGATGTATTTTGATTATTTGAAACACACATGGAAATATGCATGATTATAGGTTTAAAGACAAGAAAGGAGACTATGCAGAGGTCTTAAGTGACAGAGCAAGTAGAAGGCAAACCATTACAAAAGTAAAGAAAAAGACAATGAGGTTAAAGGGGAAATCTAAAGCCAACAATGAAATTTGAAAAGTATGTCCAGTTATGGAGAAAAAGAAAAGTTTAAATAAGTAAATACATTTTTTTCAATTTGCATACCTTTTTTTAATTATTCTTCAAAAGCCCCACAGTTATAACCAATCACAGTGCTTCAAGCATCTTTCAAGTTCTAAAGCTATGGGAAGCATTGTCAATGAACCTGTATCTGCTGTGTACCATCACCTTGGTAAAACCCAGGAATGCTTTTGAGTTTAGAGTAGAATGATATGATACCAAAATATCATGGAATTTAGAAACAGATAAAGTTCAAGACAGGAAGGGCTTAGATTCACTTGACACAGAGTAGTATCCAAAAATAAGTCCAAAGAAAGACTCATATAGATATCTGCAATTGGAGAGTGAAGGATATGATGTTTAATTACCAAGAGAAAACACTAACACCACAGAGAAAACACACAGAGAACAGGTAATTTTAAATCTTTTCTTACAGTTGGTTGGGTTTTAAAATCATTCTTGTTCATCATATAATGTACATTCATTTACAACTGTTAAAATACCCACAATACGAAAGGCCAGACTTAATTTTTTTTGACTTATGTTGTGAGTGGTCCCCTTGTTCATACCTTTATACAGTCCTAAGTCTGTCATATATAGAATTCTCCAAAATAGATTTTTCAGACACCTAAATTTTTAAGAATTTCCTAATTCTTAAAGGAAATATTTGGTAAGGAGTTTCCTAATAGAGTTGTAAGTTCAGTACCCCTATAGTCATCTGCTAAGTTTGAGCAAAACACCCATCAAAACACTCACCTGTGTACATTTTCTCCTGTTTTGATAAATATTGTAAGTTTATTATTCCCTCAAGACAGACTCTGTATTATTAATTCTCAAATTGCCATGAAACCTACTTTACATCCAAATAAACCCAACCCCTTCTAATTTAAGAACAGCTGCTGTTTTGATTGATTATTGAGGAAAATATAAGTAACTGTGTATCTTTTTCAAAAAGCTACTTGTGAAAATAAATGATACAAAGCAACACCCATCACTTTCAAATTTCAAGATTCAATCTATTCAGTACCTTTTTTTCATTTTAATTACTTTGACTCTCCTCAGTTTCTCTCACCCAAGAAAAATTAAAATTTTCCATTTGTTAAAACTCTTTAACTGTCTTACTTACTGTTGAGAAATAAAATTAATACAAACATTTGTTATAAACCACGGGAGATGGAGGTAGAGGGATGGCTCAGTGATTGAGAGCACTCACTACTCTTGCAGAGGAAATTGGTTCGGTTTACCAGTACCCACCTGACAGTTCACATCTGTCTGTAATTCCAGTTCCAGAGGACCCAATGAATCTTTCTGGCTTCCTCAGGCACTGCTTGCAAGAAGTGTACATACATACATGGAAGCAAAAAAAAAATCATATGCATAAAATGAAAACAAATAAATCTTTTTAAAAGAGGAGAAAATGTAAAAAGTAAATCAAATTTCTGATCTGTAAGTATTATTCTGTTTTCAAATTCTCCACAGCACGTTGCAAAATAAGTATGTATTGGAAATGTGCACCTGGAGTAAATTCACAATATTACAAAGCTTTCTGATGTTTTCCAATTATATTTCCTCAGGTACAATGTTATTCTAACTCAAAGTCAAATCCAAATAACGTTTTTTCTATATATCAGGGAACTTTTTCATAATTATTTTTCTGTGGTATTCAATTCCTTTTCCAGGTTGCTATCTACTTTGCTTCAGACAAACACAAGCACTTTAGATATGACCGATCCATCTTAGCAGTTTCAAAACAAGACTCTTATCTACAAATAAAGCCGCACTTCTCATTCTTTAAACATGTCTGTGCATTTTACCTGTATAAAACAAACAGCATCTTCACAGACTGGCTTCCCTGATTTCTCTAGCCTAAAGTACCAAATAATAACCTAACATAAAATATAGGAAGCTAATTATTCAAACCTCAAGAGACCCAGTAAGCAGATTTTCTGAAAACACTGGATAGTTTTAAATGTGCTCATAGTTTAGACTCTCTCCCTGGAGGGCCATTTGATTTGTCCAGTGCAACTAAAGGATTTCAGATCTCATGAAACAACATTAAAAAGGAAAAGGAAAACAAAAGTGGAAATTTTTATACTATTGTACTATTTTGTCGTAGCTATTGTAATTAATCCCTAAAAGTATATAATTAGCTCAAATCATGACTATAAATATTTAATCACTTGGACACTCTTGCCTTGTTCCTGCGCTTAGCCCTTGTTTCCTTGATCAGTAGTTTGTTTTATTCACTTTTAAGTTTATATCTTCTGTTGACTTCTACACATCTAAATTTAGGTACAAATTCACAATCATATAATATATAAAAGTGAAAGTTTCATAAATATTTCTTCTTAAAATACATTAGTGTCCATTTTCTCCACTCCAATTCAATATAATTCTTGAAGTCTTAACTAGTTCAATAATACAAAAGAAAAGATGGAGCGGGGGAGAGAAGAAGGAAGGAAGGTCAAAAATTAAGAAAGGAAGAGAGATCAAAAGGAAGGAAGGAAGGAAGGAAGGAAGGAAGGAAGGAAGGAAGGAAGGAAAGAAGGAAGGAAATACAAACAGAAAAATAAGTCAATGTATCAAGGCAACCCTATTTGCAAATGATATGATTCACTACATAAGAGACCTTAAAGACTCCACCAGATGCTGGGCGGTGGTGGCGCACGCCTTTAATCCCAGCACTCGGGAGGCAGAGCCAGGCGGATCTCTGTGAGTTCGAGGCCAGCCTGGTCTCCAAAGCGAGTTCCAGGAAAGGCGCAAAGCTACACAAAGAAACCCTGTCTCGAAAAAAAAAAAAAAAAAAGACTCCACCAGAAAACTCTTAGAGCTGATAAATACTTTCAGCAAAGTGTCAGCATACAAAATTAACATGCAAAAGCCAGTGACAAACATACTGAAAAAGACATCCAGGAAATGATCCTATTTGGTAACAAAAAAAAAAAAAAAAAAAAAAAAAAACCTGGGGAAAAAAATGTAACCCAGAAAATGAAGAACTTTTACAATGAAAACTTTAGAACACTGAAGAAAGAAATTGAGGATGATGTCAGAAGATAGAAAGAGCTCTCATGCTCATAAAAAAGAAAGATCAATGAGAAAATTGATATCCCACCAACATAAATCTGTAGTGGTATTTGCTGCACCCATGACCTTGGGATATGGCCCAAAGGAGGTGGTGATTCCTGCTATTGTGTGTTGGAATTGGAGAAGGGTCACATGACCTTGCTCCCTGCTCCCTGCTCCCTGCTCCTGGTAGCAAGGCTGATTTGCTCCTGGTCAGACAGAGGATGACTTCTGTTGTCTACACAAATTGTTAAATGGTCTTATTAATAATAATAAAAAAAAACGGAGCCAGATATTTGGGTGAAAGCTGACAGATCAGAAAAGCAGAAAGAAGCCAGCCACATTCTTCCCACTTAGAAATCCTCAGCCAAAGAGACCTACTTTCTGTATACCCACGCCTATATGCCTTTCTGTTCTGCATCTCACTTCCTTTCTCTGCCCAGTTACATCACTTCCTGTCTGTCTGTACTAGCTAACTAGTGTTGGAATTTAAGAAATGAGCCACCACACCTGGCTTTGTTCCCAGTGTGGCCTTGAACTCACAGAGATCCAGATGAGTCTCTGCCTCCTGAATGCTAGGATTAAAGGCGTGTGCTACCATTGCCTGACTTCTATGTTTAATATAGTTGCTGGCTTTTTCCTCTGATCCTCAGATAAGCTTTATTAGGGTGCACAATACATTGGGGGACACAATACATCACCACATAAATCACACTACAGATTTTATGAAACCTTCAATAAATACTAGGACCATTCTTCACAGACATAAAAAACCAATCTCAAAATTTATATGGAGACATAAAAGAACAAGGCTAGCCAAAGTAATCCTGAACAAAAAGCAAGTATCATCATACTGATTTCAAATTATACCATAGAGCCACAGTCATAAAAAAAATCATGGCACTGGCACAAAACAGACACATAGATCAATGGCATAGAATAGATGACCCAGTCAAGGAAAGCCCCTAATCTCTGAATCCTGATTGGTGAATACTGTAACTGTAACTTGGCAACAAATGTCTATGATTTTTATGCTTAATATTCACTTCGACAGGCATTCAGGGTTGCAGTTCAGCTCCTGAGTCCATTCTGCTGCCCTGATCCATCATCCCCCTCCCCTCCCCACTTCTTTTGTACTGCCCTGAATTAACTCTTGCCTTAACTTTTTGTGTCTGCTTGGGTTGATTTGGAGCCTCAGAACACACCACCTCCTCTCCTCCAAACCCAATCCTCAGCATTCTTCTTAGTTCTATAACAGAACACCTGCTGCAGCCTTCCTCCCACACCACCACACATTTTCTGTGTATCCCACAGACCTTCCCTTCCTAACCTCCCTCCCCCTGTTCCTTTATCCCAGCCCCCAACTCTATCAGGCACTATAGCAGACCTTCTGGGGTGACCTCTCTTAACTCTACACTCCCATTCCAAGGAGACTAAATAATCATTTCTGGTGGAACATTCGGGGTTTTTTACCTTCAGTGAAGCTCTCAGTCCCAATAGCCTAACCTCATTCCTAAGTGTCAGCTCCCAATACCCAGAAATACATTTTATTTGGAAGCCCCAATGAACACACCTATCAGGTTCACAGAAAATTTCTCACCAGGCAACACACAGCCACCATACTCTCCTAAAATCCAGAGAGGAAGCAGAAAACAAGAAACAAAACACTCATCCAACAGAGACAAAACCAGATATCAGCACCTAGAAGTATAATCTTCCCAGTCCAAATGCCTAGAGCCCAGTGTAAAAACAATCAATAACAGCTAGAAAAATATGTCTCCACTACAGCTCATCAATCCTACCATAACAGACTCTGAATATTTCAACATAGCTGAAACATAAGAAAAAGACCTTAAAACCAACTATTTGACAATGCTAGAGGACCTTAAAGAGGAAATTAACAAGTCCCTTAAAGAAATACAGGAAAACACAAGCAAACAGTGGAAGGAAATGAATAAATCCCTTAAAGAAATCTGGGAGCTTAATGTCTGCCCAACATCTCCCAACAGCACCCCATCCATTAGGATCCATATTCCAGCCCTCAACTCTGGCTGCTTTACCAGAGACCAGACTGGTCCTAGGGACCCCAAGTATGACATCTCCCACTGCCCATTAGCACTCCTTAAAGCCTGCCCTACAACCCCAGACTGTACCCGCCCCCTAAGCTTCTTATTCCAGCCCAAAGCTTCAGCAGAAAACTTCTGCCTTACCCAAGGCCAGGCCAGTTTTAGGGATCCAAGCTAAAACACTGCCCACACTCAGCTAACACTACCTGAAGCTGGCCCAATAGCCCCTAAATGCACTCTCTTCCTGAGTTTACATATCCCAGCTCACAATCTTGGCAGAAAACTTCTACTATACTTGAGGGCACGCCATACTAGGAATCCCAGAGGCCAAGCTGGTAACCAGAACCCCAAAGGCCACACAGTTCTTGGAACCATAGAGGCAATATTGGCACCCAAACCCCCAGAGGTCTTACAGGCCACCAAAAAAAAAAAAAAAAAAAAAAACAGCAGAGACACTCTACTGGACCTGAAGACTCCATAGTCACCAGAACCCATGGCCACTTAGGCCATAGGACCAGACAGGAAACAGAAACCAAGGAACAAAACACCCATCCAACAAGTACAAACTCAGGAATCAATACCTAGCCCTGTAATCATCCCAAACCCAGATGACTAAACGCCAGTGTAAGAACACACTCAACAACAGAAAGGGCAATATGGCACTACCAGAGCCAAGCTATCCTTCGACAACATGACCTGAACATTCCAACCCAGCTGAAGCACAAGAAAATGACCTTAAAACCATTTATAAATATGGTAGAGGCCCTTAAAGATGAAATGAAGGAAATCTCTTAAAGAAATCGAGGGAAAGATGAACAAAAATTGGAAGAAATCAAAAAATCTCTTAAAGAATGCCAAGAAAACCAAGAAAAAAAACAGGTGAAGTAAATGGTTCAAGACATGAAAATTCGGAAATATAAGCAATAAAGAAAACACAAATGAATGGAATTCTGGAAATGGAAAATCTGGGTAAGCAAACAGGAACTACAGATGCAAGTATCACCAACATAATACAAGAGATGGAAGAGGGAATCTCAGGCATTGAAGATACAAGAGAAGAAATAGATTCATCAGTCAAAGAAAATGTTAGATGTAAAAAATTCCTAACACAAAACATCCAGGAAATCTGGAACACCATGAAAAGACCAAACCTAAGAATAATAGAAATAGAAAAATCCAAGCTCAAAAACCCAGAAAATATATTCAACAAAATCATAGGAGAAAATTTCATTACCTAAAGAAAGACATGCCTATAGAGGTACAAGAAGCTTAAAGAACACCAAACAAACTGGATCAGAAAAAGTATACATATCACATAATAACCAAAACACTAAATATACAGGACAAAGAAATAATATTAAAAGCTGCAAGGAGGAAAGGGCCAAGTAACATAT
This sequence comes from Peromyscus eremicus, assembly GCF_949786415.1. Classification (NCBI taxonomy): domain Eukaryota; kingdom Metazoa; phylum Chordata; class Mammalia; order Rodentia; family Cricetidae; genus Peromyscus; species Peromyscus eremicus. Next base: position 86,181,193 of record NC_081419.1, read on the forward strand.
AAAGGCAGAACTATAAGAGCTACACTTGACTTCTCAACAGGAACTCTAAAAACCAAAAGATCCTGGAAAGATGTCTTGCAGACTTTAAGAGACCACAGATTCCAGCCCAGACTACTATACCCAGCAAAACTTTCAGACACCATAAGAGACAAGCAGTATGTGGATTAAGGAAGTTCCTATTCTTTTTTTTTTTTTTCATTTTTCTTTATTAAGAAATTTTCTACTCACTCTACATACCATCCACAGATCCCACCTCCTCCCTCCTCCCACCCCACATCCCAACATCCCCCAAATCAAGGTCTCCCATGGGGAGTCAGCAGAGCCTGACACACTGAGCCTAGGCAGGTCCAAGCCCCTTCCCACTGCACCAAGGCTGCGCCAGGAGTCACACCACAGGCACCGGATTCCCAAAAGCCTGCCTGTGCACCAGGGACGGATCCCGATTCCTCTGCCTGGGTGCTGCTTGTCTCTTATGATTGTGTGTTAGCAGTTTACAGAGGAGATTTGTGTATGCTTCTCAGAAATAATTTAACATTACATAGCTGAAAAGTATTTTATAAAATTATATACATGAAAAATAAAAGGGAAGTACATATTGCTTAAATGTACATTTAATTTTCAATAATATTCATGGTTTAATGCTAACATGTTAACATCAGATAAATACTTTTCTTTGGAAAAAAACTTTCAGACACCATAAATGGAGAAAACATGATAAAGTCAAATTTAAACAATATCTATCCACAAATCCAGCCCTACAGAAGGTACTAGAAGGAAAACTCCAACCCAAGGAAGTTAACTACACCCATATAAACATGGGCAATAGATAATCTCACACCAGCAAAACCCAAAGAATGGAAACATGCATACACACACATACACACACACACACACACACACACACACACACACACACACAATAACAACAAAATAAAAGGAATTAACAACCATTGGTCATTAATCTCTCTCAACATCAATAGACTTAATGCCCCAATAAAAAGACACAGGTTAACAGAATAGATATGAAAACATGTTCTATCCTTCTGCATACAAGAAGCATACCTCAACACCAAAGATAGACATCACTTCAGAGTAAAAGGTTGGAAAAATATTTTCTAAGCAAATGGACCTAATAAGCAAGCTGATACAGCTATTCTAATATATAACAAACTAGACTTCCAACCAAAATTAAATCAAAGGAGATGGAGAAGGACATTTCACACTCATCAAAAGAGAAATCTACCAAGAAGACATTGCAATTCTTAATATCTTTGCCCCAAACACAAAGGCACCCACATTTGTAAAAAGAAACACTATTAAAACTTAAATCACACATCAAACCTCACACATTAATTGTGGGAGACTTCAATACCCTATTCACACTAATGGACAGGTCATTCAGATAAAAACTAAACAGAGAAATAATGGAGCTAATGGAAATTATGACTCAAATGGACAGAACAGTTATCTACAGAACATTTCACCTAAACACAAAAGAATACACTTTCTTCTTAGCATTTCATGGAACATTCTCCAAAACTGAGCATAAACTAGTCAACAAAAACAGAAACAACAGAAAGCCTCCAAATCCATGGAAACTGAACAACTCTCTACTGAATCACCACTGGGTCAAGAGATAAATAAAGAAATTAAAGACTTCCTAAAATTCATTGGAAATGAATGCACATGCCCAAACTTTTGGACTCAATGAAAGCAGTGTTAAGACGAATGTTCATAACACTAAGTGCCTTCATAAAGAAATCAGAGAGATCTCATACTAGTGACCTATCAGCACACCTGAAAACTCTAGAAGAAAAAAAAGCAAACATACCCAAGAGGAGTAGATGGCAGGAAATAATCAAACTCATGGTTTAAACCAATAAAATAGAAATAAAGAGAACAATACAAAGAATCAACGAAACAGAGAGTTGGTTCTTTGAGAAAATCAACAAAATAGGCAAACCCTTATCCAAACTAAATAAAAGGCAGAGAGAGAATATCCAACTTAACAAAATCAGAAATGAAAAGGGGTATATAACAACTGACACTGAGGAAATCCAAAGAATTATTAGGTCATATTTCAAAAACCTGTACTCCACAAAATTGGAAGATCTAAAAGAAATGGACAAATTTCCTGATAGAGTCCACATATCAAAGTTAAGACAAGATCAGATAAACAATTTAAATAGACCAATAGCCCCTAAGGAAGCAGGCATTAAAAGTCTCCCAACCAAAAAAAGCCCAGGACCAGATGGTTTTAGTGCAGAATTCTACCAGACCTTCAAAGAAAAGCTAACATCAATACTCCTCAAATTATTCCACAACATAGAAACAGAAGGGACACTGCCAAATTCATTTTATGAGGCCACAGTCACCCTGATACCCAAACTAAACAAAGATTCAACAAAGAAGGAAAATTACAGACCAATTTCCCTCGTGAAATTGCTGCAAAAATGCTCAATGAAATACTCACAAACTGAATTCAGGAACACATCAAAAAGATCCATATCCACCATAATCAAATGAGCTTCATCCCAGAGATGCGAGGATAGTTTAACATGAAAATCAGTCAATGTACTCCACCACACGAACAAACTAAGCATCTTCTGCTGACTTGGTGCTAAAGGAGAAGGAGAGATGTGGTTATCACAGGGAAAACCACTCGGGGCAGAGCTTTTTTATTTGCTTGCTTCTTGTTTTTGCTTTATTGAAAGCTGAAAATGTCATAAGCAGAATCCAGTTGAAAGGGAATGGTTGAAACCACAGCAGAGTGAGGAGATCGCTGGGAGAGTGGCAAGAGTGGAGGTTGGCAAGCTAATGTAGTGAAGATGCAGGTGCCAGATTACAGGACATCAAGAGCTGTAGACTGATGTCCTCAATTAATGAAGCGGAGGGTGAAATGACAGCAAAGGACCAGAGGCTTGAGGAAAACACAACAGCCGTTCAATATAGAAGGAACATAAGGAAACCAGAAAAACACGCTAGGACTTCCAGGCAGCGCTGTCTACTGGAGGTGGGTGATGATTCATTAACGAATGTCCTAATAGAAACACTCCTAAAATCTTGCCAAATGATATATCTTTCTTGATAATTATCTTCAATATAGAAAGTGTAGCATTTTTCTTCACATATTTTATTGCCTATATTTTTCATTCATCACTTTCAAGCATGAAATTCAAAACCTGAGAAAGAGTGAGGGCAAACAGAATCTGATTCTTTCTATACATAGTGTAAAGGAATGCAACAGAATTTCTAAAAAGCTGGATAATCTTTGAAATGTTAAGTAAGAGGGTTCACGGTTCAATAATTCATGAGGAATAAAGGACTCATTAAGGTGCAATTAAGGAGATAATATTCAGGATAAAACTCAGAAAGTTAAACAAACCTTAGATCCAAAAGCAAAGCAGCTATGCTACATTGAAATGATGACATACTGAAAACGGACATCTTAGGTCACCCAAGGGCTACATAGCGGTTAATTTTATATGTCTGTTTGACTAAACTAAGAATGTTAGTATTTATCTGTGAGTGCGTCTGTGCTCTGGGTAAAATTGAAAGGAAGATCTGAGACTAAAGAATACTGTCGTCAAAGCTTGGTTCCCAGTGTGGCAACATAAAGAGGTGGTGACACTTATGTTGGACCCCAGTTCCAAAGGAATGGGTCATAAAAAAAAAAGTGAACCTGATCTCTGAATTCCTCTCTTTGGCATTCCATTGATTTGTGACATTTCTCTGTCTTGCACATACTCCTTCCATGATTCCATCAATATGGTAGTGATATGCCAAGGAGACTCACATCATGCTACCTAGACTTTTAACCCTACAAAAATGTGAGCTGACTAAACCCTTTGTCTAGGAGGAATGAAATAAAGGAAAGAGCCGGGCGGTGGTGGCTCACGCCTTTAATCCCAGCACTCGGGAGGCAGAGCCAGGCGGATCTCTGTGAGTTCAAGGCCAGCCTGGGCTACCAAGTGAGTTCCAGGAAAGGCGCAAAGCTACACACAGAAACCCTGTCTCGAAAAACCAAAAAAAAAAAAAAAAAAAAAAAAAAGAAATAAATAAATAAAGGAAAGAAGGAAGGAAGGAAGGATCAAACTCAAACTCAGGGCTGAAATCAATAAATTAAATACAAAAGAACAAAACAAAGAGGGTCTAAAACAAAGAGGGTATAAAAACGTGGTTTTTATACCTAGTGAATCTGTGTCCTTTTTTATTCTGAGTATCTTGAACTTCATTTAAAGGCCATTTTAATCTTCTCTTCTCCAGAATTTTCATCCACTAGGTTCTTCCTTTCTTTTTGAATAACTGGGTTCTTAACAATGCCTTACAGATTGAAAATAAGGGTCTCTACATAGCAGCAAAAATAGGGGAAACATAATTTATTTCTGCACACCTAAAAGTATTCATATCTATGGTCCACAAACACCTTTCAAATGCCTCTACAAGTAAATAGAATACACTATATTTATGATACAGTCTTATGATCAGACAGTTCACAGGTACACCATTCTTACATTCAAAGTGGCATGAAACACAGCAAAGTTAAATAAGGTCATTACCTGTTTCATTTTAGTAAGAACAAAAGCTATGTCTGAAATATGAAAGTTAAAAGTCCTAATTTTAGTATGAGCAAATGAGACTGAATATTCAAAGTCACAGAATAGAAGCAGAGATCATTGGCTACTATTGTTGATTTTTAAAATAATTTCTAATCATAGAGTGTCTGAATCTATTCTCATTTTTAAGATTAGAACACCCCTCATAAAGGCAAAGATGCTTTGATCATAAATTAAATCATTCCCCCTACCTCTTTCTATAGGAAAAAGCATCCTGCAGTGTGTACTCTTCTAGACCTTTCCTGTACTTTACATTTATGTGTATTTGTCTTTTTAAATGTACATGGCTGCACTTTCTTTCTGCAGTTTTTCAGATGGTACAAGGAATTGGTTGAGATCTGGGAGGAACACATATCACACTCAGTTTAAGGGATTATACACAAGTGTTCATGTAGGAAAATAATAACTACTAAGAAAATGAAAGACTGTCAAAACTAATGAACTCTAAAACAAAAAGGCTGTTGTCGTTGCCCTTGGTTACCCTCCACAGCTACATGGCAAGACCCTACTGTTGAGGACATCACATACTTTGGCTGCAGAGTATTGAGGAATCAATCTTGAACTAAAACTTTCCTGGTAGCTAAATTTTACAATGCCAAAAGGTGTTATGTAGGCTCATGGAGGAAAAACACAATAGTCTCACCTAGTGCTGGACCTTGCATATTGCAATAATGACCTGCCGGGCACTAGTGCCGTAGTGACATGACTGTTGGCTTTCTGGTGGATTTGAAAACTGTTCTACAAAAGGGACTTATATAACATGCCTGATAGTAAAATCCTAGACAAAAGGTCATGCCTGGGAAACTCATGTGTTCTAGAGTACGGCCTACTATTTTTATTTTACTCAAAACTTTTGTCATAACATTGACTCCTAAATAGTTAAATTTATGTCCATAGACCTGGACTTCTCTCAGTCTTGGTCAGAGAAGCTTCTTTTTGCAGTTGGCAAAGGTAAATTCTGAGATGTGTGATTGTGGAAGTGGTGAGAATAAGAGACAAAAAGCTCAGCCCTAAATGGAGTATCTTTATCAATATCCACTATACTGCCAAGGCTCAAAGAAGATGGTGGAGGAGGAGGAGGCAGAAAGAATGTAAGGTCCATCTGAAGGATGGGGAAGAGTGCAATGGAAGGCAGTCTTCTGGACATGCCATAACTATCACACTCATGAACTCACAGCAACTATAATTATTTGCACATGATACACACAAGAGCAAGTCAACCAAACTTCAATCCTAGATGGGAGATGTGCTTTTCAGGCGTCATTCTTTATTGAGAAGCTATTGCGGTTGGTAGCTCCTAGGCAAAGTAGAATTATTCTTCTTTGAGAATGTTCCCACTGGGAGGTTTCCCATGCTTCAGTGGATGACACGAGACCCATGCATATGAACAATACTGACAAGACTGAGTAGGCTATAAAAAAAAAAAAGATACGAAGTTGGGAGGGAAACCTATTGGAAAGTTAAAGGATGGAAATCAAGAAATAGATATGATCATATTTTATTAAATATGTGTATGAAATTCTCAAGAATAAAGAAAAATTGTAGGTTAAAAAGAAAAACAAATATCCCTGGTAAATACTGCCAGAATTCCCTACATGTGATTTTAAAAAATCTTATTGTCTATGTTTTAAATTTCTTAGTATAGGCTTCTAGCTTCTTTATGTCTAAGAATTTATATCAAAAATATTCCTTGGGAATTGAGGCTTGTGATTATTATAATCTTCACTTTGTAAATATTTGTAATTACTTCTGTTTTCAGAAGGGATTGTCTCACCTTCCTAAGTAGAAGAAAAATAGACTAAATATTGGTGTATATAAACAATGTAGAAAGGCAGATTTTCACTGCGATTGGTCAAAATGCACTTCTATGTTCACAATGCAAGCACTTAGGAGATCTTTCTGTAACTCAGTAGCTGTCTGCATACTCTCTTCATTGCCATCTTCATTTCCTGATTCCTGAATGTGTAGATCACAGGATTCAGAAAGGGAGTGAAAACTGCGTCAAATATGGCCAGAAATTTATCCAGGTGTATGGTGGAAGATGGCCATGTATAGACAAATATCAAAGGACCAAAGAATAAGACCACCACAGAGATATGAGCTGAAAGTGTGGACAGGGCTTTAGAGGAACCACTTGAAGAGTGTTTTTGTACAGTGATTATGATGACAATATAGGAAATGATCAGTATGATGAAGGAGCCCACAGAGATGAACCCACTGTTGGCTGTGACCATGAACTCTAGTTTATGGGTGTCTATGCAGGCAAGTTTGATGAAACGGGGAAGGTCACAATAGAAGCTGTCCAACACATTTGGTCCACAGAAAGGTAAATTAACTACAAAAGCCAGTTGAACAAGAGAGTGTGTAAGGCCAACTAACCAAGCAGTCACTACAAAGGAAAGACACATTCTTGGGCCCATAATGGTCAGGTAATGGAGGGGTTTACATATGGCTACATATCTATCAAAGGCCATGGCTATGAGTAAAACCATCTCCACACCACCAATGACATGGATGGAGAAGATCTGAATGACACAGCCTCTAAAGGAGATGACTTTGCGCTTTCTGAACAGATCATACATCATCTTAGGAGAAGTGACACAAGAAACACCTAAGTCAATGAAGGAGAGGTTGGCCAACAGAAAGTACATTGGAGAGTGTAACTGAGGGTCTGAAGCCACAGTAAAAATGATGAGGGAGTTTCCCATCATGCTTGCCACATAAAACATGGAGGAGAACACAAAGACAAGAAGCTGAATGTCCCAGGAGTTGGTGAGTCCAAGAAATACAAACTCCGACACCACAGAGTGATTTGCTCCTTCCATGAGCATGAACATCAGTGCTACCTGGAGGAGGAAACGGGAAAAACTGTAAATTGTACTAACAGAGTATATTAAGAAAAGTTATGGAAGTCTGTTTGTAATCTAACATTAAAATCAAACTAAAGATAAACATATGAAAAAATGAAATCCACTTAATGTCAAGGAGTGAACTTTAAAATGAAAGTGAAATATCACTTCATACTTGTTAAAAGAGGCTTTAACAAAAGGTCAAAAAAGTTCATAATGGATATGAAAAATAAATCTATCTTTAAATTGTTGATAAGCATATAAATAGTGCAACATTACAAAAGAAAATTACAATACATCTCAAAATTTCAAAATATGGTTTTATGTAGCTCAGGAATAAAGCACTCACTTACTAAGGCATTGACCATGGTTTTGGAAAAAAGAAAGAAGAAAGGGGAAAGGGAGGGAGGGATATAGAGAGGGAGAGGGAAGGAGGAAGGGATGGAGGGAGCAAAGGTGAGAAGGATTAAATTAGAACTACCATATGATTGAACGAGACTCCTTTTTGCACAATCCGTTACAGTCTGAGGAAATTCCACCATCATATGCAATAATTTCTTCCCATTATCCTTGCAGCATTACTTACAATAATCAATATAGAAAAAAATCTAAATGCTCATTGGCATTTGAGTTGATAGTATACAAACACACACTAACATACAGGCACAACAGAATATTCTTCAGCTTTTTAAAAGGAGGGAATCCTGTTTTATAATAATCTGCATAATCCTAGGGGTCATTGTTATATATGAAATTAAAGAGATGGAGAAAGACCAATACAGATAATCTCACAAACACACAGACTCCAAAGAACGAATGTTCATAAGAGCAGTGAATACAGGTGTGTACCATGTAGAAATAAAGATGATTGGAAAGTGGGAAAAAAAGATGTTGGCCAATGGGTGAAGATATTCTGCTAGGATGATAATGTTTCTGGAGATTCACCACACATCATTGTGACTCTGGTGGACAGTAAAGCTGTGATGTATGTTTGAAAATGCTGAGAGGAGATTGTCAATGTTCTCACAGGAAATAAATGTGTGATGTGACTAACTAGTTTGATTTAATTGTTTCACAATGCACACATATGTCAAAACATCACACTGGATTCTCTAATTAGAAACAAGATTTATTCATTAGTTTGTTTTTTTAGGTTTTTATATTTTGTTTATTTTTATTATTATTATTAAGAAATTTTCTGTTCATTAGTTTTTTATACCTTAATAAAACTGAAGAGGGAAAGCCACCTAGAACACCTAGGGATTGTGAAAAGATGACCACACGGGGGAGCAGATGGCACTTGAGTAGTGCTACCATAGTCTCTCTCTCTGAATTTCATGTTCCTCTGTTTTCCCTCAGAGTGGGTACAGAAATATTCCTTTCAATGGAGAAGACTGGCCAACATGGAAACAACTGATTTTTGCTTCAAGAATAATATAGAGCCTGGTCCACGCACATAAAAACAACATTCTCTTTGAAGTCCAACACTACTATCTTATTCTGACAAATAAGCCCTTCTTCCTCCTACCTTCTTCTGGAAAACACTTAACTTCAAGGTTTATTGAATGTTTTATCAAACCATGATTTCTTGCTTTATATTTGTATTTATGTTATTTCTTTAATTTTTTGAGGATGTAATATGAATACATCATTTCTCCCTTCCCTTTTCAAGACCTCCTATTTACCCTCTCCTTGCTCTCTTTCAAATTTATGGCTCTTTTATTATTTTTTACTATCCCTCAAATAATCTACACCTGTCATGATACTACTCACCAAATACATGTAAGCATGTTAAATAGAGAGAGCATGACATATGTCTATTTCTGTTCTCTGAAGCAATTAAGAAGTGGTCCAGGGGGAGGTGTAAGTCCCTCTGTAACTGTCAGTTACCAGCATATGTCACATCAGACACAGAAACTGTAGGTGCCTACAAATTTTTCCATCACAACAAAACCAAAATTTTCTATCACAACAAAACCAAAATGTCTCATTTTAAACTGGAAGTATTGGTCCATGGAACAGTAGGGTTGGGTGAGAATCATTACCCTGAAGTGCATAGCACGTGATTTGAAAACTTAACCATCTAAAAGAAACAATGTAGTAGACTACTTTCTGTTCCAACACTGGTGACAGGATTCAATATATTTTATTATAGTTTACTATTTAGTAAAGAAACGTTATACGATAAACAGAATATGACCCTTGAATTCAGATCAAAATTAACACGGTGGTTCATACACCACCAAATTAGGTATTAGGCATAAGCCCCTGAGTTTCAGTCTATTTGTCTATTGAACACAGTTTTAAATCATGCATTTTATGATTTGGTTAGGAATAACACAATTAAAGATAATAAGCACTCATTCAGCATGTAGTATTCCACAGACAATTTTTTGGCAAAAAGTTAGCATTACTTTTCTTTTCCATTTGTACATAAATGAGCTGAAATCAAAATATAATAAAATGAATGAAAAAAACTTAGGGTTTAAGCAAGCAGGGAACATTAAAACGCTTCACTGCTGAAAAATATTTCAAAATATATTAGCTATTTTCTTTTAACAAGAGATTTTTCAAAATATAACTGGATCCTATTTGAAAGTATGTAATGTCCATGTTATCTTGGTGATTAAAATATAAACTTTAAGCTGAAATTAAATATATTTTCTTTCAAAAAACACAGGTGTCTCTTTAGTGGTTATTATAAATCTAAGTCATTAAATTTTTCTTCACAGAAAAAGGCCATAATGTCCTTAAAGTTAAAGACTACAACATTCTTCTACCCAATGTACCCCAGAACTCATAATCATAATACAGTATGATTTTTATTGAAACATGAAAAGGATATTTTAATACTTAAAAACCATCTTAAAATATGTTGTTATGTAGTCAAAGAAGATAAGCATAGAGACTAGCCAGAATTATAAAGTGACAGAGAATTAGAAAATAAAGGATTATAGAAGTAAAGATTTGGAGAAAAAGTAAAAATAAATGAGATTAAAGAGAAAATCTTAAAAAGTACTAAGAAAATTGAATAGCATTTGTGTAATTATAAGGAATAAAAGGAACCAGGCCCCTTTAATAAAATAATGGATAATTTATGAGAAATGATAAGCATTGATTTTCAGAGCTACCCTTCAGAAACCATATAATTATAACAATAAAAATGCAGTAACTTCCAGTATGTTACATATAAGTATTTTTGACATATGTTCATTACACATAGTAATAGGTTTCATAAATCCATTCTCCCTTTTACTTGTTTTGAATTCGTATATAGGTTAACAATTATTATTATGGTATTTTGGGGTTTGAAGTTCTAAAACTCTTGGAAGACATTCTCAATTTATCAGCTGTGAATTTACCTATCTTTTCTCTGCAACCCCATTCATCTAGTAAGAACTAGGAATTTGTCTAAAGTGAATTTAGCTGAGTATGGTGAGTTATGTTCAGAGAAGAGCGAGTTATAACTGCAGTACAAACACCAAAAGATTTCATATATGGTAAATTTGGAAGAATTAAAAGTCAACAGTGTCAACAGCTAAATTCTTAGGACAGAGAAAGTTTTAATAAGTTTCCAGATCTGTTTAACTTGAGGCCAATGCCACGAGAGGGAGCCTGTGCCGTACACTGCCTAGGTGGCCAGGAACAGGCAACTGGATAGGCCAGAGACTTAGGGTAGAACCAAAGACAACTAAAAAAAGAAATCAATGAAATGATCCCTAGTGATATTCTACTATACTCGTAGATTAGTGCCTTGTCCAGTCATCATCAGAGAGGCTTCCTCTGGCAGCATATGGGAGTGGATGCAGAGAAAAAACAGCCAGACATTATGTGGAAAGAATGTCTAAATTGGAGGTCTCTATCCGGTCCCTCCCTCAGAAATTGGGGACCTCCATCGATGAAGGGGAAAAAAGACTGTAGGAGTCAGAGGGGGTGGAGGACCCCAGAAGAACACGGTCCACCGATTCAACTAAGCAGGGCTCACATGGACTTCCAGAGACTGAAACAGTAAGCACCAGGCCTGCATGGGTCTGCACGAGGTCCTCTGCATACATGTTCCGCTGTTAGCTTGGTGTTTTTGTGGGACTCCTAACAGTGAGTGGGTGTGTCTCTGACTCTTTTGCCTGCTCTTTGAACTCATTTCCTCCTATTTGGTTGCCTTGTCTAGCCTTGATATGTGGGCTTTTGCCTTGTTTTGTCCTCTATGGGCTTTCATCTTTTGGAGACCTCTTCTTTTCTGAAGAGGAAATGAAGAGAGAGCAGACCTAGGGAAGAGGGGAGGTAGGGAGAACTACGAGCAGAGGGGAAACTGTAGTTGAGATGCATTGTATGAGAGAAGAATCTTTTCAATATATATAGAGAGATAGATAGATAGATAGATAGATAGATAGATAGATAGATAGATAGATAGATAGATAGATCTATATGAAATACAAACATTTAAAAGGTTTCTACATCTGTATACAACGACAAGATGTTCACTTACTTGGAAGCCAAAAAATACCCTCAGAGAAAACTCCAACGAGATTGTATTTGGAATTGTCTTCACTTAGACATTAGTTGTACTTGAAAGTGCTGTTTCATAAGTACATTCTTTACGCTCATAACTAATGAAATATCCATGACGAGAAAGATCATTCTATATCTTTGCCTAGTGTAGTACTTACTGTTTTGCCTTAGTCTATACAGAACAAATGAATCGAGGAAAACATATCCCAAGACATTCAGTCCTTATTGATGGACAACACTGGTATTGAGGTTCCTAGTGCAGAGTCATCAAGTTCAAAGGCCCTACTACACACAGTTCGTGTAAACCATCATCCATTTGTGTTTCTTTCTCAATTTGGAATTATTGTAAGCTCACTCACACACTCAATTGAAACATTTCATAGTTTTACTTCTCAAATTGGTAGGAACATCTCTACTTTTAATTGTTACTATGGAAAATTTAAATGATTATCTCCTTTTCAAATAAATACATACATAAATAAAACACAACGACTTTGTAGCTTCAAATTTATTGGACTCAATAAACTAAATGTTTAATTGTTGTTTTTGAAACAATGTCCTTTTGTGTATCCCAGGTTGGCCTCAAACCCAGGCAATCCTCCTGCCTCCATCTACCAAGCTGGGACCAATATGCCCAAAATATCTTTTACAGTCCTTTTCATGTGATTCTGATTCTCTTCACTTTATATTACCCATAAAAATTACTACTCACCAAAATTCTTTACCCTTATCTATTCTACTTATTGTTCAGAAATAAAATTAGTACAAACATTACCTATAAATGGTAGAAGAAAACTGGAAAAATAAATGTATTCCAGGTAGCTCCAGGTATTATTTTTTTAATTATCCATGTCTTATCTAAAAATAAAATTACATTGGAAAGTATGTTTTCAGCAGTGGATTATTTGGTGTTCATGTCAAATTATATTTTTGGTCAGATATCTATGATGACACTCTTCACACTGGAAGACTGCCAATAAACTTGTATCTGTTTTGGAGATGATTAGTATATGCCCAGTTGGTGGATAGAAAAAAAAATGTAACCTTCATGCTTTTGTTTTTTGTATCAATAAACACTTGCTGATTTATCAAGTAGAAGAGGATAAGGTCATTCATGCATTATCAGAGAATGGACTGATTAAGAATAAGCTATGCTACATAGAAAATATCATAAAGCTATTTTATGTTTTCTAATGCCTTTTACATTTCACCAGGTAACAACATGGCTCCAGCTTAAAGTAAAAATCAGTAATGTCTCTAGTATGTCAATAAATTTTTACAAGTATTTTCCTGTGCCTAGCTAATGATTTTTGTAAATGCTATCGATTTTGCTTTAGGCTCAATCAATCAATTTAACATATGACTCAAAATCAGCAATTCCAACAGTGAAATCATATCTATAAATAGAGCACGGTTCTTATTGCTGAATGTCCTTCCAACCATCGTTTACCTGAATAAAATGGACGCAGTCTTCATGGATTCCGATTTCCCTGTGTTCTCCAACACAAAGTACCTATGGTATTCCAGCACAAGAATATATAAAACTAATTAATACATACCTCAAGTGGGCAATGACCAAGACAGTTTTAAAATGCTTGTAGTTCAGGGACTTTTTCCCTAGAGGACCATTTGATTTGTCCAGTGTGATGAAAGGATTTCATATCTCATTATACAGTACTAGAAATAAAAAAGGAAACAAAATTGGGAGGTTTTGTATCATTGTGCTAGTTTGTTATATTTATAAATAGTTCAATTAATTTTTTAAAATAGGTAAATATACTCGTGATGACTTCCTTTTAATATACTAAATAATTATGGATTTCTACATAGGTTTGGCTGTACGAAAGCTTAATTCTAATGAATAACATTTAGAAATAAAACAACTAAAAACAATAATCAATTTACAGTAAATTTAGAAATTATACCATACCCAAAATGTCCAATGCCTTAAAGCCACTGAAAAGAAAGCTCCAGTTGTGTATAGCTAAAGACAATCAAACACAGTGTTCATACAGAAGGTGGACAGCAGAACAGCATACACTATGAATTCCCTCCTATGTGGTGGACCTCAATCCAATCAGAAGGCAGTTGGTTAGCTCCATCACAGCCAAGCCACTATTGCACAAGGGGACACGTGTTACATGGCAGACCAATATTGCAGCTCATTGGCTTCATCGCTGGTTAAGACTGTTGAAGCCTTTATTCTCCCAGCAGCCTGCATAGAACCATCTGGCGCTATGAAAGCTAACTCAGCCTAATTCCAGTCTGATTTCTCTATATTGTACAATCAAGGTGTACTGTTGGGGGGGCTTCTAGGACCTTCCTGGAGAGCAATAATAAGAAGGTACCCACACACACAGCGTATTTATTTATCGATGGCCTTCAGTATGAAAAACAACAGTTCAGTGCCTGATTTCACATTCAAAGTACATAGCTTTGTATTTGTCCATAAAATATGATGCATACGTGAGAATCACTGCCTTGGAGAGCTCAGCTCATGAGCAGAAATTTTAAACCTCTGAAGATAGCCATTCTGTCATAGAAAGGATTGTGTTTGACTTTGAAAAAATAATGTATCACATTATGTTGTAGGTCTACTTCTCCTTAGAGAATAAACAGCACAGTAGGCACAAGATAGGCTTTCAATTCAGAAAACATAATTAATGCCATGGCTCAGCCACCTGCAATTTATTCCAGCGATAGTTTATTAATCTATTGTATAAATTAAAAACTGAATTTTACATTATAGTTTAAACATAATAAAAGTTCAAAGCTCGCCGGGCGGTGGTGGCGCACGCCTTTAATCCCAGCACTCGGGAGGCAGAGCCAGGCGGATCTCTGTGAGTTCGAGGCCAGCCTGGTCTCCAAAGCGAGTTCCAGGAAATGCACAAAGCTACACAGAGAAACCCTGTCTCGAAAAACCAAAAAAAAAAAAAAAAAAAAAAAAAAAAAAAAAAAAGTTCAAAGCTCTGTTGTGGTGATATTGTGTTCTCCAAAATATTGTGCACCCTAATAAACTTATCTGGGGTCAAAGAATAGAACAGCCACTAGATAAACATAGAGGCCAGAAAGTGGTGGCACACACACCTTTAATCCTAGCATTCTGGAGGCAGAGATCCACCCAGATCTCTGAGTTCAAAGCCACACTGGAAACAGCCAGGTATGGTGACTCACGCCTTTAATCCCAGAAAGTGATGGCAGGAAGCAGAAAGGTATATAAGGTGTGAGGACCAGGAACTAGAGTCTAGTTAAGCTTTTAGGCTTTTAGCAGCAGTTCAGCTGAGATGCAGTTGGATGAGGACTCAGAGGCTTCCAGTCTGAGGAAACAGGATCAGCTGAAGAACTGGCAAGGTGAGGAAGCTGTGGCTTGTTCTGTTTCTCTGATCATTCAGCGTTCACCCCAATACCTGGCTCTGGGTTTGTTTTTATTAATAGACCTTTTAAGATTTGTGCTACACTCTGCTGCTGAGGATATGGTCCTACCACAGTTAGGGTCTGTGTTGATGTCCGTGGGCCATGTTGTAACCAAAGGCCACACGGATTCCCAAGGTTTAGGCTGCAACCTGTGACCATGTTGCCACCAGGTACCATGCTGATCTGGGTGGTATGTGCTGCCACATGGGGTCATTGGATCCTCTGGGCCCAGGTGATGCCAAGGGTCATATGTGGGTCTGTGGCCCTACAGCAGCCATGATCCATGTCCATGGATCCTATTACCACCAAGGGTTGTGTGGTGATCTGGTCAGCCACCTAAGATCATGTTGGTGTCTGAGTGCCATGCAGCCCTCAGAGCCATACTGATCTGGGTGACCTGTGCTGCCACCAGAGCCCTGGTAGCATCTGGGCCAGAGATGCTGACTAGAGAGAGCCATGTCTAGGTCCATGGTCCTACTGCAGATGGAGTCCATGTTGATGTCCATGGCCCATGCTACCACAGGGGGTCATAGGAACCATGCATGTTGAAATTCAAGGGCCATGCTGAGCTGACCCTACCCCTCATGGGAGAGCTGGCCAACACTTGGGAGAGAAGGACCCACCCCATACCATGGGTGTGGGAGAGCTGGCCCCAGTAGCATGGGCCCAGGAGAACTGGCTCTGCCCTTCACCTGAAGGAGGTGGTCCCAGCAGCATGGACTGACCAGCTCAGCCATCACCCAGACCCACATTCTGGGCATTGAGTTGGCCTACCCTAACATCTACCTCATCTATGACCTGCTGGAGCACATGAAGGGACTGGTCCTGCAGAACAATAGCCACAGGTTCCCCATGACTGAGGGAAACAACAGAACATCCAAGAGGAATTTCAGGGAGGGTCCAGTGATGATGGTGTACCAGAGGAAGAGGCCTTGAACCAGACCAATGACTCACTGCAATGAGCATTTGTGGGTGGGGTTAATTGGACAAAAGTGTATACTGTGTGACACACCATAGCTGCCAATGCCATTAGGGTTAAAGAAGAGCTATTAATGAGACAGGAAAGATGGAGGAGTGAGGTTTTTTTTGTTTTGTTTTGTTTTGTTTTTAATTAATGTTCTTTTAGGGGGATGCTGCAGAGTTGAAGGGTGGATATAGAAGGACTGGGAAGTGAGTGTGACTGGGGTGTATGATGTGAAATTCCCCAAAAAAGTCAATAAATAATTTTGTTATACCTTAAAAAGATTATTTGAAATATGTTAAATATCTCCCACTCAATAATAGATTATACTATTCATGCTACTGAGTAATCAAAGTGGACCTTCAAATGTATTTAAATGTATTTTTTTCTAAAAAAACACTCTGTCTCCTTGGTGCTTACGCTAAATTAAATATAATTCACTGAGTGTTCCTTCTCAACTAGATACAACTCCCATAGATTCAAGGAATACATGTTTTCTGAATATTTTCTAAGGTCTCTCTGTTTTTCAGTAGCATTATAATATACCCTTTGAATAATGCAGCAATCACTATGAGAATTGACATGCTAATATTTTTGAAGGAATCTCCATATATTCACTTGGCATCTAAACTAATCTTCATTTATCAATATCATATGAGTTTCCTTTGCTCCACATCTCATTAGAATTTATCTTTTGTCTTTGTGATGATAGTCAGTGTATTTGATCCAAACACACTGGTAGAAAAAAATATTTATTAAGCATTGTCTATATATTCCACATTGGGTGCCACTGCTTCCTTTTCTTCATGCATTGAGTTGGAGGAGAACATGGCAGTGATCTTGGAGTTTGCCAATTGTACTTCTTCATAGAGATTATCATAGAGGCACTAATATCTGAAGAATGATGGAAATTGTAGAAATAGAGAAAACACTGAGAAGGAAAATTATAAAATGTTAAGAAACTCTTGTTAAATATAGTCACAGATAGTTGTTTGAAAACTTTGTGACATGGCATTGCCTCTTCTACTTAGGAATTAGCACCCAATTATTTGACTATATTTTTTTTTATTAAGAGATTTTCTATTCATTCTACTTGTCAACACAAATTCCCCTGTCCTCCCTCCTCCCAACCCCCAGCCCTCCCCCCATCCCACCTCCCATTCTGATGGAAAAGTCTCTACAGTCTAAGGTCTGGGGCTTGGGACTTTACGGAACTGGAAGACACAAATTGCCAAAGTGAGTGATAGCTTAGTGTGTGCTGGTTTCTCATTGGCTGAATCTTCGTTGCTAATTCTAGAATAGGTAGTTAACTCTTTTGTCTAGCATCTCTGCCTCTTGGATTTCTGAGGGTCTGACTTTCTCATCAGTTACTTTAATCACTCATTCTGAGGCAAAAAACACTTCTGAACATCTGTGTAAGATGCTTTTGTTCTTTACTTCTTTTGTCCTTTTTATTCCCTGGGTGACAATATAGACTCAGTGGACCACACTAATTAGAAGTCTTTTTACTGGGGAAAAACAACATAAGGCTCTTTTGTTTTGTAAAAGGTGCTGCTCTCAGTCTGAATGTGAAGTAATCCTCCTCTCAACCAGGAGGAATTCTCCCACTTTGAGAATTACCATGTAAGTAAAACACATGTGTGAACAGATAGTTCACAGTAGAGCAGACTTCATTCCAACCTAACTATGGACAGACAATCTGCCTGCAACTATTGGTCATAAATTATTGGCCCTCAGTTTAAGCTACAATTTAGTTCTTGACATGTTTGCTTTGTGTGTTCTAGAAGAAGCAAAGAGCAGAGAATCAAATGAGCACATATGAATTTTCTCAAGCTTTTGAAGAAGATGCTTACAGAAGGCTCCAGGTGGCTACAAAATAAAGGTAGAATGCTTAACACAAAAAAAAGTGCTATAGAACAGTGCATAATTTGTTCATATTTTCTATTCCATATTACTTTCCTAGTTTCTTATCCTTTTAGTTTTTAATAGCAATAGAATTCTAACATAACTTTCAGCTTCAGCTTCAGTGTTCTATATAGCTTTGATTTCTGTCACTTCTAAGCATTATTCAAAGCAATTTCTATTTTTCTCATTGGGAATTGCAGCTCTCATATGATGGAAGCTTCTCATTATCTCTTAGTTCTTTAAGAGTGTGATTCCCATCTGCGGACAGATTCTGTTAAACTACTCAGGTAAGAGTTCCATTACCTTTCTTTCCAAACAAGACCGACATTTCCATTCCTCAGTATCAGTCAATGGTAGGGCTGGAAATAGTCACCCATTGTTCTTCTTTTCTATTTATATTTTTCATAATCAATCAGTTACCAGCAGTGGGTCCCAGACTGACCCTGCATACAATTTCCATGGAAGAATAAGAGGCTCATGGGGCACTACCCTTTATTGTCTATTGATAGATTCTAGGAAAGGAACAATCATTGTCTCCTGTTGTGTACCCACTACTAAGCCCACCAGCCTCCAACACAGAGCTCCAGACCCATAGCTACACAGATGAACCTCATTAGACTAACTGGTCACAAAGCAAAATGAATAGATAGAACATGAAAGAGGATTTGCAACAGGGTGTGGATAAGGTGGTAAGAAGATAGAAGATGGTGAGGGATGGGGATAAGAGTGGTCAGTATACATTGTGTACATGTATTAAATTATTTGAGAATAAATTTAATTCATGAAAAAGCACTATTTTGGGCAAGCAAAGATTTAATATTTTTAAAAAGTAACTTTTTCATTGATGACACTAATGCAAACCTAGGAAACCAAGAAGTGTCAGTAATTTAAACACACAAAATTCCAGAACAAAGTAAGGGATCGAAGCACAAAGGCTAAAAGCACAAATTTCTTTTAGCATGCCTAGATTCCGTGGCACTAATTTCCTGTATGGAAGCTAGTGAGCACAAGTGTCTGCAGAGCTTGTTTGACTCTCCTTAGATTCTCAAGCACCTTTGCCTCTTGGCTATACACTTCAAAATAAACAGGATTAAATAATGAAGTGACCCTAACTATGCAAGCATAGGAAAAGTCCTGTACCTGGTCTCTATGAGAGCTCTGTAAAACCTGCCTGTAAAACAACAGGGTGTCTCTAGTGTTTTGTATTTGAGTCATTGCTTTACAACCAGGATGCCTCTTTTGCTTAATAATAATATTTTCTCCCTCTTGTGCCCTCCAGAGAATAGTCACCTTATGGTCAGACTTGCATAAGTTGATGGATGGAGGAAATCACTCTGTGGTATCAGAATTTTTGTTGCTGGGTCTCACCAATTCATGGAGAATTCAGATTCTCCTTTTTCTGTTCTTCACAGTATTTTATGTAGCAAGCATGCTGGGAAATCTTCTCATTGTGCTCACAATCATCTCAGACCATCACCTGCACTCCCCCATGTACTTCCTGCTGGCAAACCTCTCCTTCATAGACACAGGTGTGTCCAGCATTGCTACTCCAAAGATGATTTATGACCTCTTCAGGAAGCACAAAGTCATCTCCCTGAATGGGTGCATCACTCAGATGTTCTTCATTCACACTGTCGGAGGAACAGAGATGGTGCTGCTCATAGTCATGGCCTATGACCGGTACATTGCTATCTGTAAGCCCCTCCACTACCTCACCATCATGAGTCTAAGAATGTGCATTTTTCTTTTGGCTCTGGCTTGGATCATTGGCCTTATCCATTCTGTGGCCCAACTGGCTTTTGTTGTAAATTTACCCTTCTGTGGAGCTAATAAAATGGATAGCTTTTATTGTGATTTTCCTCGGTTCATCAAACTTGCATGTACAGACACATACAGACTGGAGTTCCTGGTCACTGCCAACAGTGGTTTCATCTCCATGGCCACCTTCTTCATCCTGGTTGTGTCTTACATCTTCATCCTGGTCACAGTTCGTAAACATTCCTCGGGTGCTTCCTCCAAGGCCCTCTCCACTCTCTCAGCTCACATCACTGTGGTGGTTTTCTTCTTTGGTCCTTGTATTATTGTCTATGTGTGGCCTTTCCCTACGTTACCCATAGATAAATTTTTAGCAATTTTTGATGCTATTATCACTCCTTTTATGAATCCTGTCATCTATACACTTAGAAATAAGGAGATGAAGGTTGCAATGAGGAGACTCTTTATTAGGGCTTTAAGTTTCAAAAATTCTTTCATTGGGAGTCCAAGAGATTCAGATTAAAATAGAACATTCTTGAGGGTAAATCATTTTTATTCTTTACTGAGTGGTCTACCCTAGAAACATTTGTGCAAGCAACACTGAATGGACTCAGCAGGTTGTATTTATGTTATATAATGTGTATACATAAATGTATGTATGTATATAATTTATATGTATATGTAACAACAGTAAATGAAGATGAGGCCTTAAATTTGGTAGAGGAAGGGTTGTCAGGCTTAAGGGTGATATGAGGGAGAAAAAGAAAGAGAGAAATTATGTAATAATATTTTAATTAAATATTTTTTAATTTACTTCTAAGAAAAGCAGTTTCAAAGATCTATTCAATTTACTATTTTAAATACCAGCTGTGAAATGCCTCTTCAAGTATTCTTTGCAGATATGATTAGTTTTTGCTAAGTAATTCTTGGATTCTAAAGTACTGAAAATCAATAAATTCAGCCTGAAATGCGGGTTTATGTCAAATGCTGTATCTCTTATGGAAATAATGGTAACTGCTGGACTCTCACACATATCAACATACTTTGTTATCATCTCAAATGTTGGAAACTTCGCATTGACACTGGTTCTCAGAAACAGAGCACATTTACCAGCTGCCTAGATTTGTGCCTTATGTGTTTCTCAGTGTCACAAGCAGCAGAATTACTCAAAATAAAGATCTTTAGCTAGATAATTTCGAGGGTTCAAGACTTTTATCATTTGAATTTGTGTCACCTAAATGCTGATTAGACTATTTCTAACAGTTTTGGATGTGGTTATAGTTGAAAAGCAAACTCTGTAGTCCATTAGAGAGAAAGAGAGGAAATTTTAATAATGTTAGTCAACACATATTTTTGGAGACTAGAAGATGTAAATTTCATTTCACTTATGTATATGAAAACTATTTCACCCCCTCTTTCTAGTCATTGTTTTTGGCAAAGAAATCTGTGTCACTAATAGGTTACAATTAATGTTTTGAATATTTTGGAGCTAAAAACTGAAAATGCTGATTTTTCAATAAAATACAAAAAATATTAATGTAAACCTTGTCTATAACTATATAAAAAGAAAGGTATAGGAATTAGAAAAAGCATGACAAACTATTAGCAAATAGAAATATAAAAATGGCTGGGTGGCAATGGCACACACCTTTAATCCTAGCACATGAGAGGCAGAGCCAGGTGGATCTCTGTGAGTTCGAGGCCAGCCTGGTCTACAGAGTGAGATCTAGGACAGGCACCAAAACTACATGGAGAAACCCTGTCTTGAAAAACGAAAAAGAAAAGGTGAGGAAGAAATATATTATGCTTTTCACATAATATATGATTTATTTTAAGTATAATCTTTATAATTAAAAAAAACTTTAGAGAGAGTACCACACAACTTGCGTTTCCAGGTGATTCAATCCAGGTGTCACCTGAATACATTATTTTTCAAGTTTGGGTTATACAACTGATATGAAACTGACCTGCCACTCATGGGCTCCCAAGTGATCTATAGCACTCTTTGAAAGAAACTAAGGGAAAAGCAGTAGAAGGACAATGCTGAGAGCTTTGAGTAGTATCTGTCATTGGTGTCTTATACAAACATTCTCCTGAAGCAAAGCTTCAGTATCAGACCATATTTAACTTAAAAAGAAATGAACTGGCACTCCTCTTTAGTGTCAACTATTTCAATGACCCCCCCCCCAATAATATCCTCCAAAGGTTCCACTGCTAGCTTCTGTCACAAACTCCAGGCAATAATATTAAGAGAATTCCATATATAGCATACTAAGATTGTCTCTTTCCTGTAGTGCCTGGCTCTTCTGCTTGTCTCTAACTTGGCAGAGCTATCAGTCTTAGCTGCAAAAGATGCTGGGGGAGGTCTTTCTGTGAATATATGTTGTTCCCATTGATTAATAAATAAGCTGCTTTGGCCTATGGCAAGGCAGCTTACCAGGCAGGTGGGAAATCCAAGGAGAGAGAGAGAGGAAAGAGATAGGCAGAGGTGAGAGATGTAGCCCGCTGTCCAAAGAGCAACAAGATGCCAGCAGACTGGCAATGCCACAGCCATGTGGCAAAACATATAGATTAATAGAAATGGGTTGAATTAAGTTGTAAAAGCTAGCTCACAAGAAGTCTGACCCATAGGCCATACAGTTTGCAAGTAATATAAGCTTCTGTGTGTTTACTTGGGTCCTAGCAGCTGTGGGACCGGGTGGGACACAGGAAAACTTTCAACTACAAAAAGATATTTCAATTCTGTTCCCCCTTTGCTGGAATCCTTGTTCCTTGTTCTGGTCTTGTTTGTTTGTTCTTGGCTTTGGTTTCTTGTTTTGATTAGACACACACTCATACACACACACACACACACACACACACACACACACACACACACAGAGCACAATAGAAATTAAACCAAGGACTTTGCACAAGCTAGGCATTCATTTAATGAGATACACCCACAACACTCTGCACTAGGAATTGAATCCAGGACCTAGTTTGTGTTAGACAAGCACTCTGCCAATGAGATATATTCCACAGTCTTCTGTCAGTTCTTTCTAACCTTGTATGTGTGTCCTTTCATCTCACTTTTCAATGCCTTCCCTTAGTTATTCTCTTCACTTTGTCTCCTGATTCTCTCTCAAGAGTTGAGCCACTTGGTAAATCCACCAAAGGTTTTCTGTAATGTAAATTTGGTCATGTGATTGCTCTTATACCATCTACCACACAGGATTCCAATTATTCCTCTCATCCACATTTCTTCTATAAGAGTGATGAGACACTGGTGTTTGGATTAATATGAATATATGAAGATATGATGGTGAAACACGTGAGCTCTTTGCCCCAAAGCCTGGTTTTTGTAGCAGCAGTGAATAGATTCAAGAATTGGTGTTTGGGGCATAGACACTGAAAACATAGACAAAAATAAATTTATATCACTGAACGTGATTCTGAAAGACAAACAGAGATAACAAGTGTCAATATTCATGGTGGGATGCTGTACCAAATGAGGATTTGGGGGAAGAGGTTCATCCTAGGACATCCATAAGGTTGTGAAAAGCAGGAAAGTTTGTGAAAACCTTTCCTTTGTAGTGAACTGACATATAATTTACCCTAATACTGACAGCAGAGATCCAGTTAACAATATGACCTAGGAATCCACACAGTTTTACTTTTCTAAGTTGTCTGACAGCTGTTAAACCACATTTTTAAAAAAGGAATTTTGAAGTAGCTTTTTTTAAATCTTTTTACTACAACTCTCAAAAAGAAATATCTTTTACATCGAAACTCTATACACAGGCAGGCGATGGTGGAGGATGCTTTTAATCCCAGCACTCAAGAGGCAAAGGAAGGCAAAGCTCTGTGAGTTTAAAACCAGCCTGATCTACAAAGTGACTTTCAGGATGGCCAGGGCTACACAGAGAAAAAAAACCCCTCTATACACACACCAATATCTAAATAATATTTAGATGGATGCTAATAAATATAGTGCATCGCTGATGATTTTTAATGACTGTGTTATAAGCTCATGAGTTACAGAACTTTGCCTTCTGGAAGAATTTTATTTTTAGAACAATTTTTGTATGTATATTAAAGAAAATGTGAAGGAAATTTTGACCATTTCTTAACAATATGTTTTACCAAGGATGAGTGGCAAAGCCATGTGTTTCTCTAGATCTAGAGTGGAATAAAACTAGAAAGAACTTTGCCTATACAGACAACTGGTAGCTACAGCAAGAGCAAAATCTAACATAAAAGATTCTGAGGAATAGCAAATCAAATTCATCAGTTATGGTTCAGTAAACAGTGTTGTTAACAGCTGAAATGCATCAAGTAATGATAAAGCTTCTGACTTCTAGTAAATTTATGATATTTTATGTGATGAAGTGTAATTCTTTAGCTATTTCAAATGCTTTTCAAAGTTCTTGATCATATAATCCAGAAAGCAATGGTTATATAGCATTTTATGATGTTTTAAAATAAAATTCAATACATAAGTTATATTGTAAATCACTAATATTAAATGTTCAAAATTTGTTTTCCTACTGAAGACTAAATAAGATAAATCTTTCAAGTTTATTGTCTGAGAAATATGAGCAACACAGTTTCAGAAAACAGCTATCATATCAGAGTCACTATACAGCGTATCAAATAACTTGAGAATTACTTGAAAATGGAAAGAGAATGAGAGAATGGTTCCAAAAAAATCAATCCAACAAGCATATCAATCCTAGAAAGTATTTTAAGCAGGAAAATTAAATACATAAAAATTTGCATTTATGCCGGGCGGTGGTGGCTTACGTCTTTAATCCCAGCACTCGGGAGGCAGAGCCAGGCGGATCTCTGTGAGTTCGAGACCAGCCTGGGCTACCAAGTGAGTTCCAGGAAAAGGCACAAAGCTACACAGAGAAACCCTGTATCGAAAAACAAAAAAAAAAAAAAAATTTTGCATTTATATCTAAAAAGGTATTTTAGTGAACAATATTTTCTTCAAATTTTTATTTTCTCTTCATTTCTTCATTGATTCATTTTTCTTATACAAGAAAATGTAGTTTAATTTCCATTTATATATAATTTTATACTTTGAAAGTTCTAGGTTTGAAAAGAGATTAATTTTTAATTAATATATTATTTGACAATCATACATGCATGTAATACCTTGTAGTCATACTCCTCTTCCACGCTCTCTTATCCTCCTCCTACTCTAACTCCCCTTTTTCTTCCTAGCCATTCCATTTTTTTGTTTGGTTTTGGTTTTGCATTTTGACCCACTGGGTTTAGCCAGGGCTGTTTGCAAGGACATGAGTGTGAAGCTATTCACTGGAGCATGAGTAACTCACCAGGACTACATCACTGTAGACAATGACTTCCTCTCCTCCAGTAGCCCTCCACTTTCATTAGCTGACCTGGGAAGAGACCCAACCACCCTGCCCCCATCTGTGACTGAATATTTACTGGCTCAGTTCTGTGCAAGCAACCATAGCTGTTGGGAGTTCCTGAGTGCCTCTGCCTTGTCCTGTCCATAAGACGCCACTTCCCAGCCCTCTACCCTATTGTTCAGCTCTTACATTATTGCTCTTCCCTCTTCGGTAATGGTCTTTGAATCTTGTAAAGGAATTTACAGTATTTCATTTAATGCTGAGCATTCAAAACTCATTACTCCTCACCTAGAAAAGTCATAAATCTGTATTTGCTGCAAGAGAACTGCCATTTGTTGCAAAAAGAAGCTTCATTAATCAAGGCTGAGAACAGCTCTGGCCTATGGGTACCAATGAATATTTAGGAGGCAGTTTGGTAGCATATCTAATTAGCAAGGCAAAAGTGATAAATTCACCCCCTCCTATGACTTTCCAAGCCATGGACCTTCAGCCAGAAACTCCCTCCTACAGAGAAAGCTTCAGATCCAACTAGAAGTCAGTGGGGTACCTTCCTAACAGTGATGTCACTTTGTTCCAGTAAGCACTGGATACCTAGCAAGTTGGTATTCTAACATGTGAAGAATAAAGTTGAAGAAGACTATCACACAGCGACTTCCAGTACTATGAAGGCTATCCAGAAGGGATGAAGCTTCCAATTCAGTTCCAACATGATTTCTCTGTATTCTGTAGCCAAAGTGTGTGGTATCTTCAGCAATGGGGTCTTATTGTCCAGTTCAGGTGGGTATCAATGACAGTGGTTGCGTTCTGTATAGTTTCGTGGGCCTCTGAGAATTTCTACTCTAACAACTCCTAAGTAAATGCCCTACAGCAGTCACTGGGGCATGTTACTAACCCATGACTTCTGGGATGGACATTTACCAATGCACAATATTTGTGTTTAAAGTCTTTTGTTAATTACATTTTATAACTAACTTATAACGTAGTGTAACAGGGCCCCAGACTTTAATAGGCCCTGAGACCTCATCACAACTGACTCCACGATGGAAATACCATTCATGATGTAGAACATTCAGCATGTAAACTGCACCATCTGCAAAAACTAAAACAAAGGCCTAATCCATCAAAATCCACATAATTCTGGAAAAATCTCAAAATATACTAACCTTAGTTTTTAGCTCTGTAGATCCACTTCTGGCTAACTGTTCTCATTAACTGAAGTATGTCAACTCAGAACATGGTTTTTGTGCTCAAAAGATCACCCTGAGAAAGGCTCCTTGCTACACTGGGATCCTGAACACCTAGTGTAGTCATGCGAATAAAGACTTTCTATTGGCTTGAACCCATGTCTCAGCAGTCTTCTCTGGTGAACACCCCACAACAGAACTGGTTTCCATGTGACTCCTTCAAACATACTTAGACTTGAGTAACTCTTCACCTGCTCCCATTTTCTCCTTCATCCACCCTCCCTTGCTGTTTGAACCTTATCAAATGACAAGTATTCCTTCCTCTACTTTCCAAATCACATATTTTTACCATTCCCAAACTCCTTAAAGCTTCTGGTCTACTCACACCCTGTCATAGACTTTTTTTACTCCCAGGTCTCTATAGACATTCTAACATATATATATGTAATATATATATATATATATATATATATATATATATATATATCTGTGTGTGTGTGTGTGTGTGTGTGTGTGTGTGTGTGTGTACAAGGCTATGTACACAGAAGAGAAAACACACACTGCTTGGCTTCTGGACTTAGGTTGTCCAGCTCAACATAGTTTTCATAATTCCAACCATTCCCTGAAAACTCCATTTCTCTTTACTATTGAATAAAATTCCACTATGTGTATGTATCACATTTACATTACCTGATGTTATTCTGTTGATGGACATCTGGGGCTGATTCCATCATCTCGCATTGTGTAAAGAGCAGCAGTGAACATGAATGTAAAACGTTTCTCTTTAGAGGAATATAGAGTGCTTAGGTGGTATAGAAGAGTCTAATTTTTTATTTTATTTATTTATTTGTTTGTTTGTTTGTTTGTTTGTTTTACATCCAGACCACAGTTTCTCCTCCTATTCCCTCTGCACAAACTCACCTCCCCCTCCTTATTACTCCTCCTCTGTGTCTGTTCAGAAAGAGCCAGACCTTCAATGGGTATCAACAAAACATGGCATATCAAGTTGCAGTAAGACTAAGCACTTCTCCTTATATTAAGGCTAAGCAAGGCAATCCAGTATGAGGAATAGATTTCCCAAGAGCCTGTGAGTGTTGAGACAGTCTCTGCTCCCACTGTTAGGAGTCTCACAAGTAGACCAAGCTATACAACGGTCACATATATGTAGAGGGCCTAGGTCACTTTCATGCACTGGTTGTTGGTTCAGACTCTGTGAGTTCCTATAAGCCCAGGTTAGTTGTTCTGTAGGTTTACTTGTGATTTCCTTGACCCCGCTGGCTCCTACAATCGGAAAGAACTATTTCTTTTTTTTAATATTTTTTAATTAAGAAATTTTCTACTCGCCCTACATACCACTCACAGATCCCTCCTCCCTCCTCTCACCCCCCAGCTCTCCCTCCCAAGCCACCCTTGATCCCCACATCCTCCAAATCAAGGCCCTTCCCCGCTGCACCAAGGCTGCTCAAGGTGCCACACCGCAAGCACCAGGCTTCCAAAAGCCTGCCCATGCACCAGGGATGGATCCCAATTCCCCTGCCCGGGTGTCCCCCAAACAGTTTGAGCTAAACAGATGTCTCCCATATCCAGAGGGCCTAGTCTAGTCCCATGGGGGCTCCACAGCCATTAGTCTACAGTTCATGGGTCTCCACCAGTGTGGCTGGTCATCTCCACACGTCTTCCCATCACGGTCTTGAAGTCTCCTGCCCCCGAAATCCCTCCTCTCTCCATTCAATTGGATTCCTGGAGCTCAGCCTGGCACCCCATCATGGATCCCTGCATCCACCTTCATCAGTCACTGGAAAAAGGCTCTGTGATGACAGTTAGGGTATTCACTAGACCGATCATCAGAGTAGATCAGTCCAGGCATCCCTTCAATCACTGCCAGCAGTCCAGAGTAGGGTCATCCCTGTGGATTCCAGAGAGCTTCCCCGGCCCCCTGCCTCTTCCCACTCCCATGATGTCTTCATCTATCATGGTATCTCCTTCCCTGCTCTCCCACTCTGTCCCCACTCCAGCTCGACCCTCCCATTTCCCTATGTTCTCACACCCCATTCCTTGCCCTTCGCCACCCCCCAACCTCCAGCCCACTCATTCAGATCCCATCCACTTCTACTTCACTGGGCTATCCATGTGTCTCTCCCAGGGTCCCTCCTTGTCAGCTAGCCTCTACGAAGCCATAAGCTGCAGTCTGGCCATCCCTTGCCCTACATCTAGTATCCACTTATGAGTGGGTTACCTCACTCAGAATGATAATTTCTAGTTCCATCCATTTGCCTGCAAATTTCATGATATCATTGTTTTTTACTGCTGAGTAGTACTCCATTGCATACATATGCCACATTTTCTTTATCCATTCTTCAGTTGAGGGGCATCTAGGTTGTTTCCAGGTTCTTGCTATTACAAATAATGCTGATATGAACATAGTTGAGCAAGTATCCTTGTGGTAAGATTAAGCATTCCTTGGGTATATGCCCAAGAGTGGTATAGCTGGGTCTTGAGGAAGATTGATTCCCAATTTTCTGAGAAACCGCCATAATGATTTCCAGAGTGGCTGTACAAGTTTGCAATCCCACAAACAGAGTAGGAGTGTTCCCCTTGCTCCACATCCTCTCCAACATAAGCTGTCTTCAGTGTTTTTGATCTTAGCCATTCTGACAGGTGTAAGATGGTATCTCAGAGTTGTTTTGATTTGCATTTCCCTGATAATTAAGGATGTTGAGCAATTCCTTAAATGTCTTTCAGCCATTTGAAATTCTTCTGTTGAGAATTCTCTTAAGCTCTGTAGCCCATTTTTTTAATTGGATTGTTCAGTATTTTGAAGTCTAGCTTTTTTAGTTCTTTATATATTTTGGAGATCAGTCTTCTGTCAGATGTGGGGTTGGTGAAGAGCTTTTCCCATTCTGTAGACCATCATTTTGTCTTATTGACCATGTCCTTTGTGCTACAAAAGCTTCTCAATTTCAGGAGGTCCAATTTACAGCTTGATACTGGCATAAAAACTGACATGTGGACCAATGGAATAGAATTGAAGACCCTGACACTAATCTGCACACCTATGAACATATGATTTTCAACAAAGAAGCCAAAACTGTACCAAGGAAAAAAGAAAGCATCTTCAACAATGGTGCTGGCACAACTGGATGTCAACATGCAGAAGATTGCAAATAGATCCATATCTGTGGCCATGCACAAAACTTAAGTCCAACTGGATCAAAGACCTCAACATAAATTCAGTTACACTGAATCTGATAGAAGAGAAAGTAGGAAGTAGTCTTGAATGCATTGGCACTGGAGATCACTTCCTAAATATAACACCAGTAGCACAGACACTGAGAAAGATCTATTTCTAAGGTAGTTCTCTTTCTGGTTTTTGAGAAGTCAACAGACTAATTTCCAAAGTGGCTATGGTACTGTACAGTCCCACCAACAGTGTATAAAGATACTCTTTTCAAAGTCCACTCCAGAATTTGTTGTCATTTGTATTCCTGATGATGGCAATTCTAATTAGGTTGAAGTAGAGTCTTAAAGCAGTTTTAATATTCATTTTCTTGAAGTTCCTAAAGGTGCAATAGTGGGTAGGCATATATATTGGTGGTAGCCAACTTCTGTCTAATTGGGTTTAAGACCCATTCTACAGGATGAAAACCATGCCTGGTACTGTAAACCTAGCCAGCTACCTGGGCTAGTGAGATCATGGATCTTAGAAGAGAACCTACTACCTCTATTTTACTAAACCATCATAATTCCTATCTGCATTCTTTATACTTATCCTTCTATCCACGGTGTAGCTATCACCCCTCATTACAGAGAGCCACTACTGGATAAAATGCAAAGAACAACTGATTATGAGGAGCACAGCCCCTGTTAATATATCTACAACACAACTTCTGCACCTGAGGCTCAGGGAACATCACGGAAGAAGGGCAGAAATATTGTAAGAGCCAGGGGATCATAAAATCTGGTGTGATATTATGTCTCCTAGAAATAACAGGGAAGCTTAAACCATGATACCTCAATAATGTTGCTGCCAAAATAAGACCTGAGCAAATACAACAATGATAAACCTGCTAACATGAAAGGGGGAAATTCCATTAAACCATACACAAAGAACTACAGGAAATTAAGGAATACTGCGAGTGTAGAAATAGCCTTTCCCATGGATGAGCCCCAATTGGTAAGCTCTGAAATCATATACACACAAGTAATACTAAACAGACTGAGCAAGTAATACGTGTGTGTGTGTGTGTGTGTGTGTGTGTGTGTGTGTGTATGTAACTATAACAAAGAAAAAAGGCCATGAATTATAGCAAGATGAGGACACAGGGAAAAATTGGAAGGCAGAAAGGAAAGAGGGAAATGATGTAATTATATTTTAATTTATATGTAAGTATCATACACAAATGTATATAAAATTTTTGGTCACATATGTTGTCTCCATGAATACTTAAAAATAAGTAGTTTTGATTTAAGTGTCTAGTCAACTTTATCTTATTATGCAGATACCTTAGGTCTTTTACATTCATACATCTTTCTGTCTCTCTCACATACCCTCCTTTGTGACTCATTGAAAACTTCCTCCATTGACTTTCCAGGATTCCGGGTAACAATTTTCTTGCACAAATGAGTGATCTCATACTGGTGATCTCAAGTCTCTGTGGTATCATTTGGTCAGTACTCCTCTGTGGGCCAATTAGCTGTGTCTCCCACAGTAGCAGCACTCATGTAGATGTTAGTGCATGAAATAGTGCTACTTCTAACCAGGAGAAAGGTATACTATGCTTAAGTCTTTGGAAATAAACCTTTAAGAGCACTATTGACAAATATAGAAATAGCCTATTGGAGTACAATATCTAACATCTCAACTAGGCAATATTGAATAGATTTTTAATGATAGATTATTTTCCATAGAAATCAATTAAATATTACCTTACACAAGAAAAAAATGCATAAACTAAGATTAATGAGCTAAAAAAATAAACTAAGGAAAAGAAGAAAGATACAATGTCAGAAACTTAAATTGCCTTTTTAACTCTAAGTTTGAGATCCAAAACCAGGAGCTAGAAGTTTAGGAGGCAGCCTTACAAGTGTGGGTAAGAATTAACTCTGCATCAGAGAGTGCAAAGAACTGTCTGTTCTTTGAAACGCTAAAGGTCTTCATGTGAAAATAGATAAAGATGACCTGAAAACAACCAGGATGTTCTGAGCTGCAGGTGTTGAATGGATTGTTCTCCTTCTCCATGTTTATTTTAGGAGTTGTGGTGAATTATAGATGCATTTTAAGAAAACTAAGAAACCTCGATGCTTACGAGTGCAGCCTGCCTTCTCCCATTTAAATCTGCCAAGCACACTGTGAGTCACTATAAGGCAGCCAGACAGCCACTAAGGTGCAGCACACAACTGAACAGTTATGAGAAAAGGCCAAGTCTCCTATACATATTGGAGAAGAAGCTGATCAGACTGTTAGGGTTTCTACAACTTACTGTTCTGAAATGTTACTTCTACTCTTGTGGTCTTAATTCTTCTATGAAGGGACAACAGCATCAACTCCTGCAGTATCAGACAAGATAGTGTGTGGAAGAAAGTATGGTGCCGTGCACATAGTTGTTGCTGGTTTTGTTTTGAATTGGGTCATTACTTTCATAGAGATTTCGTCAACCGGGGACTGCTGCAGAGATTCCTTGGCTGTGTCAGGAAATCTTTAAGCCCAGATATGAGTTGTATATTGAAATGAACCAGAGCTATCTCTGAACCTGCCGCACGGAGTCTTATTTCTTTCAGAGCGCAACCATCATCAGGCTGACTCACAGGTATCATTTCTACTTCAGAAAAATTATAGGCACATATTACTTGTTTGGCAATCTTACTATTATTTACATTGTTGTGTGCTTAAATAGAAGACTAACTGGTACTGGATGTGTTACTACTTCAATAAATTCAGTGAACATTGGGTATGGTAGACATCTAGTAAGTACTTGTTCATTGATCACAAAGGGCTATGATAAGTGACACCGTGAATTTATGGTGGTGTTCTAACTGCATAACAAAAGGAATAAGAAGTAGATTGATCTGGGGAAAGTTCTTCTATAGAATATGAAATATAAATAACTACAAATAAGGAACAAGAGTGGGTATAGTAGCAGCCCAAAGAGAAGAGGATACCATCATTATGAAGAGTTTCGTTGCATAGTAGACTAGTATTATATTATAAAAAATAACCAAAATATTAGACTTGGGATAATTATTTATCATCTGCACTCAGCCCCTTTAATTTAACAGACAATTAAGTGAGAGGCAGGCAGTGAGCATAGTGTGGAAGGGATGGAAGAAAAACCTTCCTTGAATTCTCAAAGACTTGGGGCTAGGATGTGATACTGTTTTTCTCACTCCAAATAGTGTTCTTTCCGCCATGCAATGAAATATGAAAAGACAAAACAGTGTGGAAATGATCCCCAAATATCAATCATGTAGAAATTGTTAATAAACTTCATTATAAAATGGAATTTTATGTATTTTATTCATATAATTTATGCTTTTTTCTGCATCCTAAGTATCTTTTCTGACCGTGTTCTTACTCTGATGCATCTACAACCTAAGCTTGTAACCCTTTGTACTCCCTAGACTGTTATTAAAGTGGGGTGTTGTTAGGGTTTCTACATTATCTTCTCCATGTATATGGAAAAGGTGAATACGGTTTGATATAAAATTAACTACGAGACAGCATTAATGGGAATAATAGTACTGTACCACTTTGCTAACTGGAGCAATCGAAGAGATAAGAAAAACAAAGATCAACAGAAACTCCTTGGTATTTGGGAAACACCATGGGCAGGAGCAACAAACTGGGAGAGAGAAATCAGGGGGTTCTTCTCATTTCCTTCATCCCATGTTGTTATTTCCAGTGAGTCTTCAGTCTTCTCATAGCCTTTCTTCAGGCCAGTCATTTGTTCTTTTCTAATACTTATCCCCAAGTATTGCCCAATCTTTATTTGGATAATGTTAGAAAATAAAGAACATTAGATGTGGTAGCTCATGGCACTGAGTGACTGCCAATTTTCTACAATTATGCTGAGGTGTATTGATTCTATGCAGCAATGTGTTTTGTTTATAGTTTGAAACTGATGTAATTACTAACTCCACACAAAGCTTGATTTTTCTCTTCTCTGCCTTTTTCAGGTTTTGTTGAATACAGCTCTGTTCTCCACTGCAATGGATGGAAACAACTACTCTGTTGTATCTGAGTTTGTGTTCCTGGGACTCTCCAATACGTGGGGAATCCAGTTACTTCTCTTCCTATTTTCTTCTGTGTTCTATTCGGCAAGTCTGATGGGGAACCTCCTCATTGTGTTCTCTGTGACCGCTGACTCCAACCTGCACTCACCAATGTACTTCCTGCTGGCCAATCTCTCATTTCTTGACCTGGGGGTTTGCTCTATTGCAGCACCCAAGATGATTTATGACCTTTTTAGAAAACACAAATCCATCTCATTTGGGGGTTGTATAACTCAGATCTTCTTTATTCATGCTATTGGAGGCACAGAAATGGTGTTGCTCATAGCCATGGCCTTTGATAGATACATAGCCATATGTAAACCTCTGCACTACTTGACCATCATGAGACCAGGAATATGCATTTTCATTTTATCAGTAGCCTGGATCCTGGGATTTATCCACTCAGTGGCCCAACTAGCTTTTGTTGTAGACTTGCCCTTCTGTGGACCTAATACATTGGACAGTTTTTACTGTGATCTCCCTCAGCTCATTAAACTTGCTTGCACAGAGACTAATAAATTGGAGTTCATGGTCACAGCCAACAGTGGACTCATCTCTGTGGGCACCTTCTTCATACTGATCATTTCTTATATCTTCATTTTGGTAACTGTTAGGAAGCACTCTTCAGGTGGCGTATCCAAGGCCCTCTCCACTCTGTCAGCTCACGTGACTGTGGTGGTTTTGTTCTTTGGACCGTTAATCTTCTTCTACACCTGGCCCTTCCCTTCATCACACTTAGACAAATTTCTTGCTATTTTTGATGCAGTCCTCACTCCTTTTCTGAATCCAGTCATCTACACGTTCAGGAACAAGGAGATGAAAGCAGCAATGAGGAAACTCTGCTACCAGATTCTTAGGTACAGGAAGGTATCCTAAGTACTTTAAAAAAAAAAACAGTAAAAGTGTAACTCTACACTCAATGACAATGAGGAAAATAAAGTCAGTGGTATTTCAGCTCTCCATTAGTTTGTGTACCAGGTTACATTCAGGGATTTGCCAAGTTACTGTCATTAGTACCTTCATCAACATGGATACTGGGAGTTAGAATTGGAGACTCTATGCTTCAGACCCTGTGCTGGATGCTTCCTAGAAAGTATTTAATAGTCATAATTCTATACAGTATTTTACCTTGATGATTGTGCAAAATAAATTAAGGAATGTTTTCCACCTGTTCCTTGTATAATTACTAATTAAAAAATATCTCAAAACAAAGTTGATTTTCCACTCAATCTACCAGTTATAGTGTTCTTAAACCTCCAGGAGGGGCCTAAAAAACTATGTCCAGCAATTTACTGTTGAAGATGAGCATAACTCCTTTTTATTGTAGTATTTCCCTGTTTTAATAAGTGTTCAATAAAAATGTTGGTGGTGGTAGTTAAAACAATGGATAGGCTCTTAAAATCCTGTAGGGATACTGATGGGTGAAAGCTATGACAGTTCCTAACAGGCTAGTGAATGAAACACCAAGGGCAAGAAGACTAATGATAATCTGACATAAACTTTGTTTGAAATCATTAAACATTCAATTTTATAACCACCCCACTTGGTACCCCGATGTCCCAAGTCCTCCTCCATGGTCAAGATGGCTGAGTACAGCTGACCTACCCATCATATCTTTTCCATAACCCTCCAGAACAAGCCCAGGTCCCACAGCTAGTGACCCTGCCTACTCTGGCCACCCATGCCTGCACCACAGCCAACT
Organism: Peromyscus eremicus; assembly: GCF_949786415.1. Classification (NCBI taxonomy): domain Eukaryota; kingdom Metazoa; phylum Chordata; class Mammalia; order Rodentia; family Cricetidae; genus Peromyscus; species Peromyscus eremicus. Next base: position 86,216,720 of record NC_081419.1, read on the forward strand.
CTGGGCTTCCACCAGGACTCTCTCTACCTGCAACAACCCGCAGGTCCCTTCTGCACCACCTTCAACAAGTATTATATGTATATAACATGTCAGGTTTTTTATATGCACTGATTCAATTCTAGAAAAAAACAAGGTAGGTAATATGTTCATTCTTGATTTATAGATAAGGGAACTAAAACACAAAAAGAACTACTAATGAGACCAAAGACACCATCTGACAAGATCTAGGCTGTAAAGCCAAGCAACCTTGTTTTGACTCAAAATATTCTACTGCCTGTAGGAAAGTGAGTCCCTTCACTTTCTTATAAATTCTAAATACATTTTATAACTTCATATACCATAATAGTAAACACAACTCGATAAAATATGTTAATTGAGATTTATATTCTATAATTTTAATATACCATTAAATATCCATTGCTTTACTATTTGAAGGGGATAAAACTTAGCAGTAATTTTTTTGTACTAAAATAATTCTATGGTCTCCCTTCTTTCTCTTCAAGTGACCCATTATCGCAGTTTTCCTTTGACTCTGGCCAAATTTCTGTGGTCCTAGGAAACAATTCCCTTGGCAAAATGTACTCAGAATGGCAGTCCCAGAATTCTATGGCAACACTGAAGTGACTTTCCCATGCTACTAATTAGCCACCATTCCCTCTGTGGAGGTATTACACTTGACTTTTTATGCCAAGCCATGGCATAGGCTAGAGCTCGGCCGGTTCGGGTTGTCTAACTCGTGATCATTCCAACACTGATCCAGGTAGGTTAGATGGATGGAAGCTACCTTTTCATTACTTTCCCTAGTTAGCACACAAAATGCCGAGATTCATATTGATGTGTGTGTGTGTGTGTGTGTGTGTGTGTGTGTGTGTGTGTGTGTGTTGTACTTTGTTCATTTTGATCTACCTATCCAGCCCTTCATTGTACCTCTGACTATCCCACTGGTGGAAAATGTCTTTGAGAAAAATCAGAATTTGAAGTGGAAACACATAGAGCAGAGGAAAAAAATCTAATTAACCAGAAGAAATAAATTCATTATGGAAATTGCAACGTATTACCCATCAATTAAAGTGTACAAGTCAGAGAAATGAGCAAAGTCATGAGATTTTCGACATGGTAGAGGTTACTCCAGTGGCATTTTCATGGAAGTCTTACGTGTGCATCCCACAAAAGCAATAAAATAAAAGTTAAAATATAGCCAGATAGAGAAAATAACAATAGTCTTGGACAACAGTAAAGAAACTAGGTTTCATATATATAGGTTGAAGGGCTGAATTCTAATTGTAAATACAATATTTGTAGGTATATAATAAGCTGTTAAGATACATAATTATATTGTATCATCAAATTGGGATAATTAGCAAACAACTGATTTAATATTTATTATTCCTATATAGTGAAACTTTCAGAACCGTCTCTTCTTATAATGTTGTCCAAGTGATGTGTTATGATTCCTTGGGCCACAGACAAGACACAAATTATAGAATAATCACAGCAAAATAAACAGGTGAAATGAAATAATAAATAAATCTGGGACTGATGATGCCAAAAGGCAAACATGCTTGCTCCAGATTTGCAACAATTTGCTCTGTGGCTTAAGCAGAGTCCTCGATCTTCTTGGACCTTTGTTTCCCTAGTTTACAATCAAAAGAGCATCACAGACACTTGGCAAAGTGTCACTGGGTGACAGCAGTCTTCCAGTCTGTCCTGAAAACACTGAGGACTCCTGTGGAAGCATGCAGCTCTAATGGCCTCTCCACACAACTTCTAGGACACTGACCGATGTCCTGGGCTCTCTCTGTCCCTCTCAGGAAGAAGAAACAGTGGAGAAGCTTGTGATGATCGTATGGAACTCTTTCGAGGAAATTTTTAGCACTATCCAGAAACTCTAATTTAATTCAACTTTTTTAATAACTCAGAAAAAAAAAGTTTACCAAGTAAAGAATAGCCAGTCTTTCCCTGAGCAGTTTCAAATGTTGATTTGTGACTTTAACAAAAACTCCAGCATTATCAGACTGCTCCATTGGTGCTAATTTCACATGATTTAAAGTTCATTGCCTGTTTATGTTGGTCCAGAAAAGGATAAGCTGTCCTGATCACAGGAGGAAATGCACCGCTCTGGAGAGGTCTCTGAGGCTTGTCCTTCTCTTACACTTTACACTTAGCAGTGGAGTGTGAACAGAGACTTTTGCTTTGTGATGAACACAGTCTGAGATTTAGGACAGTGCAAAGACAGTGGGACTGAGGTCCAAATCCTCATTAATAAACTGTATTCAGTTAACTATATGACTTCAATCTATTTTCACTGAAGCATTCAGCCTGAAGTACTTTGCTGCCTTTTTATTGAAAATAGATTCTTCTACCAAACAACACACCCTGACTAGAGTTTCACACACACACACCATCCATTCCTCCCACCCTCCTCCTCTCCTGTTCCCCAGGTCCACTCCTCTCAGTTTCCCTTCAGAAGAGAGTAGGCCTTCAAGAGGCAAGAACCAAACCCAACAAAATAAGACAAGATGAAAGCTCTCACATGGAGGCTGGACAAGGCAACCCAGTAGGAGAAAAAGAGTCCCAAGAGCAGGTAAAAGAGTCAAAGATACACCCACTTCTACTGGTAAAAGTCCCACAAAAACACCATAATATACACACAGAGGACCTGGTGCAGATCCATGCAGACACCATGCTTCCTGCTTTAGTCTTTGTGAGCCTATATGCACTCTGCTTAGTTAATTCAGTGAGTCATGTTCTCTTGGTGTCCTCCATCCCCTCTGACTCTTACAGTCATTCCTCACTCCCTCCACGGGGTTCCCAAAGTGCAGAGTGGAAGGATCCAATGGAGACCATACATTTAGACTCTCTTTCTTGCCTAATGTTTGCTATGGATCTACGCTCACTCCCATCTTATGCCACAGGAAGCCTCTCTGATGATGACTGGACAAGGTACCAATCTACGAGTATAGAAGAATATTATTAGGAATCACTTCACTAATTTTTTCATCAGTCATTTTTGGTTTTACCCTAGGTCTCTGGGCTATCCAGTCTCTGGTCCCTAGCTATCCCAAGCAGTATAGGGCATGGGCTCCCTCTCATGGTATGGGCCTCAGATATTGGTTGGCTACCCCCACAAGTTCTGTGCCAACATTGCCCCAGCACACCTTGCAGGAAGGACAGATTGTAGGTCCAGGGTTTTGTGGGTGTATGGCATCCATGTTTCTCTTTCAGTAGCCTGCAGAGTACCTTCCCTCACCAAAGAAACTAGAATGCACAGGTAAAGGCTCAATACAGGCACCAGCTCAACCTCTCCACATTCAATGGGCTGTGTGGATGTTGTCCTCTGCAATGGGGACCACTGAAGTTTGAAGAGTGATGTCCTAGCATCAGCCTCACTCCCAATTCTGCCCTCTTTTAAAGTAGAGCCATTCTACTAAACAAACAGAAAGTTTGAAACCTGGAGAACTGAGATTTAAGTAGAGACAGAGCATTGACTAGCTGGACAGTCCACCAACAATGTCCACACCTGCTTTCCAGATTTTTTCAAACCATAGTAACTTATCCACTTTTACACTTTTACTAACTTGAAAGACCAAAAATTACAACACTCGAAGGTGAGTTATTTAACTAGTATCCCGTGTCACATACTGAAGGCATTTTTGAGCCATTGAACTTGAAAACAGTGCTTTAGACAAAATAACAAAAAATGTTCTTTCATTGTCTACCTTACTCACCTGAATATACATGTGAAAATACTCAAGAACTTTGAACCTTAGAGGTGGAAGTGCTGAGCCAAAACAAACACCTTTGTAAAAAATTCAGAAGGCATTTCAAACTTAATCACTTCATTTTTCTGCCATCAGGTGTGAGAATGCTTGCTTCTCCATCCATCCCCAAACCATGATATTTTAACTCTTGTCTAATTAATAAGAAAAGGCTATTGTGCTGATGTTTGGCATGCATTTAATTTAGTTGTGAATGAACTGAAGAGTCTTTACCTACAAGGAGACAGGTCCTCACCACATCTGCTGACATGTTTGCTCTCATTTCTTTGTGGGGATCATGACCCATGGCTCTCATTCTGGTTGTCTCTTTCACTTGATATCTTCCACTATTTCCTCCACCGGGCATCAGGCAGAATATGCTCCGCAGAATCCACAGCTTTTTTCAATTTCTCGAAATCACAGTGAGTGCTATAAACCTGAATCCTCGGCCCTTTTTTTGTCTTCTTGCCATCTGAATATAGAGAGAAAAGAAATGCCCACCTCTGGTCCTGAAATGTACATATAGGCTTTTTAATGTGATCATATACATAGTATTAATATCTTAACAATTGCCAAATTATGGAAAATTTGTCATTAGAATATGACAGTTGCCGGGCGGTGGTGGCGCACGCCTTTAATCCCAGCACTCGGGAGGCAGAGCCAGGCGGATCTCTGTGAATTCGAGGCCAGCCTGGGCTACCAAGTGAGTTCCAGGAAAGGCGCAAAGTTACACAGAGAAATCCTGTCTTGAAAAACAAACAAAAAAAAAAAAAAAGAATATGACAGTTAATATCCAAAAAACCTTTTAGCTCAGTCATCTGAAAGATAGGCTTATAAAATATAATTTTAAAATATAAAAAATATGATTAAAAAATTTATCCAAGGAAATGAAAGGGTTAATTTTTGGTATACTTTAGACAATGAGATAAATGAGAGGAATAGTAATTGCTTTTGGGGTGGGGCCTAAAAGAAGTACTTTTTATTTTTTATTGTTTGAAATTATAATACAATTACATCACTTTCCTCCTTCCTTCTACTAACCCTTCCGTGTATCCCTCACGCCCTTGCTTTGGTTCAAATTTATGGCCTCTTTTTCTTTCACTATTTATACATAACTCTCTCCAAAGGCATCAAAGGCATGCTAGTCTTTCATGTGACTTTGTCAGTTGAACACTGCTTGTCCTAAATCAGAGGTTCTCATTGTTCTCCTCTTTTAGACAGCATGAAGGCTGTCACAGCCAACAAAGGCAATGCATGAAGCAAACTACTCTGTGGTGTCTGAGTTTGTCTTCCTGGGACTCTCCAACTCATGGACAATCCAGCTATTCCTCTTCCTCTTTTCCTGTGTGTTCTACGTGGCAAGTCTGTTGGGAAATTTTCTCATTGTACTAACTGTAACTTCAGACCCCCATTTACAGTCTCCTATGTACTTCCTATTAGCCAATCTTTCCATCATTGACTTGATATGTTCATCATCAACAGCACCCAAGATGATTTACGACCTTCTCAGAAGGCACAAAACCATCTCTTTTGGGGGCTGTATCACTCAGATCTTTTTGATCCATGCAATTGGAGGTGCTGAGATGATGCTGCTCATAGCCATGGCTTTTGATCGATATGTTGCCATATGTAAGCCTCTCCACTACCTGACCATCATGAGTCCACAAAAGTGCGTTCTATTTTTAGTTGCTTCTTGGATTATTGGCTTCATCCACTCAGTGACTCAGTTGATTTTTGTGGTAGACTTACCCTTCTGTGGCCCTAATGAATTAGACAGCTTTTTCTGTGACCTTCCTCGGTTTATTAAACTTGCTTGTATGGACACCAATGCACTGGAATTTATGGTTACTGCCAACAGTGGGTTCATTTCTGTGGCCTCCTTTTTAATTCTGATCATCTCTTACATGTTTATTCTGATGACTGTTCAAAAGAAATCTTTGGGGAGTTTAGCCAAGGCCCTCTCCACTCTGTCAGCTCATGTCATGGTGGTCGTTTTGTTCTTTGGACCCCTAATCTTCTTCTACATGTGGCCATTTCCAACATCACATCTGGATAAATTTCTTGCCATCTTCGATGTAATTATTACTCCTTTTCTAAATCCAGTAATTTATACACTTAGGAATAAAGAGATGAAGGCAGCGATGAGAAGACTATGCACTCGGCTTATGGATTATAGTAAGCTTTCTTAAATATATTGAAGATACATGAACATGCAAGTAGAATTTCAGATGGCTATGTACTATATAAACTATGTTATATTTAACCAGAATGTTGCTGTGTTCTAATATGTGATGTAACCTTGCTTGTTTTCTGCCTGTATTGAATTTGGATATTATTAACTGTTTATTCAACAGACTTGAAGACAAAAAGAGTTTGCCAGGCTTAGCCCACCAATAATCTTACCCCACCACAATGACCAATGCAATAGTGGTAACTGTTAAAGAACACATTTGTAAAGATCACATTTTTTGAAGGGGGAACAATTAGGGAAATAAGCTAAAAAACAAATTTATTATTCAAATTCCAAGGGGTGGGAAAATTTTAGGTTGCAAATCTTTTTTCATCTATTGGGCATTATTCATTAAAAAAATCAATAACAAATAGCAGGTAAATATCACAATTTCATAATCAAACTAGTTTAGCAATATCTAATGCATATGAATAACCAATTAGACAAATGTGACAAGTTTCAGGTATCATTTGTAATTTACTTGAATGAGATGACATCCTGCTGTCCATAGCTTAATTCTCCTTGGCCTGGGAACTGAGGCAAAATCAAGGTAAATGAGTTGTGAATGAAGATGCATCATGGCACCACAAATGCATGTGATTTCATTTCTCTTAAAACACCCTCCACCTCCACTGCACTTTTATTTGAATGCAGCATTTGGGATGATTTGTCCAAAATGGCTGATATTTCTGAATGTGATCAGATCATAATGAAATAAGCCATAGAACAGTGCTTGGGATTTTTATCACCCTCATTGTTGAGACTCTCTGCCTCCCATCACCAATATTTTTTGAGCATTTGCAGTGTACTAGCCACAATAGAACATACAGAAAACACGGCCCCTGCTTTTGAGGAGCTAACATTCTAAAAGAAAAAAATATATATACAGCTCTTTTAAAATGGCATCAAAACCAGCAGCAGAAGTGGATTGGAGCCAGCCTGGGCAAAGAAGACAGGCTGTGTGTGCGGGAGAGGGCGAATCAGAGAAGTGACCCAACCCCTTTGGAGGAGTCTAGAAGATCATGAGTGAACCCCAGGTGATTTATATTGAGGTATTTGCACATTCTAGGTGTGGATTTGCTCTGTCAAGATTGTGACTGTGCCCTGGTTCTCCCCTCTTTAAAAAAGAAATTATTTAATTTACTTTTGATTTTACAAGAGCCCACAGTTGAGAAACTTTGAATTTTAAAAGACTTTGAATTTTTTAATTTTTATTATTAATTAAGTAGATTCATTTATTTTATATGCCCACCTAAGTTTCCCCTCTCTCCTCTCCTCCCAATCCCTACCTCCACTCCACCCCCCAGTGGATATTCCTCCTCTGTTTCTGTTCAGAAAGGGGTAGGCCTCCCATGGGTGTCAACAAAGCATGGCATATCAAGTTGAGCTGGGACTAAGCTCCTCCCCTTGTAAGATTAAGGCTGGGCAAGGCAACCTGGTATGAGTAGGTTCCTGGAAGCCAGCCAAAGCATTAGGGACAGGACCTGCTTCCACCACTAGGAGTCCCACAATGAGATGAAGCTACACAACCGTCACACATATGTAGAGGGACTAGGTCGGTCCCGTGCAGGCTCCCTAGCTGGAGGTCCAGACTCTGTGAGTTCCGATGAACCCAGTTTAGGTGTTTCTTTGGGTTCCCTTGTGATGACCTTGACACCCCTGGTCGTACAATCCTTCCTCCCTATCTTCAGCAGGATTCCCCAAGCTTGGCCCAGTGCTTGGCTGTGGATCTCTGCATCTGTTTCAATCAGGCACTGGATGAAGGCTCTCTGACGACAACTAGGGTAGTTACCAATATGATTACAGGAGATGGCCAGTTCAGGCTACCTATCCACTATTGCTAGGAGTCTTACCTGGGGTCGTCCTATAGATTCATGGGAGTTTCCCTTGCACCAGTTTTCTACCTGACCTCAAGACTTTGAACTTTAAGGAGACTCAATTTTTAAGTGTATTTTTAAAAACTGTGAGATTTTAAATTTTAGAATGCTTACATTGTGATTTTGATGTTAATGTCTGATCTCAGGGAAGAATAAGAAAAGAAATGTTAAGGCTTCACAATGTTGTGTTTGTGTGTCAAGTTGATAGGGGATCAATTGTGCTGACCAGTTTTATGTCAACTTGCTACAAAAGCTGAGCTGGAGTTATCTGAAAGGATGGAACCTCAATGAAGAAAATGCCTCCATAAAATCTGGCAGTAGGCCTTCTCATAATTAGTGACTGGTGGGTGAGGGCCCAGCCCATTGTGGGTGGTGCCATTCTTGGGCTGGCAGTACTGAGTTCTATAAGAAAGCAAGCTGAGTCCATACCCTGACACATAACTCTGGCAGAAGACCCCTGTTTTACCAGAGACCATGCTGGTACCCAGAACCCCAGGTAAGACCCTGCCTGCAGATCTCCAACATACCTCAGAGATAGCCCAGCTTTCCCCAATAGCCTCATTCCCAATGTCACAATATCCTGGCCCATAGCTCCAGCACAAGCCCCTGCACTGCCAGAGGACATGAGAATACCCAGAACTCCAGAGGCCATGCCACTTCCCAGAACCTCAAAGGCAACACCAACACCCAAAACCACAGAGGCCATGCAGGCTGACATAACCCCAGTGGACTCTCTGGTCACCAGAATCATAGGCAACTCAGGCCAGAAGACAAGAGAGGAAACAGAAAACAAGGGGGAAAACACCCATCCAACAAAGATAAACTAAGAAATTGACCCCTAAAACTTGTTACCCAAAACCCAGATGCCTAAAGGCCAGCATAAGAATACAACAATAGACATGGCAATGTATCACCACTAGAGCCCAGCTATCCTACTACAAAGAGCCCTGAATAGTCCAACACAGCTGAAGCACAAGAAAATGACCTTAAACCAACTTTACGAAGATAATAGAGGTTCTTACATGGAAAATAAAGAAGTCCAGGAAAACACAAATAAACAATGGGAGGAAATTAATAAATCACTTAAAGAAAGCCAAGAATAAAACAAAGAAATAGATGAAGGAAATGAATAAAACTGTTCAAGAACCTGAAAATGGAAACAATCAAAAAAACACAAACTGAGGGAATCTTGGAGATGGAAAATCTAGATAAGCAAATGGAACTACAGACACAAGCTTTCCTCTCCTCAGATGGGAGAGGAAAGAGAGACTCTCAAGCATAGAAGATACAATAGAAGAAAAATGATACATTGGTCAATGAAAATATTAAATCTAAAAACTTCATGACACAAAACATCCAGGACTTGTGGGACACTATGAAAAGACCAAAGAAAAGAAGAGTAGGAATAGAAGAAGAATCCCTACTCAAAGGCCCAGAAAATATTTTTAACAAAATCGTAGAAGAAAAATTTCCTATCCTTAAGAAGGACATAAAAAAAGCTTACAGAATACCAAATAGATTGGACCAGAAAAGAAAGCACCCTGCCTGCCACATAATAACCAAAACACTAAATATACATAACAAAGAAAGAATATTGAAAGCTGCAAAAGAAAAGAGCCAAGTAACATATAAAGACAGACCCATTAGAATTACACCTGACTTCTCAACAGAGACTCTGAAACCCAGAAGGACCTGGACAGATATCTTTCAGACTCTAAGAAACCACAGATGCCAGCCCAGACTACTATACCCAGCAAAACTTTCACTCACCATAGATGGAGAAAACAAGATATTCTATGGTAAAGTCAAATTTAAGCAATATCTATTCAAAAACTCAGCCCTACAGAAGGTGCTAGAAGGAAAACTCCAACCCAAAGAGGTTAACTACATCCTTGAAAACACAATAAATAATCTCAAATACTAATAAATAATAATAATAAATAAAAAAATTATGTAATTTAATGGGAAATGGATGTAACTGGGCATCATGATATTAAACAAAAAGTCAGACAAAGATGAACAAAAGACAAATATGTGTTTTCTCTCATTTTCAAGTGATAACATTCTTTATATACACATAAATCAATTTACATGTGTGTAAGCATCTATATGTATACATGGGTGCCTATGTGTGCAAGTGTGTCTGTGTGAATTTGTGCATGTGTGGAATATCATACATGTGTGTGCATATATGCACACATGTCTATGTGAGTACATGTGTGTATGCATAGGTATATGCATGTGTGAGTATGCTGGTGTATATGTGGGTGCATGTATGTGGGCATGTGTGTGTCAGTATGTCTGTGTACACCTATTTGCATGTGTGTTTGCTGGATCTGTGGGGTGTGTGTGTGTATGTAAGCATTCATGTGTGTTTTTGTGTATGTGCTTGTATGCAAATGTGTGTGTACATACATGTGTGTATACTTGTGCATGCTTTGTGCGTATGCAAATGTGTATATGTGTGTGTAAGTTTATAACTGGCAGTATCCAATCTTTGTGGGCCAAGAAAGAAACCACTCCAACAGTTTATCCTCATTCTTATATTTTGTTTATTTTGTTACTTGCTTACTTGCTTGTTTGGTTGATTTGTTTTTTGGATTTTTGAGACACGGTCTTCCTATGTAGCTCTGTGTGTTCTGGAACTCACTATACAGATCTGGCTAACCTCAAACTCACAAAATCCTCCTGCCTCTGCCTCCAGAGTGCTGGAATTAAAGGCATTCCCCACTCCTGATTCTTTCTTATCTTTTTATCTTTCTGTTTTTGTCATAGTGAATCCCTTTTTATTGTTATTTACTGTACATTTAGTAATATTGGCACTTTGCTGAATTTTTTTAATCTTTAGTTTTACGTATTATTCCCTACACAAATTCATGTCACAAAGTAGAAGAGAGCCTGGTAGGAAGGAAGGAGACTAGCAAGAGAAGAGAGTGTGTGAGGACTAGGGAAGTAATGAGGGGCTGAATACAGTCACAGGCATGATATAGTATAAGAGATTGTCTAAGTGAGGACTAGGGAGTTAACAGGAGGAGGTAAGTACAGTCTCAGTAATACAGGATAAGAAATTGTCTGTAGACTATATAAAACCCAACACTGTGAGTAATGAAGCAATAAATATGGGAAGAAAGGGATGAGGAGGGAGAAAAGGAAGGACAGACAGAGATGAGAGAGAAAGAGAGAGAGAACGTTACATGCTTTGAGGTGCCCAAAAAGGTCTGAAGAAACCATTGGATCTTTTCAAGCTGGAGTTACAGGTAGTTTTGGGAACCACCAACCAACCATCACCTCTGGCATGGGTTTTAGGAATAAAACTTCGAGCCTTCTCAAATTATTTTTTAAGATTGATTGATTGGTTAGTTGGTTGATTGATTGATTATGCATACAGTGTTCTGCCTGCATGTATGACTGCAGGCCAGAAAAAAGCACCAGATTGTTGCTGGAGAATTTTTCTCCAGCTCCCGCCACCAAGTCCCGCCAGTCCCAGAGCCCACTTATAAAATAAACACATAAACTCTTATATTATTTAAACTGCTTGGCCATTAGCTCAGGCCTGTCATTGTCTAGCTCTTACTCTTATATTTAGCCCATTTCTATTAATCTTTACTTTGCCACATGGCTTGTGGCTTACCGGTACTTTACATCTTCCTTGTCCTGATGGTGGCTGGCAGTGTCTCCCTGACTCAGCCTTCCACTCCCAGAATTCTTTTCCTTGTCCCGCCTATACTTCCTGCCTAGCCAATGGCCAATCAGTGATTTATTTACTGACCAATCAGCAACACACTTGACATACAGACCATCCCCACAGCACTTCCCCTTTTCTTTTCTTAAAAAGGAAGGTTTTAACTTTAACATAGTAAAATTACATATAACAAAACAATTATCAAGCAAGAATTACAGTTACAATATTAAAGAAGAGATCCTATCTATCTTATATTTGTAAGTTTAAGGTTTTATATCTAACTTATCTTTTATTATAACTAAGGAAAATTGTAAGTATCTAGTCTTTAACCACATCAAAGACCTCAGAAGGATATACTACTACCTGAGAAATGGAGAAGGATATAAGCAACTTTTAGGAGTCTTGTAGGGTAGACAGAGACAGCTGGCAGCCTGGACAGTCATTCAAAGTTCTCTTGTAAAGTTGGGGCATCTGTCTTCAGCCCACAGGCCTAGAGTCTCTTATTCACTTTTCTCTGTGTCCTGTAGAATGTCTGGCAGTTTTCTCTGCAAAGCAGGAACCTGAAGGACCATTTTGTCAAGCAAAGTTCAGTGGTCACCTTTGTATGGGTCCTGCATGTCCAGTTGATCAGGCAGTCCAGGCAAGAACAGTTTCTTGCCCAAATGGCTATTTTTGTCAAGGTGAAGATAAACTCCGTATGGAGTGTCTTCGATGCCCATCCTCCTCTCTGAAGTAAATCGGTGCTGTCAGGAGCAGACATGTCTCACTGTCCAGAAAGTCTAAATTTTTAAAACATTTTAAATGCCATATTCTGTAGGTCTTTGAAGTGTTTGAAGACTACCTATCTATCTGAAATATAACTATGTATACCTAGAAGACTTAACTAACATGGCTACAAATATGATTATCATAGATGACTAATTATTAATCTATTTTTTAATTATCCATTATAATTTTAAATGAGTTACATAAACATAATACATCAAACAAGAATAGAAATATATATACAGTATAACAAAACTAAGTTTAAACTTGTATCAATAAACTAAAATCTATAGCGATGTAAAACATTTTAAACAAGTTGTTACTCTTTAAAAGTAGGTTCATTAATCTACTCTTTCATCCTATCATATCTAAACTATCTCCTTTTTTTCTTTAGAAAGAGATTGTATTTATAATCAACCTGCTTTAAATAAAAATATTGGTTTTTCTCTGTCTCACACCAGAGGGCTCTTCTGATTTGGGACACAAGAATCTCTTAACCATTTTTTTTTTGAGCAATATGTCTGGGTTTAGAGGGGGAGTGAGCCAATTCCATCTCTAAAGCCAGCTTGGTATATTTGGGAATTTGGGCGTAGCTTCTCTTACTACTTCCTGCTGGAGGGGGGCGCTGTATCTTATGGGGACACAAAGAAAATTTTAGGATCATGGAGTAGTCCATGAGGCTGTATCGTCTGAGCCAGTTGCCTTGAAACCATTCTGGATGTTGAGTCATCTGGGCCATGGTGTCATTGGAGACCTTTCAGGGGGTCTTGGCTGGTCAAACCTGATGTATCTTAATCTGGAACAAATCCATAGTCTCTGGCTTTCTGTGGAAACAAAAGCAGAGACTCTTTTCCAAAGCAACATATCCTTATATCCAAATTTTGAAGTCAAGGTACCTTTAAAATATACATTTTGGCATAACTCAACAGCTTTTACAATCAAATGTTTTTCTGCAGTTACGAATATCAAAGAGAACATAATCCAGATTCTCTGTGTGGTAGCCATCTTTACGTGGCTTATTTTTTTATATTAGCTTGAGCCTATTGCTTTAAACTGTAGCCTTCTAAGCCTGAAACGGCACTGGCGCTGTGGCTGCTGGTTCCGCCCACTTCAGCTTCCCAACATGGCGGTAGTCCGTTTTCCGCCAGCTCTGGGAGCCATCAACTCTCAGAAACAGTGGGTCTATGCTTCTATCAAAGCAGCGTGTAGCACAGAAACCTCTTTTTTTTTTTGTTTTGTTTTGTTTTGTTTTGTGCTAGCAAAGGCTAAATTCACCACATAGCTTAATGTGCCATTCGCAGAGGCCTCATTCCCGCCATACGGCGGCAGGTCGAGCACGCACGCTAGGAACCCGCCAGTAGCTCAAACCAGCAGCTGCCGCTCATTTGAGAGAGACAATTAGGAAGCTGTTTTTAGCTCCGTTTTAGAATCTTTTTACTCAGGTGTTAGGTGGAAACTCTTGCCAACACGTTGGGCGCCATTTGTTGCTGGAGAATTTTTCTCCAGCTCCCGCCACCAAGTCCCGCCAGTCCCAGAGCCCACTTATAAAATAAACACATAAACTCTTATATTATTTAAACTGCTTGGCCATTAGCTCAGGCCTGTCATTGTCTAGCTCTTACTCTTATATTTAGCCCATTTCTATTAATCTTTACTTTGCCACATGGCTTGTGGCTTACCGGTACTTTACATCTTCCTTGTCCTGATGGCGGCTGGCAGTGTCTCCCTGACTCAGCCTTCCACTCCCAGAATTCTTTTCCTTGTCCCGCCTATACTTCCTGCCTAGCCAATGGCCAATCAGTGATTTATTTACTGACCAATCAGCAACACACTTGACATACAGACCATCCCACAGCACCAGATCTCATTACAGATGATTGTGAACCACCATGTGGTTGCTGAGAATTGAACTCAGGTCCTCTGGAAAAGCAGCCAGTGCTCTTAACCTCTGAGCCATCTCTCCAGCCCTCAAATTATTTTTACATAGGAGGAAAAGTGATTGAGTCTCATCAGCATGTAACAGTGGAGAGTATTTTGTAAAGGTAAATCTTCATTTATTAACATGTCATAAAACTCTTCATCACTGAACTATAAGTACTACTGTAATATCATTGGAAACATAAAAAAGCATTCAAAGTATTAACACAAAAATGTTCATTCACCTAAAACTGGCATTTTTTAATGAAAACATTTAAGAAAACTTTGATGCATAGATTTTAGCTAAAACAGGGGCATTACACAATCTGCATTGTATCATAGCTCTGCCATTTCCAGCCTGTAAAAGAGCATGCTGAATTTGTAGGACATTTGAGCAGGAATTAAGATATATGACTCTCTTGATACCCTTGTTGCTTAGAGCAGGGCCTACTCTGATGCTATCTTTAGATTCAAAAAGGCTTTTCCTATATATCTTCCAAACTTCCATCCTGTGAACGCCTCAGTTAATCAGAGTGTGTGTGTATGTATGTGTGTATATATTTACATATATGATGTAAAAACATCCATGTTTGTACACATACACTGAGTCACTGGTGTTGAGAATTTCCTTGTGATAGAGTGCTGAGGAGGATCCTTTCAAATTCAGTAACAAGGCTGTGTTTCTACTTTTATGTTCCTGAAATTTATTTGAGGGTTAGAAGCCTCTTCAATACAAGGCACAAAAGAATCTAGAAGATCATGTGACCAAATCAAGTCCTATTTGTAGTAAACTCACTGAGAAGATATTTTAAGGGACAGTAGGATGGTTTAGCAGGAGAGACAATTGCCACCAAGCTAAACAACCTGAGGCCAATAACCCAAGCTCAAACGGTAGAGAGACCCAAATCCTGCAGGTTGTCCTCTGAACTCTGAACACAAGCAAGCTGTAGCATGAGCACACACACAACCACTGGGTACAGGAGGACCCAGAGAAAACTTAATAAACAAGGAGAAAAGAAAGTATTTAAAAGACTTATTACAAATACATTGCATGGAAGCAACATGGAAGACAACTGACATTCCTTAGTAGAAGTTGTAGTGATGCCACCTTGGAGCAGTGGGAGCAAATATCACATCAAGCAAGATGTTGGAACGCCAACTTATAACCCAGAACTCCGGAGGCTACAAGAGGAGAATCACAAGCTCAGGGTAGTTTAGGCTACATAGTGAGACCATTTCTCAGGGGATAAGGGGGTCAGGGAGAGATGTAACTTAATTCTAACAGAGACTTGGCTAATCAATACAACTCAGAATAGTTAGTCACAAAATCTATAGTGATGAAAAATTCTGTGTAACTCTTCCTGCCAATGGGTGGAGTCTATTTCTCCAGTCTTTAAGATGACTTGGTGCCTGAACTTGTTTTGACCAATGGGGTGTAGTAAAGGTTTTGCTTCTTGATTTGTAGAATTTAGGGCAGTTTGAAACTGCCCTAATCCCTAATGGGATTGGAATTTTTCTCCTTTTATTGCTTGCTCATAATCAGAAGCTTAACAAAGCTCGTGCAAGACTCATGACCAAACAGTATTTTCAAGGAAGTGCCTGGGCTAGAGATCTCTAAAACTCAAGGCATGTGAGTGATGGTACCTATAGGCTAGATGGCCTGTACTTCTGAAGAATTTCAGTTGAGACCAGAAGAACTACTCACTGTCTGAACCTGAGTTTTAGACTTCTGCTCAGCTAAGCTATTAATTTAGGTACTGTGTAATCACCAATGGAAAATGATATATTGTGTAATTATAATTTACAAATGGCCCTTTCATTGATTCTCCGGTTTTTAGGTAAAGAAGCAAATTTTATCTATAAATTTTTGGCTCTGTTGATATTTTTTAAGGGAAAAAAACTCTTATTCTAGGACTGGTCAAACTATAAATAATTTGTCTTTTACCTGATCCACCAGCTCTTTGAGTTCCTAAATTTGAGCTATTCTAATTGTGTTTTTTTCTATCCATATCACATAATCAGTAACAAATTGGCTCAAAGTTGACCTAACAGCTGTACCTCCTATCACATCTAATTTGGTCAACTCTTCTTATGGATATGGATTATATCATGCAGTACGCATTAAAGGATATTTACTCATTTTATCTCTCATTCCTACCTTCTTGCAGAAATGATACATCACTTTTCACTTTTTGAAAGTATATATTTTTAAAAGAAACGTCTCTTCTTATAAATAAGAAAATCAATAGGCCAAAGGGATTTAAAAATATGTAAAAGCATGTAATAGTCACAAATACAAAATCCTTACTCTCCCTTCTTACTCCTCAAGTGACCCATTACCACAGTTTTCCTTTGGCTCTGACCAAATTTCTGTGGTCCTAAGAAACAATTCCCTTGGCCAAATGTACTCAGAATGGCAGTCCCAGAGTTCTATGGCAACACTGAAGTGACTTTCCCATGCTGCTAATTAGCCACCATTCCCTCTGTGGAGGTATTACACTTGACTTTTTATGCCAAGCCATGGCATAGGTAGAGCTTGGCAGGTTCGGGTTGTCTAACTCGTGATCATTCCAACACTGATCCAGGTAGGTTAGAGGGATGGAAGCTACCTTTTCATTACTTTCCCTAGTTAGCACACAAAATGCTGAGATTCATATTGATGTGTGTGTGTGTGTGTGTGTGTATGTATGCATGCATGTATGTATGTATTATACTTTGCTCATTTTGATCTACCTATCCAACCTTTTCTTGTACCTCGGTCTATTCCATTGATAGAAACTGTCTATGAGAAAAATCAGAATTTGAAGTGGAAACACATAGAGCAGAGGAAAAACCTAATCAACAAGAAGTAAAGAATTAAATGTGGAAACTGCAACGTATTACCCATCAAAGTGTACAAGTCAGAGGAATGAACAGTCATGAGATGTTCTGCAGGGTAGAAAAAGTTTATTAGGGTACACAATATATCACCACAGAAAGTCTTACATGTACATCCCACAAAAGAAATAAATAAGAGGTAAAGTACAGTCATTTAGAAAAAATAGTAATTTTGGACAACAGTAAAGAAACTAGAATTCATATATATGGTTTGAAGGGCTGAATTCTAACTGTAAATACAATATTTGTAGGTATACAATAAGCTGTTAAGACACATAATCATATTGTATTATCAAATTGGGATGATTAGCAAACAATTGACTAAACATTTATTATTTCTATATAGTGAAACCTTCAAAACCCTCTCTTCTTATAATGTCGTCCAAGTGATGTGTTATAATTCCTTGGGCTACAGACAGGACACAAATTATAGAATAATCACAGCAAAATAAATGGGTGGAATGAAATAATAAATAAATCTGAAAGTGATGAGACCAAAAGGCAAACATTCTTGATCCAGATTTGCAACAATTTGCTCTGTGGCTTAAGCAGAGTCCTCACCCTTCCTGGACACCTGTTTCCATAGGTTAGAATCAAAAGAACATCACAGACACTTGGCAAAATGTCACTGGGTGACAGCAGTCGTCCAGTCTGTCCTGGCAGCACTGAGGACTCCTGCGGAAGCATGCAGCTCTAATGGCCTCTCCACACAACTTCTAGGTCACTGACCGATGTCCTGGGCTCTCTCTGTCCCTCTCAGGAAGAAGAAACAGTGGAGAAGCTTGTGATAATCATATGGAACTTCTTCAAGGAAATTTTCAGCACTATCCAGAAACCCTAATTATTTAATTAATTTTGTTAATAGTTGAGAAAAAAGTTTACCAAGAATAGACAGTCTTTCCCTGAGCAGCTTCAAATGTTGATTTGAGATTTTAACAAAGACCTGCTCCATCAGTGTTAATTTCACATGATTTAAGTTCATTGCCTGTTTATGTTGGCTCAGGAAAGGATAAACTGCCCTGAGCACAGGAGGAAATGCACCACTCTGGAGAGGTCTCTGAGGCTTGTCCTTCTCTTACACTTTACACTTAGCAGTGGAGTGTGAGCAGAGACTTTTGCTCTGTGATGAACACAGTCTGAGATTTAGGACAGTGCAAAGACAGTGGGACTGAGGTCCAAATCCTCATTAATAATCTGTATTCAGTTAACTATATGACTTCAATCTATTTTCGCTGAAGCATTCAGCCTGAAGTACTTTGCTGCCTTTTTATTGAAAATAGATTCTTCTATCAAACAATACACCCTGACCAGAGTTTCCCACACACACACCATCCACTCCTCCCACCTTCCTCCTCTCCTCTCAGTTTCCCTTCAGAAGAGAGTAGGCCTCCAAGAGACAACAACCAAACCCAAGAAAACAAGATACAATAAGACAAGACAAAAGCCCTCATATGGAGACTGTACAAGGCAACCCAGTAGGAGAAAAAGAGTCCCAAAAGCAGGCAGAAAGAGTCAGAGATTGTAACAAGTTTCCCTGTGTCCCACCCGGCCCACAGCAGCTTATTAAATAATCACTCAGAGGCTTAATATTAATTACAAACTGTTTGGTCTGTGGCTCAGGCTTCTTACTAGCCAGCTCTTTCATCTTAAATTAACCCATTTCTATTAATCTATGTATTGCCATGTGGCCATGAGTTACCAATCTGCTGGCATCTTGTTCCTCCTAGGGCAGCTGGATGGTATCTACCCTGACTCCACCCTTCTTTTTTCTGTATCTCTCTTGGATTTCAGGCCAGGCTCTTATCCTGCCTTACCATAGGCCAAAAGAGCTCCCTTATTAACTAATAGTGGCAAGACATATTCACAGCATACAGAACGACATCCCATAGCACTTCCCCTTTTCTGTCTAATCAAAAAGGAAGGTTTTAATTTTAACATAGTAAAATTATATATAACAAAACAGTTATCAAGCAAGAATTACAGTTACAATATTTAGTCTATTTTTATTTGACAGAACTAAAGAAAATACTCTATCATCTATCCTATCTTTGTGAGTCTTAAGTTTCATATTTAATTTATCTTGTATCATAACTAAGGAAAACTGTAACTATAACTATCTAGTCTTCAACTCCATCAAAGACCCCAGAAGATATAATACTACCTGAGTAAACAAGAAGTGCATTGTAAGCAACTTCCAAAATTTTAGAAATGACAGAGACATCTGGCTGCCTAGAAAGTCACCCGAAGTTCCTCTGCAACACTGGGGCATCTATCCTCAGCCTACAGGCCTAGAGTCTCTGGTAGACTTTTCAGTGAAGCAGGAAATTTGAAGGACTATGCCACCTATTAGCAAAGTTCATCAGTCTCTTTCCTCTGTGTCCTGCAGAATGTCAGCAGTTTCTTCTGCAAAGCAAGAACCTGAAGGACCATCTCGCCTTGCTTTGACAAAGTTCAGTAGTCATCTTCCTATGGGTTCTGCATGTCCAGTTTATCAAGCAGTCCAGGCAAAAGTAATTTTTTGCCCAAATGGCTAGCCTTTTCCACATTGTAAGGAAACTCCATAAGGAGTTTCTTCGATGCCCATCCTCCTCTTTGAAGTAATTGGTGCTGCCAGGAGCAAATGTGTCTCACTGTCCAGATAAGTTCTTAAAACATTTTAAATATCATATCCTATAGGTCTTTGAAGTGTTTGAAGATTATCTATCTAATTGAAATATATCTTTGTATACTTAAAAAACTTAAATAACATGACTATGTTTGATTAGCATAGATGACTATTAATCTGTATTTTTAATTATACATTATATTTTTAAGTAAGATTCATAAACATAATATCTGAAACAAGATTTCATAAACAATATCTTAAACAAGAGTATAAATATATATAGTATAATAAAATTGACCTTAAATTTGTATTAATAAACCAAAATCCACACCAATGTAAAGTATTTTGACATTAACAGTTGTTCTTTGGATTAAAGTAGACTTAATATCTATCTTTTTATCATTTCTATATCAGGCCCCACTGTCAGTTTGAGGAGAGTGACCCGCTGTCCTAGCATCAGCCTCACCCCCAATTCTGCCCTCTTTTAAAGTAGAGCCATTCTGCTAAACAAATAGAAAGTTTGAAACCTGGGGAACTGAGATTTAAGTAGAGACAGAACATTGACTAGCTGGACAGTCCACCAACAATGTCCACACCTGCTTTCCAGATTTTTACAAAGCATAGTAACGTCACTTTTACACCTTTGCTAACTTGAAAGACTAAAAATTACAACACTCGAAGGTGAGTTATTTACCTAGTATCCTGTGTCACATACTAGAGGCATTTTCAAGCCATTGAGCTTGAAAATAGTGCTTTAGACAAAATAACAAAAAATATTCTTTCATTGTCTACCTTATTCACATAAATATACATGTGAATATACTCACCAATTTTGAACTTTAGAGGTAGAAGTGCTGAACCAAAGCAAACACCTTTGTAAAAACTCAGAAGTCATTTCAAACTTAACCACTTCATTTTTCTGCCATCAGGTGTGAGAATGCTTGCTTCTCCATTCATCACTAAACCATGACATTTAAACTCCTGTCTAATTGATAAGAAAAGGCTATTGTGCTGATATTTGGCATGCATTTAATTTAGTTGTGAATGAACTGAAGAGTCTTTACCTACAAGGAGGCAGGTCCTCACCACATCTGCTGACATGTTTGTTCTCACTTCTTTGTGGGGATCATGACACATGGCTCTCATTCTGGTTGTCTCTTTCATTGGATATTTTCCATTATTTCCTCCACTAGGTGTCAGACGGAATCTGCTCCAGAGTGTCCATGGCTTTTTAATTTCTCCAAATCACAGTGAGTGCTATAAACCTGCATCCTTGGCCCTTTTTTGTCTCCTTGTCATCTGAATATAAAGATAAATGTCCACCTCCAGGCCTGAAATGTATATGTAGGCATTTAGTGTGATCTTAAATATAATATTAATATATGTTAAGGAATTTCCAAATTATGAAAACCACAGGCACTTAGGAATGTCACATTTAATATCCAAAAAACCTTTAGTTCAGAGTCATCTGAAAGCTACGCCTACAAAATTTATTATTAAAATATAACAAATATATTACCCAAGTAAATGGAAGAATTAATTAGCTTAGTATATTTTGAACAAAAAGATATATGAGAGGAATAAGAATTGTATTATTTGACCTGGAGTAAGCATGTTTTAATTTTTTATATTTTGAAATTATAATAATTACATCACTTCCCTCTCTCTAATCCCCTCAGTGTAAACCCCCCCCACTTGCTTCGTTTCAAATTTGTGGCTTCTTTTTCTTCCATTGTTCTACAGATATACATATATATTCTAAAATACATAAGTACAACTTGCTCAGTCCATAAAATGTTACTTGCAGGGCTGATCATTTGGTATTGGATCACCCACTGCGGGATTCCAACCTGGAGAAGACTATTTCTCCTGCTCTCAGAATTCCACAGTAGACAAATAATTGCTAATTTACTTAAACTATCTACAAAGTCATGTTAGTCTTTCATGTAACTTTGTCAATTGAATGCAGCTTGTCCTAAATCAGAGTTTCTCATTACTCTCCTATTTCAGACAGCACGAGGGTTGTCACAGCCAACAAAGGCAATGCATGAGGCAAACCACTCTGTGGTGTCTGAGTTTGTTTTCCTGGGACTCTCCAACTCATGGACAATCCAGCTGTTCCTCTTCCTCTTTTCCTGTGTGTTCTACGTGGCAAGTCTGTTGGGAAATTTTCTCATTGTGCTAACTGTAACTTCAGACCCCCATTTACAGTCTCCTATGTACTTCCTATTAGCCAATCTTTCCTTTCTTGACTTGATATTTTGCTCCTCCACGGCACCCAAGATGATTTACGACCTTTTCAGAAGGCACAAAACCATCTCTTTTGGGGGCTGTATCACTCAGATCTTTTTGATCCATGCAGTTGGAGGCACTGAGATGATGCTGCTCATAGCCATGGCTTTTGATCGATATGTTGCCATATGTAAGCCTCTCCACTACCTGACCATCATGAGTCCACAAAAGTGCGTTCTATTTTTAGTTGCTTCTTGGATTATTGGCTTCATCCACTCAGTGACTCAGTTGATTTTTGTGGTAGACTTACCCTTCTGTGGCTCTAATGAATTAGACAGCTTTTTCTGTGACCTTCCTCGGTTTATTAAACTTGCTTGTATGGACACCAATGCACTGGAATTTATGGTTACTGCCAACAGTGGGTTCATTTCTGTGGCCTCCTTTTTAATTCTGATCATCTCTTACATGTTTATTCTGATGACTGTTCAAAAGAAATCTTTGGGGAGTTTAGCCAAGGCCCTCTCCACTCTGTCAGCTCATGTCATGGTGGTCGTTTTGTTCTTTGGACCCCTAATCTTCTTCTACATGTGGCCATTTCCAACATCACATCTGGATAAATTTCTTGCCCTCTTTGATGCAGTTATTACCCCTTTTCTAAATCCAGTAATTTATACACTTAGGAATAAAGATATGAAGGTGGCAATGAGAAGACTATGCAGTCAGTTTATTAACTACAATAAAATTTCTTAAATATATTGAAAACATATAAGCACACAAATTATACTAGAATTTCAGGTGAGTATTGCTGCATTTGCTATGTTATATTTATCCAGAATGTTTTCTGTACTAAAATTTGATATGCCCTTGCTTGCTTTACCCATTGAAATGAAATACCAACTAATAAATAGTTTCTGGAAGAGACTTGATGGCCTAGAGAGATGACTTGGTAGTTCAGAACACTTATTGTTTTTTATAGGACCAAGGTTTGGTTCCCAGCACCCACACACAGAGGCTCGCAACTATCTATAACTCCAATTTAAAAGAATCGAATCCTCTCTTCTGGTCTCTGCTAGAACCAACATGCATGTAGTACACATACATACTTGCAGGCAAATCACTCATACACATAAAAGTACCTGTCAGTAAAAATCATACATACTGAAAAACTAAGGTTGGTGCATGTCATTTCTCACCAATGATGTTATGTTGCTTTTTGTGGTAGACTTACCATTCTGTGGCTCTATTGATGAATGCAATCATGATAAATGTTAAAGAATCTACATGCAAAAATAAGTATGTGAGTTTCACATATTTATATTTCCAATCTTGAGAGTATTTTCAATTTAATTCTTTTTTTCTTTTTTATTAAGAAATTTTCTATTCATTCTGCAGTCCAACCACAGATTCCCCCCTTTTCCCTCCTCTCACTCCCCCCAGGGGAGTGAGATCACTGATCACCAGGGTAGGCCAGCTCAGGTATCCCCTCAACTACTGCTAGCAGTTTAAGCTGGGGTCATCCCTGTGGATTCTTGGGAACTTTCCTCGCACCAAGTTTCTATCCTATCCCCATAATGTCTCCCTCTATCAAGATATCTCCCTCATTGCTCTCCCACTCAGCCCTGCCCTCCATTGCCCCTCACACCCCCAGTTTACTCAGGAGATCTCATCTATTTCCCCTTCCCAGGGTGATCCATGGGTCCCTCTTAGGGTCCTCCTTGTTACCTAGCTTCTCTGGAGCTGTGGGTTGTAGTCTGTGGTTTCTACTTTATCTATTTTCTTTCTTACTATTCTGATGATTTATTTTCTGCCCCTTCAGTCTCTTGCTTGTCCAACCATTTATTTGCTAATCTGACTTCCTCAGAGACCAGTAAGACTGAAACTGCGTCAATTTTTATGAAAAAACAAATTTTAGTGTGAAGAACTGTTCACTAGACATGAAACTATGCTGAATGATTTTCACAGGAAGCCATTGCTTTAGATGAGTTCCCAGCAACACAGACCAGACCAGAGACGCTCACAGTGCTAATGGGACCTTTCCTGGTCAAACTCCACTTCTAAACGGTTCAGTTTCCAAGCAAAAGGAAAAAAAGCCAGGAGATGAAAAGGAAAAAGCAGAGCAAATGCAATGAGAACACATTCTCTTCTCATTCTTTTCCTTTGAGTCATGTTTTATTCAGTGTTTTTCTCCTCGTGAAGCTAACTTTCTCCATTAAGATCATCAAACCACTCATTACTCTTTACACATAAGGTGCTGCCCAATTCTACAATCACAAATAAAAACTAATTATGTTTCAAATAAAATCAAACAAAATTTATAACCTTTTTGTTTTTAACAAGTATTGAGTAGTTATTTGAGAGAGATGTAAATCTGTGATCAGAGAAGTAGCATTTTTAGGAAGGTGGGAAACAGAATGTACACCTAGAGCTAGGAAAATAAATAAGGAAAAAATATCAGAATTATTAAAACTTAAATCAGCAGAATGATTAAAAGCTTGGAAGAAGGACAGCTGGATTGGGCTGTCTGGTGATGCCAGTGTGTCAGCTTAAAGAAAGATCTACAGCGCAGAACACAACCCTGAGGCAGAGGGGCCACGCCCAGTTCATGTCTCTGAGGAGGGGTTGACTGTTCCTTTGGAATGGAATCAAGGAAACTGGGGTGATATATAGTTGTAACAGAACAGTGGATCTCAAACTGTGAGTCGCAAATTCCACAGAAGTCATATATCAGATATTTTCATTATGATTTATAACAATAACAAAATTACAGTTATGAAGTAGCAATGAAATAATTCTACGGTTGGGAGTCACCACAACATGAAGAACTGTATTAAAGAATTGTGACATTGGAAGGGTGAGAACCACTGTAATAGACTCTAAAAGGAGGAACTGCCAAGGATGGAAAGTTGGCAAACCCAGCTCCCGTATCACAGAGAAGGAAGAAAAGTTCCTTTGAGTTGAAGATTCTGCAAACAGTGCAGTTTCTTAGAAAACTGCTGACTTAAAATAGATCATAGAGTTCTGTATTTCAAAATAAGTTATAAATCTATTTAATTTCCTTGTTAAGTCTCAATCCTAAGTATTTGCTCCACTGTGATTAAAGTAACACATGGACAGTCCAAACATTGAACTGTGCTGCTCAGCTGCTCTCATTTTTCATTCCAGATCACACTTCCTTAGTCAGTCTGGTGTGTTGTCCAACTGCTGTTTCACTGACATGACCATGAATATTATTCTCCTTGTGTTTTTCATGTTATTCAAATACTGAATTCCAACAAATGCTCACATTGGCTTTTTACTCAGTTTTTTTTAATCTTTTTTTTTTATTTTGCAATACAGTTCAGTTCTATATATCAGCCACAGATTCCCTTGTTCTCCCCCCTCCCGCCCCCCTCACCTTCCCCCCAGCCCACCCCCTATTCCCACCTCCTCCAGGGGAAAGCCTCCTCCGAGGACTGAGATCAACCTGGTAGACTCAGTCCAGGCAGGTCCAGTCCCCTCCTCCCAGGCCGAGCCAAGTGACCCTGCATAAGCCCCAGGTTTCAAACAGCCAACTCACGCAATGAGCACAGGACCCGGTCCCACTGCCTGGATGCCTCCCAAACAGATCAAGCCAATCAACTGTCTCACCCATTCAGAGGGCCTGATCCAGTTGGGGACCCCTCAGCCATTGCTTCATAGTTCATGTGTTTCCATTCGTTTGGCTATTTGTCCCTGTGCTTTATCCAACCTTGGTCTCAACAATTCTCACTCATATAAACCCTCCTCATTCTCGCTAATTGGACTCCCAGAGATCCACCTGGGGCCTAGCCATGGATCTCTGCATCCAGATCCCTCAGTAGTTGGATGAGGTTTCTAGCACGACAATTAGGGTGTTTGGCCATCCCATCACCAGAGTAGGTCAGTTCGGGCTATCTCTCAACCATTGCCAGCAGTCTGTTGTGGGGGTATCTTTGTGGATTTCTGTGGGCCTCTGTAGCACTTTGCTTCTTCCTATTCTCATGTGGTCTTCATTTACCATGGTCTCCTATTCCTTGTTCTCCCTCTCTGTTGTTGATCCAGCTGGGATCTCCCGCTCCCCCAAGCTCTCTTTCCCTCGACCCTCACCCTTCATTACCCCCACTCATGTCCAGGCTGTTCATGTAGATCTCTCCCATTTCTCCATCATTGGGTGATCCCTGTGTCTTTCTTGGGGTCCTGTTTTCCAGGTAGCCTCCCTGGTGATGTGAGTAGCAGTCCAGTCATCTTTGTTCCACATCTAGTATCCTCCTATGAGTGAGTATATACCATGTTTGTCTTTCTGAGTCTGGGTTACCTCACTCAGGATGATTTTTTTTCTAGATCCATCCATTTGCCTGCAAACCTCATGATGTCATTATTTTTCTCTGCTGAGTAGTATTCCATTGTGTATATGTACCACATTTTGTTTATCCATTCTTCAGTTGAAGGGCATCTAGGTTGTTTCCATGTTCTGGCTATTACAAACAATGCTGATATGAACATAGCTGAGCAAGTGCAACAAAATCAGAAATAAAAAGGGGGACATAACAACAGACACTGAGGAAATCCAGAGAATCATCAGGTCATACTTCAAAAACCTCTACTCCACAAAACTGGAAAACCTAAAAGAAATGGATAGCTTTCTGGATAGGTATCACATACCTAAGTTAAATCAAGACCAGATAAACTATTTAAATAGTCCAATAACCCCTAAGGAAATACAATCAGTCATTAAAAGTCTCCCAACCAAAAAAAGCCCAGGACCAGATGGTTTCAGCGCAGAATTCTACCAGATCTTCAAAGAAGAGTTAATACCAATACTCTTTAAATTGTTTCACACAATAGAAACAGAAGGAACATTACCAAACTCCTTCTATGAGGTTACAATTACCCTGATTCCTAAACCAAACAAGGATACAACAAAGAAAGAGAACTACAGACCGATCTCCATCACTTGGTTTTTTAATGATATTCAGCTAGATGTTACTTCCTTGGCTTATTCTGTTTTTAAGCCTTATTTCGAAATTATTTCAGATTCATAAACACTCAAAGTTGGTGCAGAGTGTCCTTATGACTTTTATTTAAACTAAACTCATATTCCCCTGATGCTAACATTAATTTTCCTGGCATACTTTCCAGTCACTAAGACAATAACATTACTCTAAACGCCACAGTTTTTCAGATTTCACTCATCTTTGGGGTTTTTTTTCAGTTATATATATTTTCTGTCCACGTTCAATACTAGATGCTATGTCATACTTAGCTTGTCTTCTGAGTTTCATCTGACAGTATTTAATCTGGTTCTTTCCATAGCTGTAAGTTTTTAGAACATTGGACATTTCAAACTTCATTGACATACTTGATCTTCTCTGAATTTTTTCATCATAAGTAGACTTGGCCTCTGGATATTGTAAGGAATACTCAAGAAAATAAAACACTTTATTGGATAATATTTGGGTCCATAACAACCATATGATGTCATATTGATGATGATCACATAAAGAGAATTTGTCCTAACAACTTTAAAGGGAAGAGGTGAGTTCTTATGTCACCTGTAGTCTCCCATTCTACTTAGATAATCAATCTTTTCCCAACTTATCTATGAACTTGATAGTACATTATAATTTCTAAATATTATCGCTTGGATACTTTAAGTACAAGCAAAGGTTAATTTCAACTTCATCCCAATTTGATTGAATATTGAGGGAAAATGTGTACATGATGTCTCCTTGTACTCTTCTCTTGGCTCATTCCTTTACTATTAATTTAAAGCTCTATCTCCAATTAGAGATCTTTTGGTTACCACCTGAGGCATGTGCGCCATTACTGCACCCTTAGGGTTATCATGCCAGGCTGCTGGTTCCTGTGGCTTGTAGGCATCATAGATTTTTAAACACCAGAATGAGTATGTTCTCTATGGTCATATTATTTCTGCCTCCAAATAGCAGGTACAGTGAGGGACATTGAAGGCATTTGAACAGCAAAACTCACTTGTTAAATGCAACAAATATGATCTGGATACCCTTAATAGCAGAAAAAAGTTGCCCTGCAACTCACAAATTGAGTTAAACAAAGTGTACTTACACACTTATCACAATGTATTAAACTCATAATTTATAAAAGTCATTTTAAGATCATTTAAAATATTCTTGTAGTGGTTTAATTTGTGCAATTCAAGAATGTACAAAGAAAATTCTGTTTTCAAGGATGTTGACATCATTTCTATGACTTTCTTGGAAACTGAATATTACAAGGTGTCTAGAAATATTTGGATTCATCATGACAAATGGTAGAAATTGGTTTCTGTGCAGATCCTGGTGCCATCTTGCCCTCCTGTGACCCATTATCAACATTCCCCTTGTTGCCTTGACCACAATGAATATGTTGTAGAAGACAATTTCCTTGGCTAATTGACTCTAGTTTTGCAGGACCTCATCATTATAGCTTGATTTGGTCGCTATCCTTTCTCCACAGTGAATTAGCTGAGTTCTCTTTTTATAACAACATTGTGTATGCCTCTGTGCTTGAAGTAATAGCCTGCAAGTAGCCACAAAGGAGGGAGGCCATGAAGTTCACAACAGGAAGACCTCATGCTAAATAAGCTTCAGCAGCAAGGAAGGCCTGGGTAACAGTTTGCTTTTTGCATACATTAATTAAGGTTTGGCTTGTGGAGAGGAAGAAATGGATGATGGGAGGAACGATGTTTAGAAGAGTGACTGTGAATCTTTGTGGTGACAGAGACAAGAAGTAATCTTCACTGAAGTCACTTAGAGAATCAAGATTCATCTAAGGTGTACTGCAGTATAGTCCTCACCCTGGTTCAGTTCAGGACTGAACTAGGATGCAGACTAGTAACTGTATCCCTGTCTCTTTAGGGAAATTATTATCATTGAAAATGAAGACAAATATCCTTATCTCTTTCAAACAAGTCTGTTGTTTACTTTTCTGTAGAGAGGAGCTAAGATATGAACAGAAAATTCGTAAGTGACAAGTGCAGTTTAAAAAAAAATTTAAAAAAAAACAACGTCCTATAAGAAATGTGGTAATAGAGTGATTGAAAATGTGCTTAAAAGAAAATTATCGAAGGTAATTTTACTCCAAGCTAAAATCCTGTAGGATAAGGTAAAATTGCATGCTGGAAGAAAGAAAAAGGACTAGAAAAGAAAATATATAATGTTTAATTTTCATCTTATCAATTTCTCGTCATTTCTACTTTTAAAACATTTATCATAATTTTTCTAGGTTAACTCAAGGAGAACTGGGGTCATTGGGCAGCAGCAACACAGAAAGGTAGACAGAAAATGAATGCTACGAGGAAAAACCAAAGGAACCCAGAGGATTAACACTAAAGGGTGGGGAGCCGCATTCACAGGGTGTGTGGCCGTTCACTAGAACACGAACACCTGTCAGTGGCCAGGAGAGTATGGCCAAAAATACCATACACAAGTAGTAGGGGGTTTTTTAATCATAAAAAAAAATTAAAAACTTAAAGGTACAGAGAATTGATTTTGTTTTTACCAATGTTAAGGTTATTAACTACCGAAAGACTCACAGGCAAATTCTTAGCAGAGTGCATAGCAGAAGTGAGCATACATTCATGGGCAATTCTTCATGTCCACAGCAGGAGAACTAAGTACACATTGGCTCTATTAAGAGAAAGAAACGGCCGGGTGGTGGTGGTGCACGCCTTTAATCCCAGCAATCAGGAGGCAGAGCCAGGAGGATCTCCATGAGTTCGTAGGCCAGCCTGAACTACAGAGTGAGTTCCAAGAAAGGCGCAAAGCTACACAGAGAAACCCTGCCTCAAAAAAACAAAAAAAAAAAAGAGAGAGAGAGAAAGAAAGAAACGTTTTATTTATGCAAAGAACTTCAGAATTACTATATTAACAAAAATAACAAAAACAAAACAGGAAATAAACTCATCTTCGAACCTTGTAAACTGAGGGAAACGTTATGTCCCAGACAGAAAAATAAAAGGATCAGTCTCAGAACATATTTCAGTCCTCTGGTTCAGGAATTTCATCACTTAATAATGAACAGAACATTTTTTTTCAATTTTTCTGAATGTCAAGTTATTATTAATCTATTCTAAAGTGTTGTTTAATTCCATATAAATGAAGACAGAACTGGTCACCTCAAAGCAGAACACCCCTGATGACACTAGTCACAGAAGCGGACACACTCGGTCCAGGAGGGCGTAAATGTGGTGAAGCACTAGTCACACAAGAGGACACACTCAGTCCAGGAGGGTGTAAACGTGGTGGAGCACTAGTCACAGAAGCGGACACACTCGGTCCGGGAGGGTGTGAATGTGATGAAGCATCAGTCACAGAAGTGGACACACTCGGTCCAGGAGGGTGTGAACGTGGTGAAGCACTAGTCACAGAAGCGGACACACTCAGTCCGGGAGGGTGTAAACATGGTGGAGCACTCAGAACCAAGTACCTCCCTGTGGAAGTCTTTAAGTAACTAGTTCTCAGATTTGGACGTGAGCCACTCAGGAAATCTGAAGATCTGACGGCAAAAAGGGAGTAAGTTACTAAATACGCTGATATTTACTATTCATGTCATTTTATCTCCTTTGGCTTTTAGGGAATTATGAAAGGGGGAAATATGTGTTCAGTCATACTTCTCCCCTTCTTCTATCTAGCGGCCATTCCTGCACACTGTCTCTCTCCTACCCACGCTTTCTTCTCTTATCCTGTCTCCTGAAGCCACAGATTCAAGCTAATCCTCTTTGGATAATGACTCAGGTTTAAGGAAATTATATTATTCATCCACAAAACCTTCATCCTTGTATGAATAAAATCTCTGGATACTATGTCAGGAAAGTCACCTGGAAATTCATCTGTAATAACTTGAGAGGGCTCCCTTCTTACAGCAGTGTATGCAAGACTGGGGACTGCAGTGTGTTAGCTTAAAATGACACAGCTCTGCTGGAATGCTAGCAGAGAATTATTTGGGGGTGCTGCTGTTTTTAAAAGTGCACCCTTAAACTTTTCTGCCATCTCTTCCTCTCTATCATAATGTTCAGCCTCACTGGCCGACTTCATCTCCTGCCACATTCAATGATCTAATTTCCCTTTCTCTTTCTTATTCTAATTTTTCCATCTAATTCTTTTCTCATTTATTAAAAGTATCTTTAATTACCCTAAAATGTCCAAGTTGTCCTCTGCCTAGGCTTTATCTTTGCACAAATTGTATATGAAATACCATATTTTTGTCTTTAAATGACCCCATAAATATCCTAATTTTGATCTTGCCCTTATAAATCCATGAACAGCTTAGTGTCACATTTTTCAGCTGCTGTGATTTGTCCTTTTTATCAAAGAGTCTCTCTACACAGCCCAGCTGACTGTAGCTCACTATGGAGCATAGTCTGAACTCAAACTAACAGTAAGCCTCCTGCCTCTGCCTCCCAAGTAATGAGAATGCAGGTGTCTATTGCCACTTCCCGTTCCTTTGGTTTTTTGCTGTCCAAATTTTAATTTGTAAAAAGCATCACTTATGTTCCCACTTCACAGTATATTCTCATTGTGCTTATTTCATAAAGCCTAATTTTTTTTAAGTAAAATCATATTTTTCTTAGTAACCACAAGGAATTCTTTTGGAGCTTTTAAATTTTCTATTTTTTTTAGGACAGTGTTGATTAGTTTATAGCACATCACGTGGAAGTTTGAATAGAAATCATAAATTAGTTTTTTTATTTTTTATTTTTTTGAGATTATAATATGTTTGCATCATTTCAATGCTCCCTTTCTTCTCACCCACTCTCTTTCAAATTCATGAACTCTTTCTATTTAATATATGTATTCCTAAATATATAAATACAACCTGCTTAGGGCATGCAATGTTACTTGCTTGTATGCGTTTGCAGGGATGACCATCTGGCATCCAGTTGGTGTATTTCTCCTGCCCTCAGAGTTCCTTAGTTGTGTATAGTTCTTAGTGTACAGTTGAGGGGCGGGAGCTTTCCCTTTTTCACATTAGCAAGTCTACTGGTGTCACCCTTGCTCAGTTCATGTTAAGCAGCCACACTGGTGAGGATTCATGTATGTAGCTTCTGACATGTCTAGGAGATGCCATCTCACAACAAACTCCCTGTTCCTCTAGTTATATGACTTTTCTGTCCTCTCTTCCATAATGATCCCTGAGCCTTGGGTGCAGGACTTGTGTTGTATCAATTGCAACTGGACTCCACAACTCTGCATTTTGATTAGTTGTGGTTTTCTGTAATGGTCTCCATCTGTTACAAAGAGAAGTTTCTTTGATGAAAGAAAAATAGAAAGGAATATGAGCTATACTCAATGAAAACAAAACAGAGAATCATAGAATCAAAGAGCTGGTTCTTAAACAAGATTTACAGACTCTTAACCCAGCTAAAAGAAAGAGAAGACCCAATTAACAGGAAGAAATGGTTTTATAAAGTTCTTAAAATTGTTCTCATAGGCATTTTGTGTGCCTCCAGTTTCCTATACCATTAAATTATTACACATGATAGCTAAGTTTTTCACTGTTCTGTTATCTCCGAGATTTACTATATTGCTGGAGATGTTATGGATCCCACATACATGTTTGTTGAGTGAGTGAGTAGACAACCAAAGAAATCTTCCTAGTGTTACTTCTGGGTTGATTTTCAGTCATTAACAAAAAGTTAGAGAACATGATACCTGTCCTTAAGTTTTATAAATGTAAGTGGGGAGACCAATTCGCAATTATTAAATAGAGACCTTGAAAAATAAAGTATGTAATAGAAACTATACACATAAGAATTCAGATAAAAAGAAGTCAGAACACCTAGAAGAGACTTTCTGATGTAAGCAGAGGGTTTGAGATGGCCCAGGTAATGAATTATAGTTTCTTCTTTCCACTGTACTTATCTCTTCTGAAAAAGGGAGATCTAATATTAAAACGACATTTTTTTCTATACTAAATATGGATTCCACAAAGTCGAGAATTCATATCAGTGTTATACCTGAGACCTCTGGGATGGTATCTGGCACTCTAGGTATTCAAAATATTTATTGAATTAATAACAAGGAAAAGTCATTAAAAAAAAACTCAGAGGTCATTTACATACCTTTCACAACAATTTCTCTGATAACGTATTGGTTGACTGACTACCACTGATTCATCCTTGATGGCCATTCGTTGTCCATCTTATGTTAGTGGAGTGTTAGTGGAGTCAGAAACTCTTTATGCATACTCACAAAGCATAGGTCAGGATGCATTATATATTCCTCACCCCTCAATATCCTTTTTAATATCCTGACAAGCTACCTGAAATCCACAGTATAAGACTCATTGCTTCACTGCAAGATTGTCATTATCCCATTAGAATAGTGTGACATACAGAATAATGTCCTTCAGGGATGTTTATGTCTTCAACACAGATCTGTGAATATTACCTTAGGGCAAAGGCAACTTTGTGGCTATAATTGGTTCAAGAAGTTTAAGATTTAAGGTTGTCATTGATCTGTCCAATGTAATTCCAGTGATAATTATAGGAGAACACTGAGAGTCAGAGTGAGAGGAGTTGAGAGAATTAATAGTAGATGCTGGGAATGTGGGGCCCTGAGCCAAGAAATGCAGGTAGCCTTTTGTAGCTGGAAATGACAAGGAAACAGATTCTCTTCTGGAAACTTCAGAAAGAGAAGATTTCTGGTGATACTTTAATTTTATATTCAAAGATTCATATCAGCTTTCCTGTTTTAAAACTATAACTGCACTGGGGTAAATGAGGATGAGGAGGTAGGTGAATGATGTGGGGATTGGGACAGTGAGCTGAGGGCAGGATAGCTTTTTTGTTGTTTGTTTGTTTGTTTGTTTGTTTGTTTGTTTGTTTTTCAAGACAGGGTTTCTTTGTGTGGCTTTGGAGCCTGTCCTGAAACTCACTCTGTAGACCAGGCTGGCCTCGAACTCACAGAGATCCACCTGCCTCTGCCTCTCAAGTGCTGGGATTAAAGGCGTGTACCACTACTGCCCAACTAGGATAGCTGTTTTAAGCCATAAAATTTGTGACTATTTCTTACAACACCCAATATAAAAGCTACTTATGGGGCTGAGAAAATATCTCAGTGGTAAAGCACTTGTTTTAAAAGCATGCACAAGGACCTGGGTTCGATCCCCAGATGTGCTAAATAAATAAAAAGAGAGCTGAAAAGCTGTTTATTGTGAAGAACACTTAGTGAGAGTCTGGAAATCTTGATCTTAGTGTAAAGTTTCATGATATTTGGTGAAATCGCTTCCTGTGTAAATCACCTCACTGTCCACCTGCAGCACCTGTTGCTTGTCCCTAAAGAA
Organism: Peromyscus eremicus; assembly: GCF_949786415.1. Lineage (NCBI taxonomy): Eukaryota > Metazoa > Chordata > Mammalia > Rodentia > Cricetidae > Peromyscus > Peromyscus eremicus. The sequence continues at coordinate 86,250,963 of NC_081419.1, forward strand.
CTCTATCGTCCTCTTCTTCCCAGTGCTGGGATCTGACCACTGTCCTTAACTGCTTTGATGCTCTTTATAACTCAGCAGTACCCTGTCCACAAACACACACTCAATCTAGCTCTTTCCTCCCAATATTTTATTTGCTCTTCTTTTACCCAATCCAAGTGTATTTTGAAAAAGTGTAAGTTTTATATGAGGTAATTCTTGCCTTTGAGAGTCAAGTGGGTGTACAGAGTGTGTTTTTTTTTTGTCTCAGCTCACAACCCTTTAGACCAGACGTAGACTTTATTGAAAGTGAATAATGGTTATAAAGTAAAATGACTTCTTCCACTTTAAAACATCAGATGCCTTTTACCAACTTCTTTAAATGAACGACTGAGGCTTCATAACTATTTTTCCAACAGAGGTTTCCCATGCAACTTTTCTCTGTGTGATTAAACAAGTATAGGAATGACCTTGGGATCTTGTGATAGCCACTAACTGACATACTATTTACATACTGTTGGTTTGAAGCTTACTGACTTACGATATACTCTCAACTCCACTGTCAGCCCTCAGTCCCGTGAATTTCTTCCTTCATTCAGCAAGTGTGAAGCACTTGTCATCAGGCTTTGTGAGTCCCTGTTAGTGACATGATGGTGATAGAAACGATACATATGAACTAAACATGATTTCCATATCAAATTAAACTGTTTTATTTTACAGTTGCAGGGATCAAGCAGGCCTCACACAAGCTAAGAAAGTACTCTACCACTGAGCAACACCTACAGCAAGAAGCTACATTTCAGTTCAAGAGATGGACAGTTATATAATTATGAACGCAAAGTGAACTAAATACTAACAGAGCTTAGTCTTAAGTAGAGTTACCACCACTGTAGTAAAACAGCATAATCAAAAGCAAGAAGGATTTATTTGGCTTATACTTCCATATCACTATTCATCATCAAAGGAAGTCAGGACAGGAACTCAAACAGGGCAGGAGCTGAACAGAGGTCATGGAGGAGTGCTGCTTACTGGCTTGCTCTTCATAGCTTGCTCAGCCTGCTTTCTCCTAGAACCCAGGACCACCTGCCCAGGGATGGCGCCACCCACAATGGGCTGGGTTCTCCCGCATTGATCACTAAATGAGAAAATGCCCTTAGGCTTGCCTACTGCCTGATCTTATGGAGGCATTTTCTCAATTGAGGTTTGCTCCTCTCAGATGACTATCTTGTGTCGAATTGACATAAAAACTAGCATTGAGTGTGGGAAGACTCCACCAGGCTGTGATTTCACAAACAAGGGCGTGTTTACCTGGAGTTTGAGAATTAGACTTTGTGTAGTGCATGATACAGTGGCAGAAATTTTGGAAGTCAAAGAAAAAGGAAAAATGTTTAAAGTTTAATTGAGTAATAAAAAATAACAGTGTAGAGACTTTTAAAGCTGTATATCATGCATGAGTATTGTTAGGTGTTTTGTGTGAAAAGCTGTAATCATATCAATTCATAAGAAACTGTGGTCAAAGGGATTTAAAAATGACTTTTTTGTCATCCAGGTAGAATATCCTGGACAAGAGAAAACAGAAAATCTCCACTTAATATTAAGCAACAACAGAGAAGAAACAGGTCTAGAGGTGGAAATAATTTAGTGGTAGTAGCTTTGAGAACTATGACACCATGTGGAAATCAGCCGGCCCATCTAAGAGGAAGCCAGTGTGCATGGATGTGATAAAGAATATTTTGCTGCACATAATTTGAATGTAATAATTACTTCCATAGTTACAGGCTTGCTTTCTCAAGCACTAACTCTTGTCTAAGTAAATCGTTCTCTTCTTCCGTCTTCCCTCAGCAAATACGAATGCTGATTCTGACATCTGGAGCAATGCATGGGATGAACCGCTCTGTGGTATCCGAGTTTGTGTTCCTCGGGATCACTAATATATGGGAGATTCAGTTTCTACTTTTTGTCTTCACTTTGTTGTTCTACTTTGCAAGCATGATGGGCAACCTTGTCATTGTGCTCACTGTAACTTTGGACGCTCATCTAAACTCCCCCCTCTATTTCCTCTTAGCTAATCTCTCAGTCATTGATATGGTATTCTGCTCAATTACAGCTCCTAAGATGATCTGTGACATTTTCAAGAAACACAAAACCATCTCCTTCTGGGGCTGTATCACTCAGATCTTCTTCAGTCATGCAGTTGGGGGCACTGAGATGGTGTTGCTCATAGCCATGGCTTTTGACCGATATGTAGCCATATGTAAGCCTCTGCACTACCTGATCATCATGAGCCCACGCGTGTGTCTATTCTTTTTAGTCACTTCCTGGGTCATTGGCCTTATTCACTCAGTGGTACAATTGGTGTTTGTGGTAGACTTGCCTTTCTGTGGTCCTAATACCTTGGACAGTTTTTATTGTGACCTCCCCCGACTCCTCAGACTTGCTTGCACAAACACTCAAGAGCTTGAGCTCATGGTCACTGTCAACAGTGGGCTCATTTCTGTGGGTTCCTTTCTCTTACTGGTCATTTCCTATATTTTCATTCTGTTCACTGTTTGGAAACATTCTTCTGGTGGATTGTCTAAGGCCCTTTCCACTCTTTCAGCCCATGTCACGGTGGTCATCTTATTCTTTGGGCCACTGATGTTTTTCTATACATGGCCATCACCAACATCACACCTGGATAAATATCTTGCTATTTTTGATGCATTTATTACTCCCTTTTTGAATCCAGTCATCTATACATTCAGGAACAAAGACATGAAAGTGGCAATGGGGAGACTGTGGGGCTATCTTAGGCACTACAGGAAAATGTCATAAAAGGTTTGACTGTGATGGTAGAACTATAGATGCTCCATCATGCTCATTGTAGAAAAGGTCCCAGGAAATGTCAGAGACATTCCTGAGATGTATGCAGTGCTGCATGCCCAGAAATCTGCTGTTAAATTGTGGCATTGGTTACACTAATAGAGTTGGTGTTAATGATCAACACTCTGTACATCAGAGTATTAAGATCAATTCAGTGTCCTTTATAATTTACCATCTTGAAAGTCCATGATCTAGGGAAATTTCATACCATAAATCAAGGAATAATATTTTATCAGTTTTCTGTAGTAGACAGACTATTCCATTAAAATATAGATTACAGTCAGTCACACACTCTCTAATCTGTTCACTGTCTATCCTGATATTAAGTTTCTTGTTTTTAAACTGTTTACTTTCCATTGTTCCAGTCTCTGTATATTTCACCTCTTTATCATATTCCTCTGTCTCACAGTCTAGAAAATTATTGGTCTTGTGTGTAGATTATTAGAATTGAAGGTTGGAGTGATTGACTAACACCATTTATTCCAATATCCTTAAGTTATAAATTTAAAATAAAGAATACGTGTTTTAATTTTTTATTTATTCTTCTCTCATATATTACATCCAGACTGCAGTTTCTCCTCCCTCCACTCCTTCCAGTCACTCCCACTCTTCTCCCTTTCCCAAGACCCACTCCTCCTCCATTTCCCTTCAGAAAAGAGCAGGTCTCCCAGGGATTTCAACCAAACATGGCATAACTAGTTACGATAAGACTAACCACATACCCTCATATCAAGACTGGACAAGGCAACTCTACTGGAAAAGGTTCCCAAGTGCAGGCAAAAAAGTCAAAGACACCTCCCACTCTCACTGTTAAGAGTCCCACAAGAACACCAAGCTACACAACCATAACATATATGCAGAGGACCTAAGCCAGACCTATGCTGGCTCCTTGATTGTCGCTCCAGTCTCTGTGAGCCCCTATGAGCCCTAGTTAGTTGATGTCTGTGCGCCATGTTCTCCTGGTGTCCTCAACCCCTCTGGTTCCTACAATCCTTCCTTACTGTTTTACATGGGGTTCCTAATGTTTGACTGTGGGTCTCTGCATCTGGCCCCATCAGTTGCTGGATGAAGCCTGCATTTTAAAAGAGGAATTGATGGAACTTTCCTAGAAAAAAAAAAAACAGTTATAAAGTAACCAGGGAGAGCCAGGCTCAAGAAACCTTGATGCTGACAACTACATCAGTGCCCTTTCATTTTCAGGTCAGCTGTGTATTTGAATCAATGCTCATTTTTCACTCTTTGAGGTTTTCCTGTAGGCCTAATCATGGGACAGCTGTATATCTCCCTTGCATCCCTCCCTTCCTGTAAAGTCATTTTCATTTGGTATGCTGTAGTCATTTCTAATTCTTTTCCTAACTTCTCCCACTACCATACTTTTCCTTGCTCGGGCCCTGTGAAAGGTGAATTTTAAACCATTGCATTAATTTTGGAAAGCAGGAAGCCTCCATATTAAGCAGTATTTTCTCATCTAGAGTGTTGTTTTCAGAGACTCTCTATTAAAATCTATTATACCATTCTGCAGTCCTCTGTACACTTAAATAGATAATGCTTTTTTGTCCCTTAAATTACCAACACCTAATCATCTTGAAGCTTTTATGGTATAAGGAAAGATCTCTATTGGTTTTCTTTGGATGAATAGCTATTTGTCCCATTCCTTTCCTTTGAATTGAAACAATATATATTATATATTAAATTAATATGTATATTGGGATCAATTGTTTTATTCACTATCCAATTGGCCTATTGCTCTGTCTATGTAATAGTTTTTTAAAGATTTATTTTTATTTGTATGTGTCTGTGTGGGTGCACACGTGCACATGCCATATGTGTGCAGATGCAATCTCGGGGTTCGCTGTGTGATCAAGTATCCTGCAACAAAGATCAGTTTTACCATATCATCTGAAAAGGCCAGCTTTCTATGTATATTTTTCTAAATCACTGTAATATGTGTTTTTGTTGACATTAATTGTACATATTAACAATATATACTGATGTTACCATGAATCATGTACTGTGGGTTGGTTATCCCTCTCTGAGGGAAATGTGATTGGTCTAATGTTTATTCTGTGTAAATCACATAAGTCATTACAGCTCTTTCTGAGAAAAGTAGATAGAAATTTGATGTCAGTCAAGTGTGTGTGAAAATTATTTTTGTTTAAAACTTGTATGGCTAATTATCTAACATGGTTACTAAGGGTTAGAAAGGAGCCTGTTAATTGACACTTTTTTCATATGGTAAAGTTATGATAACTTCTCATCACTTGTGCCTGTGGAGATATGAGAGGCAGAGACAGGCACATCACCTGCAAGCTCACAGGTCAGCTAGCCTGAAGGGAGAAAGAGAAAGCCCACTCCCAAAAGTTGTCCTCTGACTGGCACATGGGCTGTGGCACACACTACACATACACACACACACACATATGTGCACACACATGCACATGCATGCTATAACAGCAAAAATTTTTAACAAAAAAGAAGATCAGGACTACCATATTATCCCCTATACCACTCCTGGTTATATCCATGAAGGATCTTTAGTCAGCCTACAACAAAGATGTTTGCACATCCATGACTTTATGGCACTGTTCACAATAGCTGAGCTATGAGAGCAATCTAGTTGCCCACCAACAGGTGAGTGGATAATGAAAATACTACATATATGTGTATATTCGTATATAAAGTATGTGTGTGTGTTAGTAATGTATTATTCAGCCATTTTTTTAAAAAGAATGCAATTCTGTCATTTGCAGCAAAATGGGTGGAGCTGGAGGACATCATATCAGGTCAACAAGCTAGCCACAAGAAAGAAAAGTTCCGCATTCGTCATATGTATAAAGTAAAAACGATGTGATGTTAACCTGAAAGTAGGAGACTGACTACCAGATATGGCATGGGTGAGGAGCCTGATAGTCCGGAGAAAATAAAACGTTTTGTAACTAAATGTGATACAAATATCCAACACTGTTTTTGTGAGAGAGGATCTCATGTAGCCTTGAGCTCACCGTGTAGATGAGAATGACCCTGAACTCCTGATCCTCGTGCCTCAACTCCCCAGGTACTGGAATTACAGGTGTATACCACCATTCCCAGCAACACCATACATTACAACGAACAAGGGGATCAACTCCTAAGAAAACTGTATGTTCTCACTGACGAAAGTGCGATACCTTGAGGCTGACATCACGAAGAACTATCACCTGAAAGAAAAGGTTAAGACAAGAATATCACTTTGAGCTTCTAGCATCTTCTTAGTTAATATTGAAAATGAGCAGGGCTGGAGAGATGGCTCAGTGGTTAAGAGCACTGGCTGTTCTTCCAGAGGTCCTGAATTCGATTCCCAACGAACACATGGTGGCTCACAGCCATCTGTAATGAGATCTGGCGCCCTGTTCTGGTGGGCAGGGGTACATGCAGACAGAACACTGTATACCTAATAAATAAATAAATCTTTTTTTAAAAAAAAGGAGCTCCTGACACAGAAATATCAGAAGCTAAAACTTATCTGCTTTACCAAAATTTATCCTAGTCATGTGTTACGGTTTCAGTTGTGCTTGAAGAAAATAATGCCGTTGGTGTAGGTTGAGCAAGTGATACATTTAAAAGCTGGACTACAGATTCCGTGAGAAGAGGTTCATACAGAGGAAATTAATCATAGAACACGAATTCACTTCAAAGCATCACCTAACAGTATCTGCGGAGAACATGAAATTCGCTACACTTTAAATCATTTTCTGGTGGGTAAAAATCTGTTTTCAGAATTGTAAGAGACACTATTCACAAAACTGGGGTTGATTTCCGTTTTCCAAGCGCTAATAAATCCCTTAACACAATCAGCACTGGTCTGGAGAAGTCTTTGTGTTGGGGGTCCATCTGTACTGACGCGTGTTTAGCAGCATAACATACCTGCTCCTGTGCTATTTCACGCAGTTACATGAAATACTACCAAATGTCCGCTAGGGGGCAGTCACCGCCAGCGGTGAAGCACGCTTCTACAGGCAGGGCTATTTCAGGGACCAGAGTGGGAGAGGCGGGCTAATGTACATGCTGAATATATTCACGTTATGAAGTAGATGTGTATTTATTTTAATTCATACCTTGATTAATGTATTTTAAACCCTAGACATAGACAGCTCCATGCTTAAATACTACAGAATAACGAATAAAAATTTTTTATAAAACTAAATAAATTAATTTAATTTTTTTCTTGGAATAAAAGACATATCTCAGTGACATGGCATTTTCCCAGCATGTAGGAGGCCCTGGATTTGATTCCTAACACCACAAAAGAAAATTTAAAAAAAAACTTAATCTGAGGTCTTACTAGAGCCATAAAATGTACTTATAAAATAGACATATTTATACTTCTATTAATCCTCATGCTGCAGTATATGCATGCCTCTTTGTTACTAGTTTTGACAAAATACTACTGAGACTTTCTGCATATTTTCTAACTCTGTTTAGCATAATTACATAATTTGTAACCAGAAAATTGTATTAAAAAGACATTCCACAAAGGTGTAGTGGCACACATATATAAACTCAGAAACAGGGAGGCTGAGGCATGAGGATTGCTGTGAGTATGAGGCCAGCCTAGGATATAGAAAGTACAAGGTCAGGCTAGGCAAGGTGGTGCATATCTTTAATCCTAGCTCTTGGGAGGCAGAATCAGGCAGACGTCTTTTAACCCAGGAACTATGACAGCTTTCAGTCCCTGGACATTGCAGAAAAAACTAAAACTACAGACAGATTATAGTAAAAATGGCAACTATCCAAGGATGAATTAACTGCTCCTCATTATTTTCAGGATCCTTAGAGCCAGGGTCCCATCGAAAGAATTGACAATCCTAAAAAATAGAGTCCTTCAGAAGGCATTTCATAGCTCATTTTTTCACAAAAAATAAAATGGAAAACAATAGAAAAAGGTAATCATCTTGATAGCAGACACACATATGCACATGCACACACACACACACACACACACACACACACACACACACCAGATATGTGCACCCACACACAAAATAAAAAATAAAAATAAGCAATATAATGAGTACCCAAACCATTTTACTCACAGAGAGTAGCTGCATTTTCCATGCCTAGATCTCTGTGACCATTTGTCTATATAACTTCAGCCTCAATTGAGTTATACAAACAAAGGCATCTAATAATTTAAGGAGTGGCAAGTTGGGAAGTAGAGACTCATGCTTCCTAAATTCAACACAGGAAATTTTGCTACAGAATGGAAATACATTAAAATAGTCATTTATTTTTGTCTGCTGTACACAGCTACCCCAAGACACTCTGGAGCACTTTGCTGATGTGTCTTGGGTTGCTGAGTTTTATAATTAGGTCATTAATAAAAGAAGAATTTTGAATTGTTGATGGTTTTATATAGTATCAATTACATTACAATCCTAATAACATTGAACCCTTACTATTCTTTCTTTTCTTGGCTACTATCCCATTCATAATGAAGCACTTTTTTAAATATATAAACTATTTTCCTTACCAGTACCCTCTATCTCCTCCCTACTGTTCCTCCCCACCAATTACAATGAGATCATTAGGATTCTTTTCTCCACCCTCTGCCTCTGCATCCCATTGCAAACAAGCTAGTTTTTCCTATCTTTCTGGAAATGCTACTGGCTTTATTTATTGTGTCCCATGTATCTACCCTGCCTATTTTCCTGTCATGTTTTCCATCTCATCACCTTCTGTGTGTGCTTAATCAAACCTTCCATCCTCAGATTCGAGTCTTTCTTCAAACCCAGCTTCTACAGCTTTAGGTGATGAGCTCTATAAGTTTAAAAACTCATCAGAAAGAGTCTTTCTGGTATCTCACATGATTGCAAGTAAGATCATTATTTTCAAGGCTTTGGAACTGGGAATGCTCTTTTCTGGTTTCTGTTGGTGTGTTTGGCTTTTCTTTGCTTTTGCAGTGCTGGAGATCAAACCAGACCTTGTGCACAATAAGCAAGTTCTCTATAGCTCAGCTACCTCCCCAGCTGTTTCCAATCATTTGTACTTCTGTAGAGGAATACTAGAACTTGAAGGATTATTATTCCTAATTGCTTACAGATTGTGAAAAATAGTCCATATCTCTTGTTGAAAAATAGTCCAAGAAAAATGACATGTTTTGCAGAAATTTTTCTAAATGATTCAAAGGCCAGAGAGATGACTCAGGTTCAGGCACTTGACACCAAACTGGAAGACCTGAGGTCATGCCTGAATTCAATCCCTGGTTCCCACACAGTAGAAGGAGAGACATGACCCCAAAAGTTTTCCTCTCCCCACCAGCATTCACCATGGCACATGCACACTTACAATCACTCACATATATAAAATAAATGGTATATACTTCTTTTAAAATAAAAATAATAAAAGACTTGAAGTCATCAAATAAGCTGCCTAATTTTGCACACCTGACTATTAAATCCAATCCCAGTTCTTGCAATCAATTTTTTAAGTAAGTGAATAAGGAAAAGTATCTTCTAAGGTCTTTGATGTAGTTGAAGACTAGATAGTTATAATTTCCTTAGTTATGATAAGAGATAAGTTAGATATGAAACCTTAGACTCACAAATATAAGATAGATAGGATATCTTCTTTAATTTTGCCAAATACAGAGAGACTAGATATTGTAAATGTAATTCTTGTTAGATAATTGTTTTGTTATCTGTAATTTTACTATGTGAACGTTAAAACCTTCCTTTTTGAAGAAAAGAAAAGGGGAAGTGCTGTGGGATGTTCTGTATGTTAAATGTGTTGCTCTGATTGGTTAATAAATAAAACACTGATTGGCCAGTAGCCAGGCAGGAAATATAGGCAGGACAAGGAGAGAGGAGAATTCTGGGAAATGGAAAGCTGAGGCAGAGAGACACTGCCAGCCACTGCCATGAGTACCAATATGTAAGATACTGGTAAGCCATGAGCCATGTGGCAAGGTATAGACTTATAGAAATGGGTTAATTTAAGATACAAGAACAGTTACCAAGAAACCTGCCATGGCCATACAGTTTATAAATAAATTTAAAAAAAAAAAAAAGTGTAGCTAGAGTTTTCCTGCCTGGCCCACAGTCAGGACAAATCTCTCTCACCTGCCAGTCCCACAGCCACTCAGACCCGACCAAGTAAACACAGAGACTTATATTGGTTACAAACTGTATGGCCGTGGCAGGCTTCTTGCTAACTGTTCTTACAGCTTAAATTAATCCATTTCCATTAATCTATACCTTGCCACATGGCTTGTGGCTTACCGGCATCTTCACATGCTGTTTGTCATCATGGAGGCTGGCAGTGTCTCTCTCTCTCTCTCTCAGCCTTCCACTTTCCAGCTTTATTCTCTTCCTTGTCCCGCCTATACTTCCTGCCTGGCCACTGGCCAATCAGTGATTTATTTATTGACCAATCAGCAACACACTTGACATAAAGACCATCCCACAGCAAAAAAGAAGTGCCAAAAATTTTAACAGTGACACCAGCAATTCTACCTCAAGTAGAATCTGTTCTCATTTAGTGACGTGCATATATGAGACTCATAACACATGACTTCTAATCTTAGCTTTTTCTTTCACTGATTCAAACTATTTAACTTCTTCATGCATAAAGTCTAGCGTCCTGCATGAAGGAAGGGTTAAAATGTCTGAAACTCCCTTTGACCTAGACCAGTAGTTCTCAACCTGTGGGTCACAAACCTCTATCCCCAAAAATATTTACATTACAATTCATAACAGTATCAAAATTACAATTATGAAGTAGCAATGAAAGTAATTCTATGGTTGGGGGTTACCACAACCGGAGGAACCGTATTAAAGGATCGCAGCACTGGGAGGTTGAGAACCACTGACCTAGACTCACAACAGTTTCTTACTGCCTCCCCCTCCCAAGTGCTGACATTACAGGCATAAACCATCACATGTGGCTTTTCAATGATGCATTTCGATATGCTAGAAGAAAATACCGAAGTGATGAGCTTAATATGATAGAAGAAATTATCAAAGTGATTAGCTTATAAATAGATATTTAGTTGATAAAAATGCATGAATACATATTACATTCTATTTTTCATGCCCAGAAATTTAGAAAAATGTTTACTATGTTCAGTCCAATAGTAAGAAAGAACATGTGGCACATTCCTTTAATCCCAACACTCAGGGAAGCAGAGGCAGGCGGATCTTTGTGAGTTTGAGGCTAACCTGGTTTACAAGGTGAGTTCCAGGGCAACCAGGACTGTTACACAGAGAAACCCTGTCTCAAAAAAACCAAAAGAAGGAGGAAGGAGAAGGAGGAACATGGACCATGGGTCTTGTAAACACACTTCGCTATGTTATTGCTATTGCCCTGGGTTGCCCCTCAAAGGCTGAAGGTAAGTCTCTGTTGCTGCAGACACCGTACATTTTCGACACAGGACTCAGAAGATTAGAGCTGGATCTAAGCTGACAGCCTCCCTCCTGTGCTCTAGCTTTCATAGTACCAGTCGGTGCTGGGGAAGCTGCCGAAGGAGGGAAGCAAACAGTAGTCCTAATCGGCTGTGAAGTCTATTGACCACAGCAGTGACCAGCATGTCAAGTACCCCTAAGAGTGCAACAGTGACTCTCATATTTTGGCAGTAGCCGACAGCTATCTCATTGTACTTAAAGCCTGCTTAACACGAGGGAAATCATGCCAGGTACTGTGACCCTAGCCAACTGAGCAAGGCCAGTGAGGTCATGGGTCTCAGAGAAGAACCTACTACTGGCCCTTTACTAGACTGGCATAATTCCTAACTGCACTCTACAACCTGTCCTTATACCCACAGTTGAGTGTGGCTCTTACCCATCATCAAAGAAGCTTCTCTTGAAGCAGATGGAAACCATGTTTAAGAAGCCACAACTGGTCATGATGTGGAGAACAGCTCATTCTTGAGTGCCTGGTCCCAGTGGATACATCTACAGCACAGCTAGTGCACTTGTGGCTCAGGGAATAACACAGGAGAGGGTGAGAAGATTGCCAGAACCAGAGGACCAGGAAGTCTGCTGTGAGATTGTGTCTCCTAGAAATTGTAGGGAAATGACAGCCATGACGTTAGGGACAAGCACCTGGGAGGAATAAGCTCAGTGCCGTCTGTGTTCCTTCCCAGGTCCCTGTTGTTCTAATCCCCGGGCACTGCTGGAACACAGTCTTTAAATGGGGTGAAGTGATTTCAAGGCCTCGTCTGTTCTTGCCATAGGCACTGGCTGGTATACACAAAAAGCTGCAATTCAGTGATCCAATTTCAGGATGCTACTGTGGTAAACGTAAAAAGTTATTTCGAGGACTGGGCGTGATGATGTACACCTTTAAGCCCATCATTCAGGAGACAGAGGCAGGTGGATCTCTGTGAGTTTGAGGACAGCCTGGTCTACACAGTGAGCTCCAGAACAGCCAGGGCTATATAAAAGACCAGCTCAAAAATATAAAATAGTAATTTTACAAGGGCAATAGGCACTGAAGGATGAGGCAGGTGCTGCTGCTTTAATGTCTGCTGTGCTTATTTTTTCTCACTTATCACAGCTGATTCCACAATGTCTCACCCAGAGTCTCAAATTCAAAAAAAAATCAGGAAAAAATGAATCAATTCAATTGTACATATAGTTATGAATATACATATATATATGTATGTATGTATGTAGCAATAATAATCAAAGAAAAAGAGGCTATTGGATAGAGGGGCTGAGAAAAGTTGAGAGAAGAGTACCTGGGAGGGAGTAGAGGGAAGAAAAGGAGAGAGAAAGGGATGCAATTCTACTTCTGTTAGAAACATTTTTTAAATGTGTAGCAATTGCAAATTTTCTCATATTTGCAGAACAATTTCTTCATATTGTGCATTGTAAAACCAAAAAGAAAAAGAAGAAAATCTAAGAATGGAAATTGTAGCTAGAGTTTTCCTGCCTGGCCCACAGTCAGGACAAATCTCTCTCACCCGCCAATCCCACAGCTGCTCAGACCCAACCAAGTAAACACACAGAGACTTAATATTGTTTACAAACTGTATGGCCATGGCAGGCTTCTTGCTAACTGTTCTTATATCTTAAATTAACCCATTTCTATTAATCTATAAGTTGCCACATGGCTTGTGGCTTACCGGTACCTTTTACATGTTGCTTGTCAGGGTGGTGGCTTCTGGCAGTGTCTCTCTGCCTCAGCCTTTCACTTCTCAGAATTCTCTTCCCTGCTTGTCCCGCCTGTACTTCCTGTCTGGCTACTGGACAATCAGTGTTTTATTTATTAACCAATCAGAGCAACACATTTAACATCCCATAGAACATCCCACAGCAGGAAATGCTTCCTCAGAGTGCAGGATGGTAGTAATAGGTCAGTCCAGAGCCCTCTTTATCAAGAAGAGGGTAAAAAAACATAAAATACATTTTATTCCAACACATTACATTAAAAGAATACATCTTCCTTGGTTATGAATAGAAAATACATCAAGAAAAACTTGTGTGTTGCTAATTTGACTAGTAAATAAAGTATGTGTGGGGCTGTGTGTCCTTAGACTCCTATCATCTGTAACTTAGGGAACGTTAGAGACACTTGTCTTTGCTGATACCACAGTCTTACAGTGGATTCTGGGAACTCGGCATTTGGCTGAATATCCTCCTCATTGCTGCCTTCATCTCTTTGTTCCTAAAAGTATAGATTACAGGGTTCAGAAATGGGGTGATTATCACATCAAAAATGGCAAGGAATTTATCTACAGGCACTGTGAGAAAAGGCCACGAATACACAAAGATACATGGGCCAAAAAACAATACCACCACTGTGATGTGAGCTGACAATGTAGTGAGAGCCTTGGACGAGCCTCCAGAAGAATGCTGCCAGACAGTGACCAGCATAAGTGCATAGGAGATCATCAGAGTGATAAAAGTCCCCAGAGAGATGAAGCCACTGTTGGCAGTGACCATGAGATCCAGCCTGTACGTGACTGTGCAGGCAAGCTTAATAAATCGAGGAAGATCGCAATAAAAGCTGGCCACTTCATTGTGGCCACAGAACTGAAGGTTTGCAACAAATACAATTTGGATCAGTGAGTGCATGATTCCAATGATCCAAGTCGCTACTAAGAGTAAAATACATGTCCTTGGGTTCATGATGGTCAGATAGTGGAGGGGCTTACAGATAGCAATGTACCGGTCATAGGCCATGACTATGAGGAGCACCATCTCTGTTCCTCCACTAACATGAATGAAGAACATCTGAGTGATGCAGCCTTGAAGGGAAATTACTTTTCTCTCCTTTAAAAGATCAGAAATCATTTTGGGAACTGTAACGGAGGAAACACACATGTCAATAAAGGAGAGGTTGGCAAGCAGGAAGTACATGGGAGAGTGTAAGTGGGGGTCAGCAATCACGGTAAGTACAACTAAGAAATTTCCTAAAACGCCTGCCACATAGAACATAGAGAAAACCAGGAAGAGGACAATGCATATCTCCAAAGAACTGGCAAATCCCATCAGCATAATTTCAGACACTACTGAATGATTTTCTCCCCGCATGGTCTCAGTTACTTCTGGCTCCAGATTTTCCTGAAAGAACAGCAGAATAAGAAAGTAGAATTACTGGATATATCATTCAGGGTGCCATCAGAGTAGCACAACCTCTAGGATATAAATGCTGAGGGATCTACTGTAGGAAGTTGACCTCACATTATCATAGCAGTTTGTTCAGACGTCTTTAACTTCAGAGTCTTTAATGTTGTACCTCGAAGTCTATCAAATGGGCAGAAAAGAAGAGAGTGCTGATGTAAACTTGAGCAGAACAAAATAAGCCAGGACTCAAAAGCAAGATCTAGAATCTACAAAGACAGATGAAAGCTGATTTATACCTTACTGGCAGAGCATAGGAAGACTCAAGTTTGTAGGTTAGGTGTTCATATTGGCAACAAGCAAACTGAATACATCCATTAGCAGAAATGTCCTCTGTAGAATTCCTGGTAGGTGGCCATCCATGATCAACTCTATTGATGAAGAACAAGCTAGCTCTGGATTTAACATACCTATGGCTGGATGCGTGTGTTATAACATTCTTCCATCTAATGAGAAGTCTGTTTTCATTAACTTTTAATCATAGGTCTACTTTTGCAATTTGAAATCAGGCAGAACTAACCAAATCCATCTTTCTTATACCAACCTTTCAAATATTTGAAGGTATCTTTCATATCTAGCCAACATCACCTTCCTACAAGAAAAATATCTGGGTTTTTTTTTTAATTCCATTACATAACACTGGACTTTGCTTAGAATCCTGATTCTATTCATGTTTTGTTGTTTATGGTTTTGTTTTTGTTTTTAAAACAGTCTCACTCTAGTCATACTGGCCTATGACTCACTATGGTGTCCAGACTTGCTTCGAACTCAAGGCCGTCCTCCTCCTTCAGCCTCTGAGTGCTGTGATTACTAACTTGAGCCACCATGTTCCGTTTTATTATATTCCTCTTGAATAATCAGTTTTAAGGTGTGGTAAAAAGGAGAACACGGCCCACTAAATCAACTAAGCAGGGCTCACACGGGCTCACAGAGACTGAGGTGGCAAGCGTGGGTCCTGCACGGGTATGCGACAGGTCCTCTGCATATATGTTATGGCTGTCAGCTTGGTGTTTTTGTGAGACTCCTAACAGGGAGCAGGTGGGTCTCTGACTCTTTTGCCTGCGCTTGGGACTCTTTTCCTCCTATTGGGTTGTCTTGCTTTTGCCTGGTCTTATTGTATCTTGGTTTTTTCCTGTTTGGCTGTCATCTCTTAGAGGCCTGCTATTTTCTGAAGAGGAAACAGAAAGGGTGTGGATCTGGGAGAGAGGAGAGTTTGGGGGCAGGAGCTGGGAAGACTGAAGGGAGAGGAAACTGTAGTCAGGAGGTATTTTATGAGAGAAGAATCAATTTTCAATAAAAAAAAACAAGTGTAGTAAAACACAACTGGCAGATTATATAACTATTACTCATTTTCATTATAGACATAGTATTCTTTTGATGAAAAATTTATTGTAGCTTTGGAGTTCAATCCCAGAACTAGTGATCACAGGAGGAAATAATACATAATTAATAGATGCTACAAAATAGAAAAATAGAGTCAGCACACCCTTGAATAAACTACATGGATGTTAACTACTGCTTATTCCTAATAGATGTATCCAAGAATCTAAAGAACCAAACTGGGCCCTAGGGCCTGAGAATAAGAATATTTACCCTTATATTTATGATTCTTAAAACAAACCTTAAGGTCTCAGCACAGTTTCATAGAATAATACTCAAATAAACAAATATTTATCAAAAGCAAGACCCCATTGAAAAGTTCTGGACAACAGTTACTTCTTTTTTTTTTTTTTTTTTTTTTTTGGTTTTTTTTTTTTTTTTTTTGGTTTTTTCGAGACAGGGTTTCTCATGTAGCTTTGGAGCCTGTCCTGGAACTCACTTGGTAGCCCAGGCTGGCCTCGAACTCACAGAGATCCACCTGGCTCTGCCTCCCGAGTGCTGGGATTAAAGGCGTGCGCCACCACCGCCCGGCTACTTCTTAAATAAATTAGTAAACAGAAATAAATTTTTAAAAATGAATCTGATCTGGAGGCAGATACAGAGATCCACGGCCAGGCACCAGGCTGAGCTCCAGGAATCCAATTGATGAGAGAGAGGAGATATTCTGCAGGCGAGGGACGTCAAGATCATGATGGGAGGACGTGCAGAGATGACCGGCCACACTAGTGGAAGCCCATGAACTGTGGACTGGTGGCTGTGGAGCCCCCATGGGACTAGACTAGGCCCTCTGGATATGGAAGATGGTTGTTTGGCTCGAACTGTTTGGGGGACACCCAGGCAGGGGGATCAGGATCTGTCCCTGGTCTATGGGCAGGCTTCTGGGAATCCGGTGCCTGTGGTGGGAAGCCTTGCACAGCCTTGGTGCAGTGGGAAGGGGCTTGGACCTGCCTAGGCTCAATGTGCTGGGCTCTGCTGACTCCCCATGGAAGACCTCAATTTGGGGGATGTGGGGATGCGGGGTGGCTTGGGAAAGAAGGCTGGGGGATGGGAGGAGAGAGGAGGGGGGATCTGTGGATGATATGTGGAGTGAGTAGAAAATTTCTTAATAAAGAAAAATGAAAAAAAAAAGGGTTCAGTAGACATGGGGAATGATGAGAAGATGTATTGTGGATAAACATAACCAAAATGTATTATATACTTGGATGAAATTGTCAGAGAAATATTTTTACTATTAAAAAGAACAAATTATTTCTAAGACTTCAATAATGGGTAATACAAGTTTTGTTTGTCCTGCTTTTAAATTTTTAAACATTTATTGATGGATATATTTGAGTATATTTGTGCAGGTGCTCACCCACTGAGGCATCTTACCAGTGTTGTTTGTCCTATTTTTAATAACTTCTTTATATAAAATATTTTAATATCTAGCCAGGCAGTAGCAGCACATGCCTTTAACCCCAGCACTCGGGAGG
The DNA here is from genome assembly GCF_949786415.1 of Peromyscus eremicus. Lineage (NCBI taxonomy): Eukaryota > Metazoa > Chordata > Mammalia > Rodentia > Cricetidae > Peromyscus > Peromyscus eremicus. The sequence goes on from NC_081419.1 coordinate 86,268,256, forward strand.
CAGAGCCAAGCGAATCTCTGTGAGTTCGAGGCCAGCCTGGTCTACAGAGCAAGATCCAGGACAGGCACCAAAACTACACAGAGAAACCTTGTCTCAAAAAACCACAAAAAGGGCTGGAGAGATGGCTCAGTGATTAAGAGCACTGACTGTTCTTCCAGAGGTCCTGAGTTCAATTCCCAGCAACCACAAGGTGGCTCAACCACTTGTAATGAGATCTGGTGCCCTCTTCTGGCCTGCAGGGACACATGCAGGCAGAATACTGTATACATAATAAATAAATAAATCTTAAAAAAAATTAATATCTGGTGATAATTTTCTTAGTAAATCATTGCATATGGTAAAAAATAAATAAATAAAACTGAGCATAGAGCCTGGCTTCTGACTTAAGACCTTAAACCAAATCAAGTAAATCTGAGCTTACCTTTCTCAAAATCTGTTAGAATACCAGGATAAAAGAATAAAACAAAGAATAAAAGACTTGAGTCCAATTAAGATGTAGGTCCAATATAAGAATCTCTCCCAATAAATCTGTGAATATCAAAGCCCTCAATTCTTGAAAGAATAACTAGGGCCACCGACCTCATGTTCCAGTGAGCTAGCAAACAGAAGTTTATGTTTTCAATCTTTTTTAGATTGTCAAGGGACACATTTAATAAAAATTTTTCAGAAGGAGAACAAATAGACATCTGAATTAGAACAGCTCCAAAGCTGCTTAGCTTTCAGTGCGTTATGGTCGGGCTTTATTCTGTTATGAGTCTTTTTTAATTGAAAATCGAGTTTTAATATAATATATACTGATTATGGTTACCATCTCCCAACTCCTCCCCACTTCCCCATCCACTCAAATATTCTCTCTCTCTCATTAGGATACAAACAGGCATCTTAATAATTATTATTTTTATTATTACTATCATTATGTAGTATATTAAATAAAAACAAATAAATCAGATTAGGACAAAACAAACCAACAAATGGGAAAAAAGAGCTGAAGAAAAAACAAGAAACACATATAGGCACAGAGACACACACTTCACAAACAAAGAAATCCCATTATAAACACAAAACCAGGAACCGGAATATAAACACAAAGGACCTGTATGGTGGGGGAAAAAAAGCTGTGATGAAACATTGTTAGACAAAGAACCTCCAAAAACGTCATTGAGTTCATTTTGTGTTCGTCATCTACTGCTGGTCATGAGGTCTGGTCTTAAAACTTCAATCTTAATCTTAACCCAAGGGCTCCCAGAATTCTCAAACTTTCCAAAGGGTAAACACAGCTCCTAAATACATTGCTTATTTAAACATTTTTTAAATCTAGGAACCTGTAGAAATGTAGTAAAAGAAGGTGGGAAAAAAAGATGATACAAAATCACAAAACCTTGAAGATCTAGAATGATCACATGCGTATCAATGTGTTTAATAAACAGAAAACAAAAATATAAATAGCAAAAAGAAAATGCCAAGGCTGAAGAAGCATGCACTTAAAAAAATAGACAAAGCTTCTGGAAATTTAAAATAAAGTCAAAAGCCAAAGCAATATCACAGAAAGTTTAGTCAAGGATAGAATCTGTCAACTGGAAGTTACATCTGGAGGAACAACATAGAAAGCAGAGCTGGGAAGCATAAAAGATAAGTTAAGACATAGAGAAACATGAGAAAAGTGCAACATAAATTTAGTCAAAGTTCTGATTAATATTGAATAGATAAGGACTAGAAATCTTACAAAATTGAGGGAAGATGTCAGCCCATGAACTCAAATCTTCAACTAAACCCTAATGGCATTAGCTAAAGGAAACACAGCTAGATTTATCATATGGCACCACCAGGGTTGATTTGTGTAGCTTAACACAGCTTACTCTGCTGAGCCTGTTGATACAGGATGCCTCTCACTCCACTTTGTAGCCCTGAGGCTGCCCTTTGAGGAAACAAGAACTGGTACCTCCTTCTCCACCACTGCTGCTGGTTAGTTTTTGGCAAACAGAGATGCTAGGAGAAATGGTAAGCTAGGGAGCCAAAGACAACAACAAGGATAGCTAGTGTCCTGACCTGCTCCCTACAGATATCAGCCTGCAGTGCTCACTTGCTCACAGTTTTCTACAAAAGACTATCCCTCTCTTACACTCACACGACAGGGTTTCTCTGTATAGCCCTGGCTGTCCTGGAACTCACTCTGTAGACCAGGCTGGCCTCAAACAGAGATCGACCTGCCTCTACCTCGCGAGTGCTAGGATTAAGGACATGCACCGCCACGCCCCAGCAACCCAGATCTTTCTTTACAGAGTCAGCAGCCTTGATGTGCTTGACCAACCCCTCATAATTCCCATAATCCTAACCTTACTTTACTAAACTGTAACCTCATCATTAGTCCCTTTGTTATTAATTTGTCCCATTACTTCATTTCAATGTCCTGTTTTTTCTTTTTTTTTCATTAATGTGTCACCACTGTCCCTTGTTTTGAGAAAAGGACTCGCTATGTAGCCCAGGCTGGCCTCAAACTCACTGTCCTCCTGCCTCTGCCTTTGGAGTCCTGCAATTATAGGATGTGTCAGTAACACCCCGTCATGTACGCTGTTCCCTACAGATATGACTGTTGATAAAATAGGAGGCTAAATAATCTCATAGCTGCATTTGGAAAATCAGTCATTTTCAAACCCAGTCACTGCTTGGCCTTTCAACTATTGCAAGAAGTATTCCACAAAAGTGACTGCCGTCCTAATGACATGATCTAGCAAAGAATCAAGAAACAAGATAACCGGCTGGAGAGATGGTGCAGAGGTTAAGAACACTGACTGCTCTTCCAGAGGTCCTGAGTTCAATTCCCAGCACCCACATGGTGGCTCACAACCATCTATAATGAGATCTGGTGCCCTCTTCTGTGTACATCATAAATAAATAATTTTAAAAAAAAGAAACAGATAACTAGTTTGTATAAGTTGTATAGAAAAAAAGAAGATATTTCCCCGTCTGATTTTATGAGACAGTATGATCTCCATGTTAAGTTTTGACAGAAAAAAAAAACTAAGAAAATGTAATATATCTGTGGAAATAAATGAAAATTTAACAAAAATCATAATGACAAGAGGCTGGAAATGAGAAAGAGCAGTTTTGATTTCCTAAATACAAGTTTCTAATGAGTTTGGGACACAAGATACGTAGTCAAAGGCAAGTATTTTTCAAAGGAGGGTGGGAAAAAAAGCAGATGTCTAACTGTAATCCAGGCTAAAGCAAGCCTCCAGCAAGGGAGATTTGTAGTGAGTTTTTCTCCATCAACTTATTCCACCTGAGCTGGAAATTGTTGAGCATTTATTCCACCATTACCATGCTTTCACTCAGCCATCCACACCTTAAGCACTGTCCAGGAAGGATATGGACTTGGAGCTCACTGCTGCTAAAGCAGAACCAAAGGGGTGACCATCTACAAGCTGCCTGCTTAGGTCCTCCACCAAGCAGCACCTCCTTTTTTGAAGGAAAAATCAAGGTAGCAGGGAGAAAAAGAGATGAGAGTGTTTTCATCCACATATCACTGAGCTGGGGATTTAGCTCAGTGATAGATTATTTGCCTAACAAGCATAAGGCCCTGGGTTTGGTCCTCAGTTCCAGAAAGAAAATAATAATAATAATAATAATAATAATAATAATAATAATAAATTGCATAACTGAGTGAAGAAATGGACATGCAAGGACCAATGCATGTATCCTTACTTGATTTGTGTTGCTTTTCCCTCTTTGCATATTTCTATCATAAAGAGAAAAAACGTAAGAGATTACTAACACAATAATCTTAACCCTAGAACAGAGAAGGATAAAAATATAAGAGCATGGAAGTTCTTTAAGGTTCTGAAGACAGTACCTTTTAGCCTAGTTGGTGAATGCAATAAGAGTTCATTTTATTGTCTTTTCTTCTTAGATGTTTTTATTTTTATCTCATGTGTATGAGTGTTTTGCCTGCATGTATCTATGTACACCACATGCATGCAGTACCCACAAAGACCAGAAGAGGGCATTAGATACTCTGGAACTGGAATTACAAGCAGTTGTAAGCTGCCATATAGGTGCTTGGAATCAAACCTGAACCCTCTGGAAGAGAAGCATGTGCTCTTAACTGCTGAGCTATCTCTCCAACCCCTGTTTGATTGTCCTTAATATACAAAGGGTTTTTTTAACACATTCTTTGGCTATAGAATACATATCACAAATTTTTAAATAACAGTAAAAAGAAGAAAAAATAGGTATGGACATTCGAGAGAAAGAAGACATGTACAAAGATACAGAAGAAAGAGTCGGTAGATAGCTCAGAAGCAAAAGCACTTTCTGGGCTTCACAATAAGGTTGTGTAGGAGGAACACAAGACATTAAAATGTAAATGACTTCAGAGACCCTCAAAAGCTGAGCTAAAAGAAATGAAATTCTCCAAAGTGGAGGAGAAGTTATTTGGAGGTTCGTTTTGTTGGTTGGGTGGGTGGGTGGATGGATGGGTGGGTGGATGGATGGGTGGGTGGATGGGTGGGTGGGTGGGTGGGTGGATGAGTGGGTGGGTGGGTGGTGGTTTGGTTTGGTTTGGTTTGGTTTTTTGAGACAGAATCTTACTGTGTAGACTTGGGTAGCCTGGAACTTACTGTGTAGACCAGCCTGGCCTTGAACTCAGAGATCTACCCACCTGAGTGCTAAGAATAAAGGCGTGTGCCTCCATGCTCAGCTTATTTGGAGTTTTTCAGTTGGATGGCAGAGGGTTCTTTACCTTAAGTAATGCAGCACTTTAGGATGAAGATAAAGGGAGAACATGGATCTCATGTGTTTAAATGTGATCACTGGAGCCAGAGGAAATTATATATCCAGAGAAAAAACAGAATTGCTCAAGACTAGGAGTATGAAAAAGGAGACAGAAAGAGTAGTAGGGGCAGAAAAATGGCATCAAAGAACAGGAGAGCTCAGAGCCCCAGAGCTCAAGATGTGAGACTATTTCATGAGAGTGGAGGGTGTCATTCACAGAGAAGTAAAAAAGAATAAGAACTGAATTTGTGTTCATGGGATCATTAGTAAGAATGCAGCTGCTGGAAGAACAAGGACCCTGTAGGAACACTCTACCTACATAATTCTAGTGGCTGGAGCATGACTACTAAGCCAAAGGTGTCAATAAATGTTTAAACATAGGGGGATGAGAGAGGAACTTGGAATCTCTAAAACCAAGGCAAAGGTGATTTTCAGAAAGCTCCTCTACTGATGCCTGAAAGCATAGCTCAGTGGTAGAGCACTTGGTTATTATGCCCAAGACCACTGTTCAATCCCACCCATTCGCTTTCTCTCTCTCTTTCTCTCTCTCTCTCTCTCTCTCTCTCTCTCTCTCTCTCTCTCTCTCACACACACACACACACACACACACACACACACACATCTATTGATGCTGTACAACTACCAGCAAAATGAAAGTCAAGAATGCAGAAACAGTCTCTCAAAAATGAGTTTTTGGCAACTAATTGAAAAGGAAAGGTGAGCATTTTGTTGGAGTCAGAATAGGAAGCAATGTGAGGTGGAGACCATTTGTTATAAAGTCCTGGGAAATCAGAAGCAATTGGAATCACAATAAACATAAGAAGAGTGAGCTTGTTTTTATATATTCATCAGAATCAAGAGAAAGAAGTCTATGTAAAAAGCTATTTGGAGTGTTACATACAACTTTTCTTGCAGAAAACAGTACTCTAGAATAGTACCGGATGGATTTTAACTGTTGTGATGGTCTCTAAAAGCTGTACTGTCAGTAAATTGTATAACTTTAGATTTTCAACGAGATGCTTAAGATCTTTCTGTCACTTACTGCCTTTGCTTCCTTTGATCGTGTCAGTATCAAATAAACGAATAAATCAAATCAAATAAATCCAAACACCAAGTAAAAGGTCACCAGGTGAACCTTCAGTTTGGACATTAGAGAGAAAAGAAAGACAAAACTGTCAATGATTTATTTGGAGTCCAGTTGGGATTAAGCGAGACTTAGGGAGAAAGAGGAGGTCCAAAAATCAAAACTGTGGAATGACCCAGAAGACTGGAAGTTGCAAATGACACATGGCGAAGATCAACCACCCAAAGGTGGGAAACAGGGGTCCTGAAAAACCCAATGTAATCCCAGCGGTTTCTGCTCCCCAGCCCCCTGCACAGCACATTAGTACTCTGAAAACTCTAGGTAGAGCTCCTTACTGCTCAAAGCACTCCCAATTGGCTGGTTAGTCCCCATCAGCTAAAGAAAAACCAAGCAGCCTCAGGGCCTCCAGGCATCAGCACCATCAAAGTAGTTCACCTTTACCTTCAGCCAAGTCAGGGCCCTCACCAGCCAGGACTTCCTTTTCCTCTTTTGTTAAAACTCCCATTTGTCTCGTCTCTTCTGGAATAGTCCCCATTTTTCAGAGCCCCAGATAATGCCTCACGATGCCTGCTCAATTCTCCTATCTAGAAAAGAAAATTATTAATCTCCCTTTCCCTTTCCCATAGTTCTTTTTGATGTCTTTCACCTGTGGTATATAGAGTTGAATGTGTGTAGAGTATTTTCTCTATTTCTAAGCACTAGAAAATGACTTCCCTGCATTGGTCATCTGTGCCTTTATCCTCAGATCAAAGGATATATGGCTGGGCATAATTATCAGTTCAGGGAAGTAGATAAGCATTTGATAAATTAATTCAAATTCATTTCTTTGCGATATTGAGTGGTTGTTTCAAATCGGACCATTTTGGGTGATGATGATAAAGGAGACATTTTTTTTTTTTTTAAAAAAAAAAGGTAGAAAATGCAGAACAGAGGGTGTAACTCAGTTGGCAGAGTGCTTGCCTAGCATGCACAAGGACCTGGGTTTGAACCCTGGTATTCACTAAACTGGATATGACGGCATGTACCTGTAATCCTAGCAGTGGGAGGCAAAGGCAGGAAGTTCAGAAATCCAAGGTCATCCTCGGCTTCATAGAAAGTTCAAGGGTCTGGGCTACGTGAAGTTCTGTCTTTAAACCGGGGAAGGTGGGGGTGGAGAGAAGCTAAGAAAGAGCAAAGGCGAGGCAGAACCATCCTGACAAAAGGAAATGCGAAGGAAGGAAGAAAAGGCCCTCAGGTTCTGAGAGCGGAGATTCACACTCACAGACACAAAAAGACAGAAGAAAAAAAAAAAAAAAGTTAAAACTCATTTGTGTAGATGGAACTAGAAAAAAAATCTTCCTGCGTGAGGCAAACGCACACAGTACGTACTCCTAAGTGGATATTAGCTGTTAAAGGATAACCACGCTACAATCCACAGGCCCAGAGAAGCTAGGTAACAAGGAGGGCCCACGGAGGACACTAGGATCTCCCTGGGAAGGGGAAACAGAAGAGATTTCCTGGGTGGACTGGAGGCGAGTGGAAACGGGAAATGAGGTATCGGGAGTGGGGGTTACTGATAGAGCCAACTGGAAAGGGTCATTTCAAGGTCGGGTAGAAACCTGGTGCAAGGGAAACTCCCAGGAATCTACAAGGATGACCCCAGCTAAGACTCCTTGAAAAAGAGCATACTCAGTTTGAACTGGCCTCCTCCTGTGACCAGGCAAGACTACCAGCAGAGGGATTAGGACACCAACCCAGCCACATAACCTTCGACCTACAGTCTGTCTGGCCTACCGGATGTACTGGGGCAAAGGTGACACAAAGAATGTGGGAGTGGCCAACAAATGGCTGCTCCAGTCTGAGACCCATACCCTGAGTGTGAGCCCACCCCTGACACTGCCTGGAGCGCCTGGACCCAGAGGCTGGTTGGCCCGGAGACCTAGGATAAAACCAAACACGACTGGAGGAAAAGAAAATGTCAGTGCAATGATGCCTAATGATATTCTGCGACACTCATAGATTGGAGCCTAGTCCAACAGTCATCAGAGAGGCTTCATCCGGCAACTGGTGGAAACAGACGCAGACCCACAGAAGAACATTAGGCCATGCTCAGGAATCCTACGCAGAAGAGAGGAAAGAAGGATTGTAGGAGCCAGAGGAGTCATAAGACATAAGTCATAAGGACATCATAAGAAAACCCACAGAACCAACTAACCCGTGCTTATAGAAGCTCACAGAGACTGAACTGACAACCAGGGAGCCTGCGTGGGACTGACCTAGGCCCTCTGCATATATGCGACAGTTGTGTAGCTTGGTCTTCTTGTGAGACTCCTCACCGTGGGAGCAGGGGCTGTCTCTGACTCTTTCGCTGGCTGTTGGGAACCTATTCGTCATGCTGGGTTGCCTTGCCCGACCTTAATACAAGGTGCTTAGTCTTACTGCCATTTGATCTGCCGTGTTGTGTTGATATTCACGGGAGGCCTGCCCTTTTCTGAGTAGAAATGGAGGAGTGGATGGGGGGTCGGGCAGAAGAGAAGGGGAGGGGGACTGGGAGGAGAGGAGGGAGGGGATACTGTGGCTGCGATGTAAAATAAACAAAGAAATAAATTTTTTAAAACTCATTTGTATTTTTACAGTTTGCATGAGCTCTACCCACATACCCAGCAGAAGTCCTTACAAGGAAAAGCTATTCACACAGATACACCGTGAGTTTTCATTCTCAGGGAATCTTTGACCCAGACCCTGATAGATAGAAAATGGCAGGCCCTTAATTCAGCGCCCCACTTTTTCATTTCTCTTCCAATTCAGCACTTCTCTGAAGAGCACCCCTCCTTCAGTGGCCCTTCCATCTGGCTCTCCTGCACACTACAGCCTTCTGCTCTGTCTCCCATAAGCAGGCACAAGGTCCGGGAGGGAAGAACAGGAATGCTCAACCTCCAGCACCAATGTGGGAACACAATAGAAGCTGAAGTGGTCTTCGCTGAACGAATAATTAGTAAAACCATCCAAACTAGAAGTTAAGGTTCTCTCAGTATTTCAAAAGGACAGGGATCCAACTGAGCAAATTAGAGGGAATATAATATTTTATTAATCACTTCAGATTTGTTCTCTTCCTTCCTTTTCTAATAACTGGATCATTTCTGCTTCTTTATTTTAGGTCACACTGCCTGATTTATGTCCTTGTGTCTGCTTGATCTACAAAGCTATTTTCCACTGTCAAAAACAAATCACTACTCGTAGATGTTTACTGCCAAACTAATCCTTAATCCACAGCTAAATCCAGCTATCCCAGAACTATCTACACTCCTGTGATCTCTCTTGACTCACAGCCTACCTCCCACAGTGTGGTTCCTCATCTTAAATACCAGCCTTTGTTCTTGACAGAGTGTCTTCAACCACTGTCCTCAATGGTCTCAAATTCTTCTCTTCTCAGTGATTTCAAACTGTGCTGTGAGCTACCAGAAAATCCTGATCATGGCCAGCAAGATGGCTCAGCAAGTTAAGTAAGACACTTGCCACCAAGCACAGTGACTTGAATTTGATGCCCAGGATCCACATGGTAGAAGCAGAACCGACTTCTGCAAGTTGTCCTCTGACGTCTACAGGTGTGCTGTGTTATGCACACACCCACACGCTTCTACACACAAATACACACTTATACACATAAACAAGCAAATGTATTTTTGGAAAGAAAGGAAGTCCTGGTCACTGAAATGCAGCCCATCTTTTCTCACCCACCTGATTTCTAGCAGGCCTGAAACGACAGCAGCTCCAGGTTTACCCCTGTGGCTCTCCTTGACATGACTCAGAAGTAGAAAACATCTAGCTATTTAGCAATATAGATGGTAGCAAAAAGGAAAGGGTGACAAAATAAAGGCCAGTGTGACTTCAATCCATGCAGGATGCCTCTTAGACTGATTCCCCCACAGCGACGGAAGAGAAGGTAGCTAATAGGTCACCTAGGGAAGTGATCATCCCTCAAGGATACAAAAGCTTCACTGGGTTGTTTTCTACCTTGGGGCTTATGCAAAATGAAGTCCTGAGATTCATTAAAATACTTTTCAATTGCTTTCTTTCTTTCTTTCTTTCTTTCTTTCTTTCTTTTTTTTCTTTTTTTTTTTTTTTTTTTTTTTTTTGTCTGTCAGTATTTACTAAGTAGCTTAGACTGGCCTCAAATTTTGTAATCTTCCTGCTTTGACTTTTTAAGTGCTGGGGTCACAAACCATCACACCCAGCTTCTACAGAGTGAATTCCAGGATAGGCACAACGCTACACAGAGAAACCCTGTCTCGAAAAACCAAAAAAAAAAAAAAAAAAAAGACAGAAAAAGAAAACATATCCTAAAATTCATATGGAACCGTAGACCCCAGACAGCCAAAACAATCCTGAGTAAAAAGAATAATGCTGAAGGGTTACCATCTCAAGATATATTCCAGAGCCATCACGATAAAAATAATACGGTACTGCCACAAAAACAGACACGTAAAGTGAAGGAACAAAATAAAAGACCCAAACATGAGTACACCTAACTTCATCTACTTAATATTTGACAAAGGTGCCAAACACATATGCTGGATAAAAGAAAGCATCCTTAACAAACGATGCTGGGGAAACTGGATGTCCACATTCAGAACGAAATTAGATCTCTATCTATCACTTACACAAAAATTAACTCCAAATGGATCACGGACCTAAACATGAGAGTGAAACTGTGAAATGAAAACATAGGTAGTACCCTACATGACACAGGTGTAGGAAAGGACCTTCTGAATAGGACTGCAAGAATTGAGGTCAACAATTAACAAGTGGAACTTCATAAAACTAAAACTCTTCTGCCCAAATAAAGAAACAATGTGAAAACAGGTGAAGAGGAAGCCTACAGAATGGAAGAGATTCATTACCAGCTATATATCTGACAGCTGACTGATATCTAGAATATACAAAGTATTGTACCCAGGGTGCCCCAAAGACCACCAAGAGACCGAAGCCAATGCAAAAGCAAGGAGTCTTTGTATTACAAGTTAACTTGGGACTCTCCGTCTGTCTGATGCTGCAGCAGAGCAGGAGAGACCCCAAGTAGCAATGGGGCAAGATTTTTAAAGCAAAGGGGGCTTGGAGTCTACAGACCACATGGGAACAGACTCAGGATTGGTTGGTGTGTCAATCATGTTAGTAACTTTTAATTGGCTAGGGTTAGTTGGGGGTTACAGTTACCATTTTTGGGCAGTCCTGGACAAGTCCCAGGCTTTGTCCTTGAGCTGCCATGGAGGCTGGCTGGCCTAGCACATACTGACTGTGGAGGTTGATTCAGTGGCCCAGGCTCTGTCCTTGACTCATGCACATAGCTCTAAGTTGGTGAGGAGTCCCAGACAGTAAACAACTGGCTGAACCTTGAGCGTCAGAGTACATGCAGAAAGGGAACTACTTCAAGGACTATGTCTTTTGTTCATGGCCCTCCCAGAAACTGCTTGCTCAAGTCTCAGGAAACTGAAATTGAGCCCTGATCTCTGAGAGAAGACTGAGCAGCATGTTATGGCATCTGCCTGGTCCTTTCACAAAGAACTTAAGAAAAAGACTCAAAAAATTAAATAACCAATTGGAAAAGTGGGCCTGGGTCCTGAGCAGGCAGTTCTCAAAAGAAAAAAGGAAAAAAAAATGTCAAAGAAATATTTCAAAAAATATTCTTTGCTGGGTAGTGGTGGCCACACCTTTAATCCCAGTACTGGAGAGGTTGAGACAGGCAGATATCTGTGAGTTTGAGACCAGCCTGGTCTACAGAGCAAGTTACAAGTTAGCCAGTCTTGGAAACCCTGTTTTGAAAAAAAAAGGGGGTAAGGTCATTCCTAGTAACTAGAGAAACAAATTAAAACAACTTTGAGATTTCTTCTTATCCCGGTTAGAATGGTAAAGATAAACAAAACAACCACGACGAATGCTTGAGGGAATTCAGAGAAAAGAGAAGCCTCACTCACTGTTGTTAGGATTGGGGAAAACACTGAGGTCTTTTTTCTTTATTTTCTAATCACCTCTAGGTGGAACATCATAATGAGCTTTGTCACTTTTGGCCATATCTTCAAGCTTCACCTTTTCCTTTGCAGACATGGTCTTGCATCTCTCAGAGCATTTCCTTGAGAACTCATCAAAGTTGACCAAGGAGTCAGGGTATTTCATCTTGTGCTCTTCCAAGCAAGTCTGCAGGAAAAGTGCATATGAGAACTCCCCCCCTCCCCATCTTGGTAGGGTCTCCTTTGTCCATGTTGATGGAGCAGCATCTACCTGCTGGCACAAGCTTTTCCATCCGAGCCCAACCAAGACAGTTCCTTCCCCAAGCTCCATGGATAAATGGTTTTGTATCTCAATATTAAATTTGGCCATTTGTTATGATTTTTTTAATTATTTATATACTATGAATATTAATCTTTTATTATGTGTGTAATTGGCAAAGTTTCTCTTCCCATTTCCTCTTCATTCAGTTGGTTGTTTTCTTAGCAGAATCTTTTTAGTTTTATGAGGTCACATGTTTATTGCTGGCCTTGCTTCCTGGGTAAATGGGTCCTCTTTAGAAAGTCCTTTCCTACACTTCCATTTCTTTCTTCAGAAATTTAATTTTCTTTCATTGTAGAGGTCTTTCACCTCCTTGATTAGGTTTATTCCTAAATATTTTGTTTTCTGGAAGTAATGTGAAAGGCAAATGTGAATGAGAATGCTTCAGTGATCTCTTGCTCTGTGTGCTTGCTATTGCTGTATATAAAGGCTACTGTTAATTTTATATAAAAGTGTTGTTTTCAAATAGAAAACATACATCTCTAATGTATAATATTATGTTACCTGTAAATAGGGATAATTTTGCTTCTTTTCCAATTTATATTCTTTTAATTTCCTTTTCTTGCCTTATTGCTCTAGCTAGTGCTTCAAGCACTGTACTGAAAAAGAGTAAAGAGAGTGGACAGCTCTGTGTCATTCCTGATTTTGATAAGATTTCTTTCAGTTTTTCTCCATTTAAGATAATGTTGGCTGTGGATTTTTCATATACAGCCTTTACTATGTTGAGGCATGTTTTTCCAGTCCTACTCTCTCTAAGACTTTTATCATGAAGCCATGTTGGATTTTGTGAAAAGCCTTTTCTGGAATTATTAAGGTAATCCTGTAACCTTTATCTTTAAGTCCATTTACATAATTTATTATATTTATTGACCTATGCCAATTGAGACATCACTATATCATATATATATATGTATATATACTTATATACATATATATATATGCTTATATTCATTTCACAGGTATTTTATTGAGGATTTTGGCAACTATGTTCATCTGGGATATTGGTCTACGGTTTTCTTTTTTGTTGTTATTGTGTCTTTGATACTTTGATACTTGCTACCTGGCTTTGATACTAAAGAAATACTGGCTTTGTAAAGGATTTTAGAAATTCTTCCTGTTTCTATTTTTTATTTTTATTTTTTTATTTTTTTTTTATTTTTTTTTTTTTTGGTTTTTCGAGACAGGGTTTCTCTGTGTAGCTTTGCGCCTTTCCTGGAACTCACTTGGTAGCCCAAGCTGGCCTCGAACTCACAGAGATCCACCTGCCTCTGCCTCCCAAGTGCTGGGATTAAAGGCGTGCGCCACCACCGCCCGGCTCTGTTTCTATTTTTTAAATAATTTAAGAGATATTGGTTGTAAATCTTCTTTAAAAGTAGAATTCTGGCCAGTCCCAAAGTTGTGGACATGGGAGAGCTGTCTCCATTAATCATCTGCCATGTGGCAGTGTGTGCAGGATAGAGATCTCCCTCACCCATCAATGCCCGAAGCGTGGGAGAGCTGCCCCTGCCTGCTACCAGCTGCAACACTCAGGAGAGTAGGCCCTGCCCCTCGCCTGGGCAGCACAATAGAGCCAATCCTGTTGGCAAAGGTGTGGTTGAGCCAGCTCCAAGTTGTGAGCATAGGAGAACTGCCCCCATTACTCATCATTCATGTGGTGGCATGGGCAGGGGAGAGATGTGCTCCTCCATCCACCCACACACCCATCAGTGCCTGAGGCAGATGGGAGAGCCAGTCCTGGGGTCATAAGAGCAGGAGAGCTATCCCTGCCCCTCATCTGCTGCAGCACTTTGAGAGAGTGGCCCTTATGCCACACCTGGGTAACACAGAAGAGCTGGTCCTGAAGGTGTCGATGTGGGAGATCTGATCCTGAGGACATGAAAGCAGGAGGACTGCCCCTCCTCTTGCGCAAAGCTGCAAAGGGTGAATTTGCCAAGGCAATGCTGGAGAGCTCACCCTGGTGGTGAGGACAAGGGAGAACAGGCAGGCTGACCAACTTTGTACCTACCCAGGCCCAGAGCTAGGGTTATGGGTTGTCCCACCCCAATATCCACCCCATCTGTGATCTGCTGGAGCACCAGACCTGCAGACTCAAAGCTGTAGGATCTCCACAACACAGGGCAACAACAGGATGCCCAAGAGGAGTTCCAGTGAGGGCCCAGCATCGATAGTGTAGCAGAAACCCGAGGCCTTGAACCAGACCAATGACTCTTTGCAATGAACACTTGCAAGTAAAGATATATGGACAAAGGGGTTTGCTGTGTGACTCACTGTGTCACACTACAGCTTCCATGATGAGATTCCCCTCCCCTTTTTTTCTTCTTTCTTTTTTCTCTTAAATTTTATCGAGGGGGGTGGAGAGTTGAGGGGGGTGGCAGGTTGCAAGGGCAGAGGGCAGATATGTAGCAGGGATGGGAAAAGAACAGAATTGAGATGCGTGGTGTAAAAGACACAAAGAATAAATACAAAGAAAAAGAAAAAGTGGAATTTTACTTTGAGTCCATTTGGCTTTATTTTATTTATTTATTTATTTATTTTGAGTCGGAAGGTTTTGTTACTATTTCCATCTCCCTAATCGTTATAGGGGTGCTTAAGTTGCTGTTATCTCCTTGGTTTAACTTTGGTGGTTTTGATTAATGGAGAAATTCATCCATTTCTTCCAGGTTTTCTAACTTAATGGAGTATACGTTTTACAGTATTCTCTTATAATATTCTGGATTTCTTTGGTGTCTGTTGTGATGCTTCCTGGTTCATCTCTGATTCATCTGGTTTGGCTCCTCCCCTTCTCCCTTTTGGTTAATTCAGTCAAGGACCTGTTGGTCTTATTTATCTTCTCAAAGAACGAGACCTTAGATCCGTTGATTCTGAGTACTGTTTTGTTTCCATTGCATTCGTTTCTGTTCTGATTTTTACTATTTCTTGCTATCTACTGAGTTTGAGTTTGGTTTGTTCTTTTTTTCCAGATTCTTGAGTTGCATTGCTAACTCACTTATTTGTGCTCTTTCTGACTTTTTTTTTCCAATGGAAGCACTTAGAGCTATAAACATCCCTCCTAGGACTGCTTTAACAGTCCTCAGGGGTTCTGTTGTGCTGTATTCTCACTTTCAGTTAATTCCAGGAAAATTTTTATTTCTTTTTTGAGTCCTTATTTCTTGATTTCATCATTCAGTAATGTGTTATTTAATCCTCATGAGTTTTTATAATTACTTGAGATTTGTTATATGATTTATTGCATTATAGTAAGATAAGCTACACAGAAATATTTCAATTTTCTGAATAAGATTTCAGAAATCTTGTTAAGATTTTAAGACTTGACATCCTACTCTACAAGTAATTGTTCAACCTTGTTCATTGTTACTACACCTAAGAAATAAAAATAACCTAAATGTTAATTGAACTGATGAATAGATAATGAAAACATGGGTCATATACACAAGAGAATTCTAGTCACATGTAAAGAAAAATGAAATCATAAAATTTATAGGTACATAGACCACATAAGAAAATATTATACTGAGTGAAGGAACCCAGACCCAAAGACAAGCACCTCATGCTTGCTAATACTTTACAGTAATTTTTTGGGAGAAATTAACAGCAAATATCCCAAAAGCGATAGAATTGATCTTATAAAGAGAGCTGATTGGATCTTGCCTCGAATTGTACGGGTAAAGCCCATATCTGGAGTTCATACATTTTATACAGATGCCAACAAACAAGGAAAGGCAGGTTACAAATCAGAAAATTTAAGTAAAGTGGTTCAAAGTCCTTATAATTCAGTTCAAAAATCAGAATTATATGCTATTCTGTTGGTATTAATGGATTTTTCAGAACCTCTCAACATAGTAACTGACTCTCAGTATGCTGAAAGAGTAATATTACATATTGAGACTGCAGAATTTATCCCTGATGCTTCAGAATTAACTTCATTATTTATTCAATTACAAGATACAATCAGGAAAAGGAGTCATCCTTTATATATAACTCACATTCGATCCCATACTGGTCTGCCAGGCCCTCTAGCACAAGGCAATGATGAGATTGATAAGTTATTAATAGGAAATGTGCTGGAGGCCTCAGAATGTCATAAAAAACATCATGTCAATAGTAAAGGTTTAAAAAAGGATTTTTCCATAACCTGGCAACAAGCCAAAGAAATAGTAAAGAAATGTCCTACTTGTTCCTTCTACAATCAAACGCCATTACCAGCAGGATGTAACCCAAAGGGTACTCAAAGGAATGAAATCTGGCAGATGGACATGTTTCACTTTGCAGAATTTGGAAAACTAAAATATGTACACCACACTATCGATACTTATTCAGGATTTCAGTGGGCAACTGCTTTGAGTTCTGAAAAAGCTGATTCTGTAATCACTCATTTGCTAGAAGTTATGGCCATCATGGGTATACCTGCACAAATCAAAACTGACAATGCTCCATCATATGTCTCTGTTAAAATGAAACAGTTTTTTGCTTATTACAATATAAAGCATATTACAGGCATACCACATAATCCTACAGGTCAAGCAGTTATAGAAAGATCAAACAGAACTCTAAAGGATATGCTAAATAAACAGAAAGGGGCAACAAAAACCCCCAGAAATAGACTGCATAATGCTCTATTAACTTTGAATTTTCTTAATGCCAATGAGAAAGGAACAACAGCTGCAGAAAGACATTGGATAATAGAAAAAACTACAGAATTAAATCAGCCTATATATTTTAAGGATGTGCTGACCTCAGAATGGAAACCAGGGTATGTGTTACATTGGGGACGAGGTTTTGCTTTTGTTTCTACAGGAGAAGATAAGTTGTGGGTACCATCAAAATTGATAAAGGTTCGATTTGAACAAGAGAAACCTCTTAATTAGAGGAGGTGATAGCTCATCAACCAACATGAACATCCAATTTAAACTAACTTATACCAGTAACACATGTCTTTTCATTTAATCAGATAATAACTTGCCAAAAAGGAACATCCCCAAAATTAGTCTTGGGGAAAGGTTTTTGTTTTTGTCTTTTAGGAGAATGAAGGTTAAGGAATCTGAAGAACACTGGACAAATAAGACAACTGAAGAAAAGGGACAAATCATCTATCCCAGGAAGCAGAGTGAAATGGCGTATGGGTATATATTATCTAAAAAAATGTATGTCTTCCTAAATGTTTGTTTCTGCTTTTCTCTAAAGATTTAACACTATTGGTCTTCTAATAGTCCCAGTCCAATTAAAATTTAAAGCTGACTTTGGAGTTGGAGAATGGCTCTCTCCTTCTTTAAACTCAAGCATGTTGTTAAAAGGAAAATGCAAACTCCCTGTATCATGCCAGAATAAAAGAGCCATCTTCTGCTATGAGACAGGAGAAAAGCCAAATTAATTAAGGGACTATTCTATCACTAATCTCAACTCTTTGATTCTATTCTGATTCTTTAAACTTTTCTTAAAATATAAATTTTATATCAAAACTTACAAGATTAATATATATAGATATATAGATATATATATACATTTTAAACTTCGCTAAGATATGAATGGTCATATAGAGTACTGATTAATTCTAAAAAAAAAAAAAAGGCTTCAATTAGCTGCATATATATGTCTTTATGTTTGAGTCTCTTATCAGTTTTCTGCAGGAATTCACGGCCAGGCCTAACATCAACTGAAGTCTCCAGGAAGAAGTTGGGGCCCCACAACAACAACAATTCCACGTGGACAATAATAACATCACTAAGCTGACAAACATCATCTACAGATCAGCTTTGAACTACAAGGATAAAGATAACTTCGCCCATACCCAGCAGGAAGCAATTTTAAGAATACGACGCCCACATTCCCAAAGAGGTGGTGTGGGGTGGGTGGTTTTTTGGTCTTTTTAATGGGTTTTGGGTCTGGGATAATTTTCATTGTTTAGGGGGGTTGGTTACAAGTTGTTGTCAAGGGTTAGGAAAAAGACTAAGCAGATTAGATTTAAGGTTCTTATTTAAAAAAAAAAGAGAGAAAGAAAGAAGAAGAAAAAGACAATTACTAATTTTAAATACTTTACATTGGATTGGATTGTTTTATATTGTATACAAATTATATATATTAAAATTGATATTGTTAGAAAATGCTATATATATATTTCTAATTGTACTTATATCATTCATTTAACAATGCAATTTTCTGATCCTTGAATATTATTATTACCATTAGGAAATAAAGAAATGATAGTTAATAGTTAGACATTACAATAGAACTTGTAGTCATATTAGATATGTTTTAAAAATTGAGCAGATATATTTTAGATAGGTCATCTTCAAACCCTTCAGAGATCTACAGAATATGGCATTTAAAATGTCTTAATAACTTAGAAAATTTTTCTTTTTTGTTATGACTATGAGACATGTCGGCTCCTGGCAGTACCAATCTACTTCAGAGAAAATATGGGCATTGAAGAAACTGCGTATGGAGTTAGCTTTCATTATGGCAAAAGTTAGCCACTGGACAACAAAGTATCCTCGAATCAACTGATGACAAAATGGACAGACAGGACATGATACAAAGGACTACTGATTCTTGCCTAAACAAGCGTGGTTATGGCTTTATCAAAAGGCATCTTCTGAGGTCAGGACAATATGGCACCATCCCTGACGTGGCCTTCGCAACTCGGAAAAGGTACAATGCCCTTTTCTTCGAAGGCAGCTGAACAGGCAGTGGGCCGATGGCTTCTGATGTGCTATGGAACAGCAGCTGAAACAGTTATTCTTGAAGAGTAACTAAGCTCACGCCTCTCAATAGTAGACTGGCATTTGATAGAGAGATGTGGAGAAGAACAGGATGCTGAGATGAAGCCATATGTACACAGCCAAGAAGAATGGAGAGCTGAACTAAAAAAACCATCAACATTTTCCAGAATTTAAAATCCTGAATCATGACATGACATTAATGGAATTCAGGTGTTTCTGGTGCATGGACTGCTCTCACCCAATGTGAGGTTGAACTGTTGACCTTGTGTACATCCTACTTCACAAATGAGTCTGTCAGATATGCTAAGCCTATATAGGCTGAAGATGATGCCCCAGCATTGCGGAGAAACCTCAGGTGACTGTCCAGGCAGTTGGCTGTTTCTGTCAACTCACAAATTTTTTGGAAGTTGCTTGTATGCACTTTCTGTTTTTATTTTTGTTAGCTAATATTATTTCCTTCTTGGGTCTCTGAGGGAGTTGAAGATTAGTTAGTTATAGTTGAAGGTTAATTAGTTGAAGATTAATTAGGATAGAAAATGAATTAGATACATTTTGGACTTAACAAAATAGGATAATGAAATTATCATCTCTGAATTTGTCAAATACAAATGAACTAGACATTGTTTAGACATTTATTATTTGTATATATTATATATAATTATTGTACTTTTGTATATAGTTTTTCTTTTGTTAGTTATAACCTTTTTCTTTTTTTTTCTTTTTATTAAAATAAAAAAGGGGAAATGTGGTGGTATTTTACTTGTACTGAAATGTGATTTTAATTGTATGTTAATAAATAAAGTTGCCTGGGGGTCAGAGTTATAGAGCCATAGCAAGTGCGTGGCGGTGGTGGCGCACGCCTTTAAGGACCTGGAGGGCGGTACATACAGGCAATGACAAGGCAGTCACGTGTTTAGTTTACAACCAATGAGAAGGCAGAACATCTAGAGTATTTAAAGACGTACACACAGGAAGTAGGTCTCTTTTTCGGAGAGCTCTCTTGGCTGAAGCAGGATAGCTGAAGCAGGAAGGGTAAGGCTCTTAGTTCTGACCTCTTGGCTTTCTTCTCTGAATCGGCTCTATGTTTCTTATTTAATAAGACGGTTGGTTACATCTACACATGGATCCTAACTCCAAATCTTTTTTTTGTTTGTTTCATTTTGTTTTTTTGTTTTTCGAGACAGGGTTTCTCTGTGTAGTTTTGGTGTCTGTACTGGATCTCACGCTGTAGACCAGGCTGGCCTTGAACTCACAGAGATCCACCTCTGGCTCTGCCTCCCGAGCGCTAGGATTAAAGGCATGCACCACCACCACCCGGCCCTAACTCCAAATCTTCATTTTTCTTTTTTTCCCTTTTCTTTTTATTTATTCTTCTCTCATACAATGCATCCTGACAGCAGCCTTCCCTTCCTCCTCTCCTCCCAGCCCCTCCCCCAACCTCCCCTCTCCCCCAGGTCCACTGCTCCTCCATTTCCCTTCAGAAAAGAACAGACATCCCAGGGATATCAGTCAACACAACACAATAAGATGCAATAAGACTGGGTATAAACATTCACATCAAGGCTGGACAAGACAACCCAGTAGGAGGAAAAGGGTCCCAAGAGCAGGTCTGCCATTCCCACTGTTCGGAGTTCCAAAAGAATACCAAGCTACACAACCATAACATACATGCAGAGGACCTAGCACAGACCCAGGCAGGCTCCATGATTGCTGTTTCAGTCTTTGTGAGCCCCTATGAGCCCTGCTTAGTTGATTCTGTGGGCTGTGTTCTCCTGGTGTCCTCAACCCCTCTGGCTCCTACAATCCTTGCTCCCCTTCTTCCATGGGGTTCCAGGAGCTCCACTCAATATTTGGCTGAGGGTTTCTGCATCTGCTACCATCAGCTGCCAGAGAAAGCCTCTTTAATGATGACTGGATGAGGCATAGATCTGTGAGTTTAGTAGAATATCTCAAGAATCACTTCATTAGCCAGGCGGTGGTGGTGCATGCCTTTAATCTCAGCACTCGGGAGGGAGAGCCAGGTGGATCTCTGAGAGCTCGAGTAAGATCCAGGACAGGCACAAAAACTACATAGAGAAACCCTGTCTTGGAGAAAAAAAAAAAAAAGACAGAGAGAGAGAGGCTGAATGGGAATCATAAACTCAAGGCTACCCCTGGGTTATACAGCAAAATTGCCTCAAAAAAAAAAAAAAAAGAAAAGAAAGTGTTGAGAAATTTTTAGTATTTGGACTTTCAGGTGATTCTTTAGTAATTAATAATGAAAAACCTATAAAGATGGTCACATTCATCTTATCATGTTCATCACAGGATGAGTTCGTGTGCACAGATATGATTCTTGTTTTTGAAATGAAGTGAAATAATCTCAGTAATACCAAGATAACAAGGAACTGGCTGCAGAGTTAATTGACAGAATTCCACCTCAGCACTAAATTGGGACAGTTAGCTTAACAAAACTGAGTTAATTTTATAAACTATATAGAATAGCATGAGCCGGGCGGTGGTGGCGCACGCCTTTAATCCCAGCACTCGGGAGGCAGAGCCAGGCGGATCTCTGTGAGTTCGAGGCCAGCCTGGGCTACCAAGTGAGTCCCAGGAAAGGCGCAAAGCTACACAGAGAAACCCTGTCTCGAAAAACCAAAAAAAAAAAAAAAAAAAAAAAAAAAAAAGAATAGCAACTGAGCTAAGAAACTGAATAAGTGAATGCATGAATGAATGAACGAATTAATGAACGGGCTATGTCTTCCGAGTATCATGCCTTCTTACTTCTCTACTAAAAATTGGATCTCAGTTGTCTAGTGGACCCTGATTAGTGGTTAGGAATATGAATTCTATAGATGACCTGCCTAGTTTTAAGCTCTAACCTTATCATTACTTCCATAACTTTGAGAAAGTTAGAACTCACATTCTGTGTGCCTTGTTTCCTCATTTTAATTACTGTTCTCACTTAGTACTTGCTGCAAACCATAGACTAACTCATGAATATCAGACAACCCTATGAAATATATGCTATACTATCCCCAGGTAGATGGGACACCAAAACCACTTAAGTTCAGTAATTTGCCCCAGGTCACATTGCTAGTATGTGTATCCAAGTGGCTGTCTTGGTGCCAAGACTGTTGCAACAGTCCCGCCTAGCAATACTGTTCCAAATACAGGCTGGCAAGTGACAGTTCCAGATAATTAGCATAAGGTTTGATGTTGATGATGATGATGATAATGATGATGATGCTTTGATGTTGCTGGGTGATGCTGCTGCTGCTGCTGTCGTAATGAGAACATAACTAAGCAATAGAGAGAGAATTTCCAAGCACAGAGAATCTCTATTTCATCAACCGCATCACTCTCCTTCTATTCTAAGTGTTAGAGACTCAATCCTGCTCTAACTCTGCTTGTGACGCATCATCTGCAGCTTGCCCCCTAGCTCAGGGCCCTACAGCTACACACCTGAAACCTGCACTCAAGTAGCAGTCCTTCTAACACTTATGTGCATCACCGCATCTTCCTAGAAAAATAATGCTCATTTGGACAATTTCCTGAAGCAATTCAGACAGCATCCCAGCAGATGAGTTTCAGTTACTCCCCTAAACACCTTCAGTATAGACTCTTTGTCTGAAAATTTGGAATAATAACTCTGCATTCTTAGCATCTGCCCAGCAATTACTGTACAGTAGCTTCCATGTTCTTACAGAACTGCTCCCCTCAATACCTTTGGTTCAGTATCGCAGATTCTTCCTACTACAATGGAGGAGACCAACATGTACAGAATGACCTAAACAGCATGACTGCTGACCCTAGAATTATACAACATCATAGAAAGTAGGGAAGTTGCTTCAGCATGACTGCTGACCCTAGAATTATGCAACATCATAGAAAGTAGGGAAGTTGCTTCACCATGGAGATCAGTTTTTCAGGTTTCAGTTTGACTTCCTATTGACTTACTCCTTAGTACAACTGTGGGATTGTTTGTGACAGAGTGTGACTGCCACCTAGTGGAACTCTTGTGAATGACCAGTCAACAGGGTACCTTTTTTTCCTAAGAAAAACTTGAAATAAACTCTCTCGAATTTTTGAGATAAAGAGCAGCGACAGTGCTAAGATTCTCCAAAAAATCACACCCCTTCCTTTCTTCTAGCCAGTGATGATAGAGATAATAAACAAAGTACGGTTGGTGCTGACAAAGTTGGACTCGAGGATGCTGTTCAGAGATGGGAGAGCAGCATAAGCCTCCAACAAGACACTAACAAGACTCACCCGGCACATGCAGAGCTGGGCCTTCACAGACTTGCCCATGTAGAGTTAAACCCTCTACAACTCAGTGCCTAAAGAAGAATGCCCGTTTTCTCCTTCCAAACTTACCCATCCAATATGGTACTTTAGTCATTCCTTCCAAGTTAGGGAGAATGGATGTTCATCCTCAGGAAGGGAAAGAATGAGAGATCCTCCCAACCAACTCCCCTCCCTGCACCCCATCACAGCTATGCCTTAAAACTGTCAGGAAATTATAAGTTATTGAGAATAAGTAATGTAAATCTTATTGTGGGAGTTAAATTAGCTAACATATATAAAGAACTTAAGGAGTTGAGCTGATAAGAGCAATTACAGCTCATACAGGAGGACCTGAGTTCAAATCCTTGGCACCCACATGAAAAGCTGGACATGGCTTCATACACACCTGTAACCCCCACACTGGGTGAGGGTAGGAGACTGAGACAGGAGGATCTTTGGGGCTTTCTCACTGCCAACCTAGTTCCATGTTCAGTGAGAGAACCTATTTCTATAGAACAGGACACCAGACATCGTCTACTGGCCTCCAAACTCTTGCATGGCTGCACATGCCTGCACACATGTGCACATATATCACATACGTACACCATACACACACAAAGCTAAATAATCTAGGAGGATTTGTGGGAGGGCAAATGTTATCAAAACATGGTGTATCAAACTCTCAAATATTAAATATTTTTATTAATTAAATTTTTATTTACAAATAATAAAAAGAAAATACTTAACACATCACCATTTTGACCCTTCCCCCAACAGTATAAGCCTTTTAAACAGCAAAGCAAACCATGATTCATCTGTGCTGTCTTCATCAAGCTACCTTCAACCCTTAGACAGGCCTTGGCTACTAGCAAGACAAAAGGCACAACTCCAAAGTCGAGGGTCAAGCTCCCTACTGCACCCTGCTGATGGGGACATGGTTCAGACCAGCTTTTCTGCACCACTGGGAAACAGCCACTGGGTCCTGCCTCTTCTTACAGCCTCACAGTGAGATCTCAAGATGGATCGATGCAGTTCTCTCCTGTTTGAATGATCAAGCCATCCTTCATTTTTGACACAGAAAATGGTAGGGCATGGCCTCAGGGGCCAAACAGAAACATACCTGGGCGTTGACCTGGGACACAGAGACCCAAGAGTTGGCAGAGAATGAGAACCTCGGAGTAACACTGGCAGATGGCTGTGCCCTGGGAGAGAGGTGAGTGTGGGCAGGGCAGAAAGAGTGTGAGAGTTTTCCTGGAGGGTGGGGTGGAGATCGCTGTTCTCAACTTGGGGAGCTCAGAAAGGGTCTGTAGAACTCAACCAAAAGTGAATTATGACTCAGCAGGCATGGAGGCGTGGAGGGGAGCCAAGAGGGCTCAGCTCTGGGCTGAAGTTTCTCAGTTAGGGGAAGGCAGAGGTGCAAGGGGGCTGTAAAATCATGGCTGAGTGGGAGCCCCATTCCCTCCAGAAGATTTTGGGCTGTAAGATTCAAGATAAAGCTACACCAGGGGATTCTGGGCTTTCCATGTGATGGAGAGTCCATCGTTTCTGATAACCACATAACCCACATCTGGATGGTGCTTTATCTACAGCTCAAACCTCAACTATGGGAGTCCGGAAGGGCTGGGACACAGATGTCATTTGAAGTAAGTCCCAACAGGCTCATGTCAAGGATAACTGTGTGGAAGATCCTAGAGATACTTGTCTTCCTGAGCTGGCTTCAAGAAGATAAGAGTCCCCAGCAGTGGATGTGGCCTGTAGCATGGCCTTGAAAGTTACCATCAATGTCACATGTTTGGGCCCTCAACTTCTATTCTGGGCTTCCCTCTCTGGCCTGCACCCTTAGCATGGACATCCATCTGAGGGTGTCATGCCCTGTTAGAATGAGATCTACAAGAGCTGGATGACCACTAGGGCTCCCAAGGGGAGGAGCTGCTTCAGTTGCCATGTGGACCACAGTGAGAGAAGCAGGTCTGTGGGAGGCCCTGGTGATGGTGCTTCAGAGTTGGGGTCTATACCTGGTCTTTGTGGTGGCTGCTTTTGAGATTCCTCTGTGTGGCCTTTGGTACAAGAGAAAGAAGACAACATCAGCTGCAGAAGGGTCAGAGCTCATAAAGCTGCAAGTCCTGCATCACCACGTGAATTTAGATTTAAATGTATATAACATAAAACGAAAGGGGGAGAGGAGAGGAGGGGAAAGGAAGGTAGGAGGCAAAAGAAGACTCGGGAGAATGGGGGTGAAACTGATCAAGGTACCATTGTGTACATATTTGAAAATGTTACCCACTAACTACAGATGATAGCACATGCCTACAATCCTAGAATTTGGGATGCAGAGGAAAGAAGATTAGGAGTTTAAAGGCAGCCTGAGTTACACAGTAAGTATGAAGGCAGCCTAAACTAAGACCCTGTCTCAAAAACAAACAACTCAGAACAAAAAAAAAATATCCAACAACAAAAGTCAAAACTCACAAGTGAAAAATATTACTAAAAAAGAAAAATAGGAAAATTGTTTGAATAGTTGGTCTACCTTGCTTCTCCACCAAGGACCCCAGGCAGGATACCACTCGATGTTTTATCATTATGATTCCAGGAAGCTGAAGTGTCCATGTTTGCTGCCTAAAGAGAGCGCGAAATCTGGCCCAGGCTCTGTGACAGGAGCCCCAACTCCTGGTGTTATCACTTATCCTGATGAGACCCAAGTCGTCCTAAACAATAGCACCCTTTGTGTCTAAATATGAGAAATCAAAAAGGACAGAGACCTGGGGATGGAGGGCTTCAGAAAAGACAGAGCTATGGAATGGGGGAGGGGGCTTCAGAAGGTGTGGGGTGGTCTCTGTGACCACCATAGCCAGCAGAGTGTCTATCTAAGTGAGGAAAGAAAGAAGTCTGGTTCAACACGACTCAGTAGCCAGTGTTGGTTCAAAATTAGGGAGTGTGGCAACAGAAATTTATTTTAGGCATATTTAAGTACAGCACAATTGGGGAAACGTTTTCTGGTGATAATTAACTCAGTCCCATGTGCACGATAAAGCTTAAGGTATGACTCCACCAAAACTCTTCATAAAGTACATGTGACATCTTCCATAAAGATGGGGTCTATAGGTTGATTATATATGACATCTTAGGGGTCTGGGGGAGGATCTGATGTGGTCTGGGTCATACTTTAGGACAAAGACCACCAAACTATTAACCACCTCTGTTCCCAGTCTTCTAGACAGAAAACAGGTCGTACATCTCTCCCTTTGAAGAGACACCCCTGCGTGTTTAACATTCCTGATTTCCACAGCCCTATGAGTACAAGGACCTCCATGTTGCCTACAAGAAAGGACAGAGACCTGGGGGTGGGAGGGTTTCTTCCTAACCACATGCCCTCCTTCTTTAGGCTACTGTCGGTGTGAGATGCTGGGGGGGGGGGGGGACACGACAGAAGGATGTTAAGTAATAAGCATGAGAAATAAAATGTGGTCTCAGGTGACTCTCATTGTTCAAAAGGAAGAAATTTTGGGAGGAAATATTAAAAACCAATGAAGGATATCAATATCACTAGCCACTAAAGAAATGCAAATAAGATCGCAAGGTGCTAACAAAGAAAACACACACACACCTATTACAGCAGTTAAAATCAAAACAAACAGGCTGGGGGAACAGCTCTGTGAGTAGTGTCTGCTAGCACTCGGGAGGCAGAGGAAGGTAGATATCTGTGAGTTTGAGGCCAGCCTGGTCTACAGAGTGAGTTCCAGGACAGCCAGGGGTACACAATGAAACCCTGTCTCAAAAAGCCAAAAAGAAAAAAGAAAGAAAGAAAATAAATGCAATACCAAAGACTGTCAAAGATAGAGAACAGCTGGATTGTTGAGGGAAGGAAGATAAAAGAATGATCACAGTCAGACAATTTCTTTTTTTTTTTAATTTTTATTTTGCAATACAATTCAGTTCTACATATCAGCCACAGATTCCCTTGTTCTCCCCCCTCCCGCCCCCCTCACCTTCCCCCCAGCCCACCCCCCATTCCAATCTCCTCCAGGGCAAAGCCTTCCCCACAGACTGAGATCAACCTGGTGGACTCAGTCCAGGTAGGTCCAGTCCCCTCCTCCCAGGCCGAGCCAAGGGACCCTGCATAGGCCCCAGGTTTCAATTTCTTATAAAACTAAACACACCAATCCCAATTATTTGGTAGCCTGAAACAGGAGGATCATAAGTTCAAGGCCAGCCTGATCTGACAGTAAACTTGAGTCTGACCTGTACTACATCATACACACACACACACACACACACACACACACACACACACACCAGCAATTATATCCCTGGGTACAAATACTAGAGAAGTGAAAATTACCTCTGTATAAAAGCCTATATACAAGCACCATGGCTTTATTTATAATCACCAAAACCTGGCAACCACGAACATGTTCCTTATTCTGTACATAGTTAAATAAACTGTGCTAAATTCTATTTTGTGGAGTACTAAATGGTAATAAAAAGAAAGAAATCCAGTACTGAAGAACATAGCCCTGGAGAGCATTACACTAAGTGAAAAACAAGCCAAGAAGCATAAACATAGTCCTATCTGTATGATCTATTCATACAACATTCTTAATATGGCAAATTCCAGAGATGGAAAACAGGCTAATCCAGCTAGTGACTGCCAAGATGAGGGGTGGTGGGAGGGGAAGACAGCTGTAACTTTAAAGAGGAGGCACCAAGAGGTCTTTGGAGAGACAGACAGTTCTGCATCCCAGCTGGGGTGGGACCAGTAAAATATAAATAAGGACAAGCAAATATGAGGTGGATTTAAAAACCCTCAGTTGTCCTGAAAACCAGCTTTACTGATGCAGAGTCTACTCTGCAATTTTTTTATTAAGAAGTTTTTATTATTATGGAGCTGGAGAGATGAGTCAGTGATTAAGAGTATACACTGATATTGCAGAGGACCCAAGTTCAATTCCCTGGCTCCCAAGTCCACACACATGATAAAACAAGAAAGAACCATACACATATTCCAACAAAGCTGGTTTCCTGATTTTATTATGACACTGCAGTTATGAAAGATGTAGCCCTTAGAGGAACCTGAGAAGGACACAGAGTTCTTTGATACGTTGAAATTTACTGCGAACTTTTTGTAAAAAGGTAAATTTGAGAGGGACAGAATGTGAGCTAACAAGATGGCTCAGTGGTTAAAGTCAATTGTGGCCAAGCCTGATGACCTGAGTTCCACTGCCGAGACCCACATGGTAGAAGAGAACAAACTCTCACAAGCTGTCCTCTGGCCTCTATATGCATACTGTTGGCACACTCACAGAATAAATGAATGGATGTAATAGAAAAGTTAAGATTTATTGTTTTTAATTGTGGCTGTGTGTCTGTCTGTCTGTCTGTGTATGTGCACATGAGTGCCGGTACTGCAGAAGTCAGAGGCATCAGATTCTCCTGGAATTGGAGTTACCATAGTTCTGAGCTGCCCAACATGGGTGCTGGCAGTTGAACTCGGGTTCTCCGAAATAGCTATAAACACTCTCAACCATACAGAGCCATCTCTCCAATTACTACAATAAAAACTTTTTAATAAAAAAAAGGACTGCAGAGTAGACTATGCTTCAGTAAAGTTGGTTTATAGAATAACTCATATTTTAAGTCACCTCTTTTTTTTTTCATTTTTCCTTATTAAGAAATTTTCTACTCACTCTACAAACCACCCACAGATCCCACCTCCTCCCTCCTCCTACCCCCCCAGCCCTTTCTCCCAAGCCACCCCACATCCCCCAAATCAAGGTCTCCTATGGGGAGTCAGCAGAGCCCAGCACACTGGGCCTAGGCAGGTCCAAGCCCCTTACCACTGCACCAAGGTTGTGCGAGGCATCACACCACAGGCACCGGATTCCCAGAAGCCTGCCCATAGACCAGGGACAGCTCCCGATCCCCCTGCCTGGGTGCCTCCCAAACAGTTCGAGCCAAACAAACGTTTAATTCACCTCTTAACTTATTTACTCATCCTTATTGATATTTTCCTTGGTTCTGATTTTTGCGTCTTACTTATATTCTGCTTGTTCTGATTGTGAGCAAACAAACACTTTTTGTAAAATATGGCATGAGAATCAATAAAAATGACTTAGTGTTCAACGAATAATTGTGAAGCAGTTACTTGATGCCAGGTCCTGTGCAAGGCCCTATGAACACAGTTAATGCCCGGACAGGTCTCTGCGTCGCCTCTTCCCGCATCCTGCACCAGCACAGCTAATCCCCATCTCCATGCACACAGTCCCAAATCTAGTTCTTCCCTGTGCTCCGTTGCTTGTTCTTGGCTCTTTCACCAAAACACAAATAGCAATTTCTGAAATAAAAAGAAGAAGACATGAAGCAGAGCTCTTTAACCACCAGAGAACAGAAACCCTTGGGACTAAGAAGCAGTAGGAGGGAATGGCTTGAAGACAGCTGAAATTAGTCAGTGCTTCAAGCAAAGGAGCTACTGACTAACGCCCCCGTGAACAGGGGTATAGTGCCAAGTTCAGAGTCGCTTATTTTCCACTACCATCCTTCACTGTGGCCACACAAATTCATATCATTATCCCCAGGAAATATTAGTGCACGCCTAAAGAATGCCGAAAGAAAACAGCCCAGACGACCGCGGTATTCTTAAATAGGAAAGACCCTATGTTCTTTACTGTTCTCATGCTTCACAAAGTTCACTGCAAATGGAAAACTCAAGAGTCACTCAGGGACAGCGATCAGTGACCATTATTCCAGGCCTCTGGTTTGAGGTGACTTGTGGAGGAACAAAGGATGATCAAGAATTTACAACAGTTACTGCTCTTTTTTTTTAAATCTGAGTTTCTCAAACAACAGAAGATACTGATAAAACTGATATAACCAGTATACAACACAGTTGGAGCCACAGAGATGGATCCCCACCTTCTCCGGCTCTCCTGGAGCCTTGCGCAGAAGTTCTCTCATTAAACTTCAACTCTCATCCCAAGGCCATATTAAATATTTTTAAAGGGGCTGAGGATGAAATTAACAGATGTTTTTCTCCAAACTCAAACTCTTCCAAGGACACTCTTAGGGACCCGGAATGAAAGCAGAAAAAGGTGTGTTATAATTAATACCACAAGGAGAAATCCAACCAATTCATCCCCTAAAAAGAATAAAGATTGTTAGTAAGTGAGCAGCTTCCATTACTGAGATTTCAAAAATAGTTCAATATAAATATGCTAAAAGTGATAGCGGATGAGGAGGCCACAGTTCAAATTCCAACTAGGGCTGTCTATCTTTGGTGTTTATTCCTAGAATGGTGTCTGTTACATATTATTCACTTAATATTTTTAACTAAATTTAAAAATTAACAAAACAATTTCTCAGGAGAGTTCTTTTTTGTTTTAACTTACCCCTGAAATAAACAGAAAATACATATGATCCCAAAAGTATATGGGAGACCTACTTCCAATTTCAATCCACCTACCACACACATAGACTTTTCCAAACTAGTTTCCTCCATCCTGGAGCTTGAGATTATATTTTGTCATTAACTTTTGTTAGTGAAGGTAAAAAAAAAAAAAAAAAAATGAGGGGGAGGCGTGTTATGATATTTTCATACATATGGATCATCATACTTTGCTTATATTTGCCCTCCTTCTTCCTCTTTCCCTGGTCTCTCCTCCCCCTCCGCCCCCCCCCACCCAAAAAAAGACTGGCTTTCCCTGAGGTTTACCCTATTGGGGTCAGAGGTCAGAACTCTTGTAAAATTCAATGGGAGCTCCTGGATGGAGTTGTAATGAATTTCTACACTTCACTTTTAGGTGTAGAGATCATGCTGTGCCTGGCAGTAATCACCGCCCTTCAGAATCTCCTTAAATGCATGAGCGCTATGGATTCAATGTGAATGCCCTGCACACAGGCTTCTGTGACTGAACTTAGTCCCCAGCTAGATGGCACCGTTTAGGAAGCAGTGGGGCCTTTGTGACTTGCAGCCTGGCTAGCAGAAATGGGTGGCAGTGAGCCTTAAAGGTTATATCCACCTCTAGCTCCCGCCTGAGCGCTCGCTCTCTCTCTCTCTCTCTCTCTCTCTCTCTCTCTCTCTCTCTCCCTCATTTGTTTCTCAAGACAGGGTTTCTCTGTGTAGCTTTGCGCCTTTCTTGGAACTCACTCTGTAGCCCAGGCTAGCCTCGAACTCACAGAGATCAGCCTGCCTCTACCACCTGAGTGCTGGGATTAAAGGCATGCATCACCACCGCCCGGTCTGAGCTCTCTCTTTCAAGCTGCCAAGGCTTGAGAAGAAGCCGTGGCTACAGTACACCTCTGTGTACTGGCCAGCTTCCACCTCCAGGCTGTCATGGACCATAATGAACTAATACGCCCTAAAACAGCAAGCTAAAATAAACCTCTCTTCTGTCAGATGTTGGTCCCAGTGACCAAGACCACAGAACTGAGAAATGAGTTAACTCATTGAAGATCCATGCCAACTCAATAGCCAAAAAGTCCAGGGATATAGGCAGCCATGGTGGCAGTGGTGGTAATGGCTGAATGCGAGTGGGTAGTGGTGGTCAACATGGAATGGAGATGGCAATATAGTCAGTAATGGGGTCACCGGCCGATAGTACATTTCTGCTGTTTTAAGCAACTCAGTTAGTTCATGGTAGTTTGTTATGACAGCCCCAGGAAATTAACACAACTGCTCTCCTGCTCTATCAGTATCTATCTATTTTACAGTAGTGCAACAGCAACAAGCACACAGTAAAACTTAGAGGCAGACTTTTGAAATTTGTGTATGTATGCACATATGCATGTGCATGTACGTGTGAGCGTGTGAAGGCCAGAGGGCAGCATCAGGTGTCTTCCTCCGTTGCTCTTCATTTTTGAGACATGGTCTCTCACTAGACCTGGAGATCACTAATTCAGCTAAACTGGCTGGCCAGTGAGCTCCAGGAATCTGCCTCCAGACCTGGGGTTACAGTTGCACACCAACACACGTAGCTTTGTTTGTTTTGCTTTGGTTTTTATTCTTTGAAAACGTCATACATAAATCTTGATCATATCCACCCCAACTTCCCCTCCTCAGCTCCCCGAGGACCTCCCCATCACAGCTCCACTGAGTCCAATTTCATACTCAACTTTTATATGGATGCTATGGATGCTATGGATCCAGACTCAGGGCCTTATGCATGTGTGGCAAGCACTTCATTGGCTGAGGATCCCTCTAGGCCCTTCACTTTTGAATTTCGCCCTTTTCCTGAGCTATCGATGTGTGGTATGACATTCTCACATGGTGCTGGCAATGGTTGTGAGAAACACTCCCAGCCAACCACTTGATCACAGGGGTGAGGGAGTAGTAATACTCTGTGTTTTCAACTTAAGATATTTTCTATTTACAATGAATTTTTTGAGACATAATCTAATTATAAGTCAAAGAACATCTGCATCAGTCATTTAAAATTAATAAAGTAGCCAGGCATGGTAAACACACCATCAATATCAACAGAGGCAGAGGTAGGCAGATCTCTGTGAATTCGAGGCAAGCCTGGTCTATATGTATAGCCAGTTCCAATACAGCTAGAGTTACATAGTGAAACCCTGTCAAAAAAAGAAAAACAGTAAACCAGTCAGTGATGGTGCATGACTTTAATCCCAGCACTCACGTCAGAGGCAGGCAGATCTCTGTGAGTTCAATGCCAGGCTGTTCTACAGAGTGAGTTCCAGAACAGCCAGGGCTGTTACATAGAGAAACTCTGTCTCAGGGGAAAAAAACTAAACAAATACATGAATAAAGTATACACCTTTAAACCCAGCACTCCAGAGGCAGAGGTGGGGATAGGGTAGTTAACTAACCCTTTTGAATATTAGTCTCCCAACAACCTGCCCACACATGTTAATTCATACCATTGCTTGCTTTCTCCTGTCTTTGGCCATGGGTTTTACCCACCCCCAACTCCTCCAGCTTGTTTACAAACTTGTATTCACTGGGCAAGATCAAATTTAAATGATTCTCTTTGGGGAAGTTCGTCATGAGTCACCATGACCAACTTAATTGTTCCCTTTGTTAGGCTTTAGGCATTTTGTATAGCTCACATAATCAGGAGCTTGAGATGTTCTTTTAAAAGGAACAAGAGAGCAGTTTTTACTTTGACTCAGGAGAAATAAATATCTTTTTCCACACTGTGAGAACAGCAGTCCTCTTGGGCTCCAAATTACACTGACTCAGACCGTGATGAGTACACCCTTTGGTAGCTCTGTGATTCCTGCCTCCTAGTATGCAGTATCTTTATATAAATTTTCCCTTAAAAAAGAAAAAAAAAAAAAAAGAAAGTTCTTCCTGATGAGTACAGACAGGACTTAGTGCTAAAGATCCTGGGATCTCACTCTGGTCCACTCTCAGCTCTGGGGTCCTTGTAACATCCAGAGAAAGAATAAAGATGATGTACACAGGGCATAGTGCAGAACAGAGTTTGTGACACAGTGCGTGTGTGGCACCCTCAAAAGATGCAAGTGGGCACTGGCAGCTCCATCCACTCCTGGTTTTGTAAGCTCCCAGTTATGAGGGAGGAGGACATCTCCAGTGACCTTGAAGCCTGCTAATATCTGGCTAGCTACCTAATGCTAACACAATATGGCAAGCATGCTGGCATATACTTACCCTGATTGTGTTGCATTACTTGGCGAAAGTGAACGCATTTTACTGATGTTACTGCTTGCGTTGCTTTCCTGGGATGGCAGGGTGTTGTGAGGCAGGTGTTGGCAGTGTTGATGACTAAACCCAGAGCTCTCCACATACTAGATGAGCACTTCATTACTGAGCCACATTCTGTGAGGGCTAAAGTTATGTTTTAAGTTTAAATTACTATGTTTTAAAAATCTACAGGCAGTCCACTCTGGGCTCTGAGGACAAAGCATGGTTCTGTCCAGAGCCATGATGAACATGAGTGGGACAAGACGACCCACACGCATACCTGGGGAGGTCCCCCCCATGCTCCAAGAAGAAAACGTGGGCCTCCCTGGCACCTCGTGGCGTCAGGCACTCAAGCACTATTATGGTGAGCAAATGTATGGTGTGGTATGGAAAAGTGAAAGACAGAGTGGTTCATGTCCAGTAGACAGAGACATATCTGAAGAGGTGAAAGCAGTGAGGAGCGGGGTGAAGTGGGTGTGGTGTAGTAGGTAGCCATTCCAGCTTTGATCTGGAAGTTCCAACCCCCATTGAGGCTTCGGTAACTGTCACGCCTACACGGTGGGGCCAAGAGAGGACCTGATCCAGATGCCCCGGCTCTCTTGGTTCCTGGACCCAGGACGCTGAAGGTAGACCGAGCAGAGTTCTCCAGAGGACACCGCCGGATTGCGATACACCTTTCCCAGATCCTGTTACCTATCCTTTCACTTGTAAGTTACCCCACAAAATAAACCTCCCTTTTAACTATGTGGAGTGGCCTTAATAATTTCACCAATAGTGTGGCTTGCCACACCAGGGCTATGGTGATATCTGGGCCTGGGCTGCTTGCTGCCAGATCCCATGTTGCAGCCAAGGTCTGTGTTGATTCCGTGGAGCCGGATACCACCGAAGGCCAAGCAGATTGGGCGTCACAGAGTTGGCGCTGCCCCTCACTGGCTGCAACACTAGGGAGAACTTGTCCCATCCGTCCCTCACTGGCTGAAGTGCTCAGGTCCTACGCCTCACAATAGAGCTGATCCTGTAGACTAGCCCTGAGGGCACGAGAGTTGGATAGCTGGTACTGCTCCCCTCACCTGCGGAGCGGTGGTGAGGGTGAGGGAAAGATGCTCTCCTCCCTCACCCCATCACCTGCAGCTGGCGAGGGAGCTGACCTCCCTCCCCCCCTTTACCAGCTGCAGCACTGGGGGAAGTGGCCCTGTGTCTAAGGCAGCACAATGGAGATGACCCTGTTCACAGGGGCGAGGGTGAGCCAAGAATGTAAGCGTGGTAGATCTTTCCCCGTCCCTCATCTGCCATATGGTGGCATGGGCAAGGGAAAGACGCCCTCCCTTCCCCCTTTGCCGCTTGAAGTCGTAAGAGCAGGAGAGCTATCCCTGGCCCTCACCAGCTGCAGCACTTGGGAAAGCAGGTTCTACACCTAACCTGGGCAACACAGTAAAGCCAATCCTGTTGGCGGTTGTTTGGGTGAGCTAGCCCCGAAGTTTGAGCATGGGAGAACAGTCCCCACTACTCCTCTGTCCATGTGGAGGTGTGGGCGAGGGAAAGATGCCCCCTCTTGCCCCCTTGCCCCTCACTGCCTGTAGCAGATGAGAGAGCCGACCCTTCCTCTCACCAGCTACAACACTAGGGAGAGTGCCCCTGCACCTGGGCCACACAATAGCACTGGCCCTAATGATGTAGGTGTGAGTGAGCCGACCCTGTCCGTGTGAAAGCAAGAGAACTGGGCCTGCCTCTTGCTCATCACCGCAAAGGGCAGAGGGCGAGCTAGTCAGGCCATGCTGGAGAGCTCACCCTGGTGGGGAGGATCAGGGAGAGCTATTGAGCCAACCAACCCTGCAACTACCCAGGCCCAGAACCAGGGTTATAAGTTGGCCCACCCCAACATCCATCCCATCTATGATCTGCTAGAGCACGGGAAGGGCATGTCCTATAGAGCCAAAGCTGCAGGATCTCTACAACACAGGGCAACAACAGGATATCCAAGAGGAGCCCCAGAGAGAGCCCAGGATCGATGGTGTAGCAGAAGCCAGAGACCTTGAACCAGATCAATGACTTTGCAATGAACACTTGCAAGTAAAGATATATAGATAAAAAGGTATACTGCATGACTCACGATGTCACTCTACAGCTTCCAGGACAAGATTCATGATGAGATTTTTCTTTTTTTCTCTCTCAATTTTATGTTATTTTATTGGGGGAGGGTTGCAAGGGCAGAGGGCAGATACGAAAGGACAGGGAGGTGAATGGGATCGAGATGCATGATGTGAAAGACACAAAGAATAAAAAAAAAAAAAAGAAAATTAAAAAAATCTAGCTGGGCAGTGGTGGCGCACGCCTTTAATCCCAGCACTCGGGAGGCAGAGGCAGGTGGATCTTTGTGAGTTCGAGGCCAGCCTGGTCTACAGAGCGAGATCCAGGAAAAGGTGCAAAGCTACACAGAGAAACTCTGTCTCAAAAAACCAAAAAAAAAAAAAAAAAAAAAATCTATAAAACAAAAATGCCTCTAACCTGTAAGCCCCATTTGCCCAAGGATGTATAACTTTCTAGAATGTTGAGGGCCTTTGTTCATGTAAGAAAACAAGCTACATGTTTTTACTTCTGTTAACAAATGTAGTTGCTCCAACTGCACAGGATGTGCTTGTGTGAGAACCAAAGTTAAAGGCTGGGGGCTATTTATGTTTTCACTTCCCTAAACAAGTTTTTTTGATCCATCTTCACCTGCGCCAGATGTGCTTGATCACATGTGGGCAGGAAGTACATGGGCAGGAAATACGTCAGGATGTTTACTCACCCCTGATTAGATGTAGGTGGAGGTGGGAGGTGTAGACAGGAAATACACTTACCCCTGATTGGACCTGATGGGAAATACAGCGGCCTTGTGAGGTTGCCTTCTGAAGCCTCTGCAAGGTGTCAAAAACAATGACATCATGGAATTTGCAGGTAAATGGATGGAACTAGAAAGAATCACCCATCCTGAGTGAGGTAACCCAGACCCAGAAAGACAAACACGGTATGCACTCACTCATAAGTGGATATTAGACACAAAGCAAATGATAACCAGGCTACAATCCACAACTCCAGAGAAGTTAGGTAAAAAGAATGACCCTAAGAGGGACACACATGGAGGGCTCCAGGAAGGGAAAATAGTTAAGATCTCCTGGGTAAAATGGGGTGGGGATGAGGGGTAAAAGGGAAGGGATGGGGGATAGGAACAGGAGGGACTGAGATGGCCAAGTAGAGGGAGGAATGGAGAGGGAGAGCAGTAAAAGAGATATCTTGGTAGAGGGAACCATTAGGGGGTTAGGGAGAAACCTGATGCTAGGGAAATCCCCAGGAATCCACAAGGATAACACTAGCTAAGACTCCTAGCAATAATGGAAAGGGTGCCTGACCTTACCTTCCCCTATAATCAGATTGGTGACTACCCTAATTGTCATTATAGAACTTACATCCAGTAACTGATAGAAGCAGATGCAGTGATACACAACCAGGCACTGGGCTGAGCTCCTAGACTTCAGTTGAAGAGAGGGAGGAGGGATCACAGGAGCAAGTGAGATCAAGACCATGATGGGGAAAACCACAGAGACAGCTGACCCGGGATATTGGGAGCTCATGGACTCTGACCTGTCAGCTGGGGAACCTACATGAGAGCAAACTAGGCCCTCTGAATGTGGGTGACAGTTAGGTGGCTAGATCTGTTTGGGGAGCCCTGGCAGTGGGACCAGGACTTATCCCGGTGTATGAAATGGCTTTTTGGAATATGTTTCCTAGAGTGGGATACCTTGCTCAGCCTTGACACAGTGGGGAGGGGCTTGGTCCTGCCTCAACTAAGTATGCCAGACTTTGTTGACTCCCAAGGGAGGCCTTACGCTCTCTGAGGAGTGGGGGGGGGGGGAGGTGGAGGGTGGGAGAAGGGGAGGAAGGAGTGTAAAACAAATTGCTAAGCGGTCTTATTAAAAACCCAACAGCCAGATATTGGGATGAAAACTGAGAGATCAGAAGAATAGGACAAGCCACAGCCAACCTTACCTTACCAACTCCTCAGCCTCCAGAGAGAGCTGCTTCCTGTATACTCATGCCTATATACCTTTCTGTGTCCTGCCATCTTACTTCCTCTCTCTGCCCAGCTCTATCACTTCCTGTGTGTCTGTACAGACCTCCAGACCTCTATGGTTAACTAGTGCTGGGATTAAAGGTGTATGCCACCATGCTACCACTGCCTGGCTTTGTTCCCAGTGTGGCCTTGAACTCATAGAGAGCCAGATGGATCTCTGCCTCCCAAATGCTAGGATTAAAGGTGTGTGTTATCACTGCCTGGCTCTATGTTTAATATAGTGGTTAGCTTTTTCCTCTGATCCCCAAGTAAACTTAATTGGGGTACACAAATAAAATATCACCACAGATAGGGAACTGAGATTAGTATGTAAAATGAAAAAAAAAATTAAATAAATTTTTAAAAATTGTGGTAATGGTCTTATTCTCACCCAGTGGGATCAATAGTTCGCCAGTCATGGGTTTCACAAATGTTAATAGGGTCCCTAGATTAGTTGACCTTGCATTTGATAGAAAGAAGTATTGTACTGGATTAGCCTGACATAATCCTTAAAATGGAATTAGAGATGAAGCAGCCAGGGACAACAAACTACCAGCTGGGCCTAGTGGCGCACGTCTTTAATCCCAGCACTCAGGAGGCAGAGGCAGGCAGATCTTTGTGAGTTCAAGGCCAGCCTGGTATACAAACTGAGTTCCAGGACAGCCAGGGCTGCTACACGGAGAAACACTGTCTCAAAAAGCAAAAAAACAAAGCAAACAAAAACAACAACAAACAAACAGACTGCCATGAATTCTATAGCCTAAAGGAGATAAAATTGGAAAGAAGATTGGCACCTAGTCAAGCCACCAGATGAGAACATGGTTTGGCTAACACCGTGATTCAACCTGAACAGAGGACCTAACTAAGGATGGCTAGACTTCTGTTCGGCAGAAACTGTAACAATAAAAGGGTATCACTTTGATGAGGTTAGAGAAATTGCCTAACAGTTGAAAGCACCAGGTTCAGTTCCCATGGTAGCTCACAACCATCTGTAACTCCAGTTCCGGGACATCTGATGCCCTCTTCTGGCCTCTTCAGGCACTGCACACAAGTAGTACACATTTCATGAACGCAGGCAAAACACTCTCATACATAAAATTCAAAAAACGTATTTTTAAAGTATTTTTGAAAAAAATGAAATAAAAAGAGGAGGACAAGACTACTCCTAAAGTATGAAAAAGATTTTTATTGTAGATATAAGGAAGAAAGCAGGCAGAGGGAAGAGTCCGGGCTGAACATGGCCGGCAGACTAAACCAGACCATAAGAGGAGAGAGGAGCCATCGCTCTCTAGGCCAAGAAACCAGTGTAGCCAAAATGGCCGAGTTACATAGGGATCAGGTTGGGGAAAGGGAAACAGAAACCCAGCCCCTGGGAAAGAGAGGTTTAGGGGAGGGGGAGGGGCTAGAAATGCTGGAGGAGCCACAGGTACTGAGGGAGACCTGTCATGAGCTTCTTTGAAACTTAACAATTTTGAGCCACCAATTTATTATACAGTGGTAGAAAACTAATGTGGTGAGGGACTTTTTGCATCAAATAGAATCTCTGTCTAAAAATAGTGACAGATTCTCTCTGTCACTGGAGGCACAGAGCTTTATTTGAAAGCTCTTGGTCTAATAGATGAAAGAATTTTGAAATAGACACAGACGGGAACTTGAGGACACGTTATCAGAATCAGAAACAAAAAGAAACCATGCAGGTTTCATGAATGTACTGTGTCAGCAGCACAGACAGACGTGTTGGTGTCTTCCCACAGTGTCAGAATTTGAGTAACAATAATGTGGCAGTTGAAATTAGAATGGCTTTCTTAGGCTTGTATATTTAAATACTTAGTTTCCCAGTTGGTGGAAGTATTTGAGAAGATTAGAAGGTGTGGCTTTGTTGGAGGAGGTTTGTTGCTGGGGGTGGGCTTTGAGGTTTCAAAAAGCCCAAGCCATTCCCAGTGTGCTCTCTCTGCCTCCTAAAAATTGTGTCTCAGAATGTGAGCTCTCAGCTACTGCTCCAGTGCCATGCCTACCTACCTGCTTTGCACCATGATGCTCATGGACTCTGTCTTAGTTAGGGTTTTATTACTGTGAAGAGACACCATGACCACAGCAACTCTTACAAGGAAAACATTTAACTGGGGCTGGCTTACAGTTCAGAGCAGATATATAGTATGCTTTAAAATGTGCTTAGTCTTCCTCAAGACCCAGCTATACCACCCTTGGCCATATATCCAAGGAATGCTCAATCATACCACAAGGACACATGCTCAACTATGTTCATAGCAGCATTATTCGTAATAGCCAGAATGTGGAAACAACCTAGATGCCCCTCAACTGAAGAATGGATAAATAAAATGTGGTACATATACACAATGGAGTACTACTCAGCAGAGAAAAACAATGACATCATGAAATTTGCAGGCAAATGGATGGAACTAGAAAATAGCATCCTGAGTGAAGTAATCCAGACTCAGAAGGACAAACATGGTATGTACTCACTCATAAGTGGATACTAGATGTAAAGCAAAGGATAACCAGACTACAACCCACAACTCCAGAAAAGCTAGCTAACAAGGGAGACCCAAAGAGGGATGCATGGATCGCCCTGGGAAGGGGAAATAGATGAGACCTCCATGAGTAAACTGGGGATGAGGAGTGGACAATGGAGTGTAGGGGATACGGAATGAGAACATAAAGGAATGGATGGTCAAGCTGGAACAGGGATGGAGTGGGAAAGCAATAAAAGAGATACCATGATTGAGGGAGACATCTTGGGGATAGAGAGAAACCGGGCGCTAAGGAAGTTTCTGGGAATCCCCAAGGATGACCCCAGCTTGGACTACAAGAAATAGTGGAGAGGGTTCCTGAACTGAACTGGCTTACCCCAGTGATCAGATTGGTGAATACCCTGTCACCACAGAGCTTTTCTCCAGTGACTGATGGAAACAGATGCAGAGATCCACAGCCAAACACCAGACAGAGCTCCAGGAGTCCAGTCAAAGAGAGAGAAGAGGGATTCTATGAGCAAGGGCATCAGGATCATGATGGAGAAACCTGCAGAGATGACTAAACCAAACTAGTGGGAACTCATGAAAGTTGGATCAACGGATGTGGAGCCTGCATGGGACTGGGCTAGGCCCTCTGCATGGTAAGACAATTGTGTAGCTTGATCTGCTTGAGCGGGGGAGGCTGGCTTTAGGATCAGAATCCATCCCTGGTGCATGAGTGTGCTTTTTGGAGCCCGCTACCTATGATGGGACACCTCACACAGCCTTAAAGCAGGGAGAGGGGTTTGGACTTGCCTCTACTGGATGTGCCTCCCCATGGGAAGTCTTGCCTTCTTGTGGGAGGAAGTGGAGGGTGGGTTGGAAGGGGGAAGCTGGGGAGGTGGGAGGAGGGAGAGGGGGATCTTTGATTGGTATGTAAAATGAATGGAAAACTTTTCTTAATAAAAAAATAAAATAAAATAAATGTACTTAGATACTGAAGAAAGAAAAGAAAATGGTTATAGACAGTCATGGAAAAAATAGTTTAAAAATAATAAAGTCTTTAAAAAGAGAGTAAAGTGATATAAAAGAAAAAAGCCATGTAGTGATGGAAAATACACAGGGCATCTGGATCCTGTATGATGCTTTGTTGACTTTGAATTTTTTGAAAGCTAATGAACAAAAAAATGACAGCTGCTGAGAGACATTGGATTATGGGAGGGATTGATGAATTAAACCAGCCTATATACTTTAGAGATATCTTTGCTTCAGAATGAAAGTCAAGAATATGTTGCACTGGGGGAGAGGTTGTGCTTTTGTTTCCACAGGAAATGAAAAGCTATGGATTCCTTCCAAGTTAATTGAGATGAGATTTGACTGGGGGAGACCTCCTGAGGATATTGGCTGCAGACATGAGGGAAAAGGCCAAGGAAGACTACAGAACAGGTGATGTATATGCTGATCCCTCAACATGAGAACAGCTGAGAATGGATGTGACATGATAAATCTTGTTGGCTACAGAATCCTCATGACAGTTTGGTTATGCAGTCCAAACAGACTTATAAAGTTAACAGATGCTTTTTACTTGCTCAAACATAAAGCAAAAAAAAATCATCTTTAGCTGACTTATGCATCCAACACATTCCATACTTGTGTTAATGCAGACATATATGTTACGTTTAAAAGTGTATGTGTTTTCAGCAAAAAAAGGACCAGACACCAATAAAGACAAGTAGCGAAGGTGATCCAGACTCTCAGAATGCCTCTGTTGCAGTTTCCTCAAAATTCTACATCCAGAACAACTTCAAAGCTGATAGCTGAGATTGTCCAGCCTCACAGACTATCCAGCCAAGACTTCAGGTAAGCTCTACACTTTTCCATCACACAGAGACTAAACAGAATAATCTTTTTGTACACTGTGAAAATGTGTTACTCTGATTGGTTTTTTAAAAAGCTAAATGGCCAATAGCTAGGCAGGATTCCCAGGGAGAGAGGACACTGGGAAGAAGGAAGGAAATGCCAGGAGACAGAGAGGAAGTGGGATGGGAAGTACAGAGTAAAGGTAACCAGGCCACATTTTAAAAAGTAGATTAAAAGATAGTGGTTAATTTAAGTTATAAGAACTAGTTAGAAACAAGCCTAAGCTAAGGCTGAGCTTTCATAATTAATATAAGTCTCTGTGTCTTTTCTTGTGAACTTGAAGCCCAAAGAAAAATCCATTTGCATCCCCTAAAGACACCTCCAGACAACAGAAAACCATCCAGAGAACATGATGCCCACATTCCCAAGAGGTGGAGTGGGTGGTTTTGGTCATTTGCTTCTCATGGCAGCAGCTGGCAGCATCTCCTGACTCAGCCTTCCACTTCCCAGAATTCTCCTCTCTCTTTATCCCACCTATACTATACTTCCTTCCTGGCTACTGGCCAATCGGCATTTTATTTATCAATCAATCAGAGCAACACATTTTCACAGCAAACAGAAAGACATCCACAGCAGTTTCTCACTGTGGTTAGCTCAGAGTTGCTCTGTGTGGCTAGAAATACGAGATTGGTTCAACTAGGAAAGAACAAGAAGAAGCTGTTTTTATTGTCAGCTTACCTTTTGGTTTGGTTAGCTTTGGGCCAGGAAAGAGGAGTCAATTTCATTTATTGTCTTCAGTTTACCTCTTCGTTTTATGGGCAGTATAGAGCCCCTGCCACTGACCTGTCTTCAGCCTTGCAATTAGTTACAGCAGCCTGTGGGTCTTCACTACTTGTGGAAAGGCAGTACTCTCCCAACCTTGATATCTGATCAACTTTATTTTCCTCCACTGCGGCCTGCCATTGTCGAGAATCCTTTAGATAAGTGCCTTAGTTAGGGTTACTATTGCTGCAATGAAACAAAAATAACTTGGGGAGGAAAGGGTTTATTTGGCTTCCACTTCCACATCACAGTTCATCACGGAAGGAAGTCAGGGCAGGAACTCAAACAGGGCAGGAACCTGGAGGAGGAGCTGACACAGAAGCCATGGAAGGGTGCTGCTTACTGGCTTGTTCCTCATGGCTTGCTCAGCCTGCTTATTTATAGACTCCAGGACCACCAGTCCAAGGAGAGTATCACCCACAATGCCCTGTGCCCTCCACCACAAGTGACTAATTAAGAAAATACCCTACAGTATCAGTTCTCAACACGGGGGTTGCAACCCCTTTGGGCATCAAACGACCCTTTTGCGGGAGTCACCTAAGATCATCGTAAAGCACAGATATTTACATTAGGATTCATAACAGTAGCACAATTACAGTTGTGAAGTAGCAACAAAAATAATTTTATGGTTGGGGGTCAGCACAACATGAGGAACTGTATTAAAGGGTTGCAGCACTAGGAAGGTTGAGAACCACTGCCCTACAGGCTTGCTTGTAGCCTGATCTTATGAATACATTTTCCTAACTGAAGTAATCTCCTCTCAGATGACTTTAGCTTGTGTCAAACTGACATAAACTATCTAGCACAATGAGGTTTTTTTTTTTTTTTTTTTTTAGCTAGAACTCCTCAGCCTGATGTTTCCTCTCTGTAATGCCCTATCCACTGTCCTCTACACAACTTCTTGGTTACAAATGTCCACTCTTCCTACTTGTCTTAACAATTGAGCCCAAGCTCTCTCCTCTATTCAAAATTTCATTACATTAGTCCATGTGGACTATGGTTTCATGTCAACTTGACACAAGCTTGAGTCATTTGGGAAGAGGAAAATTCAATCGAGAAAATGCTGCCACCAGCAAATCTGTGGTGCATTTTCTTGATTGATGGTTATTGTGGGACAGTCCAGATCACTGTGGGCAG
The DNA here is from genome assembly GCF_949786415.1 of Peromyscus eremicus. Classification (NCBI taxonomy): domain Eukaryota; kingdom Metazoa; phylum Chordata; class Mammalia; order Rodentia; family Cricetidae; genus Peromyscus; species Peromyscus eremicus. Next base: position 86,312,432 of record NC_081419.1, read on the forward strand.
TAACACCCTGGGCTGGTAGTCCTGTGTGCTATAAAAAAAAACAGGCTAAGCAAGCCATGAGAAGTAAGCCTGTAAGCAGTAGTCCTCTGTGGCTTCTGCTTCAGTTCCTGCCACCGAGTTCATGCCCAGCTTGAGTTCCTGCCCTGACTTCTCTCAGTGATGGAATGTGATGTGAAACCATAAGTTGAAATACATCCTTTCCTCCCCAAGTTTCTTTTGGTCATGGTGTTTTATCACAGAAATAGAAACCACTGCTAAAACGCCATGTTAAATAATGCTGTTTGCTTCCTCATCTTTCCCTTCCTCCTCCCAACATGCCAGCCAAGTGTTCTAACACTGAGCTAAAACCCCAAACCTTCTGTTTCTGTTTAATGGGTTCTTTCATTTTGAAATATCACACATAATACTAAAGATTAAAAAAAATCATTAGTAGGAAGATAGATAGACACAGACAGGTATTTCAGCTTTTATCTCTGTATAAAAAAGTACTTTCTTCATTCAGATTTTTAATGTTGTAATAGCTACTTGAAGTAAAAACTAATAAATCTCCAGTCATTGATTATTAAGGTGTTTCATGAAAGGTAATGAAGAGGTCACCATATTAACATTAAAAAACATCTATAGATACTAGAAAGCAAGAAATAAGCCATGAGAAAAGAGGCTGAAGGGAGAACAGTAAAACACATACGGTTTGAAAGCAGAGGGGCAGAACTACAAGGCATGGAGAGCATTGGCAAGGGCCACACCATTTTGTAAACTCTTCCAATTTGCCTGGACTGTGTCAATTCCAGTAACTACAACAATTCGGTTTCTAGCAGTAAACTAACTTGTTTATCTAGATTCTTTATTGCCCCAATGCATGGACTCCAAGTAATAACCAGTCAGGATAGATATATATCAACTATCTAGTACTCTTTCACTGACTAACTGGTTACTTCTAGCAATGGCCAACTGTGGGACAGCTTGTAAGTTGACAGCAGGCTTTGATTCTTACAGACTCCCACTCTTCAGGGAGGGATCCCCCAAAATAAAGGCCTGAGCTGTCGTGAAACTCCCATTCTCTTGTTTGTCTTTCTTCCCTTCTCACTGAACTTTCAGTAAGATTAGATAGGAATGCGGACAAGAGGTAGGCGGAAATATGCAGGGAAGGGAAGGACTAAAACTAAGATGTACGAAAGGAGTCATATAGAAACCTACTACTTTATAAGCTAACTAAAAATCATACTTTAAGAAAAAGGGTTTGAGGGGCTGGAGAGATGCCTCAGTGGTTAAGAGCACTGGCTGCTCTTCCAGAGGACCTGGGTTAAATTCCCAGCACCCATATGACAGCTCACAACTGTCTGTAACTCCAGTTCCAGGGGACTTGACACCCACATGCAGGCAAAACACCATTGTACATAAAATAAAAATAAATTTTTTTTAAAAAAAGAAAAAGGGTTTGAACCTGTGGTGGCATACGCCTTTAATCCCAGCACTAGGGAGGCAGAGGCAGGCGGATCTCTGTGAGTTTGAGGCCAGCCTGGTCTACAGAGTGAGTTCCAGGACAGGTACCAACACTACACAGAGAAATCCTGTCTCAAAAAAAAATACAACAATAACAAGAAATAAGGGCATAAAAATCAAATGTTGTTTATGTATTTATGAAGCATCTTAAACTAACATATGAGATTATAAAAAGAGTCAAACTATTTTGGAACACATGTGTTATAAAAAAAAAAAACAAAACCTGCCTTCTTTTAATACTCCATAAAAGAAAGCAATAGCATCTTCTTGAAGATTAACTTTAAAAAACTGTTTGAGACCAGATGTGATGATGACACACAGCTGAAATCCCAGGACTTGGGAACTGACACAATAGGATCTCAAGTTCAAGACCAGTGTGGACTACACACAGACATATTCTCTCTCTCTCTCTCTCTCTCTCTCTCTCTCTCTCTCTCTCTCTCTCTCTCTCTCTCTCCCTCCCTCCCTTTCTCCCTCCCTCCTCCCTCCCTCTCTCTGTCTCAAAAAAAAAAAAAAAAAAAAGTCTTAGTCTTCATAGACTACTGCAACAGAGTGTAATAGATTAGGTGTCTTAAACAGCAAGCAACTCTTACAGTTCCAGAGCCTGGGAATTCCAAGATAAAGGTGCCCACAGACTTGATGTGCAGGCCGGGTCAGCTTCTTGGCTTGTAGACTAGGGGGGGATCTGGCTGTGTCTCATATAACCTTTTCTGCCCAGGGGATTTCTGCAGGCACAATCTCTTGTTGTGGCCACATCTCCAGACCCCCGAGCAAGGCCACCACAGAGCCGATATCTGATGCAAAACACAAAGGTTGTTTGATAACAACCAAGCCCGGGGCTTGGTCTGTGTCCAACACTCGACACAGCAGGCAGAGGAGGACTGCCCTGAGCTCTCAGGGTGAGGGGTTTTTAAAGGGAAAAACTGCAAACAGGGTGGTACAAGCCTTGGCATCATATGATTGGGTGAGGGTATGTAACCTTTGAATTTACTGGTTGAGGGGGTCACAGTTATCATTTGTGGGCAAGCCTGGACAAGTCCCAGGCTCTGTCCTTGAGCTGCCACGGAGGCTGGCTGGCCTTGCACGTACTGACTGTGGGGGCTGACTCAGTGGCCCAGGCTCTGACCTTGACCCATGCATGTAGCTCTAAGTTGATGAGGGGTCCCAGACAGTAAACAACTGGCTGAACCTTGGGCAGGCAGGCAGAGTAAGTGCAGAAAGGGAGCTACTGCAAGGACTATGTGTTTTGTTCACTGCCCTCCCAGAAACTACTTGCTCAAGTCTCAGGAAACTGAAATTGAGACCTGGTCTCTGAGAGAAGACTGACAGCCTGTTATGGTGTCTGCTTGGTCCTGTCACTCTCTCTTCCTCTCCTTTCAAGGGTACTGTTGTGATCACAAGGGTCTTGCCTGGTGATGGTTAGGCCTCTCAGTCAATTTGAGGGGATTTAAAATCATCATAGAGACACAGCTCTGGGCGTGTCTCTAAGGGTGTTTCCAGAAAGGTTTAACTGAAGAAAGGTTCACTAAGACACACCCAGAATGTAGGTGGCAGCATTCCATAGGCTGGGGTCCATGGATTAAAAGGGATTCAAAATGAGCTGAGCATTAGCATTTGTGTCTCTGCCTCATTGAACCTGCAGGTGCAATGTGACCAGCCACCCCACCCTCCGGCTCCTTGCCTTCCCTGTGATGGATGGTAACCCTCACTGTGAATCACAGTACTCCTTCCTTTCTTAAACGGCTTCTGTCCGGTGTTTTACCACAACAAGGAGACACATTTCCCAAAGGTCTAACCTCCAAGTAACCACCACCTGGGGACTAGGACTTCAGCATATTTAGGAGAAGGAGGGGAGACACACACTAACTTTCAGATATGGCAGAAGCAAATCCTAAGTAGGATTTTATTTCCCGGACACTGCCAGCTGTTCCTTTCCTTGTGGATACAGTCAGTGGTGTGAGAGAAAGTTATGGGGGACTGAGGTAGATTCTAGACAGGAGTGACTTCTGGCTCGTACCTAGTAGCCCTTTCAAAGTCCTTTCTCTCTCTCCTATCCCCTGAGCCTTATTTCTTAAAAGTCCCAAAGGAGGTCTGTAAGATGACTCATCCGGTAAAGCTGCTTGCCGCTGCTGCCTAGTCCCATAACCTGAGTTTGATTCCTGAGACCCAAAAAGTGGAAATAGAGAAAATTGCTGCAAGTTGTCCTATGACCACGCACACGCACACACGCACACTCATGCACACACGCGCACGAACTCTGGCACTCTGAAACCAAGGCAAGGGAAATCAGTAAAGTTGTGCTCTCTCTTTTCTGGTGAGAATGTAGGAAACTAGTATCTCCTACTCAGTTTTTATTGAGGTTCAGGAATTATCTGTGGGTTTGTGCTGGGAATCCCAGGTTTTATTTTTCTTTGTTATCAACGGAACTTGTGAGCCCTCATCACCCTATCCTGGCCTCAGAATATATCCCGGAGTGAACTCACAACTCAAGGAGGCGTTGGGGGCAAACATCCTTAATTCTGAAGTTTCCCTCCTTGATTTTCTTGCTTCAACCACCATTCAGTTTTTACCTTTCAGTAGGCAAACGGGAGACAAGGTGAACTAAACCCGGATTACTTTCACAGGCAAAGCCCTTAACTCCTTCTCCCCGTGCACTACATTTTTGATAATGTTTTCAGCTATGGGTTTCAGAGTCCACTCAGTTCTCTGGTAATCCATCAGTTAAGCCGCTGTACAGTGTGTTTGGGGAGGCTTTAGGAGTCTGCAGGGGACAAGGCATTTAGGTGCCTTCCATATTCCAGAGGGAGACCAATACAGAAGCTGAGATAGTGAACAGTCTCCAGCCGGGCTTTGCGGGACGCGGGGGACGTGCATCCGCCGAGCCTCGAGGGATGCAGGCGCGCGGGGGACGGTGGCCCACGCAGCGCGGCCCGGCACGCGCGGACGCCGAGAGCCGCGACGCGCAGTACGGCCGCCAGAGGGCGCGAGCTCCACTATGGTGGCGCGCCGGCCGGGAAGGCAAAGAGGTGGTCCGCCGGGGAGACGGGGAAAGTGGGACGCGGGAGCAGCGGGGAGAGGGGGCCCAGCCTCCTTCCGCAGCCGCGGGCTTCGGCACCCTGCCCCGACCAGGGCTCCACGCCGCCCGCGCTCTCAGGGTGGCCGCGGCGTCCGGAAGGTGGCCGGGGCGCTCGGCTGCGCGCCCACGTCGTCGCCGCTCTTCCAGCCCGTGACCCCCGGAAAGGGACAGCCAGGTCCTTCGGGGCGCCGCGCTCCGAATGGCACGAGGGCCCGCCGAGAACGCGGGTGAGCGGGGACGCCCGGGCGCCGCAAGCCCCGCCCCGCGGCCGGCGCCCTGACAACGCGAGCGGCCCGGGCGGCGCCGCGGCTCCCCGCCCCTCGGCCGGCACCAGGCGGGGCTGGGACCAGAGCGCCGCCGCTGCCGCCGCCGCACGAGCCGAGCTGCTCTGCAGAGCCGGACCGGGACCGGGAGCGGGGCCCGGGCCGGGGGCGGGGGGGCCGCGGCCCTCGCTCCACCTTCTCCCATCATGAGCCAAGGAAGTCCTGGGGCCTGGGCCCCCCTCGATCCCACCTCCGGGCCCTCAGCGCCCCCAAACCCGTTCGTGCATGAGTTACACCTCTCCGGCCTCCAGAGGGTTAAGGTAAGGTGTGGGCAGGGGGCGTGCGGGGGACTGGTTGGGATGGGGAGACCGGGTGTTGAGGAGCCGAGGCTGAGATGGGTACGGGGATGGGAGAGGAGGCAGCGGAGAAGCTTTTGGAGAGGGAGTCCGGGGGTGCGCACGTGGGGGCGGCCGGAGGTGGGCGAGGAGCCCTGGTGAGGAGTCGAGCTTAGGCGATAGACAGGCTCAGAAGTGTGGAAGAAACGAGTGGGTGAAGAGGAAGGATTGAAGGGGACCCAAGGATAGGAGAGATGGAGGACACTGGGGAATGCGGATTACATCCCTTCGGAGGTTGACGGGCTAGGATGGAGCTGGAGGCTACGGAAAGCCCGGGGTGGGGGCAGGGGCGTGCTCAGCGATTCTCCCGGCTTCGACTTAAACGGTTTGGACCCGGAGACTGCGTCCTTGTGCCCTTCCAGCACCTCCTCTTTCCGCTACCACCACCTCCCCACACACACCCTCACTGCAGCACCTACTGGTGGGGGCAGGGAGGCTGGGAGGGGGGGTGGCTACAGGAAGTAGAGGGACGCACCACCCTAGGGTAGGCAGGAGGTGATGTGGGAAGGAAGTGTCCAAGGTTTCTGTTGTGATCACCTCCCCCGAGGCCGGCCCCCCGGGGGGCTAGGTTTATTTACCTGCTCCATCCTAAGGGGAAGCCTCTGGAGTCACCCTGGCTCTTGGCAACCCTTACCTTGCGGAATAGGGCTGAGCATTACCTAAGGATTGCTGTTCTGCAGTACTAGGGATTGATTGACCTGAGGCTTGAAAAGTGGATCTCTGTTTCCAACCGTCTTCTCCTTGGGCCCAAAGTGTGGAAAGAGCCCCGCACCGGGTTTGTTTGGCATAGGAGCTATTTATGGAATGGGATGTTGGGAAAGAGGACCTGTCTCTAACCTACATCAAACACAGTGCTGGACACCTTCACTGCATTCTCTCATTAAATCCTCTTAACAACCATTCCAAGTACTAGATGCATTTTATGACATTAACCTTTGTAGGTGGGGTGGGAGTCAACTGAGAGCAAGACTTTACGGCACCTAGTGGTATTAATCTTTTACCCTCCTGGCCTCACTAGTGTCTTCTTCATCCCACTTGGATCCCTGTGCCTCTACCCTATTACCTGCTCTTTGCCCCTGGATCAGTCCTTGTAGGAGATGGATGCTGTGGAATGAGCCTTTCCCGGCCCTAAGGGATATTTTCTCCTGCCCTTCTGCAGTTCTGCCTCCTGGGGGTACTGCTGGCCCCAATCCGAGTGCTTCTAGCCTTTATCGTCCTCTTTCTCCTCTGGCCCTTTGCATGGCTCCAAGTAGCAGGTCTCACTGAAGAGCAGCTTCAGGAACCAATTACTGGGTGGAGGAAGTAAGTGAGATCCAACTCCCAAGACCCTACTTCTCACCCCTGTTCTGTGCTGTGCTCACCCCCAAAGGGGAGCCCTGAGTCCGTTACATGAGCTATCAACCAACCCCAGATCTGGTCCTTAGAACCTCACCTCTCAGTGTCATGTCCCAAATACTTCAACTCTATGGCCAACATGTTTTAAGAGGGGAAGAGGTGTTTCCTACTGTCCCAGTTGCCTGGATGGGGGACAGAGTTGACTAAGGACCGGAACTCCCTCCTCCACTGATCCCCAGCCTTAACCCTGACAGGACTGTATGCCACAACGGGGTTCTTGGTCTGAGCCGGCTGCTCTTTTTCCTGCTTGGCTTCCTCCGGATCCGTGTTCGGGGACAGAGGGCCTCTCGCCTGGAAGCCCCTGTCCTGGTTGCTGCTCCCCACTCAACTTTCTTTGACCCAATTGTTCTGCTACCCTGTGACCTGCCCAAGGTGGTGTCTCGAGCTGAGAATCTTTCTGTGCCTGTCATTGGAGGTGAGAGAATTCAAGAGGTATAGGGGAGGATGGCAACTCTGGACCCCAAAAGTCAAGACATGGAAACACTAGAGAGGAAAGTTAGGAGGGGTATTGACGATTGGCAGATGAAATGCAGATCAGCACCGTTTATCAGCTGATCTCAGACTTCAAGGCTGGGGCCAGAGGCGAGGTACTAGAAAGACAGCCTACAATAAATAGCTTGTAACAATAAATGGATTGTTGAAATACCGTATACTGTTGAGGAAATAGAGGCTGCCAGATGTCAGTGCCTCAGGGTCACAACCAAGTGACTCCTTGTAACCTTCCCGACCCAGCCCTTCTTCGATTCAATCAAGCCATCCTGGTATCCCGTCATGACCCAGCCTCTCGCCGGAGAGTGGTTGAGGAGGTGCGGAGACGGGCCACCTCAGGAGGCAAGTGGCCTCAGGTGGGTAAGGGTCTCATGACCCTCTCTTTGTCTTGTGTGCCGAGTGGTTGCTCTTTGCTTCCCACCTCACTCTGCGCTTTGGGGTTTTGCTTTTGGTTTTGGGTTTTTGTTTTTTTTTTTCCCCACCCAGGTACTGTTTTTTCCTGAAGGCACCTGTTCTAACAAGAAGGCTTTGCTGAAGTTCAAAGCAGGTGAGTAAAATGATAGTGGGCGATAAGGTGGGGAGGAGTAACTGAGGAGGAGAGGAGAGGGGAAGGGGTGGTGGCGACGGGAAGCCTCTTACCTAACGCCGACAAGGTGAGACACAGAGAAAAGTATCAGTAAAGCAAAGACACATGTCGTTTGTCCCAGACCCTCATGCCATGTAGCTACATCCGTGTACTAACTTCTGCCTGGGGGGGGGGGTGGAAATGGGATTCAGGAGCCTTCATCGCGGGGGTGCCTGTACAGCCTGTCCTCATCCGGTACCCCAACAGTCTGGTGAGTCTCGGTGAGAGAAGGGTGGGAGCATGAGTCCTTCCTAAAGGGAACCCAGTGAAAACTGTTGGTGGTGGCGTGTTACAGTACGCACCTGGGGGCAAAGCGTGCAGTCAGAAAGAAAAGTAACCTGCCCCTCCCTCTGCTTTTCCCACAGGACACCACCAGCTGGGCATGGAGGGGCCCTGGCGTGTGAGTTCTAGTGTTGTGGGGGTAAGGGTGTGGGGGCCGGTCCAATCTCTAGAAGAGATGAATGGCCCGACCTTGTAGGACTGAGAGAGCTCCAGAGGAGATTGCCGTCCGACCTCCCTTTATAACTAGGCAGTACTTCTAGCCTCTCCCCCCCCCCCACTCACTCCTGCTGTGATGACAGTTCCTTCTTATTTACTGTCCTGAGTTTGTTTCTTGTTTGTGGGGTTCTTGGGGGGGAGGGGGTCCTCACTCAGTGGTCTTTTCTGGAGAACCCACATCACTAGACATGCCTCTTCCCTTCTCCTTGGTACCCAGACTCCCCCTTGCCTGCAGCTTTCCCCCTGGTGTGTTCCTGCAGCTTTTCTCTCTCTCTCCCCATCACCCTTCTGGCCCTCCTCACGGTCTCCCAGTTAACCGGAGCTAGGGAGGGGTTCCACTTTTCATATCACTGAGAGAATATCCCACTGCCTTGCTCATCACAGTTAAAGAGTGGTAAACACCCATCTCTCTTCCCTTAGACTCAAAGTCCTCTGGCTCACAGCCTCTCAGCCCTGCAGCATCGTGGACGTAGAGGTATGACCGCCGCCCCCCCCGCCCCCCCCCCTGCCCCCTTAGTGGGGAGTGGGGAATGGAGCAGTAGTGCCCGTGCCTTGTTTCCAGGTCCTGATGAGAACTGTGTCTGTGTTTCAGTTCCTGCCAGTCTACCAGCCCAGCCCTGCGGAGAGTAAGGACCCCACCCTTTATGCCAACAATGTGCAGAGAGTCATGGCACAGTGAGTATTACAAGTATTTCCTGGTATTCCACAAAGTATTTCCTGGAGCAGTTATGCAGAGCAGAGGAACCACAGAAGGGGCAGGAGGTTTTGAGGCCAAGATAAGGGATAGTGGGGAAGGTCCGTGCGACAGACAGCTGAGGCGAAGGGGAGAAAAGATGGAGACTGACCATTTCCGTCAGACAGGGTGTACTGAAACCTCAGCAGTTCCTTGCACTGCCTTCCCTCTTTCTTTGTCCTGCAGGGCCCTGGGCATTCCAGCCACCGAATGTGAGTTTGTAGGGAGCTTACCTGTGATTGTGGTGGGCCAGCTGAAGGTAGCATTGGAGCCACGGCTCTGGGAACTGGGAAAGGTGCTACAGAAGGCCGGGTAAGTTCCCTTGAAGATGAGGGTATGAGCAGTGTGCCCCAGATAGAGAAAGTTCCAAAGGGAAAATGAAGGAGGAAGTGCCGTGCTGGATTTGATCCTCGGTACAGAGGGTGTGGGAGGACAGCCGCTGAGCCCACGCTGGGAGCCTAGTGCTGGGGGCAAGGTTGTGCATGGCGGATCCAGAAAGAAACCGAGTCAGCTCGCTGCTGTCACTTCCATCGTAGGCTGTCCCCTGGCTGCGTGGACACAGGGGCAGAGCCAGGCCGGAGTCGAATGATCAGCCAAGAGGCATTTGCCCAGCAGCTACAGCTCTCAGATCCTCAGACAGTGGCTGGTGCCTTCAGCTACTTTCAGGAGGTAATGGAGCTAGAACCCAGGGCAGAATGGATGACTTGTCCTCCAAGCCAACAAGCTCGGGATTTAGAGATGAAGTTCTTGTGAACATGTCGGTTTTGGCAAACTGTGTTTCCAGAAATACAACCAAATATCCTGTCAAATTGTAATTCTAGTTTGCTGGCTCGATTGCAAGTCTGTTCTGCATAGTCTAATAACCCTCGTAAATGGCCAGCTACAAGATGTACTGGGACCTTTTTCCGCCCCCTGGAGTATCCAGTACATAGAGGGAACAGTGTTGTAGTCATAGAAGGAAGAACAAATGACAGACTCCATCAGGGAAGTCTAGAACCTGGAGCCACTTTAGAGATTGGCAGAGATGGGGAATCATGACCATGTAGGACACTAGGTGAAGACCTTCACAGAAGGGCCATGAAGAGTTAGGTGGCCAGGTAGCAGTGGCGCACGCCTATAATCCCAGCACTTGGGAGGCAGAGCCAGGCAGATCTCTGAGTTCGAGGCCAACCTGGCCTACAGAGCAAGCTCTAGGATAGGCACCAAAACTACACAGAGAATCTTGAAAAACCAAAAAAAAAAAAAGTTAGGTGGAAGGAGAAGGTGGAGAAGAAACTAATTAGGTTAGACAGTTGAGAATTTGAGACCTATAATTGCTGCAGTACAGAAGCAGGTTCTTTTCCAATATCCTGTAGCCTTCCTAGAGGATTCCTGAACTAACTCAAGAATTTTGGCAAACTGTTATTTCCAGAAATATAATCAAGTATCTTTTCAAATTACAATTCTAATTTGTGTTTTCTTTTTAAGTGCTAAGACTAGACTCAGGTTTTTCTGCTAGGCAGGTGGCCTTATACTTTAGCTATACCCAAAACCTCTGAAAGGGCATAGACACAGACTATGAGTCTCAACATCCTCAACACTCAGAAGACAGAGGCCAAAGGATCATACGTAAGACCAGTCTAGGTTCTATAGTTAGACATTGTCAGACATTGTCTCGATTATAAAAATAAAAATATTAAAAATTTTAAGTATGAGCATGTGTAGATTTCTTAGATCGGAGAAGACTGTCCCCATCTCAGCCAACATGTCCCCCATAGACCTGGCATAGCATCTATTCTGTTTGAATTTTTGGTTTAAAAAAAATTAGGCCAGGGGCCCCCTTTCAATGTGTTGGACCAGTTCTCCCACATAGGCTGAGTCAGAGGAAAACCAGTTTGTCTGGCTTGGAAACCAGGATTGCTCTCCTGTGGTCTATCAGAATGGGTGGTAACTTTAGAATTTCTGGGGGATTCCCTGCCATTCCTAGATGTCTGTGGGAGGGCTTTGTTACTAGATGACTTTGTGCGGTAAGGGATCCCTAAGGAAGCTTACAGCCTGAGAACTTCAGGAGTCCTGAGGAGTGTGGTGCTCAGTTCTGAGCAGAGTGGCCACAACCCTCATTTCTAAGCCTGGTTAAGAGAAACCAGAGTCCAGAGGGCAGGAGGAAGTGTGTGGTCCCCACGTCGCTCTGCTTTTTCACCCTCCAGGATGCCAAGGGTTTGGTGGACTTCCGAAATGTGGCCCTTGCACTAGCAGCCCTGGATGGGGGCAGGAGCTTGGAGGAGCTGATTCGCCTGGCCTTTGAGGTATCTTTGAGGGATTGTGGGACAACTGCTGATACCATTTACCCCACAGTTCCATCCCAGGAGGGTGGTATATTACGCTGTTCTCAGCTCTTAGATAATGCATGGTCAGTGCCCGGGAGTGCCACACTACCTAAAACTGCCTATCTGCAGTATCTCCTACTGAGGCCTAGCTGGGCAGAAGGCAGAAGCTAGACATTTTATAGTTACCCTGAAAGAAAGGGCACTAGAGGTCCACGAGGGCTTATATGCAGAACTCTTGGAAGAAGAGGAGCCCATCAGGCAGGCTTTCCGGGCAGCATGAGGCAATGTCTGGAGGAGAGAACTTTACAAGCATCTCTTTCTGCCCCAAGCTCTTTGCTGAAGAGCAGGCCGAAGGACCTGGCCGCCTGCTGTACAAAGATGGCTTCAGCACCATCCTGCACCTGCTGCTGGGTTCACCCCGCCCTGCTGCCACGACTTTGCATGCCGAGCTGTGCCAGCCTGGATGCAGCCAAGGCCTCTCCCTCCGTAAGTCACTGCCTTCTCTACCCTGCACAGGCACTGGGGTCCCATCAGAACCTCTGAGAGGCAAGGCGGGTGGGAAATGGGCAAGTGAGGAAAAGGGATGTGAGAAGGCCAACAGATTAGAGGAACTGGGGGTACCCGGTTCTAAGCAAAGAGAAGGAGGAGGTGTCCCCTTCACACGCTTGGGTGATTTTACTTTTCTGTTTCCCATTCTCCCTGTCCAGATCAGTTCCAGAACTTCTCCCTCCACGACCCTCTGTATGGAAAGCTTTTCAGTACCTACCTTCGCCCCCCACACAAGCCTCGAAGCACCTCCCAGATACCAAATGCCTCATCCCCAAGCAGCCCCACTGCCCTGGCCAACGGGACTGTGCAAGCCCCCAAGCAGAAGGATGACTGAGCACCTCAGCCTCCCACTCCTTCCTCAGCTCGAATCCAGCCCTGCTCTCAGGACAGCGCCAGAGGCCTACCCTATGCCTCAACCCCATCTCTGCTCCTGTTGGATTTTTTTTTTTTTTTTTTTTTTTTTTTTTTTTTTGGTTATCATTGTTTGTTTTTTAAGTTTATTTTAATTTTTTGTTTGGTGGGGTTTTTTTTGTAAAAGACTATTTTATATATAAATATAAATATATATCTATTAAAAAAAAATGAAGCTCGGTCCCATGGGTGGAATCATTAGTTGTGAAGGAAAGAGATGAATGGTTGGTTGCCAGATTTCCACTGGGGTTTCTAAACTCTAAACATTGATCTTGGCCACACCTGAATTCTCACTCACAAATGGACTGGGGTATTTCCTTCATGGAAATCTTACATTAAGTTTGTGTCTTTCCCCTCCTGTTCCCACCTACTAAATGTGCACATTTTAATAGACTTCTTCATGAACATCTTTTTCATCCCATTCCCTCATGCTCTGTCCTCATTAATGAGATGAAAATATAGCTTACTGCCATTCCATATTTAACAGTCCCACTGAGAGTTTATTCCGTCGCCCATACTTGGGGACCTGTGTCAGTAAAGTAGTCTTCTCCAGGTCACACCAACCCCATGGTGCTTCTGCAGCAGCATGAGCTGAGGATGTATAAATCCTTCATGTCTGGCCCCTTAAAGGGAAAAGGGGTCTCCACACCCCACACCCAAGGTGCTGTATCTTGACACAAATATGTAAAATTAATTACATTTAGGAAATCAGATCGGAGACCTGACACATACAAAAAAGCATCTTTCCCCACCTATATGTTAAAAGGAAGCCAACAATAACAGGTTATGCATACAAGACCTGCCGACGCCAGGTTCTGGCTTGGGAAGATACCTAGTCAAGAAGGTGATTAATCTTAGAGACACTGCAGGGCATCCGCACACTCTACCTTTAGTGTTAAGACTTTGTTCTATGTAGCAGCCAAGATGTTCACACAGAAGAGCACATAGAGAGCAATTTCCAACCAAAAACAAATCTTTATTTTTCCATATAACTTCCTGAAGTTGGTTCCCTTTCCCTTTACTTTCCACTGAAGGGGGCCCCTGCAACCTAGCCAGACTGGTCTTCTGCCCCAGGCTCTCCAGCTTCTTGCACACGAACAAAAAACAACATTGGGCTGGGGCTGCTTCTCCACTAGGGAGCAGCAGCAGCAGTAAAAGATACTCTGGGGCCCCCACCTTTGGGTGCCGCTAGGTCGAACAGGATGGCCCTTCGCTTCCTACTGGTTACGACGTCGTTTCTTCCTTTTGCTCGTGACGAAAGTGTCACGCCGCCTTTTACGAGGCTGTGGGAGCTGCACTATTCCCAAAGCAAGGGGTTTCTGCCCAGAACTGCCAGGCTGAGCTCCTGGCTGGGGTCTCTCCACAGCAGTAGCTGGAATCCCAACTAGGGCTTGCTTCCCAGATGTATGGGGAGGGGGTGAAGGTTGGCCAAGGTCATCTACTTCAGCAGAGGGGTGGGATGTTTTCTGGATTCCCTGACCTCCAGAGGCATGACAAGTACTAAGGGAAAGCCCTCCTGAAGAAAGGCTAAGTTTTGAAGCCAAAAGGTAGGCAAAGTTAGAGAGTTCTTCATCTTCTTCCTCCTCTTTCTCACTCCCTTTGGCCCTATCTGCTGAGTTATGTGTTTCTCTAATAGATATTTCTCTCAAAACTAAAGCATCCCTAGTTCCCTGTCTAGGGGAAGTACTTCCCAGACCCTGGCAAGATGCTGATTTGGTGGTCTCGAGTGTATAAGACTCTTGATTGCCTTGTAAAGGAACAGGGTCAGTAGGTTTGGAGATAACAGTATCTTCCCTGCCCTCTCCTTGAAGGTTATAAGAATTAAAATTTGATGAGCAGGAATCCTTGCTGACCCCTGGTTGGGAGGCACTGTCATTTCTAACATCTAGTATGTCAACATGTTCTATGTTTTCCAACAGAGGAAAAAGTAGATTACCTCTGCTCTCTGCCTCGCGGCTAGCCTGGGGGAAAGAGGAGGTATCCTGGGTCCCAAGAATAAGGAGATTGCCTTGGCATGTGGAAGACCCTAGTGTGGAGGTGTCAAGTGTTTCCAACAGAGGGGAGTGACCTTTAGCCCACAGGTCACTGGGATCCTGTACTGTCTGAGGGTTCAGCTCTTGATTTTCTTTGGACCTCAAAGCTGGGCCACTGGCCATCAGAGATCCTGACAAGCTACAGGGAACCACAATGTTCCCTACATCCTCCAGCACTGTGGTTTTCCTAGGACTTGGAGAAACACTGTTTCTGGAATTCAGTGCCTGGTCCTCTCTGATACATGCCTCATCTTGGGTGCTGTCTATGACCCTCTCGATTTGTAAGGGTAACTCTAAGCGTACAGCGTCCATGTCACCGCTCAGCCACAATCCAGGGCTGAGAGAAACTCTGTCCAGGTTGCCAGGGGCTCCAGGGGAATGGTTCTGATCATAACTCTGAACCATGGCAGGACCTCTGTCATCTCCCCACATGGCTCTTGAAGAGCCTTCCTGAGATACTGCTGAAGGGTCTCTCCCTTGAGTGAGCACCCCGACTCCCTGAATCTGTTGTCCTATCTGCAGCCCCAAGGCCTGCTTTTCTAGCCCAAGTCCTTGCAGAGAAACTGGCTCTGTAAGTCCAACATCCAAATTGGAGGCTCTCATGGGCTGGGGACCTTCTTGCCAGCAAAAAGGTAAAGATTCCAAATTCCTATCTGCCAGTGGGTAGTGCCCAAAGGGCCCAGTACCTCCCAGGTGGCCATCATGATGGGCAGATAGCTGTTTGATAACCTTCCCAGACCCTTTTCTCTCCACGCCCAAGGGTACTTGCATGCCCTGTGAAGCTGTGAGTTCCAGCTGCAGGTCCCAGCTGCTAGAGGATGGCAGAGTGTTTCCATCCTTGTGAATCCCCCTTGGACCACCTAGGGCTTGTTCCTGCCCACCATACACTTCTCTTGCCTGCTTGCCTGGAGAAGCAGATTTTCCAATGTGAACAGTGCCCGCAGCCCCCTGAAGCCCAGGTGAGGGCCGAGGCCTCCGACCCCCATCTTCATCTTCATCAGAAACTGAAAGGCTTGAGTCTGACTGAGCTCCGCTGCAACTTGGAGGTGCCTGTGCATCTTCCTCCTCCAAAGCCAAGAGTCGTTTCTGGACCAGCTGTAAGGGAATGGACAAATGCCAGTTCTGTACATGGTTAGGAGAAGAGTTGGCGAAGTGGGTGAAAGGAGATGGCAGGTAGACAATGTGGGGAAGAAAAGCAAATGCTTAAGTGATGGTATCAAAGGTAGGTACTGCAGCTTTTTCTCCTTTGGGGCTTTATTCCTCTGCTGTGTGCCTTTCCTCTTCCATACACTTCATCGCACAATCCCCTCCCTCCCTCCCTTGTTCTAGACCCAGAGCCCAGCCCTAAATCCTCTATAACGGAATCAGGATATCAAAGGGTTATACATAATCAGGCGGCCTCCTTTTCCTAGTGTTCTATGCCTCCCAAGTTTACCTGGGCAAGAGTAAATCCTTCTTCTTGCTCTAGTTCCTCAATTAAAGCCAAAGGATCTCTCTGCTCCTCCTGGGACAGCAGATCGGCCAGAAATTGAGGGTGAATGACCGCCTCCACCTGGGGAACAGAAAGAAGAGTGGTGTGAATCTTGGTATGAAGTGACCTGGAAGCCCAGGTGCTCCAGAGACAAAGTGATGAGGCCTATGCCCCCACTTGGAGTTCGTTATAGACCGTGACTATCACCAGCTACCTGTGTGTGCACACATGTATACCCATTTCCAAATTGTAGAGTGGAGCCTCCTGCCATATGCAGAATCCCAGATGGCTGGTGCCCCATAGTGTCCAACCAACAAATATCTATTAGAAATTAGCCATGTAGCTGGGCATGTGTGGTAGCACACACTTTTAATCCCAGCATTAAAGGCAGGTGGACTTTTGTGACTTCAGGTCCAGCCTGGTCTTCTGCAGAGGGAGTTCCAGAGTTCCAGGACAGCCAGGGCTACACACAGAGAAACTGTCTCAGAGGAGGAGGAATTAGCCATGTAGACTCAGCTCACCTTGGAGACAAAGACCTCCTGGGAGCACAGTTCGTCAATGTAGCTCAGCAGACTTGTATCTGGATACATCCCTGCATCCTCCAGCTGCTCTTCTTCCTCCTCTGCCTTCCCAGTGTCCAAGTGGCTCCCCAGAAGCCCTTCCATGATGTCTATATATTCTTGCACAGCTTCTGGTGGGATCTCCTTGGGTGCCTCAGGAACCGGAGGCCGCTGGGGTTTGCGCTGCCGCCGGCGGGGAGCCCGTGTCTTAGAGGCCGCCTTCTTGGGAATGTACACTGAGGGAAGAGATGGGGAGAGGGAAAGAAGCTATGGTATCGACTTCCCAGCAATGCTTGTAAGGGAAGAAACCTAGGTACAAGAAATGTTTCCAGAAGAGGATCAAGCTTTGGGGAAGAAAATGTAAAAGCTGGAAGGTATGAGAGAGAACACCATTGTTAGAAATCTTTCCATACACCTTGACATTCCAAGAAACTGCCTGATCCAACCCCCATTTCTTAGGCTGATGAAGTATAGGGCTCATGCACAACCTAAATGAGAGAGTAGTTAGTTCCCTTGGCCAAGATCAATAGCTAATTCAAGACCAAGAGAACTAAGACCCCAGCTTCCTATGGGGCATTGTGTTTGGCTCATAAAATGTCACTTCCAGGACAGAATGTCACAGAAGCAAGAGCACTGTCATCTGGTTTGTGGGTGGCCTTACCTGGCTGCTGGCAAGCCTCAGGGACCAGGGGCCCTGGATCAAGTTTCAAAGGGGTCACAGGGGACAGACCCGGGGAGCCATTCATCAGCTGTGCGTTCTGGATCTGCATCTCTTCCTCCGCCTCAAACTCCATGAACCTGCAGAGGGTAAGGAAGGCATGGGCTGTGCTGAGGAGATCTAGCCCATCCACAACCCAGACACCAGGCAGCATCCACAATCACCCTCATTTTGACTAAACACAGTTGAAGTCGGGTCAGCCCGGGGAAGCGGCTCACAGGTAGCCTAATGACAATTCTGGGGAATAACATCATATTGTCTCTTCACCTTAACTGTCACTTGAGAAGCTTGATTAAGGAAACTGGCCGTATAGAGCTTGGATAATTCTCCAGGACAAAGTGGTATCCTCCTCCTCCTCCTCCTCTGTGTCATATCTATCTCATCCAGTACCCTGGATTAAGCACTACTTAATATAAGCTCGTGAATTCAGTCCGGTCTGTGCAACTGCCTCGAGGTACACTCTAAAGGGTTGCTCTTTATGGCCTCACCTGCCCCTTTCTACAACTGAAAATGATGGCAGAATTCCAGAAGCAGAGCCCACCAGAGAGCAAAAGCTGGAACCGGCCCTGAGGGGTAAATCTAGGAAGTCAAATGTTCCGGTTCAGGAAAGAAGTAAAAGGTACACTTGGAAGAAATAATTTCTTCCCCCATTGTTGTTGTGACAGAAGTTCTCACTATGATTGCCCAGGCTGGCCTTGAACTCCTGGGCTCGCACAATGCTCTCACCTCTGACCTGGGGTCATGTGTGCTGACTCACACATCACAGCCAGCCAAAGTTATTTTTTAGCCAAGACTGTTCTGTAGAAATGGGGAATAAAGAGTCAGGAGACCACTCTGGGTGTCCAGTACCCTGATTCTGGCCAACCTCTTACAGAATTAGTCTTTCCTTGGGATGGGTGAGACAGAGTTTTCTGTGTTTTGTTTTGTTTTGTTTTGTTTTGTTTTGTTTTGTTTTGAGACAGGGTTTCTCTGTGTAGCTTTGGTGCCTGTCCTGAATCTCACTCTGTAGACTAGGCTGGCCTTGAACTCACAGAGATCCTCCTGGCTCTGCCTCCCGAGTGCTGCGATTAGGGTGCCCAGCCTCTGTGCTATTTTTCTAAAAACAAACAGAAAAACCAAAGGAAAAATGATTCTGAAGTTCTGCATCAATAGCTACCTGCCATCTGGTGAGGTTCCTTCAGCATGGAAATTTTTTTTTTTTTTTTTTTTTTTTTTTTTTTGGTTTTTCTAGACAGGGTTTCTCTGTGTAGCTTTGAGCCTTTCCTGGAACTCACTTGGTATCCCAGGCTGGCCTCGAACTCACAGAGATCCGCCTGGCTCTGCCTCCCGAGTGCAGCATGGGAATTTTGGGGGCACTGGGCTCAACCAATCCTTTCCTAACACCTTCAGTATGAAAGCCCTATATTGATCCAAGACCCAGAGGCAGGGAGCTTTCAAGAGCAGACAGCATAGAATAACCCCAGAGCCCAGGTGGAAGAAACAGCAAGGATTCAGGAGACCCTCATCTAATCTACAGCCCTCCTCCTGTGACTCTTTTATTTGTTCATTTTGAAATTTATTCCATTTGTGTTTGTGTCTGTCTGTCTGTCTGTGTGTAGAATGCACGTGTGAGCCTCAGAGGACAGCTTTTGAGAGACACTTTTCTCCTTCCTCCATGTGGGTCCTGAGGATCCAACTCAGGTTGTCAGGCTTGGTGGTGGGCACCTTTACCTGCTGGGCCACCTTGCTGACCCTCCTGACAACCCAGCCCTCACACACATACATACACCTGCCTGTCTCTGCTGCCCCTACCATGCCGCCACTCCCCCGCCCTGCAGGGTGAATGAGGGTTCATCAAACTCACTTCTCTGCCATCTCATAAAAGATCATCCGGTCAAAGTTGCTGGTACGCTCCCACTCCTGCAGAGCCCTCGGAAGTCCCTCCTCCAGGGTCATAGTAGGCTTCAGTCGGGCCAAGGAACGAAGCACTGGGCTAAAACCCCCATTAGGTCAGACACGTTGTAAGAGTGTGCCCTGCCCCTGTTCTGATGCCCGCCTCAGTACATACCCCACTTCCTTCATCAACTCTAGCATGCCCCTCAGGCCCTGCCATGTTCCCTTTGAATGAGCCGTCCAGCATTCAAAAGCATTCCCTTTGAATGATTCCACAACCTCCCCTCCAGTTGTCTGCCATTCTTGCTGCCCTTCCCACCGAGATGTGCAAATCACACAAAATCAAACGATTCTCCTCCCAACCTTCTGAAATCAACACCCACCTTTAACTCTCACGGTGCTAGCCCTAACGAAGAGGGAAACACTATTAACTGTAAAGTGGATTTAACCCTGTCCAGAGCCTCTTGAATTGTCAAAGACTTATTTCACTAGCCTAACATGAGCCTCTAATTAAAGCGTGTATAGTAGTTTGGGAGTTTGGGTTTGGGGATTGAGGTTTTTTGTTGTTTTTTTTTTTTTCTTTGTCTCCAGAACATCCTCATAGATCTTCAGATAGACTATTGGACCATCACTTCTGGAACACTCCAGAGGAAATCAAGAGTGCAGACTGAAGTCAGGACTTCATTTTAGCTTTCTGGCTTCTCTTCAAGTCCTTAAACACTATTGAGTATCAGAACCACCGGGAAAGCTTGCTGTAACGGTGGCTTGTAAGGGCCGCGGGATCCTAGGACTGGGCACCTAATCAACTGCGGCTCTTTAGGGGCTGGACATGTCTGGCACAAGATCCTACCCACCACAATGAAACACGGGGAGCAGGAGTTGGCCAGAAACCAAAGGGGACGGGTCCCAAACCAACCTCGAGAACCCATGCTGGTTCTAGATTTAGAAATTGTCCACCAGGTCCCAAGAGAGAACTCAGAGCTATCTCAAGAAACCAAGAACTCAAATAAAGTGGTGTGTATTGAGGACTTTGGGAGTGGTCTTTTGATCACTTGCTCCAAAGTCTGGATGAAGGAGTTCTTCCATGGGAAGGGAGCTTGCATTTTGTTTTGTTTCCAAAGTCTGGCAAAACAGAGTGTTTACTCAATGGTCCACAGCTGAGAGATACCCAATCTGCTTGGGAAGTAGAGAAAAATCTCCCAGATGACTAATGGCTGATGTATAAACAAAAAAGACAGCCTGTAACTCCAGGCTTCTTGGCTAAATATACATACACTCAAAAGGAGGGATATTTTTGTCTTTTGTGGGCTCCCTTCCTCATTAAGATTGCCTTTTTATAGGAATAATAAAAGAGTTATCATTTCAATGGTTCATTTTTTATGCCAGGCACTTTGCCAAGCACCTTTAATCTCATTAGCCCTTGGAGATAGGGACAATTACCCCTTTTCTGATGAGGAAACTGAGGGCAAAGGTGTTAAATGTCCTGCTCGGGATCACAAACCCAGTGTGTGTGGAACCAGCTCTACTCCATCCGCTCCCTCTGTCACCCTGACTCCTGAGTAAGAGAGGGTTCACACACCCTAAGGTCTTGGCCTGGCCCAGTGCCGTCTTCCCCAACCCACAGGAATGAGTCAGGGCTCAGCCCTCCTCATCCCAGCTCATCAGTGTCAGAGGGCAGGGAGGGCCCTGACATTTGGTGTCAGGGACCTACATGACACTCTCTGCTTCCTGCTTTATGACAGGAAGTCTCTCCGTCTTCTCATCTGTCAATGAAGACTACCGCAGAATGCTTGTCTGACTTCACAGAGTTGTAGGTATTCTTTGAAAGGTACCTGAACGTTTCTTACAAGCCAGAACGAATGTAGCACTGTTTTTTTAATTCTCTTAACAGTGTCTTTCTCACTCTCACAACTGCCTTCAAGAATTCTGGAGTAACAGAAACCCCTATGTCTATCCCACAGTCCCCTCTAAAAGCCCTAGGAACATCAATCTTGGATACCCACCCCCACTTACATAAGAAAGCAGGAAAGAGCTTCTGCATCAGGACTCTGGGATAGGTGAGTCCGGGCCAAGACTTTGTAGCGTTGCCAGCGACGATAGTTCTCATAAACACCCTTGGAAGCATAGGCAAGGTCACCTTGAGAGGGCTTCCGGGCAGCCACTGGACCTCCTTCCATGGCTGAGGCTTGTGTTCCTGGCCAAGACTTTTCCAGGGGCACAATGGGAGCCAGTTGGGCAGCGGGTGGTGGTAGAGCCTGCAGAGGAAGCCCTGCAAGGGCCTCCTGGCTCACTCCAACAGCCGCAGCAGGCAGAATGGTCTTCACATTAGAGGCTGTCACATACCGAGGAGGAGGCCCCTCCTGGCCCCCACAGGGAGCACCTGAGGTAATCCAGTTTAGGGCTGTCTGGGTAACTATACGGTTCTGAGTTTGAGAGGGCTCAGCTGGCCCCACTTCTGTCTTGACTTTGACAATGACCTGGCCAGTTCCAGCCACACTGGGGCCAGAGCCTCCTTCTCCTGTCACCAACAATGGGCTGGGAAAAGCAGAAAGGAGCAGAGGATTGCCTGCAGGGAATGCAGGAGGTATGGGGGGCTGTGGTGATGGCTCCCAGAGGGGCTGGTCTGGTGGGACAGGAGTAGGTGGGACAAAGGGTAGCGCAGTGAAAGGGGGCAGGCCAGCACCAGGTTTCATGGCCATATCAGGTCCTGGTAATGGAGAGGCTGTTGAGACAAAGAAGAGAAGGGAGTAGGAAGGAGACCAGAAGTTAGGCCACATGATTGCCTTTTAGTCCCTGTGGGGTCAGAGCGATGAAGGAGGGGACATGGACGGGTGTATTTGTAAATGTCTCCCAAGTAGTGCTTTACCCCTAAGTTACTGGGGTAGAGACATTGTTCCCTTTCCATGAGACACACAGACCTGCATCTTCCAAGCACAAGCTCAAGCTGTCTCTGCCTCTAAGAGGTTTCCTCAAAACGCTCCTGCAGACCTCCCCTGGCAGCTCCAGAGTCACATCAAGAAGAAGTGAAACAGGACCTGACTCCTGTTCTGCAGGAAAAAGTCTGCAAGCAGGCTGAGTGCAGGGAAAGTTCCAGACTCCTGAAAAGCATTAGTGGGGTCCTTGGGAAGGAGGCTGTTTCACCAGCACTGGTTCACCCTATCCTCTCCTCCTTTTTCTATTCCTCTTGCTCCTAACAATCTCCACATCTCAAACAACAGAAGACGCAGTTTATGAAGGTACAATGACTCTAGGACGCATGAAACTCATTTCTCCAAAAATAGTGCCACCAACATACGTGGGCATGTGCTAACCCTACCTACTCCCACGAGACAGAAACCACCTGCTCCCAGCTGCTCTGCGGCTCCTGTCAACATCCAGAAAGCACAGTCCCCACAACAGGGTATGATAGCCTCGACTCTTGCTTCCCAGAAACGTCATTATGCAACAGCCAGGAATAGCTGGAAAGGATTAGAAAGACCAGGAAATGGTGAGGGGAAAGCATGGAGGGAGGGGGATTTCCAGTGCCTTCAGGAACCACTGGGCAAGTTGAAGTTTGGCAGTACAGAGTATCTGTGGTCCTGCTTCTTAATGTTAGAAGTTTAGGGCTCATGAAGAATAAAGCATTGAGCTGGAGCTAAGGAAGAAGGAAATCCAAGAACACAGTTCCTGCTGGGGACAAGCTATGTGGAGACTGGTCAGGCAGGGGATGAGCACACAAATGTGTACTGCATTGAACATGGCCTTCATCCACATGACATCCACAGGGATATCCACGTGACTTTTAATGATAAAAACAGAACCCGACCGGCCTAGTTTCATGCTATTCTTCTCCCTCTTTAAAAAAAAAAAAACTATCTCACTGACTGACACAACAGCACTACTCAGATTCCTGACCACAAAAGAGACATGAAATAGGAACAAACTAATGTTCACACTCATCTGAACCACACAACAGAGGGCCAGGTTATAACCACCAAGTTCCACACACAGTGAAATGTTGCTAAGGTCTTAGCTCCACAATAAGTAAGAAAACTGAGCATCTCACTGTGGCTAAGATGACCCATCACCTCCATCCTGAAAGTCAAGAAAGACTGTCCCTAACAAAAAAAAAAAAACATACTTAAAAATATGTACAGGTTTGTAAATATAGCCACTCTGGAGGATGAGGCAGGAAGGTCACAAGTTCAAGGGCAGCCGGGGTTACAGAGGAAGTTCAAGGGCAGCCTGAGCAACTTCGTGAGTCCTTAGCTCAAATTAGAAAGTGAAGTGAGGGTTCCAGATTTGGCTCATAGAACGCTTGTCCAGCATTTGCAAGGCCTTGGATTCAATTTCAATAAGCAAACATTTTACACATGCAGAGAGAGAAATGCATGAACGCACGCATGTGCACAGAAATTGTCTATGGGGCAGGAAAAGTACCCTCCCCAGAACGCTAATTAAATGGAACCTTGATCTTAGACTTCTCAACTTCCACATATTTGCCTAATAAATTACTATGAAAGGAAAGAAAGAAAGGAAGGAAGAAAGGAAGGAAGGAAGGAAGGAAGGAAGGAAGGAAGGAAGGAAGGAAGGAAGCCTGCTGCCTGAACTGAAAGAAGCCACCTCTGTGGCTAGTAGGAGCCGTCAGGTCTGGGGCACAAGCAGTTTTATAAAATCTCTAGCTTTTAAGTGACTAACACTACTGAAGAGTGTTAGCTTTCCAAATAAGGCTGTTGCCCGGGCCCAATCCCACCTCTCCATCCTTCAGTCTACTTTCTCTCAAGAGATCAAATAAGGCTCAGCCCTGCCTTCTCATGGCGAAGTCCTAGAGCAGGCACTAGTTGCCAGAAGACAGATCTTGAGTCTTCCCTGAAACCATGACTAGGCTACTCATATTGTACGTAAACCTCCGCTTCCACTCCAAGCATGTTAGAGTGGTTCCTCTTCCTGGGAATCAAATTGGTAATTGCCATCCATTCCCTATATTCAGTGTGTTACGTCTGAGGTACTTTGGTTCATTTCCAAGGAGGCCCTCCCCAATTCCTAAAGGTAAAAATCTACTTCCCCAGGCTCCCTAATGCCTGTGTGGAGTCAACTGTCTCACACCCCTTTAGGGTAGCCCAAATAATTTGTTCCTAGGTAAAGTGACAAATCTGACACCCCAGGGATGTGAGCAGGTGGCAGATACCCTACAGTCTCCACCACCCTGTCTTACTTCTGTCTGACGCCATCATCTAACGTTTAGGTACACCAACAGCAGCTGTCTGAAGCCTCCTGAATGAAAGCGTTGGGTCCAGGATCCTGGCAGTAACCTAGCTCTAACAGATGATATCCAAGGAAGGTAGGGTAAAGACTGGGTCAAAACAGAATTAGAATCTTGGACTCAGGCATTCTGTAGTGGGGGAGGGGAGAGGGTATTGTGTGGTGAGAATGGGGAGGTATCACACTATGGGTTCTAGTAAATAAGCAGAAACTAGAAAATCCCCCTAAAATTAATTTGATAGCACGATTGCTGGGTGTCTTTTTATAGGACAGTTTGCACACTGTTTCTCAGATTCCCAACATTCTACTGTAGTTTTTGCTTTTGGTTCCTTATTCTTCAACAATATACCTAATCCTGTTCCCTTCGCTTCCTCCAGTTCTGTAACTGGCTTGCTATTAAGAACAGATTAGCGGTAGACCTTTGGCTTGTTACAGTGATGACTCTATTTTCTAAGCCAAATTCGGAGCGCACGGTTGGTATAGTTGAGGATCAAGAAAACGAAATGTTTGAAATTGAAGTGTCTCGGATGACCCAGGGTGTTCACTGCTGTGGTGTGAACACCGCCTTCTGGAAAAGCTGCCACAACACTCGTAATCCTAGCACTCCGAAAGGTTAGAGTTTTAGGAAAGCTTAGACTACAAGTAGGACTAACTATCTGAAGAAAGAATTGCCAAACAGTCGAGTCCCAACAGCTCTGCAATTTATGGAAGCCACGGCCTTTTCCATTTGCTGAAAAACCTTCATATATATACATATAATTATACATATAATTATATAATGTATATATAATTTTTGTATATAATATATAATTTATATATTATATATAATATATATTTATATATTATATATAATGTATACATTTATATATTATATATTATATATATTTATATATTATATATAATGTATATATATAATTTTTTTCCCCCGAGATGGGATAGCTATGTAGCCCTAGCTAACTAAGAACTCAGCAGAGATCTCCCTGCCTCTACCTCCTGAGTACTTGGATTAAAGACCTCTACCTTTTTTGAAAAGACACAATCTTTAATAGTTTTTAAAGGGTTTATAGTTTTATTTTATGTGTATCAATATTTGTCTGAATGTGTGACCGTGCAGCTGGGTGTGTGCCTGGTACCCCCAGAAGCCAGAAGAGAGAGTGAGAGCCTCTGGAACTGGAGTTCCAGCCAGTTGTGAGTTATCATGTGGGTGCTGAGAACCGAACCTGGGTACTCTACAAGAGCATCAAGCATTCTTAACCACTGCGCCATCTCTCCAGTCCCTTTTTCATTTTTTTGAGACAGTCTGGCTATGTAGCCTGGGTTCAACCCTAAGACCGTCTTGCCTTAGCCTCTTGAGTGCATAAATTAGAGTCCTGAGCCACAATCCCTGCCTTAAAATTACCATAAAGTTTTTTCATTAAATTACCTTTTAAAGTTATTAACTTAATTATATTAAATTCATATATTAGCATGGCTGAAAAGTCAGACTAAGAAAAGTTTGGAGGGGGAGAGAAAGGGGGATAAGAAAGGGGTATGGGAAGGTGAAAATGACTAAAATTCAGTGTGTGTGTGTGTGTGTGTGTGTGTGCATGCGTGTGTGTGTGTGTGTGTGTGTGTGTGTGTGTGTGTGAAACTGTCGACAACAACAAAAAACACAAAACAAAAAATCCAGGCTATGCAAAATAAAATACACAACAGCAAGTACTCTTCCCATTCATTTCCCCGTAACCAAGTCCTCCATGCCAGAAGATGTCAATTTTAACTGTTTCCAGTACATTCCCGCCCCTGGCAAAATCTCGTGCGCGCGTACCCATACAGACAGACAAACAGATACACAGACACAGACACACGCACACGCGTGTGCGCGCGCGCGCGCACACACACACACTCACTCACACTCACACACACACACACACACCGTTTGGTTTTTTTCTTTCTCGGTTTAAAGCAGGGTCTCACTGCTCGAAATTCTCACTGCTCGGAATACTGCCCAGGCCGGCCTTGAACCCCGTAGTTTCTGGAGATCCTTCCGCCTCAGCCTCCGGACTTCTGGGGTTACAAGCACGTGTTAAACTCCCGGGCTTTTTGAATGTATCTTATGCAACGGCAAGCAAACCAACTACATCCGTTACTTAAAAAAAAAAAAAAAAAAAAAAAAACCTTTAAGGTTTTTCTGCCTATAAATTTAATATGTTACAATATTTTGCCACTATAAATAGTGCTGCAATGATCATTTTGCAGTATCCTGATTCTAATTTTTTTTTTTAAAACTAGACTCTTATAAGACTTTTCATTCTTTTAAAAACTGGGACTATTCTAAGAAGGGTACCTTATTTTGCTATTATTCGCTACTCACCATATAAGAAAGAGCTGAATTTGTGGTCAAGTCCTGAGTTTGAATCTTGGTTCGACCTCTAAAACAAAATTCACCAGTTTCATAAGAAACGCTTTACGTTCTTTTCGCTTTGCATAATATCGAATACCCATCATGCACTCTTTACCGCCAATACTTTGAAATGGGGCAGGAAACCGGATGTAAAAGTGGGGGTCAGAAAAGTATCTTACTTCTTCCCTAGGATTATAGGAGGGTGAGAATCCCGGAGCCCTTATTTCTCCAGGAACTACAAAACTAGTGTCTCTGAAATGAGTGTGCAATTTGAGATTAAAGATGAGACTGGATGCATCAATATTTAACCCACACCCATCCCTACCTCCTAATGTCTGGCAGTGCCTGGCACACAGTGGGCAATTCCATCCATCTTAACAACTCTCTGCAAGGTTGTAGCAAGCTGGAGCCCAAGGCCAAGTCCTGCTCTACTATGCCCCCTTCTGGTCATCTGGATATGACTGGAGAGATGGACTACATTTCCCGGCATGCCTTATAGAAACTTCCGGCCAGACAGGAAGGATGTTGGCTAGCACGATTGAGGTGGTGCACTGAGGGTAAACGCGGCTGGCTGTAGAGAGGTCGGCTTCTTGTCGCTGAGGTGCAGTCATGTTTCTCCAGTATTACCTCAACGAACAGGGAGATCGCGTCTATACGTTGAAGGTAAGAGGAGGAAACAGCTGTAAATCGGAAGAACGAGAAATTTAGGTGGGAGGAGCTGTTGGAACCGGCCACCGTCCTGCGCAGCCTGGTGCTTGGAGCCGTGTCGGGGGCCGAAACGTGGTAGACTGGGGTAGTGCACGGCTTCTTGTTCTGACCATCGCGTCTCCTGGCTTCAGGTTTCCCCTTTTCTTGTTGTCGCCTTGCTATCACACCACTCATATATTGAGATCATTTCCTTTTTTTCCTTGAGCAGAAATTTGACCCTACGGGACAACAGACTTGCTCTGCCCATCCTGCTCGGTTCTCCCCTGACGACAAATACTCAAGACACCGAATCACCATCAAGAAACGCTTCAAGGTGCTTATGACCCAGCAACCGCGCCCAGTTCTCTGAGGGTTCGTTAATTTCTTGTGCTGCCCGACCCCAGGCCGATTATCAGTAACCAAATGCGTCAGTCCGTGAGCAGTGAAGCCTTCCCATGCTGTTTGGAATCCTATCTCACTACATGATTGCGTCTGTCGTGGTGGGCATCACCCGTAAAAGGGACAATCTTAACTTTTTTTTTTTTTTTTTTTTATGCTTTGAATTACTGCCAGGTTATTAAAGAGACAATGACTTGAAAGTTCATTTTTGAGTGTGGTTTAAGGAAAAGGTGGGGGGATGGTAGTGCCGTTGTTAGTACAAGGCCACTTGAGAAAAAACGATAAGTCTTCGCTGTAGCAGGAGCACTGCGCCCTGAGTGATAGTTAGGGTACTGGGGAAGAAAGGTTGAGAGACTCCCACAAAGGTCGGGTTTCACTGAAAAGATAACTCTTGTCCCTGAAGTAAATTGTGGCCCCTTTAAATAACATTCTGAATTCCTCAAAGAGTAATAAAGGCATAAAAGACTGAATTGGAAGTTAGGAAACTGGTTCTGTTTCCCCTCTTTCTGTAAGGAGTAAAGGCACTTAACTTGTTTAGTCCTCTGTTTTTCTCATTTTTAAGGGTGCGAAGGCGAAGCTTCTTAATTATACAGTGTTGGTTCAGCTGTCGTAAGTGGGAATGTCATTGACCAAACTTACTGACCTGGAAATACACCCACACTTTTTCCTCTCTAGTTAGCATACATATAATACCCCTGCATCTGTAGTCGCCGGCAGCCATGTAATGCCCCACAGATCTTAATTTTGAAGAGAGATGAGAGATTCAAGAAAGGATTATTGTTTTCCAATCTAGTGGTGTGTGTGTGTGTGTGTATGAAATAGAAGTTTAAGGACTTTAGCCACTGCCATGGAAACTGATTTTTATTTATTTATTTATTTATTTTTTGGAGACAGTTTCTCTGTGTAGCTCTGGCTGTCCTGGAACTAACTCTGTAGATCAGGCTGGCCTCTGCCTGCCTCTGCCTCCCAAGTGCTGAGAGCAAAAGTGTGCATCACCACTGCCCATTCATAGCCTTGAACTCAGATCCACCTGCTTCTGTCTCCCAAGTGCTGGGATTAAAGGTGTGTGCCACCACGCCCAGCAACCTAAGTGATTTTGTTTGTTTGTTTTGATTTTTGTTTTTTCAAGACAGCATTTCTTTGTGTAGCTTGGCTTTCCTGGAACTCGCCCTATAGACCAGGCTGGCCTCCATCCGCCTGTCCCTGCCTCCCTAGTGCTGGGATCAAAGATGTGCTGCCATGCTTGGCTAACCTAAGTGATTTTGTTGTTTTGTTTTTTGAGACAAGGTTTCTCTGTGAAGCAGTCTTGGCTGTCCTGGAACTCACTGTGTAGATCAGTCTGACCTTGAACTCAGAGATCCTCCTTCCTCTGCCTCCCAAGGCGTGCACCACCGCCGCCCAGCCTGTGATTTTTAATTAAATTATTTCATATTAGAACGATGATGAAGTAAAATAATTGTATTCAGGCATTCAAGAAATGCTAGTTGTGCCGGGCGGTGGTGGCGCACGCCTTTAATCCCAGCACTCGGGAGGCAGAGCCAGGTGGATCTCTGTGAGTTCGAGGCCAGCCTGGGCTACCAAGTGAGTTCCAGGAAAGGCGCAAAGCTACACAGAGAAACCCTGTCTCGAAAAACCAAAAAAAAAAAAAAAAAAAAAAAAAAAAAAAAAAAAAAAAAAGAAATGCTAGTTGGTCTCTTCCTTCCCTTGACAAGTTAACCGGCTATCAGTTTCTCAATCCTGGATTGTGACATTGGATCTGAATGTATTTATGCTTACTGCCACTAATTTTTTTTTAAAGAAGTATTTATTTTTATTTTATGTGTATGTGTGTTTTGCTTGCATGTATGTATGTGTGCCATATTTGTTTCTGGTGTCCACAGAGACAGAGGGCATTGGATCCCCTAAAACTGGAGTTAGGGATGGTTGTCAGTGACCACCTGGGTGCTGAGAACGGAACCTGGGTCCTCTGCTGAGCAGTCTCTCCAGCCGTAGTGCCACTAATTTTAAACTTTCTTTATGGAGACTGTGTTTTGCATTCTTGCTGTATAATCATATAGGTAGGAAAGTTCACGATTACTCTTTTTTTGTTTTGTTTTTTGGTTTTGGTTTTTTTTTTTGAGACAGGGTTTCTCTGTGTAGCTTGTGCCTTTCCTGGAACTCACTTGGTAGCCCAGGCTGGCCTCGAACTCACAGAGATCCGCCTGGCTCTGCCTCCCGAGTGCTGGGATTAAAGGCGTGCGCCACCACCGCCCGGCCCAGGATTACTCTTGACTGTTGGTTTTGAAAGAAAAATAAATCATTTGACATATCTTTTAACAGAAGACAGATAACTTCCATGTAAGTTATAGGTCTGCTAAAATCATATATATATATATATATATATAATTTGTTGGTTTTTTTCCTCTCAAGTATTTTATTTCTTAGGCCATTCATGAACACAGTTTTTAGTGTTGTTTGTGAGAGATTTTAAAGAATGAACTATATCCTACTAAGGATAAAGATATGTTAAAAACTCTGCAAACTGCAAAAATGAACTGGAATTTTCTGTCTTGTTTGGCATTTATTTCATTGGCTTGTGACAGTTTTTTTATTCTGAGTGAGTCTCAAAATTGCTCTGTAGTTGAGGATGACTTACAGCTTTTGATCTTCCCACTGTGGTGTTTGCCTCCATGTATGAATGTGCACCACATGCATGCCTGGTACCTTCAGAGGACAGAAGAGGGAGCTGGATCTCTAGAACTGCAGTTATGGATGATGAGCCACCATGTAGGTGCTAGGACCCAAACCTGGGTCCTCAGCAATAGCATCAAGTGCTCCAAACTGCTGAGCCATCTCTAGACCCAAAAGTTATCTAAATTTGCTGTTTAAAGTGTGTGTGTGTGTGTGTGTGTGTGTGTGTGTGTGTGTGTGTATGTGTGCGTGCATATGTGTGCTAGTACCCACCCAGGCCAGAAGAGGGTGTCAGATCCCCTGGGACTAGAGTTAGACAGTGGTAGCCTTTATGTGGCTGCTGGAACTCGGGTCCTCTGGAAGAGCACCCCTGTCTCCAGCCCCCACCACTACATTTTGAGTTCTGGGATAACAGATGTGTATTACCACTCCTGGTTTATGGTAGGGATTGAACCCAGGAATTGTATGCTAGGCGAGCACTCTACCAACCCTGGAAGGTTTTTTTCTTTCCTCCCTCCCTTCCTCCCTTCCTTCCTTCCTTCCTTCCTTCCTTCCTTCCTTCCTTCCTTCCTTCTTTCCTTCCCTTTCTTAAGTACAGTTGTAAGTTTGAATCAAGAGCCATAGGCTATTTAAGAATCCAAGTTGGGCATGGTGGCTCAGGCCTGTAATCCTAGCATAGAGAGAATGAGGTAAGAGGATTCCTGTGAGTTCCACACCAGTTTGGGCTATGTAGCTAATCCTTGTATCAGAAAACCAGCAGGGGGCTGAGGATGTACATAACACACTAGGTAGAGTGCTTTTCTAACAATCACAAAGCCACACAGAAGAGATCAGGTTTGGTGATAATTCAGCACTTGGGAGGAGAAGGCAAGTCAGAAATTGGAAGTCATTCTCTGCTACACAGAGTATGAGGACAGCCTGTGCTACCTGAACCCAAGTCTTACTTTGTCTCCAAAGATCAGAAAAACCTTTGGCCAACAAAGGTGTATCACTGCCACTCATGCAGATCTGGGTTCAATCCCTGGGACCCATATGTGGAAGGACTCATATATGTGCATGCCCCCCAAAAAATAAGTGTGCTTTTTAAAAAAACATTAAAGATTTTTAATTCTGCCTCCAACTCCATTGATGAGGATAGAATCTAGGGCTTTGGATTATGCCAAATTCTCTATCACAGAGCTAATACAGTTTTACATTTTAATGGGAATTTCATTTTTTCCCCAGGTCTTTAACTAGACTGGGAATTGTCATTTGATCAAGGGGAATTTCCAGACCCAAGAATTAAGACAGTTTTGATCCATGACTTTAATTTTTTTTAATATAAACCTTTTTTTTATATGTGTGTAAGTACACCACTTCCATGCCTTGTCTTCAGAGGTCGGATCCCTGAGTTATAGGCAGTTATGAGACACATCATGTGAGAACTGGGAACCGAACCGGGGTCTTCTGCAAGAGCAGTAAATGCTCTTAACTGCTGAGTGGTCTCTCTAAACCCTGATCCATTTTTAAATATGCTGATTTAACTATTTGCACCTAAGAGCTCCAGCTAGTTTTTCTGCATTTTGATTAACATTACAGGAAGACTGTTGAATTGAAATTTATTAAACATTAAACATGTCTAGTGACAGACAGTAAAGTAGGTCAAACACTAGACATGGAGTGGAGCAGATACCTCAATGTCTTCTCCCTGTCTATAGAGTTCTCTTTAATGGAAGTTTAGGCCTGGCTTGCGATTTTCAAAGGGACGGGAACAAGAAGTAGGAAAGTAGCCTAAACTGAAGATGAAGATACAGGTTTTTCAGAAAAGACGTGAAATTTTACACTGAGGGTCCCATCTAAGGTAAATAGATGTGGTAACGGGAGGTTTGGGTGCCAGAAAGTTAAGGTTTCTGAGATATTCTGAGTAAAGATGACCCTTGCGGTCCCGGGGTAAATGAGCGTTGACTGCCTCTGAGCTGCATCCAGAATCCATGCAGCACAGGTGACAGGAGAGAGAAAAGGCATCCCGCCACACACAGTCAGGCCCGGGGGTGGACTGCAATTCCCGTCGTGCTCCACGTGAGAGCCGCCGGCCGGCCGGCGCAGGCGCGCTGCGAGCTGTCTCTGCTCTGCAGACTCCGGGCGGGGCTGCTGGTGCCCTCAGGACGGCGCCGCCCTCCAGCTGCTCCCCAGACTTCTCCGGACGGTTAACCTCGAATGAGGAACGAGCGGGGCGGGAAGGGGAGGGCTGCGGCGGCGCGGGCAGAGCCCGCCGCGCCCGGGGCAGGGGGCGGCGAGGTCACGTAACGGCCTCGGGCGTCTGCCGGGGAGGGGGCCTCGTGCGCGCCGCCGCTCCGAAACAGTTAGCGGCTAGTAAACAACAGCTGCGCGCGCACCCGCATCAGCTGGCGCGGGATCCCGCACCTGCGACCTCCTCCTTCCTAGCCGGGGACCAACCTGCGTGGCCGTCTTCTCGGCTGAGACCCAAGGAAAGCCGGCGAGAGGCCACCCGCGCCGGGCCCGGGGGAAAAACGCGTCCTGTCACACGCGGCGCAAACACGGCGAGCGGTCGTGGGCTCCAGGGACTCGCGACGACCTGCCACGACCCGGAGCTGCTGTCGGAGCTGCCCTGATCCGCTAGCCGCCGCCTGCAGCTCCTCTGCCAGGACGAGATCTCCGGGAGGCAGGAATCCACTCTGCCCCGGCATCCTCTCGTCGCTGTCCTCTTTTTTTCTCTCCATCCTGTAGTGTGGGGGTATTTTTCCCGTTATGCATGTGCATCTCTCCCACCAGACCCAAGTGGATTGTCGACCTCAAAAACATCGGGTGGCTCAGCACACACCTCCTCCCAGCCAGACCTGTGGGGTATTCACCTGATACACAACAGGTGGCCAGTGCACACCTTTTCGCAATCTGATCCACGCTATATATTCGTCTGATAAGGGTGGGCCTGCATGCTCTTTCCTCAGAACCGTGGGACACTCAGCAGAGGAAGGACTAACTACCTCATCAGGATCTGGGGGTTGAGCAGAGGGAGGCATCACCAGCTGCTGTGAGATCATGGCATGGAGCCCTCAGCCCTGGACCAGGGGAGATAGCCTAGGATTCTGAAGGAACCAAGTCACGCAAGATTAGCATCGATTTGTTCTCATTTTGTTTTTCAAAAATTATTTTTCAGTTAACTGCTGGTGCACTTTATAAAACAGTTGGCTGGAATTCTAAGTAGAAGGATTCTTAATTGGGCCTTTGTGGGATGTAAATCAAGGTAATTGAGGGTTTTTTTTTTTTAAGTATTCTATTTTTGCAATCAAAAGTAGCTAGTGTAGGAGGAAGAGTTTTTGTGAGCGTTTCCTTTTTCATTGTTAAAAAGGGGGGAAAATGCATCCTCCAGAAGTCACCACCAAGATGTCTTCAGTTCGGTTCATGGTGACACCAACAAAGATTGATGACATTCCCGGTTTGTCAGACACCAGCCCAGACCTCAGCTCTCGATCTAGTTCGCGAGTAAGATTTAGCTCCCGAGAAAGTGTGCCAGAAACAAGCCGTAGTGAGCCTATGAGTGAACTGTCTGGGGCCACTACTTCTCTGGCAACTGTTGCCCTAGATCCTTCCAGTGACCGGACTTCTAACCCCCAGGATGTTACCGAAGGTAAGTAGAAACCTGGAGGACCGGGTCTTTCAACCCCTGGGTTGTTCACGCAGGATAACTACCTTTTCCATTTTATAATGATCACCAGGAATTACGGCCCCCTTTTCTGTGATGCTAGTGACCAGAGTAGGTCACTGCAGTAGACATTTGGCGTTTGGGAAGGTATCTGATGGCAAGAAGGCAAGGAAAGGCATATTTTGATTTCCTTATTTTTTGTTATCTTATAACTAAAGTGACTGTTTTTGGTTAAAGACAAATAACAAAGAATTAAATAGCTTGCAACACAGAGAATCCTAAACTGTAAAATTTAATGGGCCTGGGTATGTGCTTTCTCTATACAGCTTTGAGGCTTTGACTCTTACAGTCGGTTTTTAAGGCAGGTTGCAAGGAGTAGTTACTGCTAATGTCTTAGTGGCTTCTTCCAGAGACTGCTGTGTGCCATAAAATGATTTTTTTTAAATTCATGTTTTTATAGAATGTTTAAAGTAGCTAAGTTCACTCAAGGAGATGCTACTCTGTTGAATGGAACTTGCAAAGAGGCAGCTAATGCCCGATTCCCACATCACTTCACTGCTGAACTTTAGACAAACTATTTTGTGTATTTTATTGGGTTTCGTAGTCAGGACATCCAGGAGCCACTTCTGCTCATATTGACTGCTTCCCTGAGTTGACCTTGAACTTCGCAGACTGGCTTATGTTAGAAGTTTTCATTTGATTTGGAGGGAA
This sequence comes from Peromyscus eremicus, assembly GCF_949786415.1. NCBI lineage: Eukaryota > Metazoa > Chordata > Mammalia > Rodentia > Cricetidae > Peromyscus > Peromyscus eremicus. The sequence continues at coordinate 86,347,063 of NC_081419.1, forward strand.
AGGGGGATGCAAAGAGAGATAAGGTATCTTTTTCAAACTCAAGAAAAAAAGTTGGAGAACTGTGTCTTAGTTTTATGCCACATTCTGATGAGTGTAATCTTCTAGATGAAAAAAAAAAATTCCCTTTAGCATCCTAGAGACTCCTAAACATTCTACTCAAGTTTGAAAACATGGCCTTGGCCACTGACTTGTGAAAGCAAGAGTGACTTGCCATTTCCGGCTTCAGGAAATACTGTTCCTCCTGACCTTCAGTGTTCCGGAAGCCAGTTTTAGTTCCTCAATTTTGTTTGTTTTTAAATGTCTTGAGACAAGATATACTTGGTAAAGTTTATAGTTCTAGAATTCACTAATCCTTAGTCATTTTTTTATGGCAGTATTATATGTCAATTCCTGGTCTAACTGCTTTCCACCGCTTGCTAAATCTTACACTGGATTATACACACTATGTTAAAGTTAAAATATGGAATAAAACATTGTAATTTCCTCCTATGCCAAATTTTTATTTGATTTTTTGCTTATATATTTATTTGTTTTTGTGACAGGATCTCATGTAGCTCATCCTGGCCTTAAACAGTCTGTGTGGTCCAGGATGCGCCTGAACTCCTGATCCTCCACCTCCACCTCCCAGGTGCAGAGATTAAAGGCCTTGTCAACCACACCCAGTTTTATGTGATGCGGTAGATGAAACTCAAGGCCTCTCTTGTACTCTCTCAACTGAGCTACATCCCCAGCCTGTACCAAATTACTTCCAAATTATAGTTTTAGTCTTTAATCCATCACACCACATTTAAATTGTTAAAATGTCAGTTCAAAACTATAGTCTAGATAAGTCCCTTCAAGGAGTTCTGATACCTCTTCTGCTTCAGTCCTGTGTTCTAGTCAATGAAATCAGGTCTTTTGTCCCTATATCCCTACTCTAGACCATGACTGCAGTATATGTATCACTTTACTTTGTTGTTTACATACTCTCTTCCACAATCCAATCAGGCTGTAAAGTTCCCAAGGACAGTTTTTGCACCTAGTGTATAATGTGTGATGTCAGATCTATTTTGTACTCAATAGTGAGTTGAACTTCCAGACATATCCAAAGACACAAATTCAACAGAAGCTAAAAAGATAAAGTGATAAAAGGAGATGAAGGAGTTGCCACTATTGAAGCAGAGAACCTTCATCTGATGTGTAGTATCTAGAGCGGTGGTTCTCAACCTATGGGTCATGACCCCTGGGGGATTGTCAGTCTTTTTACAGGGGTTGGCTAAGACCAACAGAAAACACAGATATTTACATTTATAGGGTTGTGAAATATCAGTGAAAATAATTTTATGGTTGGGGTCACCACAACATAAGGAACTGTATTAAAGGGTTGAGGCATTAGGAAGGTTGAGAACCACTGAGCTAGAGAATTGTTTTCAACATTTCCGTCCTAGTTCCATTTCTATAGATTCTGGTTTATTTATGTTAATATTAAAAAACAAAAACCTCTTTCAGCTGGTTCAGTTATGATGCCAGTGTTGACCACAGCTCAGAGAGGAAGAATGATTAATACCACATACATGGAAAACACTTTCATATCTGAGCTGGCATTTGAAAGGTGAACCAAAGTGCACCAAGTGGTTAAGGCACATCTAGCTTTTTCTTAAATGTTAAAGGACAGTCCAGAATATTTATCTATGCTTGGAATCACTACATTGTAAGTGATTGGAATCACCACCCAGTTGCTCTCTCAGTTCTGTGATATGGTATGAATAGGTCTCATCCAGTCCCTAATGTGAGGGCTAAAGCGGAGTAGGAAACTTGGGAAGTAGTGTGTTTTGCTTTTCATAGGACTGTAGTTTTAAAATGCCAAGCACCTTTTTGTTTGTTTGTTTGTTTGTTTTTCAACAAGGTCTCATTATGTAGTCTTAGCTGACCTAGCGCTTGATATGTACACAAAGCTGGCCTTGAACTCACAGAGTAGTCTGCCTCTGCCTCCTAAGTGCTGGTATTAAAAGGGTGCACCACTATTCCTGGCTTCACCAAGCACTTAAAAATACTTTTCGGGCCGGGCGGTGGTGGCGCACGCCTTTAATCCCAGCACTCGGGAGGCAGAGCCAGGCGGATCTCTGTGAGTTCGAGGCCAGCCTGGTCTCCAAAGCGAGTTCCAGGAAAGGCGCAAAGCTACACAGAGAAACCCTGTCTCGAAAAACCAAAAAAAAAAAAAAAAAAAAAAAAAACTTTTCAAATAAACATCTTCAGTGTTTCCTCCAAAGCCAAAACAAATGAATTTCACTGTATATATGCTCTTCTTAGATATACTATTAATGCTTATTGACTACCTCCATGTTTTACTTTGACTCCTTATGTGACATTATGTAAGGAAGTAAAATGGATAGCTTATTAAAATATTGATTTGGTACCCTTTTAGCTGGCTTGATAGCATTCTCTGATAGATTTTTTAAAAAAAGACATTTTGGTGTCACATATCCAAAATGTTTGTATGGGTTTATGTATATACGTATGTACAAGTGTGGACATGGATGTGTAGAGGTCAAAGGTAACATTGAGTGTTGTCCTCTACACTTTACTTTTTAAAACAGGGACTCTCACTGAACCTGGAGCTCGCCTGTTTAGCCAGACTGAGGGGCTGGCCAGCAAGCCCCTAGGATCCACAGTGTTGATATCATAGACACATAAGGTTGCACCCAACTTTTCATGTGAGTACTGGGGAATCTGAGCTCCAGTTCTCTTGCGTGCTTGGCAAGCACTTTGTGACCGATCCGTCTCCCTGGCCTTCCAAAATATTTTGATTTTAGGTTACAACTGTTTTCCTCCTGCTCTTCACACCCAATATTAACATTAAACTTTATAGTGTTCTACTGCCTCCTTGCTTATGGCATACCTTCTTAGGTACCTTTGTCCATCCCTAAAGCTAGTAGAATTCACAGGACAGCTCACGGAAGTGGGTATTGATGAATCAACTGAAGATGCAGTTAAATTTGGTACAGCTTATTTTAAAACTTGATAATATGGTTGAGTGGCAGTGGCGCATGCCTTTAATCCCAGCATTCAGGAGGCAGAGCCAGGAGGATCTCTGAGTTCGAGGCCAGCCTGGTCTACAGAGTGAGATCCAGGACAGGCACCAAAGCTACACAGAGAAACCTTGTCTCGAAACACCCGCCCCCAAAAAAGAAAAGAAAAACTTGATAATATGCTAATACTACTCTGAGCCACAAAAGCCATTAGCCAAATCCAGAATATGAGAAATTTTACTTAATAACTAGCTCCTTCAAAACATAGATGGCAAAGGGTAGAAGAGTGATAAAGAGGGAAGCTTTTATAGATTTAAAAGAACCACATCAATCAATGCAGTGTGTAGGTTTGGATTGACTCCTACAGTGACCAGAACAACTATAAAAAGACACTTTTGAGATAACGGGGACTGAGAATGATACTGTGCGTCAGTAATCCCAGTACTCAGGACAGTGAGCTAGAAGAATCAGTTGTGTCTGCAAATAGGCCACCAGCCTGGACAACGTAGTGAGACGCTGCCTCAAAAACAAATGAAAGTCACAGTAACTGAGGGAATTTGAAATACACAATATTAAAATGTTGGAGTATTTACAGGTAAGATGATATGCTCTAGCTTTCTCCCTCTGGCTCTCTTAATTCCCACTCTCCACCCTGACACACACACACAGACACACAGACACACACACACACACACACACACACACACACACACACACACGAAGGAAAGAAAAGCTTGGAAAATGTTTACAATTTATTGTTGTAATAAGTACCTGAAGAGCCATTTTCTATTTTCTCAGCTTTTATCCTATAAATGAAAACTATAAAAGGTTGAGTTGTGCACTCAGGAGGCAGAGGCAGGAAGATCACAAGTTCGAGATCAGCCTAGGCAACATAGGTCCTTGTCAGAAAAAGCAAGGTAAGGAAATCCAGCTTAGTGGTAGAGAGTTTGCTTAGCACTCACAGGCCTTTGGCCTGACCCAGGATCACTTTCCCCCATTGTCCCCAAAAAGGTTTGAAAAAAAATATATAAATATATATATATATATTGGTTTTTTGAGACAGGGTTTCTCTACGTAGCTTTGGCCCCACTCTGTAGCCCAGGCTAGCCTCAGACTCACAGAGATCTGCCTGCCTCTGCCTCCCGCATCCTGGGATTAAAGGTGTGCGCCCCCACCACCTGGCTAAGGTTTGAAATTTTAAGAGCTGGTTTAGTAGGGAGTGTTTTCTATACTAGAGGCAGTCCTAGAATATGGTAGCTATGGATTAAGTACCATCGATTGGTACAGTGATTGTGTCGACTTCTGATCTCCCAGCTGTAGTGTTCTCTTCCATGTCCCCACTAAAAGCCCACATGCTTTTCCTCTTGGTGGCCTGTTTATTGGCTTCAGACTCTCACAACTTTTGTCCTTTTACTGAAAATAGATTGTTTTCTCATACAGTATATCCTGATGTCAACTTTTACTAATGGAAAAGCACAAGGGATGGAAGATCCTCCTGGAGGTCTGGAGCCTTACAAAAAACATGCTTTCTGTTTTAAAACTATTAGTATAAGGGGAGTGCTATTTAAGGCAACCTGTAATGACCTATCAGGACATTCCAATGCTGTTACTTAAGACAGCCTACAATGACCTGTCAGGACAATATTACCCTGTATGCTTTTGGATCATGGCTGTTTTCTCTTTTGCTCCTCGTGACCAGTAAACATTTCTGGACTACCAAGGACTTGGCACAGATTCTAACAAGGTACCACCACCTGAACCATTATGGCTGTAAGCTTATGGCTTCACTGGGAAGAGCAAGCTGGCATTCAGTCCTCACTACCCTTGCCTCTTTTGGCCCAATGCCCTTAGGCACATTCTACAACTAATAGGCTTGTTAACTGAGAATAAATCAAATTACGTGCATTTTAGGTTTTTGGCAGTACATATCTCTTTACAGTAGATATGAAAATTTGAAGTGCTCATTGCTGGAATTCCAAAATCCATTTTTATTAAATGTTAAACAAAATAGTGTTTTAATAAATTTTATAGATGAATAGGAAAACAAAGTATTTCTATTAATACTCTCAAATTAGTGCTTTAGTGTATTGTAATCTTTAATTACATATGAAGGCATAAACACAAACCCACATAATATATAACATATGCAGGCACATACATGTAACACTTTGCCTGAATGGTTCAATGGTTGGTTAATAAGAAGTATTTTGCTTACTTCTAAAGTATACACTTGTCATATTTTAACATTTCTTGTTTTCAGAACATTTTATTACTGCTGCCCCATGAGTGTCTGTGTGTATGTATATGCCCACACATGTGAACCTGTGTGTAATTAGGGCCTGAACCCAGGGCCTGGTATCCTGCAAGCTGCATGGCATACATACCATGCTCTGTTACTAAGCATATCTGCAGCCATGCATTTAAATTTTGTTGTTGTTGTTGAGATAGGATATTTGTACATAGCAAAGGTTGGTCTGGGCAACTCTGTAGTTTCAGTTGGTCTCAAATTCATTAACATCCTATCTCTACTACCAAGTACGTATTTTATTTTTGAAGTGCTGTGTGTGTGTGTGTGTGTGTGTGTGTGTGTGTACATAAGCACTTGTATAAGTGGAGACCAGAAGCCAATTTTGGGTATCATTTCTCTGGAGCCATCCATCTTGCTTTTGAGATAGGTAGGGCCTCTCACTGGGATTTAGGGCTCACCAGTTAGGCTAGGCTGGCTAGCCAGTGTGCCTCAGCATCAGCTTGCCTCTGCTTCCCCAGTTCTGGGATGGCAGGCATGCTCTATCACCCTCAGCTTGTTACATGGGTGCTGGGAATCACATTCAGTTCCCCGTTCGCCAGCAGGCCCTTTACCCTCTGAGCTGTCGTTCTGATTTTTAGTTTTTTTTGTTTTGTTTTTCAAGACAGAGTTTCTCTGTGTAACCGTCTTGGCTGTCCTGGAACTTGCTCTGTCCTTGAACTCACAGATATCTGCCTGTCTCTGCCTCCTGAGTGCTGGAACTAAAGGAGTTTATCACTAGTGTCCAGCTGTGAGTCCAACTTTTAAGCTGTTGTTAAGTCAGTAGTGAAACTTATTTAACAAGATTTCATAATCAAGTCAGAATAAATTAATCTCATGGCTGGCAAGGTGGTTCCGTGGGTAAAAATGCCTGCCACCAAACCTGATAACCTGAGTTTAGTACCAGGATCTACATGATGGAAGGAGAAAATCAATTCCTAAAAAGTTATCCTCTGATTTCCACCATCATATGCATACAAATTTGCCTGCACACACACACACACACACACACACCCCAAATATGCAATAGTAAATCTGAGAACTATGCAAAATTTAAAATGTTGAAATTTTTCATAGAGTAACTGAGAAGATTAAATTCAATTTTGCAGGTTTTAGGGTTGGAGTGCCAGCTCAGCAGTTAAAAGCATACACTGTTCTTGCAGAAGACCCGAGTTGAGCCTCAGCCCTCAGGTCCGGCATCTGAGAAGAGCCTGTAGCTCTGGCTTCAGAGGGTCTGATGACTTGGGCCTCCAGAGGCACTGGTATTCACATGCACACACACTCCCATCCACACATAGATACAAACAGTCAAAAATAAATCCTTCAAAACACAAAACTAGAAGAAAAAAGCTGTATTAAATTATTGGGCAGTGGCAGATATTTGTTTTGTTTACATTTAATTTAGTTTTTCTTTTAGTATTTGTTTTATTTTTGTGGGTGGGGTATACAAGTGTGCACCTTGGGGCATGTGTGGAGGTTGAGGACAACCTTGGGGAGGTGATTCTCTTCTTGTACCATGTAGGTCCTGGGGATTGAACCCGGGTAGTCAGACTTGGAGACGCATGCCTTTAACCTTCCTTACCACCTCACTGAGTTCTTTCTTAGTTTTACTTTTTACTCCTTATTTTAGTCCTTTCTGTTAAAGATCTCCAGTCCAGCCTCTATTTTCTTCACCTAAATAATCAGTGGCAGCTTTTGGTTTGTGTTTTTATTGCTGCATTTGATAATCCTTGTTATGTTTCTCGTGACCTTGAGAAGTCCATAGCTAAAGCCAAGTGATAGCATTTATCTGTTGCTCTTATAATCATTTGGTGGATTTAAGATTTTGGCTAAAGGCATTTGAATTTCTTACATCTTACTAGTTAGGTTTGCTTTCACTGATGAAAAGCTATTCATTTTTCATATTGCTAGTTAAAGAAAAACACCTCTAAGTAAATACTTGTGCATACACATGTGTGTTTTTACCTTAAGGAGTTACGAGAAACTGAATCCAGATAAAATTTATTTTGCTTTGAGATTATTTGTATTTATTATCTTATTTAAACATATAATAAATAATACTTATTTTCACAAGTGGCCAGTTAACATCCTAAGATGCATGTAAAAGACTGACTTTTTTTTCTAGTTTAGCAGTATGCTGTATTCCATTGAATACACTAAACGCAAATAGGAGCTAGGATTAATTTTCTTCTGTATTAGATAAGGTTAATTCTTTCCTTTAAAAAAGAAGTTTTGATATTTTTTTACCAAGATTTTTTTTGTTTTTGTTTTTTCCTGCTAAGATTAACTTTTTCTTGTTTAGGAGAAAAACTGAGGTATCAGATAAGTAGCCTGAGCAAGGTCATGCAGATCATTAAGAAGCAGTGATCTTCTAGGAGATCTGTGTGATTCTAGCAGTAGTGTTTTCATTTTTACATAGGCTGGCCCTGCCAGAATGTTTATTAAATAGTAGTTATATAGTGATATAATAGAGGTATTAAAGAAATACAGTTTTTATTCTCTAGGACATTATTTTGCCTGACATTCAAGGGAAAACTACAAGTGGAAGGCAATACAATTACATGTTCTTTGGATTGCTAGAGTCCACGTTTCTTGAAGGTAATTTGGCCTAGAAATGTATATTTCATTATTACATACACAAATGATAGTGCTCATGTTCAGCACCATGTAGTACTGCTGAGCTAATGGACACTTTACATTGGTTCATCAGTAAAGTTCATGCATGTTCATATTTCATTCCAAGCCTTAGTGAATTTTTTCTTACATTTTATTATTATTTTTAAATTTTTGTTTTGTTTTGGTTTTTGAGGCAGTCTTGCTGTTTAGCCCACGCTGGCCTTGAGTGTGGGAGCCTCCTCCTTCAACCCCCAGAGTTCCTGGATTACAGGCATTCAATACCACTATGCCTGGCTCAGTAAATCTCTTTGTAAGTGGACTTTTTGGGGTTGGGGACAGTTAAGAAAGCAGTGATTCATAAAAGCATTTGTTCTTTGAAGTAGGAAGTAAATTAACAAGGATGGTCCTGAACTCGGGAAGCTGCTCAGTGATAGACTACTAACATAGCATGTGGAAGGCCCTGGGGTCAACAGCTGACACCATCAAACAACAGTGGTTGGTTGATTGATTATTTTGTTAACAAGGACATCTTATTGGGATTGTGTTTTTATTGTTCTTATGTTTACAGTTTTGACAATATGTTGTTTAGTGTCATGTTTTCGTTCTATAGACTTCATAATCAGTAGAAACACATTTTTAACCTACCAACTGTATAATATTAGAAAAACAAAGTGGCATAGATAAAGTATCAAACCTGCAGTGAGAAACTGAGCTTTCTGTATGCTTAGCTTCCAGTGCTACCTCTTTGGTTGGTGAGTCTTGGATCCACTTATACCTGGGCTATAATGACATTAGATCAAGGGGACAACAGCCCTGTACAGAAAGTTACAAGGATTAAAGAGATGACTTTCAAGAGCCGAGCCTGGAATTCCCAGAGCCGTTCAGTCCGACTTCGTTGACTGTTTGGACACTGCTGCCAAAAAGGACTGAAGCTGCTCTGCAGTTAGCTAGCCGCTGCGTCCAGTGAACTCTCTGTGAGCTCAGGAGCTTTGGGCTCCTGAAGCAGCGGCAGAGTGGTGGACTGTTACACTTTCCTGGGTCTTTCTTTTCTTGTGTATGTTATAGTTATTTAGCTAACAAGACTTCAAGCTCCTGCGGGGCAGGGGACAGTGTCTTGCACTGTTTCTTTCCTGTTTCTGGTATGTGGTGGCATTCCGGTAATACAGAATAAATGCATGGTTCTTCGTCTGAGACAGACATGGTAGAATCCACCATGAAGTAATGTCTTCTATTATCTTTTAGACTTCCAGTGCTAAAATTTATTAAATGTTAACCACTACTAACATTTCATAAAAATCTGTTTTCATAGTTTAAATAGTAAGTACTTGCCAAGATGATACCTAGTCTTCACAAAGTAATTCATTCACCCTTTCTCTACATATATGCTAAGTGAGATAAAACTTAGAATTTTTTATCATTTAGCTTAAAAAATTTTAGATTTACTTATTTAATTTTGTGTATGGGTGTTTAGAATACATGTATGTATGTGCACTATGTGTGTCCCTGGAGCCTTCAGAGGTCAGAAGAGGGCAACAGATCCCCTGGGGCTGGAGTCACAGATAGTTGTGAACCACCATGTGGATGCTGGAATTGAATTGAATTCCTCTGCAAGACCAACTCTTGCGAAGTTGCAAAGTGCTCTTAACCACTGACCCATCTTTCCAGCCCATCATTTTGATATTTTAAACTATTATTCAGTCTCTCAGTAGCAAATAGATAAAAGGGTTTGCTGAATATGATAAATAGGGAAAGTGTAGATTCGTCTTTTACTGGAGAATGAGAGTATACTTAACAGGCTCCAGCAAAAGCAGTAACTCTAAATTTAAGTAGTGAACTGTTCATTATCTTCTGTGAGATGTTTACAGCATTCTGTAAAGTAGCCATTCAGAGTGCAGTATGCAGACGTTGCTGGGTCATGAGCTGTTCATCGCCTGTCTGAGGAAGTAAGGTAAGAAATTGGAATTTTAGAAGCCTGCACAGTAGATTGATAGAGCAATCTTACAGCTGTTGAATTTCATAATTTAAAAAAACTTGGCAATTGTATTTGGTGTATCTTCATTTTTTTATTAACTCACTTTGTTATTTCTTGTAATGAATTGGAAATGTAACAAATTCTGTTTGGCATGGTGACACATTCCTGGGAAGGTGGAGGCAGGAAGATCGGGCCTTTAAGGCCCGTCTCCATCCACTATATAGTGAGCTTGAGGCCGGCCTGGGCTATTGGAGACCCTGTCTCAGTGAATAGAAAAAAGATAGCCTTCACCAGAAATAATTTTCAAAACACTATTCTAAAATAGTGGTTAATCATCTTTCATATGTGTGCCTGCCCCTCCAAATAATGCCATACTCCATGGGAAAGTTGAGTGGTGTTTCTCTACCATTGTTTCTGGATAGAAGTAGGGAATAGGCTTGTCTTTCATGCAACTGTGTTTTTGCTTAAGAATCACTGCTTTAGGGTTGGGAAGATTACTTAGTGGATGAGAGTGCTTGCTGTATAAGCATGAGGATCAGGGTTCAAATCCCAGCACCCACATAAAGGCCCAGCATGGCTGCATGTGTCTGTAGCCCCAGCATTGGGAGATGGCAGCAGGTAGATCTGGGGCTCACTGGCTAGCCTGCTTCTCCAGAAACAATGAACTTCAAGTTTAGTGAGAGACCTTGTTTCAGGAGAATAAGACAGACGTAGAAGAAGACACTTGATTTCCTTTTCTGGCTTACACACACACACACACACACACACACACACACACACACACACACAGATCTATGTTCTAACATATGCAACATATTCTTCTCTATGATGTAAGAAGTTACAATTTGGGGGAAGTTTTACACTTCTTTATAAGTTCTTCAATTCTGCTATTTTAAATATATGATAGAAGGAGGGACTCAGTAGGCCACATGCCTAACTGAGGAGTTATTGGTAGCGAATAGCTGCTGGAGAAGTGGGTGAGGTGTCACTTTTCTTCAGTGGTGTAGCCACTGGTAGGTTGCCTGTGCTCCTGCTGAATAACCCATGCCATGCTTATGCAAGCAACACTAATTAACCTCAGTGGGCCATTTTAAAAATACATGAAACGAGAAGGGGGGACTCACTGGAAAGAAAGAGTTCAGTGGGAGTGAGAGGAGCAAAAGGGGGCAAGAGGGGAGACTATCATCAAAACATGTTACTTCCATTTCTGAAACAGTGCCTTCTAAAACTGAAGTATATTCCATATTTTCTCCTCACCTCATCTCTACAGGAGGATGAATATTGTATATTATGGTTGTACAGATTATAAAATAGAGCACAGTTTACAACTGAGGATAAACCAGCCAATTTATAATTTATGCTCAGGGTGTTTAATAAATTTACCTTAATCAATAGTGAAAAATTTTAATTTATTTGGTCACTGGCTAATAGTTGTAATGGTTCAGTAAGAATAGCTACAATAAGGCCAGGTGTGGTTGTGCAGGTCTTTAATTCTAGCACTCGGGAGGCAGCAGCAGATGGATCTCTGTGAGTCCAGGCCAGCCTGGCCTATTTAGTGAGTTTTAGACTATCTGGAACTACACAGTAAGACCTGTCTCAAAAAACAAAAAACGAAAAGCCTACCATAGATTTTTTTTTGTTGTTGTTGTTTGTTTTTTGTTTTTGTTTTTTCAAGACAGGGTTTCACTGCGTAGCTTTGCGCCTTTCCTGGATCTCGCTCAGTAGACCAGGCTGGCCTCGAATATTTTCAAAACAATCATATGTTGGAACTGCCTACAAGGATTTTCTGCTTTGTTGGCCATTTTATTAAAATGCCCTTTGGGATGAAGTAATACTGTAGGTGTGCAGCCATCAACTGGGCATAATTTAAAGGTTCCCCTCAGGCATTTAGTCTTAAGAGGGGAAAGTACTTTGAATGGTGTCTTAGAACTGCAGTTTAGGAGAGGTTCAGATGGTTTGATCTGTTTCAAGGCCAGAATTCTTTGTTCTTAGCTCAGCATTCCCAGTAAGCATGGTACTTTCATAAATCCTTGTCCTGTGTAGTGTGTGGTTGTATGTGTATAAGTTAATGAGAGAATTCTGTGAACAGATGTATATAGATAAAGACTTGCCAGTGTGGGCTCATGAAATCTAGTCTGTTCTGTGTATTCAGTTTTAAAAATGTTTTTATTATTTTTATTTTATGTGTATGGGTGTTTTTCCTATATGGATGTTTGTGTCCTGTGTGTGTGCCTGATGCCCAGGGAGGCTGAAGAATGCAATGGATTCCCTCAGACTGGAATTACTAATGGTAGTGAGCTTCCATGTTGGGGCTTGGAAGCAGAGCAGCCAGTACTCTTAACAGCTGAGCCATCTCTCCAGCCCTTGTGTCCCAAATTTAATTTCATATTTTAAAAGTGAGTTCTATTTAAATTTATATATATTATGAAATATCTAACATATCTGCAGGTTGTTCTCAAAAGTGCACAGAATGGCATTTGTCACAGTAAATAAATAGGGCTGTTAAATCCAGGGGTTTTGCTTACTGCTCACTATTAGTTTTCTTACATCATGGGCCCAACTTTCAAATAAGTGCTTATTAGAAGAAACTTAAAACTATTTCAAGATGGGAATGGTTGCTTTTATTTCTGTACCCAGGAGGCCAAGGATCACAATTTCCAGGCCAGCTTGGGCTCAAAATAAGGACCAAAACAAAACAAAACAAAACAAAAAACACCTGTTTCAGCAATAAGATCATATGACTCTAGGCCTGGCATGGTGGCACATGCCTTGAATCCCAAGATTTAGGAGGCAGAGGCAGGCAGATCTCCATGAATGAGGCCACCCTGGTCTACATAGTCCAGAACAGCCAGAGCTATATAGTGAGACCCTGTCTCAAAAAAACAAAAATAAATAAATAAAAATTAAAAAATAAAGATCATATGGCTTTAGGTTATTCATATGTTGTTTTGTTTTTGCTCTTTTTGGGGGCCTGCCACGCAGCTCCCAAATAAATACACACGGATGTAACATGAATCTTAGAAGGTCTTGCTAATTCCTCAGCTGATCCTGTTTCCTCAGACTGGAAGCCTCTCAGTCATCATCCAGAATGAATCTCAGCTCAACTGTTGCTCAGAAGCCTAAAAGCTTAACCTGCTCTAGTTCCCGGTCCTCACGCCCTATATACCTTCCTGCTTTCTGCCACCACTTCCTGGGATTAAAGGCGTGAGTCACCATGCCTGGTTATTTCCAGTGTGGCCTTGAACTCACAGAGATCCATGCCTCCAGAAGGATAGGTTTAAAGGTGTGAGTGCCACCATTTTCTACCTTTGTATCTCATGGCTGTTCTGTTCTCTGACCCCAGATAAGTTTATGAGGGTGCACAATATTTTTGGGAACACAATACCACCACACACGGAGACATATTCTTACTTATGAATGCCCGACCTTAGCTTGGCTTGTTTTCTAACCAGTTTTTCTTAAATTATCCTGTCTACCTTTTGCCTCTGTCTGGGCTTTTCCTGTTCTCTTACTTCTGTAAATCTTACTCTTACTTTGTGGCTTGCTGTATAGCTGGGTGGCTGGCCCCTGGAATCCACCTCCTTCCCTGGCTCCTAGCTTTCTCCTCCCAGTTTTCTCCTTCTATATTATTCTCTCAGCCTGCTAGCCTCGCCTATCCTTTCTCCTGCTTTGACATTGGCCGTTCAGCTCTTTACTAGAACATCAGGTGTTTTACACAGGCAAAGTAACACAGCTTCACAGAATTAAACAAATACAACATAAACAAAAGTAACACACCTTGAAATAATATTCCCCAACATTCATATATAATACAACTGTTAGTTTCCAAGAACCAAGATAAAAATACACATGATTTGCCCAAAATTTGAGTATTTTTGCCATTGGATAGAATAATTAAAATGTGTTACAACTTAATCCTTGTGAAAATAGTTTTCTACTGACTTACCGATGTTCCAGTCTTTTCACTAAGCCTAACTTGTCTTTATTTTGCTTAATAAATGTTTGAATCAGACAAAACATTGGTTATCATGAATTGTGAGTTCAGTCTAAAAATACATAATTGCATGGGGTGGCATGGTAAGTTATAATTTCAAAATAATTACCCCAAATCTCATTCTTCTGAAGAATGACTATCCTGACAATTTAAAGATATAGTTACAAATAAACCATTTTACTATAACTAATTAGTAAAGGGAATTTGTACATTTTGGGCCTAATATAGAAAACACCATGGGAATGATGCATTAAAAATGCTGCTTTTCATAAAGCTCCTGGCCTAGCCTCAGTATTTTTTTATTTTGAAATGCCACACATTTTTAAAATGTGATAATGTAAATATTCCAAGCCTGCACAACAGCTCTCTCAGCACTAAACCAAAGCACAAACAGAGCATTTATGCAGCTCTCCAGCCCGTGTGTGAAGTGGACTTGACCCCCACACTGACTAAAGCTGAAGTTGATCCGCTATTGTATTTCCTAACATTTCACTATGAAAAATTTCAAATGTACGGAAAACTTGTGCAATGCACACCACACCTTTCTTCTTCACTAACCTATTTTTTAAGCATTTTAAAGTTGTAGGAATCAAAATGTTTTACTTCTCACCACATTAATATGTGTATCATTTGTGTTATCTATACTGCATTACACCTAATGCTATGGTGTTGAATTTACTAGTTTATTCCTGTTCATTGTTTAGTAACAGTCCACTGTCTGAATCAAGTAACGCATTTATCCTATTGACTGATACTTGGGCTGTTTCCTATTTGGGGCTATTGTGAATAAAGCTGGCTTGATTTTTTTTTTTTGTAAATATATATTTTTAGTACCCTTGGTTAAAAATACCAAGAGAATGTGCTGGGTCATATGATAAAAGTATGTTTTAGATTTATAAAAAGCTTCCAGAACTTCTCTCAAGATACTTATATCTACTCTTCACTTTTTCCAAGTCTTTTTCATTTTCATCTGTATCTCCCCAAGGATCCTTGACACTGAGCACTTTTACAAATATTTCCTTGTAACAAATGGCTATTTGTTTATCTTAGTCAATTTTTTTTTTCAAGATAAGGTTTCTCTGTTAGTCCTGGCTGTCCTGGAACTGGATCTGTAGATCAGGCTGGTCTGGAACTCACAGAGATCTGTCTGCCTCTGCCTCCCAAATTGGAGAATCAAAGGCTTGCGCTGCCACCATCTATCAATTGTTTGTTTTAATCATAAGTCTTGTCTTTTTATCTTTGAATTTAAGAAATCTTCATGTAGCCAGTCGGCGGTGGCGCACGCCTTTAATCCCAGCATTCAGGAGGCAGAGCTGTGCGGATCTCTGTGAGTTCGAGGCCATCCTGATCTACAGAGTGAGATCCAGGACAGGCACCCAAACTACATGGAGAAACCTGTCTCCAAAAACAAAACAAAATTAAAAAAAAAAAAAAAAAAAAAGAAAAAGAAAAAAAAAGAACAAGAAAGAAAAAGAAAGAAATCTTTGTGTACTTTACATCCAAGGCCTTGTATTTCAAGGTAAATTGAGGTATCAGTTCATATTATTAGAGCTTAGAATTTGCTCAAGGCTCTTTTTTCTTTTGAAGTAAACTTCTTTTTTTTTTTTTTTTTTTTTGGTTTTTTCGAGACAGGGTTTCTCTGTGTAGCTTTGCACCTTTTCCTGGAATTCACTTTGGAGACCAGGCTGTCCTCGAACTCACAGAGGTCCGCCTACCTCTGCCTCCCAAGTGCTGGGATTAAAGGCGTGCGCTGCTGCCGCCGCCGCCACCCGGCCTGAAGTAAACTTATATAGTGAATTCTAAGTAAGAATTATGCATTCTAAGTAAATTGGCTGAATTTGACAAATGTACATACCTAATCTTTCACAAGATCACTACTATCACCATTCCAGGAAGTTTTCCACGTGGGAACCCAGGTAATCTCCACTCCACCCTTCTAGAGGCACCCATTGCACTAATTAGAAAAGCTGTTAGCATGAATCCATCATACACAGCAGTAGTCTGTATTCGAACATTTTCATTCACATATATTATGCACTTTGATCCCATTCTCCTCTCATTGCTCTGCTTTCTTCTCCTGCTACCGGTACCTGGCCTCTTCCTCCTTAGGTCTAGATCCTACACACCAGCTAAAGTATAATGTTTGTCATTCTGAGTACAGTTTGTTTTGCTTAATGTGATGATTTCTGGTTGCACCCATTTTTCTGAAACCCATATTTTCTTTATCCATTCATCTCTTGCAAACACCTAGGCTGATTTCATCTGATTTTTTGTACCATAGACTAGTTTGTCTGTTTTAAAATCTTACAACACTGCATTCACCTATGTATAGTTTGGGTTAAAGCATTTTAGCCTGGTTTTGAGATTCATTTATGTTGTATTTATCAGTTGTTCATTTTTAAGTTCTTGAATAGTAAATATACTTTGACTTTGTAGATTTCCTCTTGTATGTATGTCTGAGGTATCGCCACTTTGGGGATGTTAGGAATATGAACATTTTGTGGGAGCCCACGTTGGTTATTAGGATTAAATGCTTGAGAGTGGAGTTCCTGAGTGATGAGTCTGAGTACCAGGCTCTTTCCATAGTTATCCTAAAAAGAGCCTAAACAACAATGTATGAAAATCTTTTCATTCCTCATTCTTGCCACATTTGGCCTTACTGATTTTTAGCAGTCTCATTGGAACTATAACAGTATTTCCTGTGATGATATATTGCATTTTAGGTATCTGTGACATCCCACCTTCTTTATGTAACTACTCTCTGTTCACATCATTCATGTATTAAGCATTACTTTGCCTTCAGTTTTCTATGGCCTGCAATTTTTTCTACAGTTCATCCTAGAAGAGAACTGTAAAATTACTGACCACTGTGGCACAAAGCACTGAGTTGGTAAATAAATTACTCCTATCATAGATTAACAGGAATTTGTCACATTCCTACTTGTTTAGTTTTGGTGGGTTTTTTGTTTGTTTGTTTGTTTGTTTTCCTTAGGAGGAGAGTGAGAGGATAACATTTAGATCTAGTCTTTTTTTTTTTAAGATTTGTTTTTGAGTGTGTGTCTCCTGTTTGCATACGCATGTGCTCAGGTGTATGTATTTGAGACCAGAGGCATCAAATTCCCTAGAGCTAGAGTTACAGGCAGTTGTGAGCTACGTTATATAGATGCTGGGATTCAAAGGCGTCCTCTACAAAAGCAGAATGCTCTTAACTGCTAAGCCATCTCTCCAGCCCTCGGATCTAGTCTTATACACAGAAGCTATACACATATTTGTAAACATTGTTTCTGTTCATCGACTATAAAAAGGTAGCCACAGTTCAGCTCTTCATAAGTTGAATGTGAAAAGTAGGGTCCAACTGGAAAGTGTACTAGTGCTGAAAGTATTAGTGAACATTGAACTCTGAATGTAATAGTGAAATCTTTGACAGTTTAATGGTGCTTTTAAGTTCCTTCAAATGAATCAGTGGAGTAGCTGAGTTATAAATATAGACAAAACACCTGACAATTATTTCAATGATAGAAATAGATATAAATAAGTCAGGTGAGGTGCATACCTTGATTCCCAGTATTGGAGAGACAGGCAAGAGGATCTCTGTGAGTTCATGGGTAGTCTGGGATACATAGTGAGGCCCTATCTCAAAAGACACACACACACACACATACACACACACACACACACACACACACACACACACACAAACACCCCAGGGGTGGGGGGTGGGGACAGAGGAAACTATTTTTAAAAAGAGACATACATAGACTTCATAGGTTATAAACTTAACCTCTATAGCAATCTTCTATTTAAATTTTGGTTGCTCATTAGAACATTGTGAAGGGACTTTTAAAAGTCTTATGGTCCAGGCTCTATTCCAAAGCAGTTAAATAGGAATATCTGAGATGGAACCTAAGCATCAGTATTTTAAAAGGTTACAGTGTGCAGCCAAGCATGCAAAACAGGACAATTAGGAACACATGGAGTAAAATCTGGTTAAGTACGTGTGAATTTTCTTTTAAATATAGTCTGTGTTGCCTACCACAGGGCTTTGGGCATTTTAAAGTTTGTCTTCACCTTTTACAAGCACCATGGCTTTAGGCATCTTTTGTAGCTAACTGTTTCTGCAGAGAATTAATAAGACTGTGATGTAAAGTTTCTAGTGCAATGCAGAGTACAAAGTAGGTCTGACTGTTGGGTTGGTCCTGTTTAGGTGGTGGTCTTTGAATGAAACAAATTTGTGCTTTTAGCAAAATTAGTTTCTCTTCTTGAATGTCACTGCATGCACCTGGGTATCTAAAACAGCATTGTTTATAAAATATGTGTCATTAAATATTGGCTAAATAGATTTTTTTTTCACCTGAAGGAGGAGAAAAGCCTTTCACTGACTTAGGTTTTTCCCATATGCTTTGAACTTAAGCAACAACGGAAACCCAACAGCCTGCCTTTTGTTTCTGAGTTGACATAGTGCCAGTCTGCATTAAAGAGGATAGTTTGTGAAAGAAACTATTCCCTAATCTTTCTCATGTGAAGTAACAGGGCAGAGGTTGAGATGATGAAGTCCAGAGAGGTGGCAATAAATTAAGTAAAGGGAACAAGTGGGAGACACAGGGTGGACGGCACTTGAGGAACTGCGCACGGTCTTCAGCTTTCTGTCGCCCGGAGAAACAGCCCAGACACTTGGGGTTCTACAGGTTAATAACAATAAGCAAGGGGTGGAGTGCCTAAGCCTTTTAAGAGAATGATAAACAGGGCGGAAGGCGTGTCTTCGAGCGCCCCACTCCCTTGGGGCTGTGATCACGTGGGCTTAGTACTTCCCGATTCCCAGCCACTGTCTCCCTAGGCTGTGATCTGAGTGTGGAGGGAGGCAGGGAAACACGGGAAGGAAATTTAAACGTTGAAAGAGCAGAGACTGCAAGGGTCGGTTAGAACAATGCCGCACTTCACCGTGACCAAGGTGGAGGACCCAGAGGAGGGGGCAGCAGGCTCCGTCTCCCCCGAGTCCAGCTCAGCAGAAGTAAAAGCCCGGATTCAGGATCCCCAAGAGCCAGGTGAGTCCCGCGCTTGTAGCTTTGGGGACCCACAGACTAGTTTCTGTGAGGGAAGTGGTAACTTGGCCATCAGTCTTAGAACTGTTGCTCACGGGTGCGGATGGAGAGAAAGTGTTTTTCAGTTGTTTTACTCCCTGGATATCTGATAACTTGTCTCTTTTTTTTCCACCAAGTGGTTTGTTTTTCCCCCACAAAGAGTTTTCTGTGTCCATTACCAACAGGTGAAATTGAGTCGGTGGCAATGTATGAAAAGAGTTTTTCAAACAAAAAGAAAGACACAGTCAGTCATTTATGCAGAATTTAGAATTCAGTTTTCGCTCAGACGGCTTAGATTCTATGTAGAGAAGACTTCGAACCAGACGGATAAGAGGCCTTTTAATCTTAGCAGTTTATGTAATATATACAAAGGGAGCATGGTTCAGTAGTTTTGTTCTGTGGACTTTTTACTTGTGAACTTGTGGTTATTCGGAATTTTGCCTCAATTTACCAGGTACACAGTAAATCAGTAACAAATGTTCTAATAACTCTTTAATGAAAGAAAAAGTACAGTAGATGTTCATTGTGATGATTAGCATACCATAGGGTTTAATAAAATTATTTGATGAATGTGCTTATCTCTGTTGTGGCCTCTGAATGGTGACAGTTATACTTTACCGGGGAATTGTGGTTTGGGATTTTTAAACATGCAATTAAAGTCTTAGTTAATGCTGTGGTATTAAATATAGTTACACTTTGAATCTTCTTTTTAAAAACAAACAAACAAACAAACAAACAAACAAAAACCCCAAAACTTGTAAATCGCCAGCAACGTCTCTGTAGGTGAGCAAAGCTTAATGAAAACTCACAATTCCTCGGTTGTTCTTCCTTGTAACAAGCAGCTGTGGGTAATATCTCAGGCGTTAGGGATTCCATTTATTTTCATCCTTCTAGTGAGAGAATTTATCAGGAGACAGTAAGGAAGATGTTCTATGTGAATTCTTCTCCCACTAGGTTGTTTTCGTTTTGCTGTATAGCACAGAGCAAGTTTAAGCTCCCTGGAACTTGAACCTGATTGTCTATGGCTTCCGCTCAGAAGAGCTGGTGTCTGTCTCTCAGGCTTGGGTGTAGTTGAAGCTGCCCTTTCTCGTGTGCTGTTCTTTGCAGTTCCTGTAGCCTTTGCCTGCAGTCTTCAACAATCCCACAAAATGCAAGTGCATCATCGCATCTCTCACTCTTTGTCCTAAGTCTTTTCTCTACCTTTAGTTGATTATTTCACCTTAACTGGTCTCATTATTTGGAGAATTTTGTTTTTTGGGAGGAGGATTTAAAACAGTAATAAAGTCATTCAGTATTCACAGCCACCTAGAAAGCCATTAAAATTTTGATAGAACCCAGCTTTATTAATAATGTGACATTATTAGGCTTAACATATTGTCTTCCATAAAATTGCTTTGAAAAGGAAGAAGCAACAGAAATAAGCTAACTTGAATTTAATAAAACTCTTTAGTTTGATGTTTTCTATAATATCTCAGAAATTATCCACTTGAATAAAGTAATGTTTGACAAGTGCACAACTACTGGGAATGTATTATCTACATTGTCTTTACTATAGGGTTACGTTAGAATAAAAGGAGGGAAATTTTATTTTTGTTATTGAAAGTTGATTTCTCTCCCAACCTTTCACATTGGCTTGAAATTTAGCCTCTTGCTCTCCCAAGTTAAAAAAAAGGAAGAAAACTCAGTGAAACCTACCATTTTGTGCAATGACTATGTACTAATAAAGATACTAGCTAGTTTGTTGTTTTGTTTAGTACTTCAAACCCTGGCCACTCCTGTCAGTCCCCTTCCCACCTGCCCTTCGTTTTTCCCCTCTGTGTAGCAAGAAAAATATGTATTGTCATATAAACCAAACTTAGATGATCATTTTTAAAAATGCATAATTAATATATTTATTTGAACTATAAAATGATTTGAGATAAAATAGAGCTATTCCAAATTAATTTTTAAGTAAAGTAATTTTAAATATATTTTATTATCTTTAGTGTGAATATATTGTACATGCTGTTAGGTTACAGAAGGACATTTTCATAAAACTGTTAATAAATGAAATAAGTGTAGTTCTTGCTGCCTGAGGTACTAGAAGGTCAGTGCAGTAGGCCCTGCTTGAGTTTCAGAAGGAACTCAGAACCTGATTTCTGCCATTTCTTCCTCTCTTCCCTGAACTCTCTTCTCGGCAGCAGCATGCTTATGGAAGTAGCACTGCCACAGCTGTGCTGCTGTCTGTCCCCTACCAGACCAAGATAAGCAACACCAGGGCAGGACTTTGTCAGATCCTTTGGTTCCCAGGGTCCTAAGCAGCTCAGCAAGTAGTTTGCTGACTAGACATGCTCTCTGCCTTTTCTGTTCACCCAACTTCAGGCCAGGTAGTGTTGCACTTTTCTTTTAATGTTCAAAAGATGTAAATTTTAAGTTCCCCACCAAAGGCAGTAAAGGGGCTTTAGAGTCAGGGACCTGGCTATGAATCCTAGACCTACTAATTACTACTAATTAGTAATAGTGATAATTTGTAATAATTAGTACCTGAGTGACTTTCGTCAGTTGTTTAGTTTCTCTCCTCATTGGTAAAACCAAGGAAATAACAATACCTACTTTACAGGGTGGCTGTGAGGACTGTGTGGGATAGATAACCCGTAGATACTTGTGTGACATGGCACTACAAATAAGAATCCCTGTTTCTTACAGTGTGATTAGTGGTTCACTGAGCAAAAGAAACAGGTTTGGATAGCTGATGCTGGAAGAATAAGGATGCCTGGAGGGCATCCTAGATAGGGATCTGAGAAGGGGACCCAACAGATTCTTAAGGGGAGGTCTAGAGAAGATCACAAACCATAGGAACAGTTTGAAGGTTTGAGGGTGAGTTAAGCACTTGTGAGAAACAAAGAAGAGGCGAGAGAGGAAGATAGAGAGGAAGGTAGATGGAGGCTGGTTCAGAGTGCTTTCCATTTCATCGCCTCCCTCCAGGGGACACCCCTGCAGGCTAGTGACAGTACTTGCCACTAGCACACATCTGCACTGGAGGTGGTTTCCAGTTACTGGAGCTCCCCATTGCATCATTTTGCTAAGTCCTAATATGCATGGCTCACAGAGTTTGACAGGATTATTAAACATGTATTTTTTTCCATAGGTATAGTGACACAAGCCTGTAATCCAGGCTCAGGCAGGAGGATGATGAGTTTGAGACCAGACTATGCTATACAATGAGGCTGTGTCTCAAATAAATAAAAAAAAATACTTTATAGGAATATTACAGACATTAATTCTTTATTTCATTTTCTTAATCAGATATGTATGCTACATTCATTTCCTGATTTAAATATTGGAATCATACAAATATTTTCATTAAATAATTGCTCTAAATCTCCTTGCTCCTCAAATCAGCTTATGGCAGCTGTGGATTAGGCAAATGTGGACTGCTAAGTGTACCTCACTAGACACAGATAGCAGATTGGAGTTCAGTAGGATGCAAATAGAACCTAAGGAAAGTTGCAGAAATGGACCTATTACAGTAGAGAAAACACCCTCTTTCTTATTACCAAACAGCAACTCCAGACATGGAATGCAATAGGAACACACGTGGTAGAAGAGCATGCTGTGAGAGTTCTGTTAAGTGAGAATTAAATCTTAGGCACTCACAAGCTGTAACTGTTAGCTAAATATTAGTTGTACTTGTGACTCATGAAATGTCCTTTAAAATATGGCTTTTATCTACTTCCTATTGATTAAAATTAAAATAGGTTGAACTAGACAACTACAGAGTCTTGTCTATGTAGATGATTTTCTGGAGTGAAGATTTACAGTGAGATATACTGCCATACACCTGTATACCCAGCCTGGGTGACATAGCAAGACCTCTGTCTCAATGCGTGTCTTTAATCCAGCACTCCAGAGGAGGAGACAGAAGCAGAGGGATCTCTGTGAGTTCAAGGCCAGCTTTGTCTACATAGCAAGTTCCAGACCAGCCTGGGCCGCATAAGACCCTGTCTCAAAGAAATTTTTTTTAAACTTTATTTTTCTTCCTCCTTTTAACTATTTGCACGGGACTTTAACCAATCCTGAGAACAGAAACATAGATCTGCATGTTTTAAAATCTGAGCTAAAAGTTATTTTGGCGGGCGGCGGTGGCGCACACTTTTAATTCTAGCACTCAGGAGGCAGAGCCAGGCGGATGTCTGTGAGTTCGAGGCCAGCCTGGTTCTACAGAGCGAGATCCAGGACAGGCACCAAAACTACACAGAGAAGTCCTGTCTCGAGAAACCAAAAAAAAAAAAAAAAGTTACTTTGGAACTGGCTGGGTGGGACATGTTTTTCTGCTTCTTATACTATAGTATTCCAGAATTGTAGGAAGGACTTTATATGTCCCTCAGATATCTCCTCAGTTATTTTGTCATGATTCTTGTTGTACCCGAGAACAAGAATCCAAGTTTGGGGTGGCTCGGTGGTTGAAGTGCTTGCTCTGCCAGTGGAAGAAGTAGGGTTCTCGTGCTTGCTGGGCAGGGTGGCCTGCCTGTCATTCCAGCCCGGAGCTTGCTGGCTAGCAGGGCTAGCTGCTTTGGTGAGCTCTAGGTTTGGCTCAGCAACCCTGTGATCTTAGGCCTCTACAAGCATGTCCACACACATGCACGTACCACACATACACAGAACACAAGAAAAGGAGTGTTTCCTGAAAGCTCTCTACATCTCTGAAATACTGTGTGGTTTTGACATGTTACATTCTCAGTCTTGAACATTTTCCTTCTCTATTTCTACACTATTTAACCACTGGTTTGTTAGGATTCCTCACTTCCAGATTGTCTTACTTAGTATCCCAGCCTTCATGTACTGTTTGCTACCTTGGCCCCACAAGACACATACCAGATTGAAACAGATTAAACTCTATAAAGATAAAACCTCTATAAAAATACACATACAAGTGGGTGTGGTAGTGCATGCCTGTAATCACAGTACTTGGGAGGCTGAGATAAGAACCTACATAGTGAAACCCTGTCTCCAAAATTAACCCCCCCCATATACTCATTTGATTTTAAATGTTGCTTATTACTTTTATGTTCTAAACTCAATATTTAATTTGGAGTAAAGAATATATTACGTACAATTTTAGTGTATTATACCACTTTTTAAAACTTTTGACGTATGTCTAAATTCACTATGAAATTTCAAATTTGAAAGATTTTCAAATTTCAGTCCAAATTTGGACATACAGAGAAAGGAGATTATCTGCTGGTAACTCTAAAGAAACTAGTATTCCTTGGATTTGATGGGTTGAAAGAGGAAGAAATTTTAATAGCAGCTGCCGTTGCTAAGCCAGGTGGGTGGCTGAGCCAGTGTTAAACTAGGTACTTAACAATACTGACTTACTTAATTCCCACAACAACCAGTGCAGGCAGCTACCGAGCCACGTCAGAGTAGGAAAGTGAGGTGCCAAGAAATCAGGGCTACATAAGTGATAGGTGCGGAACTCAGGCTTGGGTCTGTACAGCGGCAAAACCTTCCTCCGTTACACTGCACTGTCTCTTACTCCCCAGCTAAACACACTTTGTAAATTTTTTATTTAATATACATTAATTAAAATACAATTAGATCATTTCCCCCTTCCCGTTCCTCTCTTCAAACCTCTCTAGGCCGCCTCCCTCCATTCCCGTGTGTGTGTGTGTGTTTATATATATGTATGGAGATGTGTGTGTGTGTGTGTGTATGTGTATATATATATATATATATATATATATATATATATATATATATATATATATGTCATAATAACCAAACACTATTTAATTCTTTTCTACAAGGCTGCTGTATTCTCTTAGTTACTATTTCTAAGGTCTATTTCTTTTGTAATCATGAATTCCTCAAAATTAATGAAAGTTTATTCCTTCTTCAACATTTGCATAGTTACATTGCTCTTTTATTTGATATGGATTATTTCCAGATATACTGTATTCTTCTAAATAATGCCAAAAATTGAGAAAGCTGAGCAAGCAGGAAACTTGGCTTAATCTGACTGTTCCAGAGTATCTCTCTACTGCTCACATTTGTAGGAAGACACACACCAGTGAGATGGAGATGTAGAGACTAAGGGTTAGTGGGAGGATAGGACAATGTAAAGTAACTGACTTTTAGGTGTGATTGGCTGGTCTACAGGATCATTAAAAGTTTAAGGCCAGCCTGAGCTACAGAGTGTGAGACCTGTTTAAAAAAAGGAAGAAAAAAACAAGAAACACCTACATGTACTACTGAAATTATACTAGGTATTTTTATTTCAATAAAATGTAGAAAAATAATCCTGCTTAAAGGAAAGTTCTCATATAGGTATAACACAGACGTGGTGGAAATTGAATATGGCACATAAATACATAAAAACATGGACTATTTTAATCCAGTATGTCCGTTCATTTCTCTTCCTGTGTTCTTCCCGCTGCAGCAGAACCTTTTGTGGAAGCAGATTCTAATGTTAGTGTTAGAAATGTCAGCTCTAGAGCAAGAGTCTACAATGTCCTCATCATCTTTCTCCTACCTCCTTGCTTTTACTCTGGTTTGCTTTTGGGGGACGTGGCGGGGGCGGGGGGGGGGGAGAATTCTAAGACAGTGTTTCTCTGTGAAGCCCTGGCTGTCCTGGAACTGGCTTTGTAGACCAGGCTGGCCTTGAACTCACAGAGATCCACCTGTCTCTGCCTCCTGAATGCTGGGATTAAAGGCATGTGCCACTCGCTATCCCCTGGCTCTATTTTGCTTTTTATCTGAACTTCTGTTTTCATTCTCTGCATACCATAAAAAAATTACACCCAACCACATTGAACTCTATTATCTTCAGGCCTGATTGGTATCCATTTCTTCTGGATGCCCATATCTGGTCATCCCTGGCCTTGATTATTCCGTTTATCTGTTAGCACTCAAACATACCTAACACTGTGCCTCAATTTGCAGTTGCTTATGATAACTGATAGACAGATATGCAGTTCCTCTCTAGGACTTATGATCTCCGCTCTGTGGGAGTTTTGACAGAGCTTACATTACCAGGCATCAGTTCTCACTGGCCCAGCAATCAACTGGTACAACTAAAGGCGTGCACCACTGTGTTCTCATTATTTTTAGGTTCAAGAGACTGCTGCAGCATCTCTATTTAGCTGGTCCAATCAACTGTCAATTCTAAATAGTTTTTCTCTTGCTGGTTGCCTGGTTTCCCTAGATAGTTTGCTTTTTTTCTTTGCCACTTCCTAAGAGCTTAAGTTCATTTGCTGGAGGATGACAAGTGCTGGCAGTCTCAAAAAAGCAAAAGTGGGTGCAGGAATTTTTGTCTTAATTGTCTTTTGTCTGTGGCATCGAATCGATACTCTTAAAATATCAAAAATGTTCACAGTATTGTCTTTAATGCCTGTAACTCCTGTTAGAGTTTAAATGTGAAATGCCCCCTACAGGATCAGGTGTTCGAACATGTGGCTCCTAGTTGGTGGCATTATTTTAGGAGGCTATGGAACCTGTGGGGTGGGAATTAGGTTGATAGAGTTGGGTCACTGGGAACAAGCCTTTGAAGGTGGTAGCTCAGTCCTGCTTCTAGCTTGAGCCCTGTTTCCTGGTCCATGCCACCACCATGAATTGACCAGGCCTTCCCTGTCATGATGAACCAAAACTGAAACTATGAATAGACAAAATCAACCTTTGTCTTCAGTGTTTGGTCACAGTGATGCAAAAGTCACTACAGAAAATTGGTGCTGGAAAGTGGAGTTGTTGCCTTGCTAAACCCGACCATGTAGTTTGTCATTTTCTTAGAACCGTGTAGCAGAAGCATGTAGAAGAGTGTGGAGCTGTGGAATAGAAAAGCCTGTGAATACTGTAAGCAGAGTTTACTGGGGATGATTGTGGTCAGGGGTCAGAAGAGCAAAATGGGGAGAGAAATGTGGCCAGTAAAGCTGATGTTCATGAGGTTTCAGACGGGAACAAGGACTGATTTTATGGGAAATTGGGATAGAGGTTGTAGCAGTACCTTCTCATCAGGACCGACAGCTCACAAATAACGACACAGAAACTTATTATTGATTGTGAAAGCTTGGCCTTTAGCTTAGGCTTGTCTCAACTAGCTCTTACAACTTAAATGAACCCATGTATATGAATCTACTCTCTGTCACGTGGCGTTACCTCTCTTCTGTCTTGCACCTCCTGTTTCCTCTCTGGCTGGCTGGCGACTCTGCCTTTCGTCTTCCTAGAGTTCTCTCTCTGCCTGGGAAGTCCTGCCTATACCTCCTTCCTAAGCTATTGGCTGTTCAGCTTTTTATTACACCAATCATAGCAATACATCTTCAGACAATGTATAAATATCCCACAACAAGAGGCCACTGATGCTGTATCCTAGCAAAGAATCTGGCTATGTTTTGTCATGTGTGTCCTGAAAATTTGAGTGAGCCTGAATTTAGAAGTCATGGGCTAATTAATTTGGTGGAGGGAATTTCAAGACTGAATAGCATTGAGGCTGGGGCGTGATTGCTACTGGCTGCTTGTGGAAAACTACAGTGGTAATTGAAAATAAAAAGTAGGACAAGAAGATGTGAAAAATTGTAGTTCTGGAAGGAAAAAAGTGAACATATTAACAGCCATAGAGAAGGTAGGTGCAAACAAACAAGCTATAAGTGTTCAGGAGATTAGTGCAGTTACAGGAAAGGGGCCTTAGGGACAAGACCCTGTCTATCAGAGGCTTTGGGCTCAGGAGTAAAAGTGCAAACCTATTTGAAAAACTTTGATTTGAGAGGAGTGGGGAAAGTGTCTGAAGAGAGGCTGCATTGCACCTGGGGTTTCTTTCCTACCAGAACCACAGAAGGACATGTTTTCCCAGGATCTCTGTGCTGAAGGGGACCCATCTACAACCACAACAGGCAGCCAAACCTTGTGCCATCAATGTGGTGCTGGTTTTGTAGGCATAGGTCATAGACACTTTCACTGGAGTTCCTGAAAAATGTTGATGAGGCCAGGCAATATGTGGTATAACTAGAGTCCCTACAGGAAGACCCTGAATGGTCAATGTATGAAGTAAGCTGCCATGGAAACCATAGGGTGTTGGATATGTCAGGGCCATGGAACATATGCCAGGAAAAACTGCATGAATAGAGTGGAGCTAGCACAAGAAAGCCCACATGGTTTGCAAATGAAGGGCTAACGAGGCGATGCTACTCCAGGCTCTTGGTTGGTGCCCAAATGATGTTACCATATGACGTGAATGTTGGGCATGAAGATCCTCAGACCCTCAGAAGAGACTTCGGACTTTTGAACATTATTGGAACTGTTAGTAGTATGGGGACTTTGGAACTAGGACTTAGAGCATTTTGTCTTCTGAGATGGCCATGAGACAGAATTATGATTTGAATGTGAAATGACACACACCGGCCTGCATATTTGAATACTTGGTCCTGATCAAGCTGGTGGTGCTGTTTTGAAAGATTGTGGTCCCCCTGATTGGGATGCATGGATAGTACAGGTGGTCACTGGGGGTGGGAATCCTTTAAGGGTTATAGCCTACCCCCACTTCTGGAACAATTTCTCCGTTTTCTGGTCCAACAAGTTACAAAGTGCCCCAGCCACATCTTTCTGCTTCCATGAACTCCATCATACCTGTCCTACCAGGATGGGCTAAAGCTGAAACTAGCAAAACAGACCTTCCTCCCTTACAGTGCTTGTCAAGTATTTGGCCACACAAGTGAAAAAACAGCCAATATAATACCTTACCTTCTTCCCCCATCCCCACTTTCACACACACACACACACACACACACACACACACACACACACACACACCCCTTTTTGGCTTTTTGAGACAGAGTTTCTCAGTGTGGCACTGGCTTTCCTGAAACTCAGTATGCAGACCAGACTGACCTTGAAGTCACAGAGATCTGCTTGCCTCTGCCTCTTCAAGTGTTGGGATTAAAGGCAGATGCCACTACCCGCTGCCTTCTCCTCTCCTTAATAAGCATATAGCTTTGTAGATACTATGTGCATGCTTATTCTTCTAAAGTCACCTTTTTAAAGCCATGTAGATGAAAATCTTCTGACAACAAAACCGTACCAAAAGAGTCTCATTTTGCAGCCCATACTGGCCTCAAATTCATAATCTTCCTACCTCGTCTTCCAGGTAGGTGAAATTACAGGTATGCCACTTGTCCTGGTTGTTTTTGTCACCTTGACACAAACCTAAACATATCTGGGAAGGGGGACTCTTAATAAGAAAAAGGCCTCTTCAGATTGGCGTGTAGGCAAGCCTCTAGGTTATTTTCTTAATTAGTGATTGATATGCGAGGGCCCAGCCTTTGTGGGTGGTGCCAACTCTAGGCAGGTGGTCCTGGAGTGTGTAAGAAAGCTAGTGGAGCAAGCCATGAGAAGCAAGCCAGTAATTGGTGCCCCTCCTCCTCCGTGGTTGCGTCAGAAACCGCTCCTATTTCCAGGTTTCTGCCTTGAGTCCCTGCTGTAAATGAAACAAACCCTTTTCTCCCCACTTTGCTTTTGGTTATGGTGTTTATCACGGTAACAGAAACCCTAACTAAGACACCTCTGTTCCCAGCTCGGGTTGAGTTAGTAGTACCTGTGTGCCAGGTAATCTAAGCCACTAGGCAGGCTGAGGTGGGACTATCAGTTGTGTTCAAGAGTTCAATACCAGCCTGGACAACACAGTAAAACCTAATCTCAGAATAATAACTCTTACTGCTGTCCTGGAGAACGCCTTAGAGATGCTGGGTTTGTTGTTGTTTGCTTGTTTCTGGCATGTGCCACCACCACCCAACAGAGATGCTGTTGTTAGGAACATGGTAATAATTCTTCCTCACAGATTTGATATGATGATAGTAAGAAAATTTCCCTACATTCAATCATTTAGGGACTACGTTTATAATCATTCCAACTTTATGAATCATCTTCACATTTTATTTATTGTTTTTACTTAGACTGAGTCACAGCTTTCGTGACTTCTTTTAACAAAGAAGATTTGTCACAAAGTGAAATATCAGATTGTGTGCCATGAATACAGTATAAATTAAAAATAGATACAGCACAAGTATAATTAATCTAGTTAGATACTGTTACTAACCATAGGCTCTAAGAAAAGACTAGCAAGTTCTAAAGAGATATTTAAAGATATTCCAACACATTAAAATTATATTTGATAAATGTTTCAACTCTAAGTTTATTGATCTAATAATGGCAAGTTGGGGGCAAGAAGGTAGAATCACATCCTGAAGCCTAAAAATCACAGTTAAAAATTATCAGGATATCCAATACAAAAATGAATTTAATAAATAATGTTAAATATTTGAAATGTTTCTTTGTATTTAAATTAATAAATATTTATGAACCTTTGTGTTAGTAATGGGAAGTATTAGCACAGATGAATAGCTTGGTGACTACACAGAAGCATTCCCCTCTGCCGTTGTTCTGTGTCTTCCTAACTCTGTCACTTCATCTGGCTCTGCGTTGGATTCTGTGACTAGGTGAGCTTCCTCTTCCCGTGTTCTGCCATGCTCTTTGGATGGGGCATGAGGCCCTCTTACCTGGGTACAAAGTGTGTCTGAACATGTTAGAGTAGGCACCACATGGTCCTCTGTGGGCACGGTGTACTTTCTCCTACACATTAGGCAGCTTCTTTTATGATTTGTAATATTCCTTCATCAAAGCTTCATGTAACGTTCTTTACCCTTAGTTATTTCATCTCTTAGTAATGAAGTTACCTTCATTAATTTGTTTTTATACCAAAATTTATAACCAGCATAATATAATAGGAAAGTCATAATCCAGGGGCAAATTATTATTATTGCTATTATTTCAAACTTGCTGTTTGAAAATATCTTTGTTAGTTTGAGAATTTCATACATGTTTTGATTTACCCAGCCTCTTTCATCTCTTCCCAGATCCAATTCCTCTTCCCTTCCCAACCATCTTTTTTCTTTCCTATCAAAGCCAGTTTGTGCTGCCCCAGTGTTCTTGGAATGTGGCCTTCAACTAGAGTGTGATCAACTAACCAGGAGCTACACTATTAGAGAAAACTGACCCTTCCTCTCCCAACAGCTAGTGATTGCCCCCAGCTCCTCTCTCCATGCT
The DNA here is from genome assembly GCF_949786415.1 of Peromyscus eremicus. NCBI lineage: Eukaryota > Metazoa > Chordata > Mammalia > Rodentia > Cricetidae > Peromyscus > Peromyscus eremicus. Next base: position 86,378,084 of record NC_081419.1, read on the forward strand.
GGTTTGGGTTTGTACAGATCATGTGCATTCTGTCCTAACATTGTGAGTTCATGAGTCCAGCTGTCCTGCTGTGTCCAGAAGACACTGTTTTCTTGTAGTCATCTACAGCCTTTGGTTCTTACATTCTTCCCAACTCCAAAATTATCCCTGAGCTTTTGGAGAAGAGGACGCAGTATGTATGTTCCTTTTAGGGCTGAACATTATACAATCTTTATTCTCTGCACCTTGGCCAATTGTGGATCTCTCTATTAGTCACCATCTACTACAAATAGAAGCTTCTGAGATGAGGGTTGAGAAATGCATTGATCTATGGGTATAATCTTAAGTTGGTTTAATACTGTGTCCATTTAGCAGAATAACAGTAGTAGCTTCTATGGTCTATGGTCTGTCTATTGGATCTTGGTCCAATAATGGTGTTAGGTGTGGGCTTCCTTTTGTGGAGCAGCCTTAGATCTAGTCAGAAAGTGGTTAGTTCCTCTCATGACATTCATGCCGGTGGGCATTTCTTCCCAGGCCAGTCCTAGGTGTAACTGGCATGATTCGTATCTGGGTTGTTGGAGACTGGCTCCCACATTTTACCCTAGGGTACTCTTGAGGAGTGAGGGTTAAGAGATTAGGTAAAAGGATAGAGGGGAGAGAAACAGAAACACAGGATAGCCTCAGGAGGGCCTGGATCCTTATCCACCAGCCCCTTCTGTCTCTTCTAAAGAGTTATTTATAAGAATGCCAAGGGGTGGAGCAAAAGACCTCCCCACAGCACAGCCAAGTGCAGACCCTTTCCAATCGCCTGGTAACCATGGACATGGTCAAGCAATCCTCTAATGCAGCTCTTCTGGGTAAAGCAAGCTCAGATCTTACTAGGAAACCTTTGTGGGCCTCCACACTGGGTATGAATGATGATTATTTTTCTCTTCTGGTAGCATGTATGGCACTTCCCAGGACTGTGAAAACTAGCTAGTAGTGATGAAGCTTCCAAGTCAGTACCAGCTTGATCTCTCCGTGTTTTGTGACTCATATAGTCATGCCTTTGGCAATAGTATCTTGTCACCAAACTCTGGAGGATAACCAAGAACATGGGCAGTCGCCTGTTGTATTTGAGGATCTGTGGGATCTCATTGACCAGCAACTCGAAAAGAAACAACCCATTCCTGAGACAGGGCTTTTTACTTGTTAGCCTCTGGTATGTAGTAGGAATATTGTCCCATTTTATGGTTAACTCTTTTTATGTAAGTATCTAGATATATTTAGGAAACTTCTACAGTAGTAGGTTTCAATATGACTCTTTTGAAAAACCTTTGGTGGTATTTCTCCCTCCCAGTTTCTTCCTTCTGTGCCCTCCCTTAATTTATCCCCTTTTGTTCCATAATTCCCTTATAACACTTTATCCCTCCTCTCTCTCTCTCTCTCTCTCTCTCTCTCTCTCTCTCTCTCTCTCTCTCTCTCTCTCTCCCCCTCTCTCCCTCTCCCTCTCCCTCTCCCTCCCCCCCTGTGTGTGTGTGTGTGTGTGTGTGTTAGCAATTTCCTGGCTTTCCTGGATATTTCCAAATGAAACACACATATCTGAAGATTCAAAGTTAATATCCACTGAGAGAAAACATGGTATTTGTCTTTCTGTGCCTAGGGTACTTCATTCAAAATGATTGCTTCCAGATCCAGCTAATTACCTGTGAATTTCATAATTTTATTTTTGTTAATAGCTATAAGTATTCTTCTATATAAGTATATCACATTTTCATTATCCATTAGTTGGTCTAGACTGTTTCCATTTCCTGACGATTGTGAATAGAGCAGTAATGATTGTGAGTGAGCAAGTGTCTCTGCCATAGGATAGAGAGAGTCCTTTGGATATGTGCCCAAGAGTGGTATGCCTGGATTGTGTGGTAGATATATTTTCAGTTTTTTTGAGGAACCTCCACACTGATTTTCATAGTTCCTTCACTAGTTTTCACTCTCCTCAATGGTGAATAAGTTCCCTTTTCCTCACATCCACACCAGCATTTGTCATCATCATTTTTTTTAATTTAAAACTTTTTTAGCCACTTATATTTTATCTTTTGTGAACTTTCTGTTTAGTACCACGCCCCATTTCTAACTGTGTTGTTTGTTTTAATTTTTGAGTTTTTGAAATATATTCTAGATAGTAACTCTGTTCTGTATATAGCTGTTAAAGACTTTTTACTATCCTATAGACTTCCTCTTCACTCAAATGATGGTGTTCTTTGCTGTACAGAAACATTTTAGCTTCATGAAGTCCCATTTATTAATTGTTGGTCTTTTTTTTTTTTTTTTTTTTTTTTTTTTGGTTTTTCGAGACAGGGTTTCTCTGTGTAGCTTTGCGCCTTTCCTGGAACTCACTTGGTAGCCCAGGCTGGCCTCGAACTCACAGAGAGCCGCCTGGCTCTGCCTCCCGAGTGCTGGGATTAAAGGCGTGAGCCACCACCGCCCGGCTAATTGTTGGTCTTAATGGTTTCAATATTGAGATCTTATTCGGAAAGTCCTTTCCTGCATCAATCAGTCCAAACATATTTCCTGCTTTTTTGTCTATCAGATTCAGGGTATCAGGAATTGTTTGAGGTCCTTGATCCATTTGGAATTGAGTTTTGTGCAGGGTAAGTGATAAGGAGTTTCATTCTACATGTAGCAAACCAGTTTGGGCAACACCATTTGTTAAAGATGCTTTTCTCTCTCCAATGTGTACTGTTGACAACTTTGTAAAAAATTAGGAAGCTGTAGGGATGTGGGTTTATACGTGGGTCCTCAATTCTATTCCATTGATCAAAATGGCTGTTATACCACTATCGTGCTGTTTTTCTATAGCTCTGTAATACAACTTGAAATCTGGGATGGTGATACCTCCAGCAGTTTGTTGTTGTTTTGGCTATTCTGCATCTTTTTTTATGTCTATGTGAAATTTAAGAATGCTTTTTTCAATTTCTGTAAAGAATTATATTGGAATTTTTGATGGGAATTGCATTGAATCTGTAGATTGCTTTTGAAAGGATGGCCGTTTTCATAATCGCAATCCTGCCTGCCGATCCATGAGTATGGTCTTTCCATCTTCCGGTATCTTCTTCAGTTTCTTTTTTCAGTGTCTTCACTGTTTTCATCATACAGATCTTTTACTTCCTTGGTTAGATTTATTCCAAGATATTTTTTAAAGGCTATTGTGAATAGTATTGTTTCTTTGGTTTCTTTCTTGTTGTTTGTTGTCAAACTAGTTTTTGAAGTTTACATTCTGTATGTGTTAGCCAGACCATGGAGCCCAGCTTAGCTTTAACTTCTTCATACATTTCCTGCTGATACGACAGGATTATCATGAGAACCAAAGAAAATATATGGAAACATTTTTTTCAAGTGTAGGGTATTATTAAATATAAAATACTACCACTGTTTTCAGTTTCTTATGTTGAATTTGATTCTTCAACTAGTTTATGAGCTTCTTATATTAGGAATTGCCTTTTGTATGCCATGTGTGTGAGAGACAGGGTCGTAATATGTAGCCCTTGGTGGTCTAGAACTTGCTATATAGACCAGGGTGGCCTCCAACTCTCAGAGCTACCTCTGCCTCCAAGTGTTGGGATTAAAAGCACATGCCACTATGCCCAGCTTTTTTCTTCTCTATTCATAAATATTCCCCCCCTCTCTCTTGCTCTCTCGCTCTCAAGACAATCCTCTTATCCCACTCTGCCGAGTTGCTGAAATTGAAGCCATGTAATATAATGACCAACATGCTCAATTCTCTAATACTAATTGTTTAATGAGTATCTTCCGTCTCTATCCAATCCTCATAATTTTCTCTGCATTATTTTATTGCATAAATAGAAATTTTTAGTCTCATTGCATAAATAGAAAGTTAAGGCTAAGAACTATTTAGTCATTTTCCCAGGTTACCTGAACAGTGCATGGTAGAGTTAGAATCTTGCCTGTGTTTTTACCTCCCAGTCCTGTGCTCTCATTTCCATTCTGCCTTGTATGTGCCAACTGTGACAGAGGGCTCTCCCTTCACCACCATTCTGGGAATTCCCTTTGTTTCTCCTATAAAATGAGGTGATACTAACAGCAGCCACATCATGGGATGGAAATGCTGTAAATGAAATAAAACAGATAAGGGGTTTGGATGTTTGTCATATATATTGCATATGTGCTACTATATATATATATATATATATATATATATATATATATATATATAGAGAGAGAGAGAGAGAGAGAGAGAGTGTAATAATTGCTATGGATGACTGTTGCTATTATTTTTGTACAAAAGTTTGTTGTATTTGATTTGAAAACTGCCATGACAAATATATTTATATCACAAGTGAATAGGCTGATTAAACATTGCACAAATTGATATGGTACCTAAAGAGATAGTAGAGCATCTCTCTGAAAACTAACATGAATTACTTAGGCAAGTCAGCAAAATTTATTTAAATTACCAATAAATGAGAGATCTCAGAAAGAGTGGGGAAATATGACAAAGTTTTAGAAGGATACAAATATTGTTTCATTGGTGCCATTAATGAAAATTAGAAATGATAGGCATATGCCTGCCTAGTATTTATGATTCGGGTAAGAAGAAAATGAGAGTAAATTCAATCAGCAAAGTTGTATAGCTTCTATCAAATGATTGATGAATCAAAAAACATGTTTGTACTTATAAAATAATGGTTAAACTGTTCATTTACAAGCACATGCTGTAATGGGGGAGGTCAGAGGACAACCACTTTTATGTGGGTCCCAGGAATGGAACTTAGGTCTTCAAGCTTGGCAGCGAGTATCTTCACCCACGGGGTCATCTCACCAGCCCTGTACATATTTTTTTACAGTCTCTGCTTTCACTAGCTTTTGAATTTAAATATCAGTCCTGATAGCAGTGGATGGAAGTCTTATATTTTAACAGTTTCCATTTTACCTAACTGCTGTCCTTAAAACCATATGTTAGAATTCTCCAAGTTAATCAAGGTCTTACATTGGACAGTTTTCAAATTTGGTCCTTCAGCTTTTTTCCGGAAATACTGGAATTGCATTAGTAATGTTTGTAGCTGCATTAGGTGGTTTTATATTTAAGCTACATGATACGTCATCTTCTCTAAAGTGTGTAGTGAGCTCATACTATCTTGTGACTTGGGAGACCGAGCTGCTGAAAAACTAATGAACACAGAAAATATTAAAAATAACAAAACTGAGCCCTTATTTTAGACTTTTGAATGCTGTAAATGAAAACCACAGTCTGTTTACCAAAACTATAATGTAGTTACGGTTACAATTTTCTCGTATCTTAGCTAGAACATATTAGTACTAGAGTTTAGAATCTTCAAGGTGGACAGCTATTGGAGTAATCTTGGTGATTTGCCATTTACCTATGTTCTGGACATTTCTGGACATTTAGCATGTCTTTCTTGTTTGATGTTGTTCTTGTTGGTTGTAGTTCCATTTTTGTTTATGTTATTACCCTTTGTTTTTCCTGGACAACACTTGATAATTATTCTTATTGTATATAGTTTACATTAAGTTTAGAACCTTCTTATTTAGACAAAAAGGGGAAATGTAGTGGTATTTGCTCCGCCCATGACCTTGAGCTGTAGGGCTGGAAGGAGGCAGTGCTTCCTTCCATGGTACCTCTTAAAAGGAAAGGGAGTAGCCTTGGTGCAGGGAGGAGGGGCTTGGACTTGCCTCAGCTGAATGTGCCAGGCTCTGCTGACTCCCCATGGGAGACCTTGCCTTGGAGGAGATGGGAATGGAGGGTGGGTTGGGGGCGAAAGCTGGGGGGATTGGAGGAGGGAGGACACGGGAATCTGTGGTTGGCATATAAAATGAATAGAAAATCTCTTAATTAAAAATAAATAAATAAATAAATAAAAAGGAAAGGGAGAAGGGTCACATGCTCCTTCTCCCTGCTCCTGCCTGCGAGGTGGATTCATTCCCCATCAGATCACAGGATGACTTCAGCTGTCTACTCTGTTCTGTATTCATGAGTGTATTTTCTCAATTTACCTTAATAAATTTCCCTAATACTTCTTAAACAGACTCCTGTGGATTTATCGCTTTACTATAAGGTGATCCCACCACTCAGGAGGCTGATGCAGGAAATTGTGAAGCAAGTCTGGGTTTCATAGTGAGTGTCTGTCTCAATCCTGCCCCACCAATCTCTACTATCACCAAAAAACACTCCCCAAACAAAAATCATAACAGTCATCTATTGTTTTTTGAATTGTGACAAAGTGTAACATAAATCTTACTCCAATTTTACATTTATTAATTTTTGTCTTTCTGATACAGACTCTCATCATGAGTAGCCCAAGCTTCTTCAGTCTTGAGATTCTCCTTCCTCAGATTCTAGGATTATAGGCATATAGTCTACCATGCTCAGCTCAGTTTTTACATGTACAATTCAATTGTATGAAGTGTATTTGCATTGCTCTACAAAAGAGCTTCAGAATGTTTGCATTGTGTGAGTCACTTTCCTCCCTACAGAGCTGAGGAACCATCATTCCTGTTTCTGAGTGACTGCTTCAAATCTTCATAAGACACTTGCCTTTTGTGTCCATGGGACTGAAAGAAATAACTTCATCCATCCTGTAGTTTGTGTTAATTTGGACACAGTGGCTGCAGCCAGCGATTGAAACTTTGAGTTACCAGCCTGTTTCTCTAGCAGCAGCCTGGCCACTCAGGCCACAGCCTGGAGAGAATTCTGCTCCTGTTAAAGGAGATTTAACTAAATCTCTTATCATTCTAATTATGAATAAGACTCAAGATTCAAAGGCTAGGGTGAAAACCTACAAGCTCAGAGAGGCTGAGTAGAAACTAGCTAACCCTCTCTCCTTGCTGGCGTCCACAGAAGACCCGTGCATCCGCTTTGCCAAACCAAAAAAGGCTGTGCCACTCCAAACCCCACCCTACTCCTTCCTGTGTCTCTCTATCTCTCCTGGATGCCCTCTGAGGCTCTATGATTACTGTCTGTCAACTAGTTTGCTCATTCAGCCTCCTGACCCAAGGTTAATTTTATTTAACTAACACAAATGCAAACTCGGGGTTCACAGTGTGATCCAATATCCCCCAACAAGTTTGTGTCCAAATTACCTTCCTTTTCAAGGCCAAATATTTAACTGTACATATATACTACATTTTGTTTATTCATTCAACAGTGGACATTTGAATTGCTTCTCATTAAGTGAATTCTTAATGTTTTTACTAGCTGCTGTATTTATTAGCTCACACTAACCAAGAGATCCATGCCACTGACCTGTCATTGCATAGACTCCTTTACCTAGCTTCCCTGGGAAGTGACCTTGAGCTAGGTCACTTGCTTTTTCCTAGTCTTCTGTGGTCCTCACACTCAACTCTGACCACTACTCATTATCCTCAGTACTTTCTGACCTCAGTCAAGGTGACATCTTCTTTTCTTGGATCATCATAGCCTTCTAACTCTACCTCCTTTGCCTCCTTATTTATGGTGCAGTCTGTTCTTGATAACAGCTGTAGTGATCCTGTGGAGACATAAAGCCTTCCAGTGGCTTCCTGTCATCCTCAGAGTAACCCAGAAGTCCTGATTGTGTCCTAGAAGGCCTCCTGTGGTCCATGCTCTTTCTTCCCTCCCTGCACTAGTCTCTTATACCATGCTGTCACTCCCTGTTTATGCTGTGGATTAACCTTGTTTACTTGTTCATTGAACAGGACAGCTCACACCTTTGTTCTAAGTACTCCCTCCCTCTGTGGTGTTCGTTTGTGTGTTCTTGGTTTCTTTCTCTTTCTCTCTTTGTCTGTCTGTCTCTCTGTCTCTGTCTCTGTCTCTGTCTCTGTCTCTCTCTCTCTCTTTCCAGAAGACAGTGTCAGTGTCAGTTCCCTTGGAACCAGAATGAGAGTAATAGGCAGTTGTGAGCCTACCATTATGAGTGCTAAGATCTTAACCCAGGTCCTTTGTAAGAGCAGCAAGCACTCTTAAGAGCTGAGACATCCCTCCAGCCCTCGGTTTCTGTTCTTACTCCCTTTACAATTCAACCATCATTTGGCCTTTTTAAATCAGTTAACCAGACTTGTTGTGTGGCTACTTAAAACTTTCCAGTTACTCCAGACCACGTTTGGAATAAAAGTGACGTTTTCATGGTCTTTATGAACTTGGGTGGGTGTGATTGCCTCCAAATTTTTTGACCTCTTTTAACACTGTGCTGCTCACTACAATTTAGCACATTACAAGTTCCCAAATGTACCAAGCTTGTTCCCATCTCATCTCATAAGGTCTTTCTGCAGCCATTCCTCTGTTCCAAGCGGTCATTTTCTAGATTGTCATGCCTGCTTTCTTTTTATACAGGCCTTACTTTTTTTAAGATTTTATTTTTATTATTTTATTTATGTATCTTATTGTATACACTTTGCCCTGTTAGTCATCATCTACTGCAGATAGAAGCTTCTCAGTTGAGGGTTGAGAAAATCATTGATCTATGGGTGTAATCTTAAGTCATTAGGCGTTGGTTTATTACTATGTCCATTTAACAGAATAATAATAGTAGCTTCTATGGCCTATGGCCTGTCTAGACACAGGTTCTTGGTCCAATAATGGTACCAGGTGTAGGTTTCATCTTGGGGAGCAGCCTTAGAACTAGTCAGAAAGCAGTTGGGATGGTCATGCCACTATTATACCAGTGGGCATTTCCTACCAGATCTGTCATTATTTTAACAGGTAGGATTCATATTGGGGTATGATTGATGATTATCAAATAATCATCAGCTGTAGTAGCATGCCTATAATAGCAGCACTTTGGAGGCTGAAAATGAAGTATTCTGAGTTTGAGACCTCTGTTGACTACCAAGTAAGACCTTGTTTCCCCAAAACAAAACACCAGAAATGCTGTCAAAAAGCATCACATGCTCCAGAGACTTTTTTGTGTGAAGAATCAATCATCACAGATTTCATTGTGTCTTACTTTTAGAAATCCACTTTCAAAAGGGCAACATGAAGCCACTGTCTGCAGGCCTTCTGTGATGAGTAGACAACTCTGCTTAATGTGGAGACGCTTTCACTTCCTGCTTAGACACATCACCTCTGCTTTGATTTGTTTCTAGTGTTCTGCATAAGTAATTGTTTGGCTAAATGAGAAGGAAACTTGAATGCATAGACAGAGTATATGACCTTCCCAAGATCAACACACTTGTCATTGACAAATGTGCTTTCGATCTCATTTCAGAAACTCCAGGTTACTTTTCTGTGCTAGGTCATTCCTTCTCCCCACACAGCTGACTTCCAGGGAGAAGTGAAGTTATACACAACGTTTGGAAAATAAGGACAACATTTGTCATCGGAAGCAAGAATAGAAAAGCGAGGCTAAGCTACCATGCTTTAAACCATTACAGACTCTGGCAGCTTCAATTGTACTTCTTGCAGTGCTTCTAACCCTAAGGAGATAACAGCGAGTTGTCCTTTCCTCTCTAGAAATATATCTCAGTTACAGACAGAAAATAGTTTACCACCATAAAGAAAGGCTCCCCATAGGATCTGCTGTTTTCCAAGGCTAGAGTTACTAAAGAAAATAAATGAAATCTCAGGAAATTTCTCTTGTATTTGGTTTCAAATAATGTAGTTTGTTACATTTCCCCCATTCCTAGCTACCCTAAGTGGCAGAAAGAAAAACACCCATCCCAAAACTGGAAGAACAAATAATGTGTGGGTCTTGGGTCAATGTAAAGTTAGAAGACGGGGCATCCTTCCTCAGCTTCAGAAAGGATTGGGAGTTTCACTGTGGAGGACTACATAGTGAGACCTGTTTCAAAAAAACAACAACAAAAGCAAACATGCATAGAGATAGAACGCTCAATTAGAGAGTGCTTACAGGGTATATTTTATGGAACATTGATTATTTTTCATATTATATTCCTTTTTGCCTTACCTTGAACTCATAATTTTTCTGCCTTCGTCTGCTAAGTGTTGGGATTACAAGCACATGTCACCTGACCCAGGTACCTTTTATTTCTTTTAAACATTCATTGCTTTTGTTATGTAAAACAATACAAAATCTGAAATAAAAAAAAAAGTAGCCATCACCTCCCATCCAGCCTTAAGTATGTAGCACCCTGATAAAGGCAGCCATCAATCCTGAGGCAAGATCTTCCACCCGTGAGGAGATTATAGCTCACAAAAGGCTCAGATGATCATTAGAATCCTTTAGCAATAGAGTATTTTATAATGAAGGTATGTATGTATATTGTTTAAGGAAGAATGTAATGTGACTGCACACTTCATAGATACTATAGTGTATTATAAACACAGGTTTCATATGCACTAGGTTACCAAAAAATAAAAATTATATGACTGACTTTATTGCCGTGGTGTGGAGCCAACCATGATATTTCTGTTCTCAGCTATGACTGAGGTAGTGAAGAAATTCTTGACAGAAAATTAGAAAGTAATTACTGCCTGGGCAATGGTAAAGTAGTAAGGCTCCTCAGGAAAAAAAATCTCTACAAATGAGCACTGCCCCTGGACATTTTTCTCTTTGCTATCAAAGGTGCATGACAGATTAAATCCTTTATCTTCTTTTAGATTTCTTTTTTTAAATATTTTTTCCTTTTTTCATATAATATGTTTTATCATATTCTTTTCTCTCTCCCAAGTCCTCCCAGATCCTCCCTACCTATTCATGTACTTTCTCCCACCCTTTCTATCCCTTTCTCTCTCAAAAACAAAAAAGAAAACAAAATCCCAAAAGACAAAAAATGTAAAACTAAAAAAAGTATGCATTTGTGTCACACACACAAAACAAAACATGAGAGTCTGATTGGTGTTGGTCAGCTGTTGCTGAGCATGAGGCCTGCCCAGAAGCTTGTTTGATCTACAGAGTGTCACTTCATTGGAGAAAATTGATTTTTTTCCTCTCTTAGCATGTTTCAGTTGCAGGTAGCTTTCTGGTTAGTGGTGGGACTTTGTGCCCACCTCCCCTTCTCAGTGCTGAAATTCTGTCTGGCTTGAATTTGAACGGGTCTTTTATTTAGATGAGAAGATCCATTTTTAAAAAGCTAGAGATTGACTTGCTAATGTGTTGACCCTGATGTCATTGAGTTTGATGTTCCTCTTTTCTAAAATCAAATTAAGGAAGAAAATTCTCTGAAAATGTAACTAAATATAAATGACCACTTAGCGTTTAAAACTTTAATTGTGGAAATAAGGTGTTTACTTTATGTCTTTCTTGATGACAGTGTATGGGGATACTGTAGTGTAGATGAGAAGCCAGAATTTGTTAAGAATTCTTATTTACTCTTCTGTCTTGGAGGTGTTTTTTATTATTACTGAAGTACTGGAGGTCCAATCCAGTACCACTAGCTATGTCCCTACCTCTGGGATCTTTACTTTAAAGTGTTATATTTAAAGCCGGGCGGTGGTGGCGCACGCCTTTAATCCCAGCACTCGGGAGGCAGAGGCAGGCGGATCTCTGTGAGTTGAAGGCCAGCCTGGTCTACAGAGTGAGTTCCAGGTTAGCCAGGACTGTTTCACCGAGAAACCCTGTTTCGAAAAATGGGGGGTGGGGAAAGTGTTATATTTAATTATATATGGCATATTTATGAAGCTTGGAGAATATTACTTGAATTTTGTGTAAAACTATTAATAACATGATATTTTTAAAATGTGCTACTTATCATTGGCAAAAAACACTGCTATTTTTATATAGCTTATTGCTAACACAATAATTGGAGAAAATAAAAAACTTCAATTAGAAATTAGTAAAATTAAAGAAGTAATTTTTCTCATTATTCACAGAACATGGTCCAAATTTATTTTTATTCTTCAGATGCTTGCAAGAAGAAAGCCAAATGCAGTTCTCAGCATCTCAGGAGACTTAGTCTATGTGAAAAGTGGAGCTTAGGGCTGTTTCCATATTTAGCCCTTAATGCTTTTCAAGCCCTTAAAATAAGCAGTGGTTGATGGTTAAGCAGTGCCTGTCAATCTCGCTTGCATTAGGAATTTGGCTTGTTGTCACCACTTTCAGATTATTGATGAAATAGGTTTTTATCAAAGCTAGCTTAGTCACTTTATCTTTAATTCACATTGGAGTATTCTGGTAGTAATAAACACTCTGGTCATGTCTTGCCTTTGAGTTGCGGCAGAAAATGTGACTGTCACAGGTACTGACAGGTTATACTTCTACTTTATGAAGTACTGTTGCCTGATCAAATCTGAGTGATGATTTTTAGTTACTTTTTTATTGTGGTAATATATTTGCAACACAAAGTTTACCCTTTCAGTCAATTTTTAAGTGTGTATTTCCTGGCAGCTCTTACCTACAGTGCTTCCCTGCCCTTACTTCTAAATTTTTGAATTTCATATCACCCCTAAACAGCACTTTTGATCATTTAGCAATAATATCCATACTTCATTCAGCTAATCCCACTGGCCAGTGGGATTTTTGTATCTATAAATTTGCTTGTGATCAATAGGTCATATAAATATAATCATATAATATGTATCCTTTGTGTCTGCCTTTCCCCCACATTAGTTTTATCTGTGTTTTACAGAGGATGGGTCAGAATTTCATTCTTTTTATAGCCAAATAATACCACATCCTATATGGGTACCACATTTCAGTTACTCATTCATATACTGGAGAACAACTTGGACTGTTTTTGCCTTTGACTCTTGTGATTAATGCCACTGGAAACATGATTATATATGTATCTGAGTCCCCATTTTCAAGTGTTTTAGGGGGTAGATGTGGAATTGTTGTTTCATGTTTAATGTATTGAAGAATGTGATAATTATTTTACAATAGTTCATTCTAGTTGAGTTTTCTGGTTTTTCCCCCCTTTTGTTAATTTTTTTTTTAAGTTTTTGCTTATTACCTTGTTTGACTTTTGTTGCTTGAGTTTTAAATAATTGTTTGTTTTGGTCATTCATTTTTTCTATCCTTTTCAATTGTTTGTTTTTCAGACCCGAGTCAGAACTCCATCACAGGGGAGCACAGCCAGCTGTTAGGTATAGTATTGCTCTGGGAAGTGGCTCTCCAGTCACCTCGCCTGATTTACTAACAGATACTACTTACTCCCCACTCGTATTGATGTTTGGGGTTCTTTCACTTTACTTTTCACCCCTCAAGTCTTTCTCTGTTGATTTGTAACTTGGTAAAGGATAGGAAGCTGCCTTTGTAATTAATTACTAAAACTAAATTAATTACATTTTAAAAAGTAATTTTACATAGTCTGAAGTTAAAATAATCCTAGAGCTTCTTTTTCTAGAATTGAATTGAAAAGCAGACGGTAGTCTCCACACATGTGCTGTGGCAGGTTTCCCCCCACACATCGTGTCCACGTGGGTCATCAAGTCAAGGTGCTTGCAAAGAACAATCAGACTGCAACCCACAGAACCAGGGAGGCTACATAGCAGGGGGGACCCTAGGATGACTGTGACTTAGAGTAAGTTTTGGTTTTACTCAATTACTGGGTAAGCCTCAATGACACCTTTAACTATTAGGATAAGAACTTATACTGTATCAAGCTGATAATAGAAAAAATAAATTTAAGAAAGGAAGGAAGGAAGGAAGAAAGAAAAGGTGCTTGCTGTGCAAGCCTGGTGGCCTGAGTTTGGTCCTCAGGACTTAGGTACAGGGGAAGGGAAGAGCGCATCAACCCCACAAAGTGTCCTCTAACCTCCGCACCCTTTGTGAACACATACAGTAGTAAAAAGATTATAATATTATGTAATATCGTGAACTTTATAGATAGACGTCTCTGTTGTTTGTGTTGGTGTTGAACCACATTTTAATTGCTGGAAGTCACTCAGTTGTGAGGTGCTCACCAGGTACTGGTTCTGAGTCCTGGGACCCACATAGAAGAAGGAAAGACCTTACTCTTTCAGGTTGTCCTCTGACCTTCACAGCACATGGTGGCATGTGTGTACTCACACACCATCACCACACACACACACACACACACACACACACACACACAATAAGTAAGCTATGACAAAACGTAATTACTGAAAGCCTTCACAGACAACACTGACTTTAATAACCTATAAAATTGATATTCCAGTTTCTTACCTATGAAACAAGTTATAGAAGTGAATTGTTTCCTCTAAGTCTTGGTTAGTATAGGAAAACTGTAATTTGACAAGAATTTGATAAGCTCTCAGGACTTGGAGATTTTCAAAACATATACTTGGACTCCTTTCTAGAAACCCTGCAATGGGGAATCCAAGCAGTACAGAAAATCAGTTAAAGGTAGCCAGTCGTTCAAGGGTCTGTCCTCCCCACACCTCAGCTCTGCTTCCCCAAGTACTCAGTTTATTTATACATGTTCATATTACATATGATGACTGTTTCCTTTTTATGTCAGTGGCCTTATATTATTCAAATGGCATTTTGTCAGTTAATGTTTTGTCTGGGTAGTTCCTATCAGTGTGTCAAGCTCTACTCATTCCTCTGTTTAGAATACAGTGCGATTGCGCTGTTCACTGCAGTTTTACTCAGCCAGTTCCCCCTCTTCATGAACATTCGAGGTTATTTCTAGAATGCTATTAAAGAAATTATGTTGAAGGGCATGGAGAGATGGCTCAGCTGGTTAAGATCACCGACTGCTCTTCCAGAGCACCTGGGTTCAATTCCCAGGACCCACATGGCAGCTCACAACTGTTTGTAAGTCCAGTTCCAGGGAATTCAATGCCCTCTTTATTTAGCATGGTGTAAGCACTGTGTGCATGGGTCACATGGATAGACGTGTGCAAGCAAAACATCCACACACATACAGTTTTTTAAACAAATTATTCTGCAATAAGCGTCTTGTAGTTGCATCTCTGCAGTCAAGACTATCAGCACATTTGTAGTTTCCTCTCATGGTTTGTACATTTTCAATGAGATGGATCACCATAAACTCTCCCACTGACCTAGGTATGGAGGAACGTTTGGCTCTCGGTTATAAAAACTTACGTTATTTTTAAAGTTATATTTATTTACTTACTTACTTTATAGGGAAGTGATGTGCTTGCCATAGCAAGTTTGTGGAGGTCAGAAAACAACTTTCAGGCATCTGTGCTCTCCTACCACTATGTGTGTTGTGGGCATTGAACTCAGGTTGTCAGCCTTGGCCGCAAGTATCTT
The DNA here is from genome assembly GCF_949786415.1 of Peromyscus eremicus. Classification (NCBI taxonomy): domain Eukaryota; kingdom Metazoa; phylum Chordata; class Mammalia; order Rodentia; family Cricetidae; genus Peromyscus; species Peromyscus eremicus. The sequence continues at coordinate 86,393,158 of NC_081419.1, forward strand.
TACCTGATGAGCCAGCTCTCTGGCCCAAATTGATTTTATTAGTCTATATTTTTTACATTCTAATAGGTAGAGTGTCATTTCTAGTTTGTGTTCTACTTCTTTAATTATGGTGAGAATTAGGACTTTATTGTATGCAAAGAGTTATGTTGTATGGTGGTGTGCGCATCTGGTTTTGCACACTGCTAAGCTTTTAGCTGTTAGAATATACAATAGCAGCTGTGGAAAATGTGTTATCAGAAAGTCCACAGTAGGGAAAGAACTTGATATGGCTTGTTTGCTTCCAGAAAAGTTCCATAGTATTGAAGAAACTGTGCGCTTGCGCGCTCGCGCTCTCTCTCTCTCTCTCTCTCTCTCTCTCTCTCTCTCTCTCTTTCTCATTCTCTCAACTATGTATCTGTCTGTCTGTCTATATGTATCTATCATGTTAGCATATTCATGTAATCCTAACATGTGAGAAACAGGCAAGAAGATCAAGATTACAAGGCTAGCCTGGGCTACATGAGACCTTGTCTCAATTTTTTTTCTCCCCTGAATTGTGAAATTGCCAAGATAAGCTCAGAACTCTGAAACTAGTTTATTATCTGAACAGGAACATAGATGCAGTGGAGGTACAGAGGCCTTCACAAGTGAAATGGACGGTAAAAATTTACACCATTCACAAATCAACTGCACTGAAGCAGAGAAAGACTGTATTTTATAATTTTTTTTGTACAGTTGCCCCACCTTTCAGGACTGGGGACGTAATTTAGTGATTCAATGCTAACTTGGCAAACACTATCCCCTGGGTTCAACTCCAGCACCTCAAAAACCAAAAACTCTCAACGCCTCCATCCCAACCCCAGTGTTTCTAAGAAGCTCCTGTGGTGAACACTGGCTCAATTGTCTTGCTTGCTGAATACGGTTTATAATAACATCTTTCAGACTTTTCCTGCCAAATGAGATTGAAAACAGCATCTTCCAGACCTGCTAAGTACTGCTCCTGCCAACAGGCTGCAGTTATTTTAATGTATTTACTGTTCCCACTGACTCATAAGCTCTCTTGCAAAACTCAGGGTCAAGCTGAGGTAATGTATGGGAGGTGAAGCTGCTCTTGTGATAATGAATCAAAGTTTGTACTTAACAATCTATGAACTTTTCCCTGTGTGTGTGTGTGTATAATTTTCAAGTTCAAACATTTTAGAAAGCAAAGAGGCAAACATCAGTGAGTCATGGCAGGTTTACAAATTTTATTAAACATGCAAGGATAAAAACATTCCAGTCTTGTACAATCTCATAGCATAGAAAACCAAATAAACACTGTGAAATCAGTTTGAGTCTTTCTTAACCTTGACACCAAAACTTAACAGTGGCAATATGAGAAAAGCGTTGTCCAGCCCAAACGAAGTATTTGTAATCTGAATCATGTAGTATTTTTATTTTCAATTTAAATATAATATTTTTATTACTTTTTTGAGAATTTCATGCATAAATGCAAAGTGTTTTGATTATATTCACACCACTACTCTCCTGGACTCCTCCCAGATCTGTCCCCATTCCCCACTTGTTCTAAAGTTCCTGTGTTTTTTATTTTTACACTTTTATTATTACAACAATATTTTATCATGCAGTATGTGCTGCCTGTATACTCATGGATGTGGAGCCAGTGGAGTGTGATTGACACCAGGGGCCACACCCTTAGCAGGGTCCTCCCCCCTCCCAGAAGCATCACTGTCAGTCCAGTGGAGTGTGATTGACACCAAGGCCACACCCTTAACGGGTCCTCCTCCCACCCAGAAGCGTCTCTGTCAGCCCAGTGGAGTGTGACTGACACCAAGGCCACACCCTTAACAGGGTCCTCCCCTCTCCCAGAAGCATCTCTGTCAGCCACCCTTCAGCAAGAGGTGGAGCTTGCAAGCTCCTCCCTCTTCCATGCTGGAATGTTGGCCAGATTGATCTTGTGCAGGTCTTCTTGCACATAGCATTTTTAAAGATTATCTCCATGGGCTGGGGTTTGGACCCATGTTAGAGTATTTACCTACCACACTTAAGGCCCTGGGTTCAATCCCCAATGCCTCAAATTAAACAAATACCATTATCGAGTTGCTAAAAATACATGACAGGCTTTATATCAAAAATGAATTTATACCCTTGTCACTGGTGGTTCACACCTGTCATCTCAGTACTTAGGAAGATGAGGCATGAGGAACATGAGCTTGAGGCTAGCCTGACCCCTGCCTCAAAAATAAATATAAAACTTAAGTATTTACTGTATTAGTATTAAAGAACTATATAATCATTTTAGTATAGGTAGATGAAGCATTTGATAGGAAACATAACCAATATTAACATACTAAAAACTAATTGTTCATAACTGGAATGTTCTTGTGAGCCTATGCATTAATTGCTCAATGAAGGGGAAGAATAAACTAATAGATAATCTGTTTTATATTTAACTGTACCACTTGAGAGCCAAGTAGATTAAAATGTCTCTGGTGTGAAGGTCTTGAACTAATGAAAACTAAGAGATTGAAATTGTCACCACATTTTACCCCTCATAAGTTAATGGATCCAGGCATTAATCATCAATGGTTATTAATATCTCAAAAAGAAAGCTAACCAAATACAGTAAAGTATCCCAGTACAATTATGTAGCAGTTTTTTTCTCTCCCTAAAAATAACAAATGTGGTGTGATTAAGCATCTAGATTCAGTTGTCAACCAGTTCATACAAATTACAGTAAACAAAATGTCACACAGCATCACATCAATGTCATCATCGAAATCCAGTCTCTCAGAAACTCCAGGACATACGACAAGATTTTTTGAAGAGAAAGGAAACTGTAGCTGAAGAAATACAGCAGTCAGTTGTAATGTGCCTCTGTCTGACTGATGATTCAAACAATATAGATCAAAAGCATAACTTACAGGGCTGCAGTATAGCTCAGTGTGGCTTGCTTACCAAGCATGTATGAGTACCCAGGTTCAGTTCTCATCACTGAAAATAAGCAAACATACCAACCTGTGAACTCTTTCGAATCTCTTTCAGAAAAAGATAGAAAAAAACCCCAATCTATCTTCAGCTTTTTCTTTCTCACGAGTTATGACATACATCCACCATATTTCTCAGAATACTTAACATGCTTCCATTTCCAACATACTTCTTAAAAACCTCACATTTTCCCAACCTCTCATTCACTTAAAAACAGTGATTTTTTTTACAGCATTGAGACAAATTATCCTTCTGTTTGTTTGTTTGTTTTGTTTCGTTTTTTGAGATAGGGTTTCTCTGTGTATCTCTGGCTGTCCTGGAACTCGCTCTGTAGAACAAGCTGGCTTCGAACTTGGAAATCTTCCTGCCTCTACCTTCTGAGTGCTGGGATTAAAGGTGTGCACCACCACCACCTGGCAATTTTTTTCCCGTTCTTGTTGATATGGTTCAAACATAGATGTGTGCCAGAGGAATTTAAGTATTTTTACTGTTTCATCTCTGTCTAGATTGAGCCAGCAAAGACCACTTGACAAGGTCAGGAGGCTAAAGGACAATTTTTGCAGCTTACCTTGGTTTCAAAATACAGTGTAAGTGGTAACTGACAAGAGCAACATTGTAGAAATAATAGAAGCAAACAATAAAAATTTTTCAACATCAAGCTATTAGCTATACACTTTTTCTGTTTACAAAGAAAAGAAAAAGAGCATAGCTTAGTGATGGTGTGCTCAAAGCCCTGGGTTCAGTCTGTAGCACACACAAAAAGGAACAACAAAAGCAAGTTATATAAGAACATAGATGTGTCACAAAAAGCAGAAACAATATTTTGGGAAGAAACTGGTTCTGACAGTATTCTTTTTAATTGCGCCTTGAAACACAGCAGCTTCCTCATAGTATCCGTGTTGTTTGGGCAGTAAAGGGAGAGAAAAGAAACACGCAACAGTGATGGGGTGATGAAATCGGGTCACTGCCACGGCCAGTCTTCCAGACCCAGTGGATATCTTACAAAGTAATCTTCTTGTGAGTTCATGTGTACCGCCTAGTGCCCATGGAGGTCAGGAGAGGCTGTCCAGTCCCCTGGAACTGGAGTTACAGACAACAGTGAGCTTTTCAGCGAGGGTACTGGGAGCCCAACTCATCCTCATTAAGTGCTGCTAACTGCCGAGATATCTCTCCAGTGCCAGGATTCTGTATACTCTTCAAGAGTCCTGGGATATGTGTTTGGTTCTGAGTTCATGCCAAGAAAGATTTTTATTTGGAAAATCTAGAAATTCCATTGTCTTTGGCATTCCTTTGTAACCCAGACTACAGAAAAAGTCATACTGTGACTGGTTGCCAACCACCATAGTCTAGCTGAGAAGTCATCCATGCCTTTTGGTAGAATTACTTCTAGTTTCATGTTTTTCTCTAGAAGCAAATCTGGCAAGAGCTATGTTCCTTCTGTGGAAAGCCTCTACTTTTCATGATTGTCCCAAGTCAGGATAGATCAGGATAACTAGGTCTTACAAGTATCATTGTCTTCCTATGATGCAAAGTCTCCATGGAAATTGTTTTGTTTTCCAAATCAATTAAGAAGTCAAACAGTAGAAGCCTGTGCAAAAGCAGCCAGAACCAGATTTGACTGATAAATAAAGTGATTCACCTGGAACTCAAGAATGAGGTGTCCAAACAGAGCAGCAGCAGCAGCAGAGTTGAACAGGATGTCCTAATACTAGATATAAAAAAAAAAGAATATCTTTAATTTATCCTTTGATAGTTTCCTAGAATATTTTATTTTATTTTATTTTTTTTACTTCATTAAAATACTGAGTTTATTTCACATGTATATTTGTCTCCCTACCATTTCCACATCTGACCACCACTATTACTATGTCCTATCATAACATTCCATACATACTTAAAACCAAGTAAAGGGTGGAGTTCCATCCTTGAAAACTAAACAGGCATTTTAGACAACACATTCTTGGCAATGGAACCTGGACAACATTTATCAAACACAATAGGGAAAGTTCTCACTTTGCATTATAAAAAGGACAGCTGGATATATCAACTGTTACAGAAATTAAGTAAGACGGAATTATTTCAAACTGTTTAAACCATTTTCTTAAAGAGACTTTCTCCACTGCCAGAGATCTTGAATAGCCTCCTGGTCAGTCATCCGGAAGCAATTCTTCACATAATTAATGAACTTGGCTTCTACTTTGGGAAGAGAACCACCTTTTTCTATACTTGCTTGCATTTTTGCCTTAATGTCTTCTACAGAACTAGGTCCTTTTGGTGTTTTAGGAGTTTTTTCCTGTTTTTTGAAAGACTCTTGACCCTTTGATCTTGGTGTTGATGGTTTTAAGTCTTTTCCATTTTGGTTTGATTTTTGTGCATTTTTGGCTGGGGTATCTCGTACAGATTTCTTCACTGGAACTTTTTCTTCAGCTTCCTCATCATCAAAATCATCATCATCATCATCTTCATCATCCTCATCATCTTGGTCAAGTTTTACTTTTTTCTGCAGAACCTTGTTACCACCCCCAGGAGCAGATCGTTTTCCAGACATACTTAAGAGTTTTACATGCTCCTCATCTTCATCTTCTGACTCTGCATCTTCCTCTACAGCTACTAGGTGCTATCCACTAATGTGCACAGGCCCTGAAGCACACTTCAACCTTAAGACCACAGGTGGTGTAATTTCAAAGCCCCCAAGAGAAACTGTTGGTTGTACAGACATTTTCAAAGTTGCCAGTGTTACTTTAATTGGACTGCCTTCATAGTTCATTGCTTCTGCCTCTACGATGTGTAATTCGTCTTTTGCCCCTGCCCCTAAACTAACCGTTCTTAGTGATAACTGGTGCTCATTCTCATCATTATCCACCTTAAAGTGATAATCCTTGTCAGCTTTTAGTTCACAACCGAAAAGGTAATTCTGAGACCTGAGAGGGCTCATGTCCATGTCCATCGAGTCTTCCATGAGGTGGAGGCGCGCACTTCGGTGTGAGAGAAGTCGGACGGAGGAAACTGCCTACTGCTCCTCAGAACAGACACGCAGGACGGAATCACGCCAGGGCAGTTTCCTAGAATATTTTAAAGAAACTTTCATATTCTACATTTTCTATTTGTTTGTTTGTTTTTTCATTTTTACCATTAAAAAACTAACATTGGGTAGCAAGGGCTCAGTGGATATAAGTGCTTGCTGCCAAGCCTGATGACCAGAGTTCAATCCCAGGGCCTTACATGGTTAGAAGGAGAGAACCAACTCCCACAAGTTGTCTTTGAGCTTCACATACGTGGTAGGTGGCACATGTGACCAAATGTACACCAACAAAAGTAAATTAATGCAATTTTAAAGATGACTTTATTGGGCCAGAAGTGTAGTATACACCTTTAATACTAGCACTCAGGAGGCAGAGGCAGGTGGATCCGAGAGTTTGAGGCCAGCTTGGTCTACATTGTGAGTTCTAGGACAGCCAGAGCTACATAGTGAAACCTTGTCTCAGAAAAAAAAAAAAGTTATTGTAATAAATACACAAAATCATCATGTAGCTATATTAACATACCCATCAAAATACTTGTCTGGTCCTAAACCCTATACATCTCAATAAACTTCCATGCTGTTAGAGTAGTTTTTGTGACTCCAAGGTTCACTTGAGAGTTTTATATTTTCACTATCAATTACATTTTCATGCACCTACCACCTCTAGAAGATATATGCATGATTGTATTGTCTTTGTCTTCCATCTCTGAAACCTGCTCTTCTACTTGTTCTTGTCTGTCTGTGATGGCATATTGTGGATTTTACTTGATTGACCATCTTATTTACCACAAGTGTTTTGTTTTGTTTTTTAATGTTTCAGTCTCCTTGCTGAATTTTTCCTCTATATTTGGACTTTCACCTCTGATTTACTGTTTCATTCACTTTTGAGACTCTCTTATTGAAATCTGGGATAGATCTCCTTAATTTGTCCATCTGTTTGTTTGAATCTTCTATATAATCACTAATTCTTTTAAAAAGTAAGACTGTGAATGTAGGCAGAGTTTTCCTATGCCGGCAGCCACTCCCAAATAACCACTCAGAAGCTTAATATTAATTATAAATGCTCGGCTGATAGCTCAGGCTTGTTACTAGCTAACTCTTACACTTTAAATTAGCCCATATATCCCATATTTCTTATCTACCATCTGCCACTTGGCTCATGGCTTGTTATCTCATTCTCTACACATCCTGTTTCCTCTGCATATGCTGCCATCTCCCTGATTCCTCCCTTCTTCATCCCAGCATCCTTAGTTTGGTTGTCCTGTCTATACTTCCTGCCTGGCTACCTGCCAGTCAGCTTTTTATTAAACCAATTCAAGTGACAAATCTTACAGTGTATAAAAGGATTATTCCACAGCACTGTGAATTCTTAGACATTATCTCTGTGGTTTTGGATTCCTTCATAAGGGAGTGGTTGGTTGGGATGGGTCATGGAAGGTGGCTATGTCATAGTCTTTGTGTTTCTTTGTTGTATTTTATGCATCTCCTAGAGTATGTTTGACTTTCGGTTTTGACTTCCCCATTGGAGTATATTCTGTTTTGTTTTCTGTGATTCTTCCTAGAGGATTAACTGCTTGAAACTTAGCTATGTGGACTGCAGAAATTTAGTGTTGTCAAGTGTAGTCACTGAGGTAATCCCACTGTAGCTGTGTACCAACAAGACCAAGGGTGGAGTGGCCCACGAAGAACCAAGGCAGCCAGATGGGGTTAGAACCCCAGTCATTGCCTGGATCCTGTGGATCCACTGGGGGCCAGAATAGCAAATGTCAGACCCACTGAACTGAAGTCTGGGTGCTAATTGTGGCCTGTGGCTAAAGCAGTAGACTTTAAGTAACCTCTGGGGGAGCACAGCAGTCTAGACTCCAGGGTCCTGCAGTAACCACTGGAACCGCAGGATTCAAAACCCCACACCCATAGTAATCTTAAAGACCACTGAGGAAGCCAAAGCCCCAGTTTTTCAGGGGACCCTGAGTACACTAGAGTTGAAGCTCAGGCCCCTCACCATCCTCTGAGACCGCTGGGGCTGGAGGCTAGTTGCACAGTGCTCTCAGATCCCAGTGGAGCCAGTGCCCTAGTCCCGGGGTGCTTTCTGGTCCCACAGAAGCCTGAGAATAATAAATGCAAAATTCTAAATTAGCATATATTTAAATTTCCCTGTTTTTAAATTTTAAAGAATATTTTATGTATATGAGTGCTTTGTCTATATATGTGCCTGTGCACTACATGTGTACCTGGTACCCATGGGCCAGAAAAGGGTATTGGATCCCCTGGCATTGTAGTTACAGATGGTTGTGAGCTGCTCTGTGGGTGCTGGGAATTTAACTCAGGTCCTCTGGAAGAACAGCTGAGCCATCTCTCCAGCCTGACATTTCTCTGTTCTAGAAATGTCTCTTCACAGCCATGCCATGGTGATACATGTCTTTAATCCGAGCACTTGGGAGGCAGAGGTGGGTGGATCTCTCTGAGATTGAGGCTGAACTAGTCTACAGAGTGAGTTCCAGGACAGGCTCGAAAGCTTCACAGAGAAACCCTGTCTCGAAAAACTGGAAAAAAAAAGTCGTTTCACATTTGTTTGAGGAGTCTAACAAAGATCATATCTTAGATTTCAGTCACATCTTAAGCTTTAATCAGTAAAAGTTCACTCATTTAGCCTGTGATTTGCTGAAGAAATGAGATTATCCTACATTCTGACTTTAGTGATTGTGTCTTTGTGTATGCCTACAGTTTTCCTCCTTTGTATTGTCTGTGATCCTGAGAGGCTTAATTAGGTTGAGTTTCCTTTCTTTTGCTAAGAATACATAGGATGAGCAGTGTCTTGCTTTGAATGATTTGTTAGTCAACAGGCTCATGGTCTTCTTCATTTGCCCACTAGAAGGTTATGCCTCAGCCCTTTATCAAGATGGTTTTCACAGCCATTGATGATGATTGCCTAGATCTGTTATTTCCCCTAATGTTTGCAAATTGGCAAGGGTTTCCTATGTACTGTTCCATGTATCATAGATTAGCTACACTGTGTCTATAAAAAAGTAGTCTTTAGCTGTATATTATCCTCAAATATAGTTAGCACAAAACAGACAGCAAAGTTGATTCTTCTGTTGTTTTTCACTTTGCATAATTGACTTTTTAAAAATATAATTTTGAATATCTCATGTGTCAATCACTTTTCCTGTCACGACCATCAGGAACTCCTTCAAGTCAGTCTCATGTCCTTCTAGATGACCAGCTCATCTCAGTAGCTTGCTATCTTCTGCCAGGCTCATCTTCCATATTTAAAGTAATGGATATTATTTTAATGTTCTTCATTTTTACACGAGTATATTTTTTTAGTAATGGGAACCTTAGTTTTAAATCGTATTTACACATTTTTTTTCTCTTCTCTCCTGCCAGACTGTGCAATCATGTAACTTGCGCACAACTTAAAAAGCTAAAGAGTAGGAAGTATTCATTTAACACAAACTTTGCTGTCTTGGGAGCTCTGTTTCTTCCTTGTTTACAGCTAGTTCATCAGATTCCAGCCAAGTACCTCTTTCAACATAAAAATAATATGAAAGGGCTCATACAAAAATATATTGGATGCTAGCCATAAAGGTACACACCTATAATTTAGTGCTTTGGGGCTGAGGAAAGATATTCAAGAGTTTGAAACCAGTCTGGGCCTCATAGAGAGACTCTTTCAAAAACTACTACTGACCTCCAGCTGCTCAGTGTATAGAAAACAAAAGACTGTAGAGTGCTTAGCCTCAATTTGGACATTCATATATTATCTCAAGGCTCAGGGATGTTTGTGGAGGAGGGGGCAGAAAGACTGTAAGAGCCAAAGGTGGTAGATAATTTATAGGAGACAGTGTTTTCCAGACAGAAGCGTATATGAACTCACAATGATTGTGACCGTGTGCAAGGGACTTATATAAGCTCTAGCCAGACAGAATTCCTGCACAGTGGGAATGAAGGTGGATATGTAATTATTAGCATTTAGTGATTGCTGGGAAAGGGAGATTTAATGATGATGACCTTGATAGTGTGATCACATACCAGAGCAGACCTCAATCGCAAAACTAGCTGAGCAACACAGACTGGACCTGACAGGGAAAGAAGGTCAAAAAACAGAAGCAGTCTCAGTTGGGTTGGAAGCAATGAGAGGGTTGAGGTGATAGTAAGGGGATTGGGGTCTTGAATATATTCAAAATACATTGTTTGTAATTCTCAAAGATTTTTTTTTTTTTTTTTTTTTTTTTTTTTTGGTTTTTCGAGACAGGGTTTCTCTGTGTAGCTTTGCGCCTTTTCCTGGAACTCACTTGGTAACCCAGGCTGGCCTTGAACTCACAGAGATCCGCCTGGCTCTGCCTCCCGAGTGCTGGGATTAAAGGCATGCGCCACCACCGCCCAGCCTTCTCAAAGAATTTTAACAAGTAATCATCATCATAGATTAAATCACCTGATGTAATTGGTAACATCAGAAATGAGGTCAATGTGATAGCTCAGTAGGCCCTTGGCATGCAAGCCTGACAACCTGAGTTTTATCCCATGAACCCTTGTAAAGGTAGAAGGAGAGAAACAAATCTACAAAGTTGTCCTCTGACCTCCACATGCGCGCGCGCGCGCGCGCACACACACACACACACACACACACACCCCATGCACACACATCATGCACACACGTCATGCACACACACACATCATGCACACACATCATGCACACACATCATGCACACACACACCATGTACACACACACACACACCATGCACACACATCATGCACACACACACACAATTCATTTTTATTGTCAGAAGGCCCTGGAAATAGCTTTTTCTTCTATTATCAGCAGCAATCATTTGTAAAATAGTCCACATCTAGAGTAGTATAACACACTGGGAAAGAAATACTGTGTGTGTTTTGTTTATTTATTTGTGGATAAGCTTAAGGGTAGGCCCTCTATTGTCTCAAGAGATCTCTGTATTAAGAAAAGGAATTGTTTGTGTTGATTTCCTTGGTTCCCCAATTTGCTTTTGCTCCTGCTAGAAAAACACCATGTTCTCCAAGCAGTGCTAATTGAGGTCTACCACTCAGGCTGAACCTGAATCTGAAATAGTCTCTGTTACCACAGAGACAGCATAGTTATTGCTGCTGGTGTCTCAGAACCAATAAAATGCCAATGTTTGCCTTTCTTTTTCAGATGACGGACATAAAAAAGCTCGAAATGCTTATCTCAACAATTCCAACTATGAAGAAGGAGATGAGTATTTTGATAAAAATCTGGCACTCTTTGAGGTAATATTTTAATTATCTATGTGTCTGTGGGAGAGTAGAAGAGGGATCATATTTCCCTGGTGATGGAGCTACAGGTGGTTGTGAGCATCCCAGTGTGGGTGCTAGGAACTGAACTTGGGCCTCTGGGAAAGTAGCAAGCGCTCTGATCCACTGAGCCACCCCTCCAGCCCACATAATGGAATTCTCATCAACCATAGGAAATACGAAATCATCACATTTGCGGGAAAATGTTTAGAAATAAAAATCTTTATGTTAAGCAAATTAAGACAAACTAAGACGAATATTAAGTAGTACATACTTTCTCTCCCATATGTGTATTTAAGTGTGTGTGTGTGTGTGTGTGTGTGTGTGTGTGTGTGTATAAGAGAAAGCAGAATTCTGGCGGACTGTGAGAATGGAGGAAGAGATGTTAAGGGAGCAGAGAAGTGGAGACAGGTAATAGAATGCCTATAATGTGAAAGCAGAGGAGGCTAATGAGGATAGGAGGGACCTGGCCTATAAGAGGGTCAGAAGAAATGTGGGAAGGCAGAGGAGGAGGGGAACAGATTCGAACAAAAGTATAATTACACATGTGTATGAAAAAATCCTTAATGAAACCCAGTACTTTGTATCCTACCTTAACTTGCTGCCCTAATTAAGTGTAGTCTTTTTTACCGTCTCAGTGCTGGGGATTGGCCCCAGGACCTCAGGCATGTAGGCAGCCACTCTCACTGAGCTGTGCTCTCAGCTCTGTAATCTTCCAAATGTCAGGAACAAGCTGTCTCACTGAAGAATTTTCTTAAAGTATTTACCTGTGAAATATTTTCTCATTTATTTTTCTGTTTCCTGGTAGAAAGTTTATTTTGTTGCTGAATTGCAGTATCCTTCATAAATTATTTGTGATTTTATAGGAAGAAATGGACACCAGACCAAAGGTGTCTTCTCTCCTCAACCGCATGGCCAACTATACTAACCTGACACAGGGAGCAAAGGAGCATGAAGAGGCGGAGAACATCACTGAAGGGAAGAAGAAGCCTACCAAGGTGAGGCCTCAGAACACAGGACAGAGATGAAGGCATGCCCAGGGCATCAGTCTGTGTTAAGAAACTGTGTAGTAAATGCTTGATATACCCAGTACCATTCTGAGCATTGGCCTCGTGGCCCTGACAGAATGTGCAGTATCCTAGCTTCACATGGGAAGCCAGTCCCTAAGCTTGCCAAGTTCTGTTAAAGCATCTTCAGTGTCAAGTAAAGCTTGACCCAAAACTTGTGCAGGGTTAAAAGGAGGGAGACTAATGAGAGCCTGCTGGAAGAGTCTGATACCCTGGAGGATCAGATGGAGAAAGCTGTCTAACATGGTGATATGAAACCATCCCAGGGAGGAAGCTAGCCATGTTAGCAGGAGAAGGGTTAGCACGTCAGTGGGGAGGAGTACCCAGCCTCTGATGCCATCTGCCTGGGTACAAAGGGGTTTTTTTTGTTTGTTTTTGTTTTTGTTTTTGAGATGGTGTATCAAATATAACACAGGCTAGCCTTGGACTCAGAGTCCTCCTGCCTCAGCGACCCAGGTGCTAGAATCATAGGCATCCACCGTGATAATGATACCCAGTAGTTGTTAGACTTTTTACTGCTACTGTTTTTCTTACAATAAAATTATGCCAATACACACAGTTAGTTTAGCTCTTTGCAAAGGGGCCAAATGGCCCTCAAGTTTTTACTTTCCCCATCTCTTTCATTTACCAAGTATGTGAAGAATTTGTACCTAATTCTTCAGAATTTCTATAAGTTGTTTGTTTTTAAATGAGAATAAAATTTTAACAACCTTGAATAATAGACATTTTTAGATTGTTGATTGGTCCATTGCTTAGGAATAATAAAAATGTCGAAACTTAACTAAATTACACATGTATTACAGATAATGGAAGCATAGTGATGGACTTTACTAAGAGACCTGTGAAGATACTATTTAACCTTCCTACCTATGCTTTGAGATTAATGTGGTAAATCTAAACATCTTTTATGGCTAACTACATAATTTTTCCTTTTGTCTTACATTTTTATTTCCAGAGCCCCCAAATGGGTACTTTCATGGGTGTCTACCTCCCATGTCTACAAAATATTTTTGGAGTGATCCTCTTTCTGCGTCTCACCTGGGTGGTGGGCACAGCTGGAGTCCTTCAGGCCTTTGCAATTGTCCTCATCTGCTGCTGCTGTGTAAGTCCTCCTGCACTGGCCCCTGGAGCTGACCTAGGGCATTTCACTGCTGAGAGTACATATGCACTTGACCTCCTGGGGATCAAGAGCAGAAGATATGTGAAGACCCACTCCCAAAAGGAGAGAGAGTGTTGATCTTAAAATCTAAAGGACTTTTGTTCAGCACCCATTATCCATTTCTTCCTATGTAGTAAATGGTGTCCTAGATTTTTGGAAATAACAAAATGGGGGTGTTCAAATAATTCAAAATCTGGGTAATTTGGGCTTGAAAACACTGATGTTGTAATAGAAAATGTATACACTATTGTAAAATGTACTGAAAAAAATTGACAGTGCCTGGGAAGGGTGAGGTGAATCTGGATGTGGTTTGGTTCACTTTGAAGTCTCCTTTCCTATGTTTTCCCCAGAAATTACTCAGGTTTTTCTGGCTCTTCTCTCACTTACACTCAGCCCATTCTGATTCTCCTTTAATTTAAAGTGCTCATTTTTATATATCCCACCCCTGTCCATCAATCTCCTGTCCCCTTTGTTTTGGTAACCATTATGGTCCTCCATATGCATCATGCTCAGCTGCACACTAACCATGCAGGTTAAGCAGACCTAGCCTGTGTCATTAATAACTTAATGGCAATGGCTTCCCCACTCTCGGTTTCTCAAGCTTGAAACTTCAAGGCCGTATTTGACTCCTTGGTTGCCGTTCACCACAGCCAGTCTGTTCTCTCTGAGATACTTCATATGCAGCCTCTCCTTCTTATCCCCACTATCACACTGTAGATTTTATCTCTACTTGTACCACAGCAGCCTACTAGCTAGTCACTGTGCCTGCTCCAGCTGTGCCCTTGTTGAAGACCTTTATGTACTTTGTTACTAGATGATGTTTTAAATTTGTTCCAGTGGTTCTCTTTCTTACTGCATATTGTTTTTGGCATTGTAGCAAGTCTGTAGAGTCTAGCCAGCTTTCCAGTGTTTCTCCCTAACTATTCAGTTATGTTACACAGCAACTCTTCGTAAGAGTGGGTAGAGTTAAATGTTTGTAAATGCTCTGAAGTCCACACACAGGAAAGTAGTACAGAAATGTCAGCTCTACCCAGTAATAAAATTCTTGTTTCTCTCTCTACAGACGATGTTGACTGCCATCTCCATGAGTGCCATTGCCACTAATGGAGTGGTGCCAGGTCAGTAGTCCAAGCCTGAATCGCAGGATTGTTAGCGATTACTCACTGTTTCTATGCTGTGAAGCTGGAGGTATAAGCTCCAAAGAAACTTCATGTGTTTATTCTGTTGTTCACAGTGTACGGTATCAGTGTTGCCTCTAAAAGTGAAAGAGACAAAGACAAATGCTGTTGGCTTAAGGATGTTATCTTTGAAATCTTATTATTTTTAGACAACAGTGCTTTAATTTCAGCCACATTCTTCACTTATAAAATATAGACTATCCTATTCCTGTAGGAAATATTCTAATTTTTCCTGATAATTGGGTACATCATTCCCATTAGCAAATCTACTTTGTTACAGAGTTTCTCAGACATCTTTTGTGCATATTTTTGAATTCTATTTGTGACTTGTTTACAGTCCTCTTAGTGATACCCTCATTTTATTGTTCGTATCTATTTTTGTCTTGCAGCTGGGGGCTCATACTTCATGATTTCCCGGGCCCTGGGCCCAGAGTTTGGTGGGGCTGTTGGCCTCTGCTTTTACCTTGGCACTACATTTGCAGCCGCCATGTATATTCTTGGTGCCATTGAAATTTTCCTGGTAAGTAATGAATTAATTGTGATCTGTAATCTAGAAGTTCTGTGGGTTTGTTTTCTTAGATATTAAAGTTTCTGAGATCAGGTGTGGCAGCCAGTCAGGTGATGGTTGCTGTGACTGTGTTCTTACCAGAAAGGTTGAGGTGTCCTTCGCCTGCCGGTCCTTTTCCCTCTATCTGATTGTCCCCAGCTCTGTCACCTTAACCAGGGAGTTCATATCGAGGTAGAAAAGACTTATGCCAATGTAGAAAAGTAAAACAAAGCTCATTGGTTTATATCATACACATAGGTGTTCTAGTGTATTGCATATATGTGTGTAGAGGCCAGAGATGAACCTGGTTCCTCACCTGTCATTCTTCAGGGGCCATCCAGTTTGTTTTCTGAGATGGAGTCTTTCACTGGGACCGGGGGCTTTCCACCTCTGACTAGCTGGCCAGGCAGCCCTGGGGGGCCTCATGTCTTCACCTTCCCAGTGCTAAGATCACAAGCACATGCCACCATGCCTAGCTTTTTACATAGTCCGGGGGAATCAAACTCAACTACGAATTCATGTGCAGCAAAGCCGGTCACTGACTGAGCTGTATCCCCAACCTCTTTTTGATAACTTTATCCCAATGATAGAGTTTTTATTTCTCTACTCATTTTATAAATATTTTCTGTAGCCTTTCAATAAAATCATTTTTTCTTTTTCCCATTTGGAAACGTAGATGTTCAAATTAGCAATTAGAAAACAAAAATAATTCATGACGTAACATTTCTATGGACATTCTAGAGCCAAATAAAAATTTGGTTATTTTGCAGCCCAGTGTGGTACATACCTTTAATCCCAGTACTTGAGAAACAAAGGCAGGTAGATCTCTTTGAGTTCCAGGCCAACTAGGGCTATAAAATGAGACCCTTTCTAAAAACAAATGAATGAAAGAAGAAAGGATAAACAATGTTTTAATCATTTTTTTGTTCCAGCTTTCCTTTCCTTCATAAAAGTAAAAGTAACATAAACTGTTACAGCCCCTCTATTGATTGTTTTTAAATGACATCATTTCCTCTCTGCTTCTTTTTTTTTTTTTTTCTTTGTAACAGGTATATATTGTCCCCCGAGCTGCCATCTTTCGCAGTGATGATGCACTCAAGGAATCAGCAGCCATGCTAAATAACATGCGTGTCTATGGCACGGCCTTCTTGGTCCTCATGGTCTTGGTGGTATTCATCGGCGTACGCTATGTGAATAAGTTTGCCTCACTTTTCCTGGCCTGTGTAATTGTGTCCATTTTGGCTATCTACGCTGGTGCCATCAAGTCTTCCTTTGCTCCACCACACTTCCCGTACGTGCCTATCTCTTCACCTGGTCATCGTTGGGGAGTCAGTGACGGGATCTGGTGATGTGAACATTTCCATCAGAATTTCATGGAGTGATTTCCTATTGGCCCAGTTTCCCAGCAGGAAACTTCCTGATAAACTGTCCTGTTGACTCCCTTCCTCACTTCTGAAGTGTAGACCTAGCAACTGTAGCCATCATTAAGGTATACCTGTTTAGGTGCTCCCTTGTGTATATGTGAACCATCTATGAAGGACTTTGTAGTCAATAGTCATTACCAGCAACCTTTATAAGGCATTTAGATGTCTAGTTGCTTTTTAAAATAAAAACCAATTCAAAAGAATTCTAGAGTAGCAGCCTGGAGAGAGGACTCTGTAGCTAAGACCACTGGATGATCTTCCAGAGGACCTGGGTTCAATTCCTAGCACCCACATAATGGCTCACAACTGTCTGTAACTCTAGTTCCAGGGGATCTGGTACACTCTCGAGGCTTCCTCAGGCTTCAGGCACACAACTAGTGCACAGACATCCATGTAGACAGAAACACCCACACATTAAATAAGTCTTTTTTGAAAAGAATTGCCTAATTTGTTTAATTATTTTCTTTATTCTTGGTACCATAAGTGCTAAGAGTTATTAGTATAAAATAAGGGAAATGAATGTCATAGCATGTGTATGTGGAGGACATTCCATGCGTAAACGGTGCAGTAGTGAATTGATGGATTTTGTGCAGAGCCTTCACTCACAGACTCACCTGTTTTCCCTTTGACTTGTGACACCAAGGCTGGTTGGTACTCAGTTATTTGTAACCTTGTTACAGAAGTTGCTTTTGAAGTCCTATGGTTCAGCTGGGGATCAAATTTCTTGGTACTAGGCTGATTTAAACAGGTTACAGAAAAATCAAACGTTTTTTCATGATTGAAAAAAAACTCAGTGAAGATGAATAACTTTCTCCAAAGTCAACTAATGGTGGGGCAAGGACATGAACTTTGATTTCCTGACTGCTCTTTAGTATTGCTTCTTTGTGATGCCAGTAATAGATTCCATCATAAACTTTCATTTTGCTTACTTAGGGGCCATAAAATAATTAAAGTTCCTTTTCAGAGTTATAAAAGTTTTAGATGCAACATTTTAGCTCTATCTCAACTCAGGAAATTCCATTTTGCTTCAGGTTCCCTTTGGGGCTTCTCCACTTCTGTTTGGTTGGAAAAAAATCACAGTGCATGTTACTTTGTTTTTAAAAATTCCTGCATAATATGTTTAAAACAAAAAAACTGTAGAAGGACCGTGAAACAAAACTAGGGATTGTTAAGAGTTGTTGAAGCCAAGTAATCGAATGCGGTTCATTATGTATGTATGAACACACTGCAGATTCTGAGCCTTGTTTTGTTCAACCTCAGAAGTATTTTACTATGGCTCTATTACTCTCTCCTTGTTTATGTCTCTGGGTAGAAGAAAAAATAAATCAGCAGCTAATATTTGTATTATCCTTAAATTTCCTCTTTACCACTGGGTCTAGGCTTAAGGTCAAAAACGGTTTTCTCTTGGGCCATAGAGGGATGTGCTTGTTAAATCTAGTTTACAACAGAAGACTCAGCAAAACAGGTGGTGCCAAAGGCTCTTAGGAATGTAAAGCCCCATCTCCTTTCATTTCCGACCTTCTTTCTTTCCCTCCATCTTCCCCCCCTTCCCTCTGCCTAGAAAGAAAACAAACGAAAATGTGAGCATTGGGATATTTTTAAAATAAGAGCAGAAATGCTCTGAGGTTTTGTTGTTGCTGCTGCTGGTGGCTGGGTGTTCGCCTGTGTGCTTGTGTGGAAACCAGAAGTATCCGGTGTCAGTCCTCTGTGGCTCTCTGTCTTATTCCCTGAGACTCCCTAGGTAAACTTGAAGCTCACCATTGTGTGCATTGTTTATCTAGACTGGCAGGCCAGCGAATCCCAGCCTTTCTGTCTGTCCTCCTTAACTGCCTCATCCCCAGTGCTGAGATTGCAGGCATGCAGGACCACACCAGGCTTTCTGCCTGTGTCTGGAGATCTGAACTCAGGACCTCATGCTTCCACAGCAAGCACATGAACACTACTGAACCCATCCAGGATCCTTTTTGTCCTGAAAGTGGATGAATCGCCAAATATATTTGGAAGATAATTCAGCGTAGTTTCTTTGTACAGTCCTTGTGTTTGAATACCACCTGCCATTTGTGTGACCTTGATTTTGGTCAGATTATTGAATCTCTGTAAACCTCAGTACCTCCACCACATAAGATAAATGTTAAAAATATTGTGAGACCTGTGAGGATTATACTGGCAGAAAAGGCAAGTCACGTGATTCACAGTGCTGGTCAGTATCACTCGTCCTTTCCTACCCGTGGCAGTAGAATCTCTGAGAAATGAGATCTTTTTTTCCCTTTACTAATCTGCTTTTCCTCTTTAAAACTTAGATCTTTCTCTTCCCTGTTTGCTTTGCTTTAGGGTCTGCATGCTGGGCAACCGCACTCTTTCATCAAGACACCTTGACGTTTGCTCTAAGACCAAGGATGTTAACAACATGACAGTGCCATCAAAGCTATGGGGATTCTTCTGTAACTCAAGTCAGTTTTTTAATGCCACCTGTGACGAGTACTTTGTTCACAACAATGTCACCTCCATCCAAGGCATTCCTGGGCTGGCTAGTGGTATCATTACTGGTAAGTTAGAGTTTAATTAGACTCATTTTGTTTTGTGTTATTTCTTCCTTAGGACAGTGGGGGAAATAGGCTTTCCCATCTTAGATGCTTTTTTTGTCCCTTTTTTATTATAATATATGAATTATGTATAACAAGTTTATTATCGTATTTTATACACGTATATTAGGTCTTTTGATCATATCGACACATGCCCCCCATTCTCTCATTTGTTTAGGATTGCTCATAGGTTCGTGGGTGACATGTTGTTTATTGTAGCATGGGCCTCTTACAGTGGCTTCAGGACTGAAGAAAACGTCTCTCCCTCCCACATCAACCATGAGCTGGGTATAACGCCTCAGGGATGGGTGGGGTCTTGCCAGTGCCCTCCTCCTTATATGACAGGATATAGATAGAGCCAACCTTGTGAAGATCTTGTGCAAGGAATCAGAGCTGCTGTGAGTTGAAGCATGCAAGGACCACGTCAGAAGTCAGCACTCTTTTATCACTCCCTCTCTTCCACGGATTTTTTGTTCTTCCAGCCCCCTTTCCCACGATATTCCCTGAGCCTTGAAGAGGGGGATACAGATAATTTTATGACTAAACATTCAGTTATTCTTATCACTTTGACCAGTCGTTAATGAAGCTCCACAGTTACCACTGCCTACTGTAAAAAGAAATTTCCCTGACCAAAGCTGATGGCAGCACTAACATATAAGCATACATATAGTTGTTTAGAAGGCAGTTGAACAAGCACAGCATGTCCACTTAGCAAACATAGGCAGTAGCTTCCCCACTAGGGCCAATGACCTAGACCTAAATAGTGATGATTATGATTGCAGAGGTTAGGCTTGAACCCAAGGATTATGTCTGACAAGGACCACATGCTCCACCATTGAGCTGCATGTAGGCAGCTAAGACTCTTCTATTGGACATGGCACGGGCCTCCATGTATTCATGAATAACTTTTAAACACAGAATCCTTGTGCCTCAGCCTCCTGAGTACTGGGAGGATTATAGGCATGCACCACCATACCCAGCATGTTTCTGTTTTTCTCTCATGAAATTATCTGTTTTTAGAGCTCCCTTGCAGAGTGCATCTGTTAAAATTTGCCTTCTTTTAAGGACAGAGGCGGGCAAAAGACTTTTTAGCCTAGGGTAGGATAAAACATTTGGTGAATATTTTTATTTTGCAATGTTCTTCAAGCTAACATCAAACTCCTGAGCTTAAGCAATCCTTCTGCTTCAGGCTCATGACAAGCTGGGACTACAAGGATTTGCCTTCGTGTCTGACTCAATGTAGTCTTGAAAAATTGCCAGTGATCTTCTTGCAGTGATAGCTAAAATAGAACTGTTTTAATGTCACCAGTCATACGTGTTTTCCTTGCTCAACTAAATTTCTGAAATTCTTTGCTTAAATGACATCCATCTTAAATATTTTGTCCACAGATTTCCTTGCCCATTAAGCAAGTTCATGCTAAGAGGTTAAAAACTGCATTAATTTTTTAAAAAGTAGATTTTATATTTGATAACTAATTTAAAAATAGGCATTTGGGGACATTTAATTTTAGTCTGTTTAACTGTTACTAATTTATATTAGGAAAGTTAACTACATTTATTATGTGAAATCATTTTATAAAATTATATTAGAACAAATGAGAAATAGCATTGGTTTTATTCTGGAATACTTACGTGTGTTCATGTTGAAGAAACAATGGCTTTAAAAACTATCATAAGGGGCTGAAGTGGAGGTAGGCACAGTACTTGCCTGGCATTTAAAGAGTCTTAAGTCAGTCTCCAGTACAGTAATTATAACAATAATTATAGGGGTCTCTGACTGAATGTTATTTGGGTAAGAAATCATGTACTTACATTACTTCTATATTGCTTATATCCTTGTATCCTCTTTCTTCCTACCCACCCCACCCCCAACCCCTTTGCAGAAAATCTTTGGAGTAATTATTTACCAAAGGGGGAGATCATTGAAAAGCCATCAGCCAAGTCATCCGATGTCTTGGGCAGCTTAAACCATGAATATGTCCTTGCTGACATCACCACCTCCTTCACTCTTCTGGTGGGGATCTTCTTTCCTTCTGTTACAGGTAAGAGGGTGGGCTCTTAGGTTTTAGAAGCCATCAGCCACAGTGAGCACATTTTCTCAGGAGATCTAAGTTTGCCCCTAGTCTTCAGTGTCAGTATGAACATCAAAGTGCCCAGAAAGCCAAGACGTTAACTTGGTGTTTCCCCTTACTAGGTATCATGGCTGGGTCAAACAGATCCGGAGATCTGAAAGATGCTCAGAAGTCCATTCCCATTGGAACCGTCCTTGCCATCCTGACCACATCCTTCGTGTGTATCCTCTGCGTCATGGTGATGGGATCATGCAGTAGAGCTAAGATGATCAGTATTTTTATCTAATAATAATAATGCCATCTCTTACTACTGCCTCACTTGCCAGAGAGTTGCCCTGCTTCATAAGCACCGTTAAAAAAGGATTTTATAGGATTAGTGAATTTAGCAACTCACTATATGGTAAAAGAATCATCCTGAGTGTAGTTACTGTATAAAAGGTAAAGGATAACAACAGTTTCCTTGACTCTCAGCTTATCAGACTTAAGCAATGTTGTCCTTTTTGGTGCATGCATTGAAGGAGTTGTTCTCAGAGACAAGTAAGTATAACAACCATGTGTCCATCTTCCGTGACATTTAGTCACTCAGTATAGTGTCAACACAGAATCTCAAACCAGGCCAAGGTGTCAATCATAACTAGTAAAATAGAAAGTGAATGTATTGAGCTAAAATATATGTGTATATACATACACACACACAAATATACATTTGTGTCATATATATATGAAAGTCATATATCTATATCTATATATGAGAGACACAGTCAAAGAGGAATGTGTGTGTGTGTGTGTGTGTGTATCAAACAGACAGACAGGAATATGTATCACTGAGCTTGTGTGGCACATACAATACTGTAGGTTTGATCCCAGCAATACAAAAAAATGTTTTAAAAAAGAGATTAAAATAATATGTGCATAATTTAGCCTATGATAAGGTAAAATATTTTGTGATTTTTTTTTCTTCTGTAATGTTCCTCAAGCTTACCTCAAATTTATGGGATTAAGCAGCTCTCCTGCCTCAGGCAGTAAATAATTAGTAAATAATAAGGACCAAACTATATAAGACATAACTAATATAGCTGTGGTGATGTTTTATTTGTGTTTTAATAAAGCTCGCCTGGAAATCAGGGGGAAAAGGCAAGCCATTTTAAGTAAACAAAAAGGCAGCACATGCTCTTAATCCAATCACTTATCAAGCAGGGTCTCTGTGTGTTCAAGGCCACACTAGGGAACAGAGCCAAGTGTGGTGACACACACCTTTAATCCTAGTACCAACCGTAGAGACCTGGAGGTCTGTACAGACAGACAGTGACAAGGAAGTGAGGTAGCTGGGCTAAGATAACCAATGAGAGGGCAGAACAGCAAGGCAATAAAGGAGTGGGTAAGACAGGAAGTAGCTCGCATTTAGACGCTGCAGAGTTGGTGAGGTAAGGTTGGCTGGTGGCTTTCCCTGTTTCCCTGATCTAAGGCTTTCACCCCTATGTTTGGCTCCGTGTTTTTCATTTAATAAGACCATTTAGAAATTCGTCTACATACAGCTTTTCCCCCAAAAAAAAGCTATGAAGTTGTCTAAATACTAAGTACTTTCCTGTACATGAAGAATTGCTAGAATACTGTACGAAAGTAGAACAGGACAAGTATAACTACGTAGCATCTCCAGCATCCTCGGCAAGAGAGAGGCATCTGTCCACTCACACTTGGCATTCTAAGTGGAGTGGGACAGTGATTTCCTTCATGAAGACTACTTAGCATTTACCATTTCTTTTCTCTCAGATATGTTTTGTGAGATATTTGTGGACAGATCTGTCCCTGAAACTTGCTAATTCTTACTGTCTTAGTTAGGGTTTGCTATTGCTGTGAGGAGACACCATGATCACGACAACTCTTATAAAGAAAGCATTTAATTGAGGGGGCTTGCTTACAGTTCAGTGGTTCAGTGCGTCATGGTGGGGAGCATGGTGGCATGCAGGCAGACGTGGTGCTGGAGCTGAGAGTCCTACATCTTGACCCAGAGGCAACAGGAAGTCCACTGACTGTCACACTGAGGGAAGCTTGAGTGGCATACTTCCAACAGAAGGTGTGGCCCAGATTAAAGGTGTGCCCTCCAGCCTCAAGGTCTGGATTAAAGATGTGTGTCATCCAGCATCTCCAACAAGACCACCCTTCCTCCAACAAGGCCATACTTCCTAATAGTGCCACTCCCTATGAGCTTATGAGGGCCAAATACATTCAAACCACCATACTTACATTTTCCGTATCTTGGTTAATATCCTCACTGCACTTCCTGTCACAGGAATCTAGGTACTGTCTTAACCTAGGTATTTTCCTTTGTTTTTATCCATCCTCTAAGTCTTTTCTAAGGCCTGTGAATTCTATTTACTTTCCACTGTTCAGTGATCCCATCACTCTGTACTGGGCTTCAGTTTTGTTTTTTTTTTCCTCTTTATAATCACATACTAATCCCCCTTCTTCATACTGCCACCACAATGCTCTGTCTCTATACCTTTGTCTATGTTGTTTCCTTTGCTTCGGTTGGTTATTCCTCCTGGGAAGACTCACTGCATCCTCCTTAAGACTAAACTCTCCTGTAGTTTTCCTTTTTTAACCCCAAAAGTAGAGTCACTCCTCCTCTTGTCTATCGACTGTATTTGAACACATTGTGGTGCTGCACTTACCACACTGTATTGCAGCTACTTATTTTTATATTACGTTCCCTTGATTGTGCTCTAGAATTCCTATAGGCAGGAATCCTAGCACAAGGTATTATAAATACTGTTGAAGAAAATAGGTACCAAAGTGTACGTGTGTGTGTGTGTGTGTGTGTGTGTGTGTGTGTGTGTGTGTGTACATGCGTGTATGGGTACAAGGCATAGTGTATCACTGAACTGTTTTATTGGAAGGGAACAGTGGTGAATTTATACATATATGAAATTAGTCAGTTCTAGTTTGAAAACTGGCCGGGCACTGTCTCCTAATGTTGCCCGTGTCAATATGCCTTGGCAGTTTCACTTCTGGATATATTCAGCAGAAATGTTTATGCATATGCATTAAGAATCATAGTGACAATGTTGTTAAATGACTGAAATCAAAAGGAATCCAAATATCCATTAGAAGTAGAATGCCTAAATTATGTATTAATGCAGTTGTAAGCCATAAAACTATGAAAGTAAATGAAGTACACAAAAACTTTGCAATTCTGAGAAATCAAACACAAAATGTATGTATGTGTCTCAGAATATTAACAGCATATATAAATTTCTTATTCCTATTCCCAAACACTAAACTTTATTTCCCTCAAGCCCTTACTGTTATGAGTTTTAATACTATGCTGTTTTACCTATGCACATCTGTACCAGCTTTTTAGATGGGTTCTGGGAACTGGAACGCAGGTCTTCATCATTGCACAGCAAGTGCTCTTACCCTGAGACATCTCCTCAGATTCCGTATTAGTTTTCTATAAATAAGACACGTCAGTGATCTTAAAATGTTTTAATATATTAATTTTTGCAGTTGCTTGCTCTTAGAAATCTGCCTCAAGGAAAAATATCTTGTGTGTTAATGTATATATGTTCATAAAGATATTAATTACAGTATTTCATATAATAATATCAATAGTAGAATAGTGGGTAATGTAAAAATGTTATAAATAAATGGAAACATACAAAGTATGTGTAATGCTAACTAACAAGTTAAGACTATGGACCTCTTGAGGCTGGAGAGATGGCTCAGTAGTTAAGAGCACTGGCTGCTTTTACAGAGGACCCATGTTCAGTTCCTAGCACCTACATGGCTGCTCACAGCTGTCTGTAACTCCAGTTCCATGAGTTGTGACATCCTCTTCTGGCCTCTGCAGACATCAGGCACATACATGGTACACAAACATGCATGCAGACAAAATAAAAATTAATGAGTATTTTTAAACTATTATGGACTTCCTCCCTGCCTTTTTTTTCTGCGTTTTTCTGCACTTTTCCAGTTTCTGTGTTTTTCTACACTTTTCCAGTTTCTACCCTAAAGCAGATTCATTGCCAGTTAGAAAGAGAAATCAGTAAGTGTAGCTTGGCTTGTTCTCTAACTGTACTGTACTGTTTTGTTTTTTTTTTCTTAATACAGATTATTAATTTTTTTCCCCCTCCACAGTGCTGTTAGGGGTTGAATCCAGGGCCTCAGAAATATGCTAAGCAAATGATGTGTTGTAACAGCTGTACCCTCAGCCCAGTAACTTCTTTTTGAGACGGGATCTTACTGTGCATCCTGAGCTGGTCTTGAACTCAAAATGTAGCCTTAACTGGCCCCAAACTCATAATCCTCCTGCCCCAGCCTCCTGAGAGCTGAGGTTACAGGTATGTGCCATTTGCCTGCTGCTAGTGTCCTTTTTATGAAAACTATGTACCTTTATATTTTTTAGTATTCATGTTTACCTCAGTTTGCATCTGTAAAAATTACAAGCCAGAAAAATTCACTAGTGATTGTCATCTTAAGTTTTCAATCTAAAGCTGTTTTCAGATGAAATTTCTCCACTGTTTATTTCTTTCGTAGATTTGGGGACGCTGTAAAAGGTAATTTGGTTGTAGGCACCTTATCTTGGCCATCCCCATGGGTGATTGTTATTGGCTCCTTCTTTTCAACATGTGGGGCTGGACTTCAGAGCCTTACGGGTGCACCCAGGCTGCTTCAGGCTATTGCCAAGGATAACATAATACCATTCCTTAGGGTGAGTGACACTTTGTTGTGCTCTCTTCCTTTTTTCCAGGTCTTATGAAAAATGTTATCTTTTTCAGCTTAAGAATTGGGAGATCAGATCATAAATGTTGAGACATGTAGAGTTTTAGTAGAAGGCCCTCAAAATCCTTTGTGTGTGTTTATATATGATTGCTGTAAAGTTGTTCTTATTTTCAGATGTCTGAAACTGGAACATTGTGTCAGTGCCCTGGGTCTGATGTTTTTCCTCATGTGTACAGGTTTTTGGTCACAGCAAAGCCAATGGGGAACCTACCTGGGCCTTACTTCTAACTGCTGCCATAGCGGAGCTAGGAATTCTCATTGCCTCCTTGGATCTCGTGGCCCCAATTCTTTCCATGTAAGATCAACTTACTCTTTTCAACTATGGTTGCTTAATGATATATAACATGATTTCCATTAGTCATATAAAAGTAGTGATAATAACAGTCTTGACCAAATACAGACTTCACTTCCCTTTAAAATTATTCCTGAGATGGGGCTGGAGAAATGGCTAAGTGGTTAACAGCATATACTGGGTCTTCCAGAGGAACTAAGTTCAGTTCCCAGCACCCATGTCAAGTGGTTCACAACCCCTTATAAGTATAGCTCCAGGGGACCTGACACCTCTCACCTCTGTGAGCACTCATGAACACACACACACACACACACACACACACACACACACACTCTTAAAATAAATCCTTAAAAGAATACTAGATGGGCAGTGGTGGCACATGCCTTTAATCCCAGCATTTGGGAGGCAGAGGCAGGCAAATCTCTGTGAGTTCAAGGCCAGCCTGGCCTATAGAGTGAGATCCAGGACAACCAGGGCGATACCGTGAAACCCTGTCTCGAAAAGAGAGAGAGAATACTTCTGAGAAGTTTTATGTCAGGCTAACTTTCATAAATGACTGATGTTATGGGAGGAGGAGGGGTTCACCTGTATGACTTGTAAAGTTACTTGTGTCCATCTCCTTTTCCTCCTGTTTCTTCTATTTTTTTTTTAAGTACTGGCATTTGAACCCAGGGCCTTGTATGCACCAGGCATGCTCTCTATGAAATGCATCTCTCTATGAAGTTCATCCTCCAGCCCCTGCCTTTATTTTATGAATCATTAGCAATTGATTTCACTGTTGCCATATATTCATTTACCTATGACATACTGACGACTTGCTGTCCACCTGACACTGTAACAAGCTGGGAATATAAGTGTATAAGGCAGCCGGGCGGTGGTGGCGCACGCCTTTAATCCCAGCACTCGGGAGGCAAAGGCAGGCGGATCTCTGAGTTCGAGGCCAGCCTGGTCTACAGAGCGAGATCCAGGAAAGGCACAAAGCTACACAGAGAAACCCTGTCTCAAAAAAAAAACAAACAAACAAACAAAAAGATGTATTAGGCATGTGGTCTCAAGGAACGGTTGGTAGATAAGGAAGCCAAGAATTCCCCCACATATTGCAATGAATGGTGGATGGTAAAGGGAAGCTCTGGGGCCACGAAACAGGGCACCTGAATGGAGAGGGTTCCTGGAGAAGTGACAAGGAGGGTGTTTCTTAGCCTGCAGTTACAGGGATTCAGTGCCCCCTTCTGGCCTCTGCAGTCACTAAGCACTGTGTGTGTGCTGCAAAACACCATACACATAAAGATAAATGAATCTTTACTTAGGATGGTGGTGCACACCTCTGAATTCCAGCTCAGGAAGCAGAGACAGAAAGATCTTTGTGAGTTTGAGGCCAGTCTAGTCTATATATCTAATCAATGAGTTCCAGGACAGCCAAGGTTTCATTAAAAGAGACTCTGTCTCAAAAAAATAAAATAAAAGGTGGTATGTGTGTTGGGGAGGACTAGAAGAGGACAGTATTGAGATGGAAGTGGCGGGGGAAAAAGAAGTGAAAGTCTAAAAAAGAAGACGAAGAGTTTCGGAGAGTTTGAAATAGGCAGAACCATAGAACTTGATAGTTAAATTTGGAGGAGAATTAATAAGGAAGCAGAAATATGAATTAGTCCCTGAACATCTTGGTAAAGAATGGTTGTGCCAGGCCAGAGAGATGCTTTAGTGATTAAGAGCACTGACTGCTCTTTCAAAGGACCTGGGTTCAATTCCTAGCACCTACGTGACTGCTCACCATTTAATGTATTCCAGTCCCAAGGGTCCAGCACCCTCTTCTGGCCTCCACATGCTAGAAGCACACACATCATACACAGACATGGATAGAGGAAAAACACCCATACACAATTTAAAAAAAAAAAAATTAAAAAGAAGATTTTTAGCCATCGGCCAAAAGAGAGAAAACAGAAAAATGAACAGGTTTGCAAGGAACAGTTTTTAAGTTTGTTTACTTCCTGTTTGATAAATGGTTGGTGGTCTATAAATAGGATTTAGTAGCACAGAAGCCTCCAATTATTTAAAGTAGCCTCACAGAATGATTTTATAATAATTCCTCTTACTGTTTTTATCCCCCAAGGTTTTTTCTCATGTGTTACCTCTTTGTGAATTTGGCATGTGCCTTGCAAACATTACTCCGAACCCCAAACTGGAGGCCCCGATTCCGCTACTATCACTGGTGAGTTTCCATCTTGTTCCTCATCTTTCTAGAAACCTAGGGTATTCTGGATTCTCACTACAATTTTTTTATGGGCCAGCCATTCCATACTATTTCAATGTTCAGTTGTCGCTTGAATTTCTTCTTTCCTATTCTTTCATAACTGTATATATCACTTTATAATAACTTACAACATCCACAGAACCATGAAGTGCTTCGTCTTTAAGGTTCAAACCTTCCCTTTGCATAGCTACTTTTCTGTTCTTTCTTAGCTGAGCACTGGATTTCATCCCTCCTTATCTCTACCTTTATATTCTCATCAATTTTCGTTCTCACAGTTATCAGAATTTCATTTAGTAATTAAGAATGTGAGCTGTGAAGTTAGGTAACCCAAGTCCTTTATTTACCTTGATATTTTCTAGCCCTGTAATCTGCATGAAAGCATATAACCTCATGGGATCTCATTTTACTAATTCATAACAGGGAGTAATGCATCTAAAGTGCAATGCTGGTACACAGTAAAGCTCTCAATGAAAAGCTGTGGTACCGCAGTAAAGTCTTGTAGGTTCTGATAATGTATATCTCAACTGGTTTTAACACCTCCCATCCTCCTTGGAGCTGTAACATTGGTTAAAAGTTGTGGTGAACATTTTTGGTGTTATAGCTTAATCCCCAAATTAACAATACTTTAACATTCATCACAGAGCTAGAAAGGTGATTCTGCACACAAAAGGCTTCAGTAATACATTGTCTTCAGTAATACATTGTCTACATAATTTATTTGCTCAAAACAGTCATTTCCTACCATTTCTCTTATGTGCTATAAAAAGCTAACGACAGCTTCTCAACAGTGGACTCTGCACTTATGGGGAATTAAATGCCATAAAAATATTAGGAATATTTACATAAGAATAATTTAACATCCCATTTCAGATTCTTGACTGTGTTCAATCCCTGCTTTTCCTAATAAGTGTTTTTTGTCTTTGTGGGTGATAACATTAGCACTCCTCTTTATATTTATGATTGTCCAGCAGCAAGAAGCACCCTCTGTTACAGAAGGCACAGGGTTCACTCTATATGGGCTGGGTGTAAAGGCTCAGTGGTAGATGGCCCTGCCTACATGTGCAAGGCAGTAGGTTTGAGCCATCATAGCACCAGAAAGAAGAAGAGAAAAAGAAAGAGCCATTGCCACAGCTTCCAAGGCATATGATGGTTTTTTTCTAATAATTATTTTCATTATATTTAACATAAGTTTTGTCTATAATTGACTGGAAAATTTCCAAGCCCCACCATAGTCCAGGACGCATCTCCTAGAACTGGTGGCTTTCCTTGCTGCTTAGAAAGACACTTGTTGATTTATATTTTTGTTTTTCATTTTCTAGGGCCCTCTCTTTCATGGGAATGAGTATCTGTCTAGCTCTGATGTTCATTTCTTCCTGGTATTATGCCATTGTAGCCATGGTAATAGCTGGCATGATCTACAAGTACATTGAGTACCAAGGGTAAGTCTGAATTTTACCTGGATCACTGCTGAAAAGGTGAAGAATGTCTGATTTGGCCATGCATGGTGGCACTCGCCTGTAGTCACAGTACTCTGGAAGCTGAGGCAGGAAGATTGAAAATTCAAAGCCAACCTGGGCTACATATCAAGATTCTGTCTCACCAAAAAGAAAAAAAAAAATGCAGGGCTGGAGAGATGATGGCTCAGTGGTTAGTAGTTTGATTCCAAGAACCCATCAGGCAGTTCATAACCACCTGCAACTCCAGCCTCAGAGGATCCGACACCTGTTTTGGCCTCCAGAGACACTTGAACATGCATGAGCATATCTACACAAAGATGCATACACATAAATAAACGTTTAAAAATACAACACAAAGTAAACAGCTTAACTAAACTTTTCAAGCAAGGGATAGTCTGAAATGCAATTAATCCTGAATAATGTCAAAACAACCAAAAACTCAGCTTCCAAAAAGTGGAAATAAATTATATTCTGATTCCAAAGATTACTTTGTACTTTCCATTATTTTCAAAATCACAATCACAATTAATTTCTTAATCTGAATTGATATTCCACATAGTTGCTTTTGAATAGATACACAGGGGGTTAAGTGAGTAACCCTGCCAGCCTGTTTTGTGGACCATCTGTAATTTAGGGTGGTCAGTCTCACAGTGAGTTCCTCATACTAGTAAGGGACGGTAGATAAACTACAACCATGAGTTTTAATCTTCTACCTTGTACACATTTTACTATTAGATTCAGAAAAACCTGAGGTTTTTTGTTGTTTTTTTTTTGTTTTTTTTTTTGTTTTTTTTTTTTTTTTAACTTCCTCTCACTGTGGTATAAATTGACTGCTCCTCTTTTCTCCCTTTTCTCCCAGGGCTGAGAAAGAATGGGGCGATGGTATCCGTGGGCTGTCCCTCAGTGCAGCTCGCTTTGCTTTGCTCCGCCTAGAGGAAGGACCTCCTCACACTAAAAACTGGAGGTAAAGCAGTCAGCAGAGCTTAGTGGTGTTTGCACATCACTACCACACACAGCTGTGCTTTCTTGATCACCAGAAAAAGAAATCATGTGACTCAAGGAACTGGTATCAAGTTTTGAACTATCCCAAAACCTTGTTGCCTTACTTATTGTTATGTATTTATTGTTTGTTGTTGTTATTCTTTGAAGACTGGTCAATTTCAGACAATACTGAGAACATTTGAAATAACTCAGAACCCTCCTTTACCATTCCTCTGATTCCATCCTTCTGTGAAGTTAAATGTTTTGTAAAGACCTCTGGAATAAAGGATGAAGTTGCCGTCTGTTTCCCATGTCTAAGTGTCTGCTCCCTCTCCTCTACACAGGCCTCAGTTGCTCGTCCTGCTGAAGCTGGATGAAGACTTACACGTCAAGCATCCTCGCCTCCTCACCTTTGCCTCCCAGCTCAAGGCAGGAAAGGGGCTCACTATTGTGGGCTCTGTCATCGTGGGGAACTTCCTGGAGAACTATGGTGAAGCTCTGGCTGCAGAGCAGGTAAGGAGCACAGTCCGCCGACCCACATTTCCCAAGCATTGTGTGCTCTAGTGGCCTACAAGAAGACAACACTACTCTCAGGAAAGAGCGGTGGTTCTCTCCCCAAGTGGTAGACCTTTTTGTGTTAGCATATAATAAAGGCTGGAAAATCCTTTTTTTTCTATTTATTTAAAATGTTTCTGAGCCTGCTATGGTGGTGCATGCCTTTTAATTCCAGCACTTGGGGATGCAGAAGCAGGTGGATTTCTGTAAGTTCAAGGCCAGCCTGGTCTTTGCAATGAGCACCAGGACAGCCAGGACCCTGTCTCATTAAAAAAAAAAAAAAAAAAAAAGCTGTTCTGTATGTAAGAGATTGCTGAGGAAATCATGGAGGACATTAAAGCATTTGAATGGTATAATAGATGTAAAAAAAAATCAGTTTAAAAGAATATATTTGTGTGTTTGTTGAACATAAGGTTCAATAATATTTTTTAAAGATTTTTCAACTTTATGTCACAAAGCTATAAGCTAAGTTCAGATAAGCAAGAAGCCCTCAGATTTCTGAGTTATACCTTTCCCTGTGTGAACTAGGCCTCCAGCTTGGTGCTGGCTTTTGAACAGTTATGATCCCCCAAACAGAAGGAGCCAGAGTAGATGTCTACTCTTCCCATTAAAGCATTACCCGTGAGATTATCAATAAACATCATTTCCGGTTAGATTCCAAACCCTGATCTGAAAGTACGAGAAATCATGTGAACGTTTATGTTCAGTTGTGGAGAAGGTTCCTGAATCTGATGACAGCGGTGGCGGAGGTGACTTTTCTCTTTACCATCTTTTGTATGGTGTCAAGAAAACTTCGTTTGCTACTCCTGATTAGCTTTGCTGAACAGGTTCTTCTGTGTTCAGAAAGAAGCCTGTGCTCTGCTCCTGTCAGTAAAAGGACTAATCCTGATGTTTGGAGAAACGTCAGCTGTGTTTCAAAGTGTTTACTGGATTTCATTGAAATACTTTGAAACTCTTAAAGAGTAGAAATCGAAGTTGGGCGTACATATTGCTCTTGCAGAGAACTTGAGTTTAGTTCCCAGTTTAGTTCCATGTTGGGCAGCTGATAATCATCTATAACTCTAGTTACAGGGAGTCCAACTCCCTCTTCTGTGTCCACTGGTACCTGCATTACCGCGCGTGCATGTGCACACACACACACACACACACACACACACACACACAGAATTAATTTTTCTTTTGTTTTTCGAGATAGGGTTTCTTTGTGTAGTCCTGGCTGTCCTGGAACTCACTCTGTAGACCAGGTTAGCCTCAAACTCCCAGAGAACCACCTGTCTCTGCCTTCCAAGTGCTAGGATTAAAGGTGTGTGCCATGACCGCCTGGCCATAATTAATTTTTAAAATTAATACTTTTTTTCAAACTAGAAATTCTGGGAAACATTAACCCAAATGACAAAAAAAAAATTTTTTTAAAAGCATATGGTTGCAAATGAAGATCCTTACCCTAGATAACCACTGACTTAATTTGTGTCTTTGAGACACAAATCATATCCATTTTGTACGTCATTATTCCCATTCCCCTTCCAACAAAGGAGTAGGGTAAGAGTAAATAGGCATGTGATACCACCTCTGAGTTAGCTTGACTAGATGCAGTACTAATAAATGCAGGTGTCCTCAGTCACCATTCCAATGTCAGAATGAATATAAGAACAAGAGAAGGGAAAAAGGGAAACTTTACCTGAAAAAATTTTGAAGTGAAACTTCAGGGCTCATCAGATTAGGTTTCATGAAAGATAAGTCGGCATGCCTAGGGTTAACAAGAGTATGGCGCTGACAGTCATGAACTTGCCTTGCCGATCAAGAAACCACATCCAGGAGCTGGAGAGATGATTCAGAGGTTAAGAGCACTGGCTGCTCTGCCAGAGGTCCTGAGTTCAATTCTCAGCAACCACATGGTGGCTCACAACCACCTATAATGAGATCTGGTGCCCTCTCCTGGCCTGCAGGAATACATGCAGACAGGAAATTGTATACATAATAAATAAATAAATAAATAAATCTTTGAAAAAAAAAAAAAGAAAGAAACCACATCCAGTGTTGACTGTTTGGACAGCCCTGTGTTCAGTGCTTCACCTGAAAAGGAAGCGAGCAGAACAGAGGAAAGGGAGGAGAAGTTACATGTGGACAGCCTGCTACCGAGATGAATGTAGGCCGTGAGCACATCTAAAGTCAGAACAAACAAAGATGACACTTCAAGGAAGCACATCTACCTTTGTGGACCTCTCTGTGGAGATAGTTACATAGAATTTGGAGAAAGATGGGAATACAGTAACAAAAAGGAATGATGAGTTCAAAGGTCCAGGCTAATGCAGTTGAAGTTTTGTATCTTTTTCAGACCATTAAGCACCTAATGGATGCAGAAAAGGTAAAAGGATTCTGCCAGCTGGTGGTGGCTGCCAAGCTGAAAGAGGGTATTTCCCACCTCATCCAGTCCTGTGGCCTTGGGGGCATGAAGCACAACACCGTGGTGATGGGCTGGCCCAATGGTTGGCGTCAGAGTGAAGATGCTCGAGCTTGGAAGACTTTCATTGGTACAAAATGTTCCCTCTCCTGACCTGAGGGCCAGAGGGGGAGCAAATTAAATCTGTCATCCTGACTCTATCCCAAAGTAGAGACTGCTGTGTTGAAGCACGCTATTAGAAAGCCACCTAAAAACTCATAATTACCTGTGTTACCTGCCCTCTCTGCCTTTACATTTATGTTCACAAATTATTTGTCTAGGTCAGGTCTCATCTATTGTTATTTTCATTTGTCATTTTTCATTTTGATGTCCTCACAGGAACTAGAAGGATTGTCTTTCATGAGACTCTCCCAAATTCATACTTTAAATACGTAGTATCCTTAGTTTCCTACCATGTTTCTCCGTTCAGTTACTAGCTCTCAAGACTTCCCCCAGTGACCTCTGTCCCTTAGAAAAGTGTGATGTATTATGTCAGTAGGACATACTGTTCAAAGAAATGTCAGTGAGCTTTACCTTCCTTTCCTAAAATGGTAGGAAGCAAGGAAAGTCCAGCAGTTCTTGTTCGTGGATCCCAGTCTTCTCTTCTCTCCACAGGCACAGTTCGAGTGACAACTGCTGCCCATCTAGCCCTGCTGGTGGCTAAAAACGTCTCCTTCTTTCCCAGCAATGTGGAGCAATTTTCTGAGGGCAACATTGATGTGTGGTGGATTGTTCATGATGGGGGCATGCTCATGCTGTTACCCTTTCTCCTGAAACAGCACAAGGTATTCTGGACCACTCTCTTTAAAAGCGTTCCCTCGTGCTGTCCTGGTTCGCTAGATGTACTGTTATTATTTAACTGTGTAGTGGTGGGACTTAAAATCTGAAGAGATGGGGCTTATCCTTGGCTGTCCCATCATCTCACCTTCCTAGCTTCAGCCTTATGAGAAGTAGAGTGGGTTTAGGTTGTTTTTTTGTTTTGTTTTGTTTTTTGGTTTTTTTTTTGTATGTTATACCAATCCACCTTAAGTGAAATCCAACAAGTTTACAAAAATTCCGTATGAGTGTTCAGAGCCAAAAAAAAAAAAAAAAAAAGGGGGGGGAATGCATTAGTCTCAGGGATAAATATGTGTATGTTGTGCATATATGAGCTCATTCTCTGATAAGTTTGTATGGTATCATTGTTATGCTGTCTGAATAAGCACCCAGTGTATGCTGATGAGGTTATGTAGATGTGTTTTACCCTCCCCCATAGGCAGCAACTTGGGTGTCCTCTAAATCACTTCTAACTTCATTATCTGGAGGTAGCATTCTATCCCCCAGATTGATAGTCAGTCTTACATACTGTCTTCCTGCATCCTGAGGATGGCGACTACAAGCA
Source organism: Peromyscus eremicus (assembly GCF_949786415.1). Lineage (NCBI taxonomy): Eukaryota > Metazoa > Chordata > Mammalia > Rodentia > Cricetidae > Peromyscus > Peromyscus eremicus. The sequence continues at coordinate 86,428,605 of NC_081419.1, forward strand.
CTATTTGTCCTACCCATGCTGACTTAAACCATTCACCAGTGGTGGTCAGCTCGATCCTCAGTCCCTCTGTCTTTCCAAGGATTTTACAAGTTATATGCCAGGAGTCAGGGACAAAGACCAATTTCACAATATGACATGAGCAAGTTTTTTCTTGTAGCAGAATTAAGAACTTAGAGCCAGGAATGGTGAAACATGCTGGTAAGCCCCACCACTCAGGAGGCCAAGGTAGGAAGATCAGAGTTCAAGGCCAGCCTGAGCTAGTGTGTTAACTTAGATGTACTTAATGTGTTGCTTAGTCAATCTTTTACACTACTACAAAAATGAATCAAGCAGGAGGCAGGGAACAAAATACTTGACACTACACTAAGGTCATTCTAGGCACAAATGTCTCGTTTTAGGAAATCACTTTTTCCCTTCTTGCACCTAATTTTCCATGTACACGTGGTATTCCATCAGGTATGGAGAAAATGCAGCATAAGGATCTTCACAGTGGCCCAGCTCGAAGACAACAGTATCCAGATGAAGAAGGACCTGGCCACCTTCCTGTACCATCTGCGCATTGAGGCAGAAGTGGAAGTGGTGGAGATGGTGAGGAAGTGGAGTTTGAAATAGAAGAGAACACCACTCCCTCAACCCCAGCTCTCTTCCTAGAATCTAGTCTGGGATATTACTTAGTTATAAATGTGTGGTTTAACCCCCTAAGCCTAACAAAACCCTAATTTATTGACCTAAGTAAGTAGGATGCGTAAATGTTTGAGATTGATATTTTTTTTTGCTTTCTTTATAAAACTATCTAAATTTTTATTACATTGCATGTGTGTGCGCGTGCATGCGTGCGTGCATGCGTGCATGCATGTATGCATAAGTCAGAGGACAACTTACAGGAGTCAGTTCTTTCCTTCTATCATGTGAGTCTCTGGACCCAAATTTGAGGCATCAGACTTGGCAGCAAATGCCGTTACTCACTGAATCATCTTCCTGCCCCTGGGGTTGCTTTTTATTTGCTTTGTTATTTGTTTATTACACAGCTCATACATATGTATACATATATATGCACATGTGCATATATATATATATATATACACACACACCAAATTCTTAGATGCTTAATATGTTTATTTAATTCATGTTAAAAAAAATCACACTAGTGGGCTGGAGAGATGGCTCAGTGATTAAGAGCACCAACTGCTCTTCCAGAGGACTCGGGTTCAATTCCCAGCACCCACATGGCAGCTAACAACTGTCTATAACTCCAAAATCTGACACCGTCATACAGACGTACATGCAGGCAAAATGCCAATGCACATAAAAATAAATAAATTATAAAAAAATCACACTAGTTTTATGTGGAAAATACAAACTACAGTGTTTTGTTTCAAGGAAACAAATATGATTAAATTATAGAAAATACGTAGTGACTCTGTATTTAATCTACATCCCCCAAACCATGTGTCCTTATATCTCAAGACTGAACAGAATAGGAGTGAAAGGTTGATATGGTGACAGTTTTTCTGAATTGGTCAGCGTGTGAAAATAAAAATGTGTAGTTAACACGTCTGTGTGCCTACTTTGTGTGTGTCCGTGACAGCATGACAGTGACATATCTGCCTATACGTACGAGCGCACCCTGATGATGGAGCAGAGGTCCCAGATGCTGCGGCACATGCGCCTCTCCAAGACAGAGCGCGACAGAGAGGTGAGAGCTTGCTGTCCTTCCCAGTCAGTTAAAGCATGAGGAAAGAACAGGAAGAGTAACTGTTTGACCTTCCCCAGGCACAGCTGGTGAAAGATCGAAACTCAATGCTACGCTTAACTAGCATCGGGTCTGATGAGGATGAAGAGACAGAAACGTACCAGGAGAAGGTACACATGACTTGGACCAAGGATAAATACTTGGCATCCCGGGGGCAGAAGGTCAAGTCAATGGAAGGATTCCAGGACCTACTTAATATGCGTCCGTAAGTGTTTCCACTCACAAGCTTACCCTATAATACAGTATCCTAGACAGTGGTACAGATGTGACTGTACCTGAACACAGTCACGTAGGATGGGGTGTTCATCAAGCTGATTTAGGCTAAATAGCTGATTTAAGCTATTTATTGTTTGCCTGTGAAGATTAATTCCCAATTAAACATGGGATACAAGCTAACCATCCTCCACATTGTTTCTATATTATTTGTCTATTACTATAAAATAAACAAACAGAATGAGAAAACCAGGCCATTGAGATAATAGCTTGTTGCCAAGCCTTAGGTCCCAAAAGTTGGTGGAAGGAAAACCACTCCCAAAAAACTGCGTACACATACACACAATGAAATCTTTAAAAAAAAAATTTTTAAAGAGTAAGAAAACTAGAGATGTTAATACAGCAAAGAAATTATTACATTGTCCATAGTCAAGTGAAAAGGCTCTAGGCATCAAAACAAAGAGTACTTATAACTGGTTTTCTCTTTGACTTAACTATCTTATTTCTTCCCCACTCAGGGACCACTCCAATGTGAGACGGATGCATACAGCAGTGAAGCTTAATGAAGTCATAGTTAACAAGTCCCATGAAGCAAAACTGGTCTTGTTGAATATGCCAGGACCACCCCGAAACCCTGAAGGTGATGAAAACTGTATCCTTCCAAGAATGAAGCTGCCAATAGGGGAAAAAAAAAAATCTTCTTAGCCTGTTATTAGACAGTCAGTGGCTAAAGTCAGTCTGTTCTCCACTTTCCCTGAGCTTAATGCCATAGGAAGGGATGCTTCTAAAGTTGTGAAACTAATTGATTTCCTCTCAGGAAGCTGGGGCAGGGAGTTACTATGTTCTCTGAATCCCATGTATACCATGATTCCTAGTTTTCAGCGATAAATCTAGAACAGAACCCACATCCATTCTCCTTTCAGGATCCTCTGCAGAGCCATCTTTTGGATGGAGTTAGGGGAGAAGCACTTGAGATGGGACTTCATAACAGAAATGAGAAAAAGGCATAAGGATTCTTCTTTACCCAGGGTTGTTTATGGGAACCCTCCAGCCCTGCAGTGACACAGACTGACCCATTCTTAGAAGCACCATTGAGGAAAAGGGGGATGGCTTATTAATGAAAAAAAAAAAAAGGCATGAAAATCTGACTCTTGCAGCTTCACTTAGAAATTCTGTAGGTTCTCTCTAGAGATCTTTTGAGGTATTTTTTTAGCCCTTTTATTTTTTGGCATTTTTGTCAAAAGAATAGAATATTATCAGTTCTAGTTTTCATTTTTAATTGTATATGCATACACAGGTACATTTAATTGTATATAATACACCACAGCATGTAAAGGTCAGAGAGCAACCTTTGAGAGTCAATCAAACACAGGTCATCAGGCTTGCACAGCAAGTGTCTTTACCTACCGCCCCCCCACCCACACACACAAACACACACAGTTGAAGCCCTTTTTTCATGGGTCTGTTGTGAGGGAGATCTGCTCCCTCTTTTTCCCCCAGGGTACTCTTGAGGAAGGAGAAGTGAGAAATTTGTAGATAGAAGTATAGACAGAGAGACAGTTAGAAAAAATAGGATAGGACTGGAGAGATGGCTCAGCTGTTAAAGGCTAGGATCACAACCAAAACTGTAAGAAAACATAAGATAGCTCGGGAGGGCCTGGATCCTAATCCACCACCCCCTTCTGTCTCTACTAAAGGGCTTTTTAAAGGAATGCCAAGGGATAAGGCAAAAGACACCCCCCCCCAAACAGCCAAGTGTAGACTGTCCCCAACACCTGGTGTACATATGTGGTCCAGGCATCTCCTAATGCAGCCCTGCTGTGTAAAGCAAGCTCCGATCTCACTAAAATCCTCTGTAGACTCCCACACTTTTTCCTTGCATGTGTGCTCATGGAAGTCTGAAAAGGGTGTTGGATTTCCTGGACCTGAATTACAGATGGTCATGAGCCACTACATGCATGCTGGGAACTCATAACCTGGGTCCTCTGCAAGAGCATCAAGTGCTCTTAACCACTGAGACATCTCTCTAGTCACTTAAAACTTTTTATTTATGCCAGGCAATGTGACTCAACCTTTATCCCAGCATTCAGGAGGCAGAGGCAGGCAGATCACAATGAGTTCAAGGCCAGTTTAAGTCTAGGTACTGCGTTTCAGGCCAGCTAGTGTTACACAGTGAGAGTTTCTCTCAAGAGTATTTGTGTGTGTATTTATGTGTGTGTTCTCCTGACTCATTCCAAAGAATTGAACTCAGATTGTCAGGCTTGTACAAATTCTTTCAATAGCTGAGCCATCTCACTGTTTACCCAGTTTTAAATCACATTTAGAAAATAACAAGTAAGGGCTGGGGCTATCACTCAGTGGTAGAATATTTGCTTAACATACATGAGACTCTTGGTTCAGTTCCCAGGACTTGGAGGTAAGGAGGGAGGAAACAAACGAGAATATCTTATATTAAATATGCAAAGAGTCTAGATCCAAGGATTATTCCATAGGTTTAAAACTGAATCCAGTTCTGGGTTTGGTGGTGCAAGCCTGGGATCTCAGCTACTTAGAAAAAGTGAGGAAGGTCTGTCTGGGTGCCAGAGAGAATCAAGACCAGCCTGGGCAACTTAGGGAGACCATTTCTGAATTTCAAAAAATTAAAATCAGAGCAGGTGAAACAGTTGCACACGGGGTGTTTGCCTCGCATGCACAAGGCCCTAGTTTTAATGCATAGCACTGCTGAAATGAATGGGTGGGTGGGTGGGTGGGTGGGTGGGTGGGTGGATAGATGGATGTTGAATCCAAAGGTCAGGGTTTTCCTATTCTAAGTATATAATTATTAAGAGAAGTGTGCTGAGTTTGCAGTCCAGTGATCAAACAAACTTAGATTACTGATGCCAGGTCATAAAGTGTACTATTCATCTGCCTGTTTCCTTGACAACTTCTGAAGACATGGAATTCCTAGAAGTACTCACCGAGGGATTAGAGCGAGTCCTCCTTGTCCGGGGTGGTGGCAGTGAAGTAATCACCATTTACTCATAATCAGCTTGTGGAAGATTCTGCTTGGTCTTACCTTCCCTAAAAGACTCATCGTCCACAGAGAGGACAGCTCTTTCCTACCACTCCCACTCGATTCTTGCGGAGCTGAGCCCCAACTATGCTCTTGGCTGCAACACGATCTGCCATCCCAGCAGAAGTAAATATTCCCTCAACATCAGAATGGTCAAGTCCTAAAAGCTATTTCTATGGCAGGAGAAGGCAAGTCAAAATTAACAAGCTAAGCCAAAGGGAACCTTTGTCACTGCTGAAGGTAGTTAGTAAAACGTGTGCTAGAAATTTAACTAAAAATGAAAAACAAGTTAATATATGAATCTCAGAAGCACGGTTCAATGATGGCACGAGAGAGGTAACAGCCAGTCAGCCTCACCTTAGTAAAAAATGAGCGGCCAAGTAAATGTTACCATTGTGGAGATAGTATACTAATATACAAAAACCTGAAAATAGCTGCAGCCTCTACTTATTCAAAAGTCTGATCCCCCAGATACTAAGTTTTATTGTCTGTACTGTGCCACTATATTTCAACGGTCTTTCTTTAAAAACCCATTCTGTGGTTGTAATGTAGACAGTGTTACCATGGAAAATGTTTTTTGAAAGGTGAAATGTTTTTCAGGTTCTCAAATGGCTGGGCTAATGGGATTCCAGAGAGGACTATTAAAATGTGCAGAAACAGAGTCTGTGGTTAGCTCTGCAGCACAAAGCTCACAAGGTATTATCTGAGAAATGTAGGTTGTTATGCAGCTTAACCAGGAGGGTCTCTTCTTCCATCCTTAGTAGGCACTGCTTTAAACAAACAAACAAAAATTGTAAGAAAGAGACACTAGGACAGTGTACTGCCACCTCTTGAGGGCTCCCGGCTTTAGAGGGCTTCAGTAGTGGAACTGGGCATGTGAGAGCCATACCCTTCACACGGTGCCAAAATCATCTGTCTAAGTGGCAGACAGGTTTGCATTGGCCTGACGTTAGCAGCTTTTCTTTCACAAGAAATCAATCTGTGGCCTCTTCACCAAAGCCATAGTGAAGACTTGAGGTACTCGCCTCCATGCCCAGAGCTGAGCTTTCCCCGTCAATGTTATTCTTCTGACTCCAGAAACTTGGCTCTGAACCGAGTGCTTCCCTGAGCCAATGATCTGCTGTCAAGTTTTGTTTTCAAAAAGCTTTAAATGTGCCAAGGAAATACTTGTGTAAGGTCAGCTTCTTTTTCTAATTTATTGGTCATGAAAACCTAGCTTACCAGCATAGGAAGTTTTTGTGGCTGAGCAGTAATTCCAAGTATGTGAAAATTTCATATTCTTTACAAGATAGTTAAGAAACTGTCTTCTTGCTTACATACATGGCTGCTTTTAAATTCCCATTTATTTATGGTAAATTGTGCTGTGCTACATACCCTGTAGGACATGGAACACCTGGAATTCAACCCCAGAGACAGAAGAAAACCCTCAAACATGGTTTAAGAAGCTGAGTCATAGGATTTGTTCTTCATCCCCCAGGCCCACTCAAGGTAGCAGAGAGGATCCAGAATCTTTTCCTGCTCCTCCCTGCATCGGGTAGAAGAAACTGTTTACAGTTCCCTTTCCAACACTCCATTGCATAGTTGAGTTAGTCCCCTAGGCTCCAAGGTGTTAAACACCCATTCTGTAAAAGCCAGCCTGCCCAGGAACTGCCTGACACATCTACCCCTGACCATGATACCACCTTTTCCCATATTAAACAAATATGGGCAGAGAATAAAGTTAACGTTAAGAAAGGCTGTTTGTGGTTAGAGCTATGTAAGAATCTTTTAAAGGGTAAGAGAATTAGTAGCTATTAATATAGCTATTACTTCAGTCCCTAAAACATAGAAATCACTGTTACATGGAAAAATGGTTATTAGGCCAGATTTATACTCATCTCTGTCTAGAGCATTTCATGTCTATGTGTTGCTTATGTTGTCTGTCTGCGAAGTGTCTTTATCTCTTTTAATCACTGCAAATAAAGCAATACTGAAAACTTGAGAGAAAATGCACCTTAGGGGAAGGGGCCAAATGTTTCTAGAGGGAAGAGAAAGATCTTCTCCTGCCTTCTTATAAGACCCAGCTTTTGTGTCTTATCTGTGAGTTTAGCAGGGCAGGCTGTAACATTCACTCTCCCCCAACTGGCCCTCAGCCTTTCATAGCTGTCTTAAAAGCTGGAGTTTGAACTGCAGGCCTGCTTGACAGGTGCCAGCTTCCTCATGGCAGAGGAAAAGTCACTGCTCTTCATCTTCTGTTGCCTCCTATTCTTGTGGCCCCAAGGATCCCTCCAATCCTCATTCCCCCTAAATGTTAAAAAAAAACTTATTGTGGATATTAAAATAAGTTACACTGTAAGTATATTTACATGCTCTTTTTTTTCTGGTTTATTTTTCATCATGTATAATTTGAATCCAGCATTAGTTTCTCACATCTTGCAGAAAATGTCTGATATAGAATTTTTGTCTCTGCTTATGCGATATAGAAGTGAAATATTAACAGATTTAAGGGGAACTTGAGAAACTTTTAAAGCATTGTTCTCGACTGTTTAATTTATTGAAAGAAGATGCTGCTACTCAGCAGCTGCTATTCTTTTGTTTACATAGAGTCTGGTTTTGTTTTGCTCTGTGCTGGGAACATAAATAAAGTTTTCTACATTATTTTCAGTCAGAAGTTGTGCTACAGTTTCTTTTCTGCCGTAACATGCTGCACATTGTCCTTGTAGAATCTCTCATCACAGAAAAAAACTGCAGACCTTCTGGTACTTCTCAACATGCGTGATTATTTTAAGTGATCATACTTAGGAGCTGTGAGCTTAGAGTGCAAATGAGGCCCATGCAAACAAGGCCTATATACATAGACACCAGGTGCTGCTTTCTCGGGTTCACAAAAGTAATCCTCCACCACTGAACTCCATTCTCTAAAAAAAGAAACAGCAAAGAGGTGAATGATGCATAACTTACTCAGTTACCTAATCACAAGCTCTGCCATACTTCTACATACTTTGTAACTTCTAAACTTCTAATGCTTTTTTATTACTTAAGATGTGAACTCTTGGGCTGGAGAGATGGCTCAGCGGTTAAGAGCACTAGCTGCTCTGCCACAGGTCCTGAGTTCAATTCCCAGCAACCACATGGGGGCTCACAACCATCTGTAATGAGATCTGGCACCCTCTCCTGGCCCGCAGGAATACATGCAGACAGGAAATTGTATACATAAGATGTGAACTCTTGGGCCAGCTAGAGGCCTCAGAGTTAGGGCACTTGCTGCCAAGCCTGGTAATCTGAATTCAATTCCAAAAACCCATAAAATAGAAGGAGAAAACCAACTCCTGCAAGTTGTTCTGTAACCTCCACAACACAGACAGAGGCATGCAATAAAAATGTAAAAATAAAGCTTTAAAAAAGAAAAATAAATGAACTCTCAACACCAACTCTAACTCCCTACCCATCAAATGAACTAGTTATTCACCATACACCCCATCTGCCTGAAATTTAACATTAACCTTACCTCAGGGGGCTCAATAAAGGCTAGCCAATCTGATGCATGAGTAGGCAACAGTCCCATGGATTGGCACTTGTAAACAGCCAATGCCAAACCCATCAAGTTCCCAATGAGATAGACCAAACCTTGAAGAAACTTCTGACTTGAACTCTCTAGCATCTTGAAAGCTGTTGGGATAACAGACATTGTCAAAACCTTTTTTCTCCCAATAGGCATGAAAGCAACCACGAATTTATACATACAAACCTGAAAGAAGATTGTAAATAGTATCACTCCAAGTAAACAGAAAACTACACACCATTTTCTTTTCATGCCACCACTACTACCACCACCACCCTGCACACCCTCTAGCCAAAAATATACAAAAGTTTGCCTTCAATCTTTAGCACCCAGGGAAGGTGCTATTTTTATGAATACTTACTGGCTGAAATGGCCATAAGTGCTTGAATGGGTCGCCAAGCCATCATACACACCATCATAGTAGGGAAGATGGAGATGGTATTGCCTGCCATGTACATGATGAAGAGGTTCATAGGAATCTGTTTGAGGGGACCCAGGGCGATGTCCCAGCAGCGCTAAAACAAACACACAGTTGAAACCTCTGATCACCGTATAACTGATGCTTAAGTCAGATGAACACAAGTTTCAATTCTCCGCTTGACTGAGCTGACTTTTCAGCTCACCACCACTTCAGGGTGCTACAAGTCCCTCTCCTTCTCTATGCTTTTCCCATACAAACTTTCCAGAGGGTCTTTTTAGTTTGTTTTTCAGAATGGTTTCTCTGTGTAGCCCTGGTGTCTTGGAACTCCCTCTGTAGACCATGCTAGCCTTGAATTCAGCAATCTGCCTGCCTCTCAAGTGCTGAGATTAAAGGCATGTACCACCACTGGCCATCAAGTTTTGAGAAGTTTATATATAATCTTTTTGTTCCTTGAGACCACATCTTGCTATGTCCAGGTTGACCTCCAACTTGAGATTTTTCTCATATCCTCCCAACTGATAGGATTGTAGATATGCATCACCACACCCAGCTAGAAATTCATAATTAAGAATGTGCGAGAAGACTCAGCATCTAGTTCATGAAAGTTAAACAAAGAACAAACTAAAGGATTTGAAGAAAAGAAAAAAGAAAAATTCATTAATAAGATAAAATCATCAAAGCTACACTTGTCTTTTTGCAAAAATTATATATTCAATTCTGGTAAATCTGATGACTTAGAAAGGAGAGAAGACAACTCATGTCCAGAAGGAAAGCGGGACAGCTCTATAGATCCTGCACATATTAAACTGGCCACATTATAAACTACTTTGACTATTTGAAATTTTAGGAAATGGATAAATTCCTAGAAATGTGACTTAACACAAATGGCATAAAAAAAGGAACAAATATAGTTCCATGGCAGTTAATAAAGCTGACCCTATAATTAAGCCAAGATGGCTTCCCTTGGCAAATTCTAACCATTTAAAGCTAAAAATAAAACTAAGTCTTAAACTCTTTTGGAAGGAAACAAAACTAAAAATTCTTTAAAAAAAACTCAAATCACATAAATACCCAAACCTTAAAAGACCATTATGAGAACTGGGAGTATGTGTGTGAATAAATAAATCTTACTTGTGAACTAATCTAAATGCAAAAATCCTGACAAAGGCATTGGAGAGATAGTTCAGTGTTTAAAAGTACTCGTTGCACTAGGTGACAGTGGCACACACCTTTAATCCTAGCACTTGGGAGGCAGAGACAAGGATCTCTGAGTTCAAGGCCAGCCTTATCTACAGAGCGAGATCCAGGACAGGCACCAAAACTACACAGAAAAACCCTGTCTCGAAACCGCCCCCCCCCAAAAAAAGTACTTGCTTCTGTAGTGGAACCGATGTTTGGTTCCTAGCACCCACATGGTGGCTCACAACCATCCACAACTGCAGTAGAGGATCTAATTCTTCTGACTTCTGAAAGTACCAGGTATACACATACAGGCAAAACACCAATATGCATAAAATGAATCTTAAAGAAAATAAATTTAATCCTAATAGTATTAGCAAAGTAAATCAATCTATATAAATATAACAACTATTTTGTTTATTCACATTAAAAAAGCCTTATTTGTAAATAATTTCTGTAGTGAGTAGCCATTCCAGCTTTGTTCTGGAAGTTCCAACCCCCATTGAGACTTCGGCAACTGTCACGCCTACAAGGCGGGGCCAAGGGAGGCGCCTGGGGACCCGAGATCTGGATCGGCGAACATTCCCTTGGTTCCAGGACCCTGGATGGTTGAGGTGGACAAAGCAGAGCTCCAGAGAACACCGCTGGACTGTGATACACCTTCCCCAGACCCCGCGACCTACCTATCCCTTAATTTGTAAGTTACGCCATTAAATAAATCTCCTTTTAACTACGTGGAATGGCCTAAATAAGTTCACCAACAAATTTCCTATAGACCATTCATAGAATGCAGAATTGTTATAAAAGTATTTTATGATCTGCCTTTTAAAAATCATGTCATTTAATAATTTACTGTAATGTAATAAGATAATACTTATAAAAAAATTATTAATGGCTCTATCATTTTCATATTGTAAAAACTGAATATATGCATTCCTTGGAATAAAAATCATGTGTTCAGCAATATTAAGGCTGTGAGAGAAATATAAAAAGGAAAGAAAATATCAAGTACCACTCTAAACACTCGGGACACACTTCTACTGTAAAATTCCTGCTAATATGCTTTACAAGAGTAATAAGACAGATGCTAAATAACAACATAATTACCATGAGATATATTTATAACACATAAAAGAAAGGATACAGAGTGCACAGGGAAAGACTTAATAACTATGTAACAGTAGAGAGACCCTAAAGGAAAAGAGTAAGCAATTTATAAAGGAATCCAGAGGAAAAGCATTCAAAAAATAGAGAACAAACACAAACAGCAGAGAATGGGAACTTGTCTGGCATCCTTAAAGAGCAACAAGGAAACCATGATGACTAGAGTGAATAAATGCAAAAATGATAGGCAGTAAGGCCAAAGATGCTACAAGGAGTGAGACGGGTGCATGCAGAGTTACGACGTATAATACTAAAAAGATTCTGGTTTGGTTTTATGCTGAATGAACATGGAATTACAGACTGATTTTGAGTAGGAGGGATTTGGCATGTTCTAAAGGGATCATTTTGATGGCTGTGCTTGGAGACTACAGGGGAAACAAAGTAGAAGGAGCAAGACCAGTTAGAACTCTATACAGAAAGGGATATTGGGATTTTGAGAAGGGGAGACTTGAATATAGCTTCTCTTTCAAAATGGTGGTGGTTTCATTTACAAAGCTCATCAAATTGTACCCTTTTAGATTAGAGGTTCCTAAGCAAGGGCAATTTGCCTTCTGGAAAACATTTGGTAATGCTGGAAACATCTTTAGTTCACACAATTGTGGAAAGAAATAATGGTGCCTAATGTGTAGAGATCAGGAGTACTGAATATCTTACAGTACCCAGTACAATTCCCCACAACAAAAAAGTACTTAGTCCCCAATAGATAACAGTGCTGAGGTTGAGAAACTATGTTTTATTATAAGTAGAGGAACAGAGGGACAGATGATAAATGATTTAGTTTACTACAAAAATCTAGATGCAGGATGGTGGTTAGAGATGGGATGATGTAACAGGTGAAGGCAGTAAGAAATGATAGCGGGATTGGGATTTTGTTTTTAAAGGTAAAAGTAACAAAGGGCTGGAGAGAGGGCTCAGCGGACCAGGATTCAATTCCCAGCACCCACATGGCAGCTTACAACTGTCTGTAACTCCAGTTCCAGGGGATCTGACACCTTCACACCAATGCACATAAAGTTAATTTTTTTTTTCCAAGTAATACAATATCCTAACAGACTGAAAGTATGTCAGGGAACTAGAGCAGGAAAATATGGCTTCAAGGGAAAGGTGTTGCCACCAATGCCATTTTTCAACCCATTTCATAAACTATTTTTTTTTTTCAATTAACCACTTTTGGTTCTTATATGTAAGACACTGTAATACGAATCTAAAGCAGTTTAGCTCCCGAACACTCAGGCAATGGCTATCTTTACCACTACTCCGGAGAGTAAGGTAAGACAGGGCTGGCCCAAATGCTACAGTAACATCTAATACCTCTGTACCTTCTCCACCAGGATCCGGTCTGTCTCTTGCACGCTGGTATCAGGCACTTGCTTGTCCAAGTAACCGACTGGATAGAGTGAGTCTCCCTGTCCACTGCCCCGGTCACTTCGGCCCCTAAAGAACCAAACCAAGAGACTAAGACTGCTACTTTCCAAGCCCGCGTTTCCAGCTCTATAAATCACAAGAATAAAGATCCTCAGGTGTAGCTACCCAAATTAGATCCTCTCGCGCGTTCGTCAGATTCCAGCCTATTGGAAAGTCTAAAAGATCCTTAGGGAAAAACAACTTCCACAGCACAAAACCTCCTCAGGAGAAGTTTGTGTGCCACCCACCCGTGTCGGAAACTTGTGGCCCGGGGCCGCTGGATTTCGGGCCATTCTAGGGTAAGGCTCGGACACGAAGCTTCACTCAAACGACTCACCTGCTGCCTCCTCCCGGCCCGCTCAGCTCAATGGCCCACTTGAACCGCCGGCCTCGGTTGGCCACCAGGCCGCCCTGGGTCGTCATGACAGCAGCGGCTGGCTAAAGCTCCGTTGACCGACCCGCCGCTGCGTGCCTCTCGAAGAAACCAGAGGTGCCGATCGCAGGTACTCCGATTTGCTCCCTTTCGCCACGGCGCACTTCCGGTGCATGATATGTACGTCACGCGCTCCCCGGAAACTCGCGCTCGAGTGTCCGGAAGAACGAGCCCCTGGGTTTAGGAAAGCCGAAGAGCGAGGCCGTCGGAAGTCCAACTTCTTGAGACCCCTCTGCGGATAGAGTTCTTGTGCTCGGGTCTCTTGGGTGCGCGCCACCGAGCCGGAGTCAAGTCCGAAATGACAGGAATTGAAGACAAGGAGAGTACGAAATTGAAGTCCTGTTTTAATCCCGGGGTTGCTCGGAACTGGTGACCTTGAGCGAGTTTTATTCAGCCTCTGGCTACTACGTGTCCACGTGTTGCAGGAGCTATATATTTAGGGGTTTTTGTTTGTTTTTCCTCTTACTTCGTAAACTAAGCCAACGACGTAGACACTATGGGTGGAAAGCTACGTGGGCTCAGGATTTAACTGGTCTCCTTTTAAGTCTTTTCACTACTTACTAATTGTGTCACTTCGACTGTGTTAAATCCATGGTTCCACCTGCCTCATGCAAAAAATGGAATGATCGCCTACTTTGAAGATCTATTGTGAGACTAAATAGGACCTGTAACCTACGCTTAATTTTTTTATCATTAAGTATTCATTATTACTCCTAGAAAATGAAGTCTATATTCAATTGCTTGTCTGTGTTGTAATTTGGCCTTTTATTAAAAATTGTTTCCACCTTCTCACCTTTTTATTCAGTGTTAGTGTGAAAATCATTTGGTACTTCTGCTCCCTTAAGTTATTGTACTAGAGTGGAGCTGCTAGATCAAGAATTATTTTAAATGCCCACTTTTAAGTTCAAAAAACGGTAGTTTGCTGTTTATTTTATTTACTTTTACTTATGTTATTCCCAAGTTATTTGTTATGGCTGGAGTTTCGAGGGAGTGTAGTGACAGTGTGGCTGAGGATAAGGCTGAAAAGGCCTCCTTGACCACTTAAGAGTTTGGTGAGACCACCTAAGAGTTTGGTGATCTGCACACATTGAAGATTTCTACCTCCTCTCTGTTGTCCAATTTTGCAGCTCTGTGTGCATAGAAGAGAACGTGATGAATCACATCGAGGGTAGGACAGTGGTGCAGGGCATGAGATTGTATCATGCTATTCAAAACAGTGCAACTTAAAACGTGTATCTAGAACTTTTCCGTTTAACATTTGTGGAACATAGTTGAAACTAGTGTAATTACTTGCAGATAACTGAAGCCATGAAAAGCAAAACTATTGATAATAAGTACAACAGCACTGAATAGTGAGTAAACTAAATTGTAAGTAAATATGCCATGGTAGAAATAGGCTATAATTATACTAATGTAAAACAAAATATAAAATAGGCTGTCCATCATAAATATTAATATTGTCTTAAGTAATAGTTCTCAGGTAATGTTGCCTAATTTTCAGGGTACTCGTGTTAATTTTGAATGAGCATTTTTTAAAAATATTAAGTTGGGGGCTGGAGAGATGGCTCAGAGGTTAAGAGCACTGACTGCTCTTCCAGAGGTCCTGAGTTCAATTCCCAGCAACCACATGGTGGCTCACAGCCATCCATAATGAGATCTGGTGCCCTCTTCTGGCCTGCAGTCACACATGCTGTATACATAATAAATAAATCTTTAAAAAAAATTAAGTTGGTGGGCGAAATCACATATTTCTATTTAATACATTCCCTTTCTTGCTATCAGAAAGTTTAAACTATAAATCACAGTTACTTTGTCCACAAGGAGTAAGCCAGGAAATTTATTACTTTACTGCAGGAATCTTCATTGTGTAATTTGCTAAAACATGTTTCAGAAAAGATGAAGCCATTGGAATGAGATGAAGGGTCAAGATCAGATTTGGGAAATAAATGTGTATTACATTATGCTCTCTATGGTATTTTCAGTACTGTTCATATAGTGTAATAAAAACCATTGAAAAGTGGTTACAAAGCAGAGCGTAGCTGCACTGGCTTGTCGGACCACACAGCGGCCACAGAAATGGATGTGTTTCTCACGACCAAGCGCCACAAGATCACGGTCTCCATAGATGCCAAGGAGTTGAGCATCGGTGTTCAAGCTGAAACACATCATCCAGGGCATCCTCAAACAGCCGCCGCCGCCGCCGGAAGAGCAGCGGCTGTTCAAAAATGATCAGTTCCTCGACGGTGGAATAACTCTAGGCCAGACAGCACAGCCAGAGTGTGCCTGGTCTTTCCAGCAGGTGATGCCCTCCAAGCCCTGTTCATTGAGCCCTTCTCCAGCCTGCCAGAGCTTCCAGAGGTGAGGAAGCCACAGGATTCTGGAGACAGTGCCAATGAATAAACTACCGTAAGGGCCCCATGCCCAATCTACAGACCCATTCTCCCAGTAAAAATTTAACTGTCAAAATAAAAATGGCTACTAAATAATTGCTCTTAGTTTTCTTTCCTTACCTACAGTTTTTTAAAAAAAAAAAATTTGATACAGGGTCTCACTATGTATCCCTGGCTGGCCTCAGATTCACAGAGATTAGCCTACCTCTCTTCCCCAAGATTAAAGACATGCGCCAAGATGCAGGGCCTTTCTCCTTTCTTTCTTTCTTCTTTCTTTCTCTTTCTTTCTTTTTCTTTCCTTCCTTCCTTCCTTCCTTTCTTTCTTTCTTTCTTTCTTTCTTTCTTTCTTTCTTTCTTTCTTTCTTTCTCTCTCTCAACTCATTTTAGCAACCAACAGAATCTGTTCCATGGAATATTGTAGGGATGACTGCTCTATGCATGTAAGAATGCTTCATGAGAAAAATGAAGGGCATCTCCGTAAGCTTTACTTGTTCTTTTCCTTGTCATTGTCTTTTGTTTGTTTGTTTAGATTTTGTGGGCGTTTTTGTTGTTGTTGTTTGTTTTGTTTTGTTTTGTTTCGAGACAGGGTTTCTCTGTGTAGCTTTGGTGCCTTTCCTGAATCTCACTCTGTAGACCAGGCTGGCCTCGAGCTCACAGAAATCCGCCTGGCTCTGCCTCCCCAGTGCTGGTATTAAAGGTGTGCGACACCACCGCCCGGCTAGAATTCTTTTTAAAAGATTATCAGAATATCATTAAAGATTGAGTGTGTGTGTGTGTGTGCGCGCGCGCGCGCGCAAAATGGGGGTTTGAATGTGGTTTGAAAGGAAACTAATGTGTGAGGGTTTTGTTTTGTTTTGTTAGGAATTTAAAAATTATGCATGTTCATGTGTGTCTCTGTGTGGGTATATGTGCAAATAAGTACAGGAGTCTGAGAAGGCCAGAAGGTGTCTGGTCTCCGGGAGCTGGAGTTACAAGTGGTTGTTAGCTCCCAGACGTGAGTGCTGGGAATCAAGCCCAGGTCCTCTATCAGAGCAGTGTGGGTTCTTTAACCCCTGAGCCGTCTCCCTTGCTCTAGTATGTTTGTCCATAAGCCCAGGAAACCTGGATTCTAAACCAGAATGGGCATGAACTGCCTGGTTGTTCGGTTAGGGACCCTCTTCCTCTTAATTTCTTCATCTATAAAATAAACTTAGATGAGAGTGTCTTGTAGTTCTAGATTGGGTTATATATACTTGCTGTCAACAAATAATATTTTGTGCTGGTTGTGGAACCTGCCTTCAATCCCAGCACTCTGGAAGTGGAGGCCAGAGGAGTTCCAGGCCAGCCTGGACTACATAGATGCTTTCAAAAACAAAAACTGGGCTGGAGAGATGGCTCATTGGTTAAGAGTACTGGCTGCTCTTCCAGAGGACCTGGGTTTGATTCCCAGCACCCACATGGCAGCTCACAACTGTAACTCCAGTTCCAGGGGAGCTGACACCCTCACACTGACATACATGTAAGCAAAGCACCAATAAAATAAATAATCAAAAACAAAAACCATTTTGCCTACTATACTTTCCATCCGTATACACTCCTAGCGGGGAAAGGGCTCAACTGATAGACACTCAAAGAAATAAGATCTCACATCATTTTGTTGGTTTCCCACGCTTTTCCTGGGTCTCTGAATTGTGCTGAAAGTCCTTTTGGCATTAATTGTAGCATTTCTAAACCTGGAAGTCTAATGGCTGGCTGCTCTGGAGGCACATGAGAATCATGTGGGGAGCACTGAAAAATACTAATTTTGTTTTTCGGGGCTCTTTCCAAGGGTGGCTAAGGTGAGCTTGCACCAAAGCGGCAGCTGCAGTCGCCACAGGTCCATCTTCGGCCCCACAATGTTGCCCTTGGCGAAAACACACTGAGCGCTTTTCAAGTTCAAAGCATTGGAAAAGCGGTGACAAGGAAGACAAATATAGCAATGCTGTTTTAGCAGCTGGAAGCAGTTTCTGTGTTGCTCGGTGGGCATACACAGGCATACACAGGCATACACAGGCATACACAGGCATACACAGGCATACACAGCAACACAGACTGGAACGCAGGGGAACCTGCCCCCTGTAGGCAGAGCCGTCCTAAAGGGCAAGGTCAGTAACCATGCCCTCTGCTCTCCTAATCCATTAATTGTTTCAAAACCAACTCATCGGTGGTGCTGAGTAAAAGAAACATGAGTTCATAAAGTATGGCACACTGAAGAAAACAATAAAGTGCCTTTGAAGCCTTAAAACGTTACTAGTGCCTGGGCACTGCTTCCCAAGATTCTGATTCACTCACTCTGAGTAAGCCCTGGGCATCAGTATTTCTTGTGGGTCTTTTGATAGTTGTTGTACAGTAGGACCTAAAACAATCACTGAACAAAAACATTTTTTCGCCCTAAAATAAAAAAGTTTTAAGCCGGCGGTGGTGGTGCACACCTTTAATCCCAGCACTCGGGAGGCAGAGCCAGGTGGATCTCTGTGAGTTCAAGGCCAGCCTGGGCTACCAAGTGAGTTACAGGAAAGGCGCAAAGCTACACAGAGAAACCCTGTCTCGAAAAACCAAAAAGTTTTAGTTTTTACAAATGAGTTCAAGCAAAAATGTTCAGTCTTTGAGAGCCTCTTTGTGTACTTCTGACTGGGCCAGAAGTGAATTGGAAAACTCGTCAGAAAATTCAGAATACTGAAACTGTAAAATAAACACTCAATTTCCCTTACTTCGTATTTTTGAGCAAACATTATTTTAATTTTAGAAAACAGACAAGCCTCAGTTTGGTAGCTCACAAGTTATTGTTGTTTGACTAGTATACTAAGCGGCACCTGCACGTTTGTATCAGTTGGATTTATCTTGCAGGGTTGGGGATCAAACATGCCAGGTGGCTGCTCTACTCCCGAGCTAAACCCCTCAAGCCTCTTTTGCATTGGTTTCTGCATTTCATCCTTTGCCTCCTCCCAGATGTCAGAAAAATCTCTTTCATGCCATTCTCCAACTGGTTTCATTTGGATTAAAATCTGAATGAGGAAACTTTTTATTCAGACAGCTTTGCAAGAATGGATAACCCTAGAGAGAGAGGAATCTTTTATACACATGTCCTGAGCTTTCTGTCATAGCATCTGACAGTATCTCCATAATACTTCCATTTGACTAGCCTTTCTTGTCCTACCAGTTAGCCCGGCGTGCTCTAATAGACCCTGAACCTCTTTGCTGTGTCAATAAAATGGGTTGCATGGGCAAATCCTTTTGGCTCTGCTGTCATCAACTCTCAAAGACCACCTTTCATGACACAGGTTTTTTTTCTGTGTTAGTAACAGGGTCTTAAAGGGAAACTTTCACTCTCCATTTTGTCTGTCTGTGTTTTCAAATCACATTGGGGGGAGGGGGACCATGCCTTACTAATTATTGTTGGGTGGCCACGTAATAACCATATGGATTCTAATTTTCAGGATTTTCCATTTCTGGTTCATGACTGCAGTGTCATAAGATGCTCCTGCCAGGGTGAAAGGAACTGGTAGTGTGGTGTTCTGAAGTAATGTTGATTTAGTCATACCATTCTTCTTGGCAATTACCTTTTCTTCATTTCAAGAGTGTTGTTGTGCAATCCACATTTTAACAAGTCCCCATTATGGTATGCTTTCCTCCAGCACTTGCTCAGGAAGCTGGGAGGGTTTCCATTCCCACAGAACGCATTAAAGGATAGGAATGACAACCGTAGCATGAGTCATAATGATATAACATGATGGCCTAACAGGTCTCTCCAAGTTTGGTTACTCTGGATCCATCCATTCATTCCAGTGAGTAATTTCAGCCTCTTCAAAGTGGGCTAAACTGTCCCTAAATCTGAATGACCAATCCAAGTCCTTTAGAAAAAAAATTTCCTTTGTGCTAATTTTTAAAACAGCAATCAGTTCAAATATAAAGCATTATTTGCAACCTTAGATTTTTGGAGGACTGTGATGGACTAATTAATGTCTGGGTCTCTCACAGATCTCTTATGTTGAAATTCTAATCCCTAGTGTGATTATTTTTTTGAGATAGGGCTTTGAGAAGCATTTAGGTTTGGATGAAGTCATAAAGGTGGAGCCCTCATGATAGCATTAGTAACCCTGTAAGAAGAGAGAAGAGACCAAAACTGGCTCTCTTCCCCCTCCCTCCCATGTGAGACTTCAGCGAGGAAGCAGCCATCTGCAGACCACGAAGAGAACCCTAACCTCTGGACTGAACTAGCTCACACACTGATCTTGAGCTTCCCAGCTTCCAGAACAGTGAGAATGTAAGTTTCTGACATCGAACCCACTGATACTTTACTAGGTCAGCCCAAGCAACTAATGCAAGTGGGGAGCAGAATTCAGTAACTTTTAATGCTTCAAAAGATAGTCATTCCTAGGCCGGGCGGTGGTGGTGCACGCCTTTAATCCCAGCACTCGGAAGTCAGAGGCAGGCGGATCTTTGTGAGTTCAAGGACAGCCTGGTCTCCAAAGCAAGTTCCAGGAAAGGCGCAAAGCTACACAGAGAAACCCTGTCTCGAAAAACCAAAAAAAAAAAAAAAAAAAAAAAAAAAAAAAGATAGTCATTCCTTAAACCTATATCGGGGAGCTGGAGAGATGACTTAGTGGATAAAGTCACTTGCCACCAAGCCCAACAACCTGAGCTTGATCTCTGGGACCCACATGATGGAAAAAGAAAACTGACTTACATACACAAATAAATAAATGAATATAAAAACACACACATTTATGGATGGAATATTTGATTTACTCATTAAATCAATAGGAACACACTAAACTCTATTAACTTACTCTTTTTTATTTAATCTGTCTTGCGTGTCTGTCATGCAAATCTAGCTGATTGTTTTCCAAGGATGCAAAGCCTATGTGACTCGGATGCATTTGAACTTAGTCTCAAACTGGTGGACATTGAGACCGTTTCCATCTTTCACTATTACACACACACACACACACACACACACACACACACACACACACACACACGTTGCTGTGAACATCCTTGGGTACCTGTTAGTACAGTTCTGTAAGAGAATCACACACTTAGAATTCGATAGGTTGAAACGTCTTCTCTAAAATGTTGGTACATTTCCCGGCTGTAAGAGAGTTTGCAGATGCATCAGAAACCAGTTGTCCTCACAGTAGAATCCCCAAACCCTTTAATACTTCCCTCTTCTGTCCGCCGGAAACAACCAAGATCGTAATTACTAGCACAAAGCAGGGTGTCGGCATTGTGGTGTTTGAGACCATCACCAGTCCAGCAAACCAGGAGCTGCCTTGTCTGACATTGTGGCTACTTCCTTCCACGGCCTGCACAGGAAGATGGAGACTGACTTTGCCAACTGGCTGGAATTTTCCAGAGGTGCCTGAAGCAGAGCAGTGGATGTTGCTTATGGAATAGATGATCTGTTGCTGTGGGCAGGTCTCTTCAAACCCTGTCTCTTAGCGTCACTCCAAGAGGATGAACACAATATTGAAGGCAGTCAATGCTACAGTTCCCTAAGCCTCCAATCCACATCTTCATAACTATGGTTCTTGCCACCAGCCCTCCTTGCCCTTCCCCCGGCCATTCTGCACCCTGGTGATGGAACAGGCCTCAGAAGAATGAAGTAACTGTCACTGCCCTGCTTAGCAGTTTCTGTGGAATCCTCAAGTGCCTCTAACCACCGTGATAAACCCAGGTGCTTACAACATTCTGGGCTCCTGTGTAGGTTTCAGTCTTCATTCCTGCCACTCTCCAAAGCTCTGTTCACCCTACTCCAATAGGGTAGACAGTGGTCCTTACACTTACTGCACACTTCCTGTTCTCTATCTTGAACAGCAGACCTGTCAGAATCCTGTCCAGCTTGTCAGGCCCAGCTCAAACCCTCCTTCACCACCCCACTCCTAATTGCACTAAGAAGCATATGTAGGCCTTTGCATAGAGTTCTTTACTCTATGGGTGTCTATGGATATGGGCTTCTCTACACATTGCCACTGAGTGGTCCTACGCCATTGCAGGGAATGAGGCAGGAAGACTAACTCAGCTGCCTGTTTGCTCACAAGGAAAAGAGGAAAGGGTAGAATTCCTTGTAGACTGCCCACTGGAAAGGTCTGGAATTGGCCACCTTTTGTGCATAGGTATTCATGTTGGGATATGGAAAATACGAAAGGCTATTCTTATGTTCATGGGATTGCTGGTACAAGTGTGTGTGGCTATGCATGCATGTGTGTGCATACAGAGATCAGAGGACAACCTTGGATGTCATTCCTAAGGCCTCATTGTCTAGATTTTGTTTGTTTCTTTGTTTTAAAATAGGTTCTTACTGCGTAGCCTTGGCTGCTCTAGAACTCATTGTATAGACCATGACAGCCTTAAACTTACAGATACCTGCCTGCCTCTGCCTCCTAAATCCTGGGATTAAAGTTGGGTGGCACCACACCTAGTCATTTTTCAGGGGGCTTGGGGGGGACAGTGTGTTGGCAATGAATTTTTCAGGGTATATTTTTTTTTTTTTTTTTAGGGTATGTGTTTTTGTTGGTTTGTGTTTGGAGATGGTTTTCTGGATAGTGACCAAGAGGGAGAGAAAAATGTGTAGCCCAGGCTAGCCTCAAACTGCTGATCCTCCTCTTCCTGCTCCTGGCAATGTTTTTATTTATTTATTTATTTTTAGTATGGTGCACAAATGCCTCTGTGTGTGTGTATGTGTGTGTGTGTGATATGCCAAAACTGGGTTGGGGGAGGTCAAAGGACAACTTGCAGGAGTTGGTTCTCTCCACCACCTTTATGCAGGTTCCATTAGTTCTGGATCTCAGACCCAGGTCAGCAAGTGCCTTTATCCACTCAGCCGTCTTGCTGCTCCACCCCCACCTTTGTTTTTTGTTTGTTTGTTTTGTTTTTGTTTTTTGAGACAGGGTTTCTCTGTGTAACAGCCCTGGCTGTCCTGGAACTCACTCTGTAGACCAGGCAAGTCTAGAATTCAGAGATCTGCCTGCCTCTTTCCATGCCCCCCACTCCCTGAGTATAGGGATTTAAAGGCAAGTACCACTGCTTTTTACAATTTCCCTCCCCTTTTTGAGCAGTCTACCAGTTAGCCAGGGAGCCCCAGGTTTTCATCCACCTGTCTCCACCTCCTCATCACGGGGATTATAATCATGTGACATCACACCTAGCTTTTAAAATATGGATTCTGAGAATTGCACTCAGATCTTGTGCTTGCAAGGCAAGCACTATACACCAACTGAGCTATTTCCCCAGGCCCATGCCATACTTCTTTAATTTAAAAAAAAATTAAGCTTTATTGAGTATCAAGAAAAAATTCAACTTTATTGATAGGAAAAGTATTGGTGCTTTCAATATCAAAGTGGTACGATTTGTGTGTATTTCAAAAGTTTCAATACCTACACAGCTTTCTTTAATCTTTATGCTAAAATACAAGAGCTGGGAAGCCTGGGCAGCTCATCACTGATGTAAATTTTAGATTCTGGGTCTAGAAAAAGAACCTTTTTGAGACTCTATATTTTATCAAGTTCCACAAATGAGAACACTGGAGTTCTTTTCTGGTCTTTAGGCACGCGGACTCCTTATTTTTGATGAGATTTTCCTGTTCCTGAAGCAGTTTTGGGTCTCTGCTGTTTGCTACCATACCCTTCAGCCTCTCTTGAGGTGAGCAGCATGTCTTACTCTCTTTATTCTTCTCTGCTGCGGGCCCAGCAATGATCTTTATTGCAGAGTGGGCCATCAAGAAATTCATGTTTATGATGATGAAGAAATACCTTGAGAGAAAGTGACTTCATGTGTGTTAAGTTTTTATTTTAAAACAACACCACCTACCTCATGGAAGCCAGGCTTGGGAAGTAGTCTGTCTTGCCCCAGTTCCTTTTCACTCACTCAGCCAGCTGGAGCTAACAGGTGTGGCCACACATGGAGGCATGTGCTTGCTTGTGCTTGGCATCATCTGAGAAACTCTCAAAGACATGGCTCACACAAAGTATTCTAAAAATATTTTCCCATTGCTATAACTGGTTGCTTCAAATTTTCATTGTTGCTTATTTTTTTGGATTAAATAAGGGCCCTGTTACTGCAGAAGGATAATGCATTACACTGTAATCACCTAACGGCCCCTCAGCTCCAATTAGTGCTCTGAATGCCCACAGCGTTTAGAATATACCTTTCATGACTTCATGCAGTGTGGTGTATTGGGACTATCACTCTCTGACTTTCCAAGTCATTGAGAGACACTTCCTGTTTTCTCCAGCACCTGGAGACACGTCTGCTAGGCACATAGGAAGTCTTTAAATATGTTGTTGAACCTAATTTAAGCAACCCTTGCTTTAATCCCTAAGAGTTCTTAAAGGAGTGTCTAAAAAAGCCACGGGATGTAGTCTGATTGTGAGGAAGGCTTCCATCAAATGCCCTACTTGCTTGGCTTCTGCACAGGGGAAGACGGCCACAGACTTACTGTGTCAGTTTGCTTAACCCTGACCAGTGGCTTGCCCTGAATAGACTCTGATCAAGAGAATTGTCCTCGGCCATTAAAACGATGTCAGGGATAAAACCAATCCTAATCTCATAGTCAAGTGTTCCCACCTCAACGAAACTGAACCTGCTTCCTGAGGAGAGGGAGGACCTTTATCATGTGCATTTCTTGTCTTAGGTTTCTTGCAGTAGTCAGTGAGTTTTGGAGGCTGGGTGTTGCAAGGTACTTTTTAAATAATAAAGTTTATAAAGAATGTTAAAAGAGGAGATTCTCGAAGTTTGGCACATACTTCAAGGTAATAGGAAACAAAACAAGATAGTCAGGGATTATGAAGAGCTTACCAGGAGCCAGGTACTCTCCGAATATTTTTGTATGCATAAACCCATTTGCTATCCACAACAACATGAAGAGGCAGATACACGGTTATCACGCCCATTTTACAGATGAGGAAATCAAAGGCACATACACACATACACAGTTTATGTGATTTGTCCAAGGTCGCACAGTTTCAGAGTCTACGCTTTTAACCTCCGTATCCTGGTCGTTTAAATGACAATGAATGTTCATCTTTCCTTGAACCGTGTTTTAACAGCAGACTGTCTGCCCCGGGTGCGGTTCCTTTCCTCGATGATCCCTAGCCCGCAGGGTCTTGGCTCTCCCTCCTAGATGCCTCCGTTCTAGCAGCAGCATTTGCTCCGCCATAGCCAAGCGTCCGCGAGCACCTGCGGCCGCGAGGGGGCGCCGCTGCCACGCGCCCCGTCCCCCCCTCCCGCAGGCCTCCGAGGGGGGCGGAGCCTGCGCTGGGCGGGGCCCGCGGGACGCCCACGGGGTAGCTATCCCGGCGGGCCGCGCGCGGCGGCGTTTGAATGGCTGGGAGTGGGGCCCGGCTCGGGATCCCGGGGACGCTCCGAGCTGTCCCGGCGCGGTTCGTCAGCACAGTGGCTGGGCTGAGGCGCTGCGATACCATGAGGCGCCGGTAAGTGCCGGCCGGCCCGGGTTGGGCCCTCCGCTGCTGCTGCTGCTGCTCGTGCGCAGGCTTCTCGAGCGGCTGGCCGGGCCCACCTGCAGGCCCCGCGGCGGCGGCCTTTCCCGGGGAGGGCGGCCGGGGGCGGGGCGGGGCGCAGGCGGGTGGGGCCGCCGGTCTCCCGCGGAGTCCCCCCCCTCCCCCGGGCGGGCCACGGCAGGGAGGTTGGGGCTGCAGGCCTCAGGGGTCCTGGCGGGAGAGGCGTGGACCAAACTGGCTGTCATTTCTTTCTCTTCGGGTGGAGTCGACATCTGCACCCGACGGGGAAGGAAGGAAGGAAGGACGGGACGCGTGAGAGCGTTGCTGTGCGAGGAAGACAGGTTTTCGCGAGAGCTGCCTAGGCCCGGCTGAGGCATTTCCTTATTTTCGGAGGGATTTTTTTTGGTTCCCAGACAGATCGGCTTTTGTGTCTCAGGACAGAAATTTTGACATAGCTGCCTAAGAATTGTTGACTGCAACGTTTAAAACCCCGTTGTACTTTCTGAAAAGTTACTCTGTAATTGTACCTAGGCGCTTAACTGGGCTTACGTATGGAGATAACAAAGAGTTGAGTTGTTTTCTAGTGGCTTATAAAGTTCCTTGAAAACATATCTGTATCAGTTTCTTTGCAGATTTTGGAGAAAGAGTAGTTGGAAGAGAAATTAGTTCTGTAATTGTCGCCAATTTCGTACTTTAAAGTATTCTGAGACACTAGTCCTCCTTAATACCTGCAACTTGGGTGACATCATTCAGAATTTTTCTTCTGTTCAATCAGCTTCTTGGAGTCAGAAGTTCATGCACGGAGGCTTTTACTTGGCCAGTAGCTGGCCTTGTAATAAACTACGACGAGTGATATTTATTTTGTTTTCTATGTGCTGAATTGTTTTAAGAGCGTTGCTTTGGAATAGGTAGTGTTATTATGGTCATTTCCACAAGGAAACAGGCTCAGGGAAGTCAAGTAATATGTGCAAGGGTACACTGATACACTCGGAACCCACGGAGGCCACACCGCTGCCTCCTCTGTCTAGCTCTTACTACTGCACAAAGTGTTTTCTTTTTATTTACTTCAGTTTCGGAGATATTTATGTGAGTATACCTTTGTGTACACAGGAATCAGCCCCACACACCAATGACATTCTCTGCTCATATTGACCACACTTAAGTTTTGTGCCCGGGCCCCTCCCCCCAAATTAGGTGTTTCTAAGATGAATAGAATTCATAAAATTTGTAGGGTCTCTTTTTAGAGATTGTGGAGAACAGCTAGAAACATATGTTCCTTTAAAATTATGGTACACTATTTTGTATTTGAAATGAATGTACTTAATAACTCCGTGAGAAGAAATGCAGCCCCAAAGCAAACCACTTCATGAGTAGTCAGCAGTTCACGCTTATTAATACCAAAACCTTTAAACTTCAGTCATCGCTTACCAAGGTTTTGATTGCCTCGCTGCCCAGCACAGTACTGAATCTAGTCAGCTATATGCAAGAAATGTGCAGGCAACAAATACGAAGTTAATTTGGTGTGGAATTAGTAACAAAAACCATATGTGATACTCTTCCTTCCTTGGTGCAGTAGTTATCTGAATGATAGCCTGAACTGAGTAAAGCTGCTGGAGAGCCAACAATTGAAAGGCTTTTATAAGACATTTAATAGAAGGAGGGGTAGGGTATGTTTTCGAGGAAATTGTTCAAAGACTAGGAATCCAGAAAAAAAAAATTACTTCTATTGGGAACAGTAGGCCTGGTCTTTTGAAAGTTCATGTTGGTTAATATTATATGAAGCAAGACTGGGGAATGTTGTAAATGAGACATGTCAGAGAGGTCTGATACACACATACGTAGACATACACAGAGCTCTCGGGCGCACAAGGATTTGGGAGTCTGTGAACTTTTATGTCTTTGGGTCTCAGAGGAGTGTATTTTCCCCTCTATAGGACATTTGGGGATGTGAAACTCTTGAGGAGGGGGTGATACTATCAATCTACTGACCACAGGCTGGAGTACATATAAACATGTTACAATCACACAGCTCCTCGTAAGAAACAGTTACCCTAGGATGCAAGCCTGATAAATCTGAGTTTGATCCTGGAGTCCACATTTTTAAAAAAGCCCCCGAAGGGTAGGTGAGGGGGTCACAAGTCTGTAATCCCAGTTCCAACTTACACTATCCTCTTTTATTTTTTTCCACTTCCTCATTTACTGGCCCTCCCCTCCCTGCCCCCCCCCCCCCATCTTCCATGTTATTGTAGGAAGAAAGCCCTTACTAGATGTGGCCTTTGAATCTTGGATTTCCCAGTCTATAAAACTATTAAAAAAACTACTTGCTTTCTTTCTTGTTTCTGTTTTTTAACAAGGCTTCATTTTTTGTGGTGTAGACTGGCCAGTAACCGTGGTAATCTTTGTGCTTCAGCATCCCAGGTATGTCTGTAGGGCAGAGGTCAGCCTTGGAAGTTCCTAAGAAGCTGTCCACCTTGTTTTTTGAGAGAGGGTCTCTCACCCACATCTTCAGAAAAGCAGACTTTAAAGGCATACCTTAAACCAGGAGTGTACTGTGGTAATTGGATAGGATCTAATTTGACTTTTCCTTAGCAGGTTCAAATGCTGTACTTACTGTTTCTTGTTCTTTCTAAGTATATTCTTTGGAAATGTTTTTGTTAAATCTATTGAACTTGCTTTTGAGTCATTGAGTGTAGAGATGGAGTAAAGGCTGTTCTGAAAGGTCTTGTGTGACTGACTCCTTCCCCTGTGACTCCTCCTTTCTTTATGTGTTATTCATTACCTGAAATTCGTTTGCCTTGAGCTAGTTTCCCAGATACCCATGACCTGCATATGATTCTTCTGTCACTACTCTTGAGACTCCGTTTGCAGCTTCATTAGTAGGCATTCTTACTTGAAGTCACAGCTCTAACCAGGCTCTCCTGTTAGCAATTCAGTGTTCCTGGGATTCAGGTCATTTAATCTCATCTGTAAACTGAAATTATCTCCAAGGTCTTTCCAGTTTGAGAAGTGGTGAATCTGTAAAATCTCTGAACTTTTCAAGGGGACACTTTTGGAGAGGAGGGAAAGAAACAGTTTTTCACATCTTAGTGTGAATTGATTAGAAGGATTTCTTCTGAGGTTATCTGTAAAAGTGCCACCCCTTCCCCCCATAGGATTAGGGCTTTCCCTGGGGCTACAGTGGTCATTAACTCAGCACATGTATTTCCCTAGGCCTCCAGTGGTCATTAATTCAGCACGTGCATTTGATACTTGCTGTTAAGTGAATGAAGAAATGAAAGAATGGGTGATAGTTGAGGAAAACAAGCTTGCAAGAATGTTCCACATGTTCCAAGTACCTGGAAAGAATTCAGAGTACAGACCAACCAGAATACAGCCCTACAATGTAGAAATGTTATGCAGTGGTAGTGAAGCATCCACACTTCTGGGTCTGCCTTTCTGAACTATGAAAGTACTTCCCTGTCTGTGCTGCTTAATCCTGAAATATAATTTTGTTCATTACTAGAGAAACCTGTACCCTGCCTATTCCCTACACTACTTACCATCATCAACAGAATATACTATTGTAGTAAAAATAGATCTTACGTATTGACCAAAATTTGGCATTTTATCAATGGAGGATTCACGGGATAGTAGCTGAAAAATCCCTGGCCTTTTTGTTTCGGACATCCTGGTTCTCAAGTAAGAAGTAGTTCAAGAATAGTTCTCCTTTAACCCCAGCACTCAGGAGGCCGAGGTAGATGGATCTCTCTGAGTTTGAGGCCAACCTGGTCTATGTAGTGAGTTTCAGAACAGCCAGGGCTGCACACTGACACCCTGTCTCTTTAAAAAAGAAAAAAGGAAAAAAAATGTATATATCTTTTATGTGATTCCCTACACTAGGCCTAATAATTACCTGATGGCTGACATGGAACATGGAGTGATTCTTACCTAGAAAGTATGTTTTGAGATAAAGAGAGGTTGGCAGACTATTTCTCAACCTTTATGGGGTGACATTCATTGAGTGAGTTATTAGTTTACTGATACTACATATAAATAACTTTTAATCTTATTGACAGACCTGTTTGGAAACTTAAAGTAATACTTAGAAAGAAATTATGTCTCTTTGGGAGCATCAATTTATATCATATTTAATGGGATGGACTAAATCATTCTGTACTCACAACATTACTTGTATGGCTTACTTGTATGGCTTATCAGTATGGAAGGACTAAATTATTTTGCAGTAGCAAACAGTCCCCAGGTCTCAGGTTAAACAACAGCGCTTTGTTTTGCCTTGATTCAGGATGCACATTTGTCTGGGGGCTTTGTTCTGTGTTGGCCTTGCTCAGGAATGTATCTGCAGAGTTCCGATATTCTGACCTATGGCAGGCTGTCATGATAAAGGTGAAACTGGTAAAAATCACAAACTGGTCATTTATTTAAAGTAGGGTGTGATGATAAGTTGACTTCTGTAATCCCAGCACTTGCTAGGCTGAAGTAGGATTGAGTGAGTTCAAGGCTAGCCTAGGTCTACATAGTGAGTTACAGGCTAGTGTGAGGTATGGTATGAGACTGTCTTTAGAAAAAAAGGGGGGGAAAAGCCTTATTAAGGGCTTCATTAATCAGAGCCACATGACCATATCTAACTTCAAGACAAGTCAAAGCCCAGGCGTGGTAATACCTGAAACCCCCACACTTGGGAGGCGGAGACAGGACAAGGTCCTCTTCGGCTACATAGCAATTTGGTGACCATTCTGGGCTCCCTGAGACCCTGTTCCCAAAACAAACAAACAAACCCCAAAGGATGATACACCAACTTATCATTTATCTGAAAGAAAAACTGATTTTACATGGCACAGTTTAGTGTTTGTCATAATTGATCCTTATAACTTGACAATTCTAAATGTCCTTGAATTTTATTAGTGTTCTTTCCTGACAGATCACTGTCTTTTTCATTTTATGAGTGTACTATCCTTGTGAGCAGCCCATCTCCTACTGACTTGTGACTAAATATTCTCAATTTAGAGAATTCTAAATCCCAAGAATAAATCCCAAATTTAGAGAATGGTGCAGTCCTTTTGAATTTGACTTAGTATTAAACCACAGGGATTTTTTTGTTCTTGGGATAAGTTTTGCCACTCTGAACTGGGATGCATATGTCTGCTCTGTTTTGATACTTTAATAATTATGAAAGTAAACTTTACACAGTGATTAAAAATACTCACTGAGAATCACAGTGCAAATCCTGTTGGGTAGAAGCTATGTTAACTGTAAGATGATCTGTAAGTAACCAGGGAATACTGAGAGTTAGAGAGTATAGTCTTTCCCTGGGATGAGCCTCCTAATTGATTGTCTGGTACAAAGTAGTTAGCCTTGAAATCATATACATACACATATATAACACTAATCAGACTAAGCAGATAGTGTTTATATACTTAGGTGTGTGAATGCATATGTGTAAAACAATCACAAAAAGAAGCAGGAATTTGAGAGGGACTGACATGGAAAGGGTTGGAGGAAACAAAAGGAAGGGGAAAATGGTATAATTGTGTTTTAATTCAAAACGTTTTTAAAAGATGAGCTTGTAAATAACTTGCTTTAAACCTATTTTCTGTTTCTTTTTTAAAAGTAAATTAATGGTATTTATTTGATGTGTATGGGTATTTTGTCTGTGCACCCACCTGTGTGCCTGGTGACCACAGAGATGGCACAGAAGAGGGCTTTCAATCCCTTGGGACTGGAGTTACAGATGGTTGTGAGCTGCCATGTGTGAGTTGGGAATTGAACCCAGGTCTTCTAAGAATGCAGCTAGTGCTCTTAACCACTGAGCCATCTCTCCAAACCCATTTTCTATTGCATAACTTAATGTAAAGAGCAGTTTTCTCAGTGGGGTGATGGCTCATACCTTTAATCCCAGCACCCAGGAGGCAGAAGCAGATTTCTGTCAATTCCAGGCCAGCCTAGTCTACATAGCAAGTTCAGAACAACCAGGGCTACATAGAGATACACTATCTCAAAGGGGAAAACACACACACACACACACACACACACACACACACACACACACCCCAACCCCACAAAAAAAAATAACCCAAGAACACACAAACAAAACACAAAAGGGCAATTTTCTTGCCAAGCTTTTGGATAGATCTTCAGTAATATCACCAAACTTAATATCTTAGTTAGGGTTTCTACTGCTGTGAGGAAACACCATGACCAAAAAGCAAGTTGGGGAGGAAAGGGTTTAGTTGGCTTATACTTCAGCATTGCTGTTCATCACTGAAGGAAGTCAGGACAGGAACTCAGACCCTGGAGACAGGAGCTGATGCAGAGGCCATGAAGGGGAGCTGCTTACTTACTGGCTTGCTTCCCATGGCTTATTCAGCCCATCTTCTTATAGAACCCAGGACCACCAACCCAGGGATGGCTCCAACCACCCTGGGCAAGGCCTTCTCCAATTGATCACTAATTGAGAAAATACCTTACAGCTGGATCTCCTGGAAGCATTTCCTGAATTGAGGCTCCTTCCTCTTTGGTGACTCTAGGTTATGTCAAGTTGACACACAAAACTAGCCAGCACAACTGACCCCTTGTCAACTTGACACACAAACACATCACTATTAAGCCACAACCCTTCATTTCTTATTCACCCCCAAGATCTTACAAATAACTTTAGAAGTGCCACAGTCTTTACAAATTCAAACACATTAAAATTTCACTCTTTTTGTTTGTTTGTTTTTCGAGACAGGGTTTCTCTGTGTAACATTCCTGGCTGGAACTTGCTTTGTAGACTAGGCTGGGCTCAAACTCACTGAGATACACCTGCCTCTGCCTCCCAAGTGCTGGGATTAAAGGCGTGCACCAAGTTCAAGTCTTTCATCTCTGGCTGATCAAAATTAAATTAAATACTTTCTTCAAGAGGGAAGAATCAGGGCACTGTCACAATCTGAAGCAAGAAAAACCAAACTCCAACAGTATAAATAACTCAGTGTCCAACATTCTGGGACTCACTAATGACCCTCTGGACTCCTCCAAAGGGCTGGGGTCACTTCTCAGGCTCCGCCCTCTGCAGCACACATAGCCTGTCTTCTGGACTCCACTGGCTCCACTCCACTGCTGCTGCTGTTCTTGGTGGTCATCCCATGGGACTGGCACCTCCAAAACACTGGGCTCTTCTGCTGCACCTCGGCTCACTTGCACCGGTAGTTTTTCATAGGCTCTCTTCATGGTGCCAAGCCTCAACTTCTTTGCATGACCCCTTTAGTCCTGGCCTTCAACTGCCACTGAGGTTGCACCTTCACCAATGGCCTCTCACAGTGCCAAGCCTCAGCTGCTCTTCATGCCCTCAAAACCAGAACCACCTGGTAACTCTTACACATTACCAGGTCTGGCTGCCAGCACGAGGTACAACTTTGACCACCTCTGGAAGACAGCTTCTTTGTGCTCTCAGGAAATACTTTCCAGAAGATTTCACCTCAGTGATGCTGGTCTTTTCTTAGTCACCACTAATTTCTTAGCTCCAGCTAACCAGCATCAAGTATTCCAGCAAAGCAAAGTTTAGCTTTAGTAGTTCTGGTATCTTGTTAACAACAGCTGATTCTTCAGCCTCAGCTAACTGGAACAGAATCTTAATTCAGAATAACAAATGGCCCTGATAGTGTCTTTAAACTTCCCTCAGAAACTTCACAGGCCAGGCCTCTGTACTACTCTCAACATTCTTATTTTCCAAGCTTCCACAGAATATTCCTCAGTGCTCTTAACACTCAATGGCGCTTTTAGCCCAAAGTTCCAAAGTCCTTCCAAAAACATGGTCAGGTCTGTTACAACAATACCCCACTTCTGGTACCAAAAATCTGTATTAGGGTTCTCTAGGGTCATACAACTTATAGAATCAATCAATCAATACCCCCACCTCTCTCTCCCCCCCCCATATATATGGGAATTTATTGGAGTGACTTACAGTCTGCAGTCCAAAAATGGAAAGTCCAAGAATCTAGTAGTTGCTCGGTCCCATGAGGCTGGGGCTCAGCTGGTCTTCTGTAGATGCTGTATGCCAGAATCATGAAGAAGCAGGCTCCAGTGCCAGTGAAGGAGTGGACGTGTTGACAAGGCTAGGGCAAGCGGGTGAAAGAAGAATGCACAATCTCTTCCTCCTTCCATTGTCCTTATCTAGACTTCTAGCAGAAGATGTAGCCAGACGAAAGGTGTGCCTTCCTGTCTCAAGATCCAGATCACAAGTGTGCCCTCTATTTCTGGATTGTAGTTCATTCCAAGTATAGTCAAGTTGACAACCAAGAATGGCCATCACACTTAACATACTGCATTATACTTGCTCGTTTGTCTGTTCTTCATGCTATAAACCTTGGGATGATAGAATTTCATAACCAGAAAGGTTGGGAAGTTTGAAGCTATGACCAGCAATGAGGTAAGAAACTACTAGTTGCTGTGAGGAGGTAGGGGGACACTATATATGACACCAAAAGTTCTTCCTAGAATGGCTTCAGAGCTTTCTTTTTTTTGGGGGGGGGCGATGGTCTTTTTTTTTTTTTCATTTTCCAGAGCTAAGGACCCAGGGCCTTGCGCTTGCTAGGCGAGCGCTTTACCACTGAGCTAAATCCCCCAACCCCATTTTTTTTTTTTTTTTTGGTTTTTCGAGACAGGGTTTCTCTGTATTTTTGGAGCCTGTCCTGGACTAGCTCTGTAGACCAGGCTGGCCTTGAACTCACAGAGGTCCACCTGCCTCTGCCTCTCGAGTGCTGGGATTAAAGCCGTGGGCCACCAATACCCGGCAAGTTTTCTTTTTTTAATTGGTTTTGTTTTCACAAGACAGGGGTCTCACTATGTAGCTCTGGCTGTCCTGGAATTCACTATGTAGACCAGGCTGGCCTTGAACTCACAGAGTTGCACTTGCCTCTGCCTCCCAAGTGCTGGAATCAAAGGCATGTCACTTCACCCAGCTCTTCATAATTACGTTGTATTCTTTCACATGATTTTTTTCTTACGAGAAACACCGTGACCAAATGGATGGTTTCTTTTTTTTTTTTTTTCCATTTTTCTTTATTAAGAAATTTTCTACACACTCCACATACCAATGGATGGTTTCTTTAGTCTCTCCTGTGAAAATAGCAAGTAGGATCACACGCCTAATAAATGACTATAGTGCTGGGTGTGGTAGTGAATGTCTTTAATCCCAGCACTGTGAGGGGCAGGGCGGGGCGTGCAGAGGCAGGTGGCTCTTTGTGAGTTCCAGGCCAGCCTGCAGCCTGATCTACAATTCAAGTTCCCAGACAGCCAGGGCTATACAGAGAAATTCTGTCTCAAAAAACAAAACAAACAAAAAGCTATAATAGAATTCAAACTCAGTAACTCTGACTTTGGGGCTTTTTGTTTTCTTTGTTTCATTTTTTGAGACAAGTTCCTGCTACCCCAGACCTCCCTTTGCTGAGATTACACTTGCCTGAAGTGCTCTGTATCTGTATTTCCCCTTTTCATCATATGGCCTTTTCTTTGTAGCTTAATAACAAGAAAATTATAACGTCACTAATTGTTTTTGCATTTAGTGTGTGTGTGCCCATGTGTGCATGCCATGATGCACCTGTAGTTCACTTGAGCTTCCTACTCAAGTAGTCAGCTTTGGCAGCAAGCACTTTGAGCCCGCTCTCTTACTTAATCTTGGATAAAACTAAAATTTTATATTCATAATGTGTCAGTTTTTAAAGATTGAAAGAACAATACAGAATCATGTTTTAAAGGGATATAGCTTAGTGGTCGAGCATTTGCCTAGCATGTGCAGGGCCTTAGCACACATATCTTATTAAGGATGCAGATAGTAGTCAGTTTCCACTTTTACTGACAGGAGCCTGCTTTAGAAGTCTTTGTAGGGACGGCTGTCAATCCTTGTGTATTTGCCAAGTTTATTTTGTTATGAATTTAGTAAATGTAATTGTTTAAAATAGGAGTTGCTGTTTATAAAACAAGACAGTTAGGCACAAAGGCCTGTAATCACAGCTCCTCTGGAGGCTATGGCAGAGGAGTGCAGATTTGAGGGCTGTCTCAAAAGGAAAGTTAAAAAAAAAAAAAGAAAGAAGAAAAAAGCTGGGACCATAGCTCGGTGATGGAACACTTAATTGCCTGGTGTATGCAAGGCCTTAGGTTCAGTTCCCAGTATGAACAAATATGTATTGTTTCTTTGAAAATTATTGGCATGTTATTTGGCTAATTTAGTTAACACAGACCTAGTCATCTGGGAAGCGGAGCCTCAGTTGAGGAATTGTCTCCTTTAGATTGGCCTGTAGGCAGTGCTATTCTTAGGCAGTTAGGCCTGAGCTGTATAAGAAAGGTGGCTGAGTGTGAGCTTGGGAGGGAGCCAGTAAGCAATATTCTGTGGTTTCTGCTTCAAGTTCCTGCCTTGGCTTCCCTTAATGATGGACTGTAAAGTGGAAGAGGAAATAAGCCCTTTCCTTCCCA
This sequence comes from Peromyscus eremicus, assembly GCF_949786415.1. Lineage (NCBI taxonomy): Eukaryota > Metazoa > Chordata > Mammalia > Rodentia > Cricetidae > Peromyscus > Peromyscus eremicus. The sequence continues at coordinate 86,464,077 of NC_081419.1, forward strand.
AGTTGCTTTTTGTCATGGTGTTTATCACTGCAACAGAAACCTTAACCAGGACAAACGTGTTGCATAGTCTTTTTGAAAGCAAATGGCTTAAACACTTCATTATTAAATTAGGTATTAATTAGAAAATTAAAGAAGTAAAACTTTTCCTTGCAAAGTATCTATTCAAGAAAGTAAGTCCTGTCTCCAGATACTTCCATTTTCAGATTTTTGTAGTTGCTCTTTATAATGGTTATTAATTACCAACTTGAAAAGATCTAGGATCTCTTAGGAGACAAGTCTCTGGGCATGCTGTTGAGGGATTATCTAGATTATGTTAACTGAGGTAGAAAGATTCACCGTCAATGTGGGTGGCACCATTCTTTGATCTGGTACTGAATCAGAAGGAGAGTTGAGCAGCAGACTTCCTCCCTTCCTGCTTTCTACCTTTAGATGCAGTGTGCTCAGCTTCTCAAGCTATTGCCGCCATGATTTCTACAACATGGTGAACTACACTTTTGAACTGTGAGCCCTAGTAAACCTTCCTTAAGTTTGCTTTTTGTCAGAACACTGAGAAAAGTAACAAATAATACCTGGTGGCAATAAAAAAATCCTCCTGTACTATTATTATTTCTTTTAAACTGATCACTGGTAGAAAGTGGTCATTAGATTGCATTGCAAAAATATCTATTAGTAGTAGTGTTGTAAAACATTTCCTGTTGTATCCCAGGAAGCATATCTCCAGCTTTCTCTTCTGTGATGCTGTAGTTGATCACTGGGATGGATGTTGTCAGCTTAATCTATTTCCAGTAATGATCACTATCACTTTCTCTCTTTTGGCTTTCTGTTTATGCTCAAATTGATCAGATTTTTTTTTAGAAGACTTGAAAATAAGCCCTAGATTCTTATATTTGAATGCATAAGACTTTTACTGTGGTTGTCCTAGAGATCTCTCTTTTATCTCATTTTCAAATTTAATTTTTATTATTTTGAATTATATGTAGTGTCTGTGTAGATATGTGTACCTGAGGACAGAGGGCAGGGGTATCGGATGCCGCTAGGGTTGGAGCACAGGTGATGGTGAGCCACCTGTTGTGGGTGTTGGGAATTGAACTTGGATCCTCTGGAAGAACAAACAGTACATGCTCTTAACCACGGAACTATCATCTCTCCAGCCCCCTTTTATTTCATTAAAAAAATTTCCCATTTGTCATCAGGACTCAGGTCTAAGGTGACCCGGGATATGTTCCAAATACTTGAGTGCTCCGTGAGATACACTGCTTCTGGCTTCTAATAACCAATACTGACCATGACTTTTTCGTTACTATAATTAATTTCTATTGGCTTTCTTATCATTCTTCTCAGAAATAAGGCATATATTACTTGTCTATATTTTGATATACAGTAGGGAGTGAATTAAATGTGGAATATGCTATGTTTTCTAATTTTGTTTATTTACTTTTCATTAGTTTAAATCTGGGAAGGGTACACCATCACACACAAATTCTGTGTCCAGTGGCCTTTGCAGGAAGATTGCTTTGGAATTTGGCATGAACCATGCCACAGTTTCCATGGACCCAAGTTACTTTCCCCAGATTACTCTGGTTTATTTCAGTTTGCCTCCAGAAGACGTTGTGTTGTTTTTTGCTTTATATGTAAAAGTATATCTTTTGCCTAAGGAGAACTTACTCTATCTCAGGCATAAACATTTTCAACTCTTTAAGAAGAGCTCTGTGCTCTCTTTGTGCCAGAGATCTCTCTTATAGCCAGCAAAAGTGGCCTTGTACCACAGCCCTCTAGATACATTTGCCTTTTAGAAGTCCTGTTCCTAGCAGGCACACACACACACACACACACACACACACACACCACTACCACCAACACCATTACCAACACCACCACCGAGAACAATAATAATAATTTTAAAGTAAATTTGGACTGAAGAGCTCTGTCAGTGGGTAGAGGCACTTGCTACCAAGCCCAGTGACCTGAATTTTGTCCTCAGGATGCATATGCCAGCCTTAACTATATACCGAGTTCCAGGTCAATGGCTATATAGTGAGCTCTGTCTCAAAGAAAAAATTTTCTCTTAAGATTAAGCTTCTGCAGCTTGATGATTATTTATTCTTGTTTCTCTTTATTCCAATTTTATCCTCTCTTAAAGGTCCTATTTTGTTATTTGTAGGTTTTTTTCGTTCTTTTGGAATAAGTCAAGGCAAATTACATAAATAAACATCTTTACTTTTATTAATGAAGAAACTAAAACAGCTATTTTCAGAGTTACATAGATAGTAGATAGTTCAAGAGGGAAGGTGGGAAATTCAGCCTGTTTCTTTTGTACCTGATCTTTTTTTTGGGGGGGGGGGGGATCGAGACAGGGTTTCTCTGTGTTGTTTTGGTCCTGGATCTCACTCTGTAGACCAGGCTGGCCTCAAACTCACAGAGATCCGCCTGGCTCTGCCTCCTGAGTGCTGGGATTAAAGGTGTGCGCCACCACTGCCCGGCTGTACCTGATCTTTAAGCTACACTGGTCTTTAAGTTTGAAAAGAGTTTAGTTTTTACTCAGTAAGCTGTGGCACATACTACTATACAGTGAGCAGTAAGGTTCCCAGAGAGTCGAGAGAGCATGGAAGGAGCCCAGAGGCCTCTGCTGATTCAGCTTTTAAAACTCCCACATGCTATTGCATAAAAAGGGCACTGAGAATATCTTCAGCTTGGTCTGCAGAGTCAGATCCAACCCACACATTTGAGTACTAGAACCAGTTGGTCTGGCTTTGGTAATTTCCATTCAGTACAAATGTATAATCTAGGTATTTTAAGGAATGGTTCTGAAACTTTCAGGACTCCAGAATAGACTAGTTTCTAAAGGGAAGAGAATGGGTATGAGCCCATAGTTCCTCATTTCTGTCAAGCAAGTGCGTGGTGTCTAAGAATGCTAGTGAAAAGACATAGGTTCTCTCCCCTACTTTCCCCTTGTGCTGGGGATTGAATCCAAGTCCTTATCCATTTTCTACCACTAAACTACACACCCATCTTATTCCCAATTTCCTTAAAAGTGGGCTGTTGAGATACTATTTTTATGAGTTGTCACTTGCATATAATGGTACAATTATTACTATATTAAAGCATATAACATCTCTTTTCCTCAAAAATTTCCTTATTTTTTTGAAGTAAACTTTTCCCTGCCTACAGTCTCTGGGGACTATTGATGTTTCCTTCCACATTTATACTTTTGCTATTTAGAATGTCATGAAAATAGCCTTTTAATTTTAGCTTCCTTCACTTAGCATAATATAGTTGAAGTTTATTCATGTTATAATGTGTCTATAGTTTATTCATTTTTTGTAATGAGTAGTTGATAATTTTTATAGAAAGAAATTATTGAAAAAATAGATGTAGGACAGTAAACATTAGAACTGAGGACAAATACTCATATATCCTGATTGCGTAGGACAGACTTAGTTTATGCCTGTTGTCCTAGCATAATTTTTCATAATACCTCTTCTCACTTTCAGTAGTGTCTTGGTTTGGATGGTAAATTATTTAATCAATCTAAACTTGGCACAAGATGTAGTTATATTTCATATGCTTTCTGTTGTTCAGTTTGCTTTCCAAAGCACTAATACATATTTATGTTTTATGTAAATGCTGAGTGTTAATAGCAGTAATGTTTATAATCTCATTCTAATCTTCACAATAATATTTCTATTTTACATTTGAGAAAATGAATTTAGACTAGAAAGTCAACCAGAAATCATTAGCTAGAAGATCTGTTTATTCCAAAGTATATGCATCATCTATGTATATATTCATTCCTGTTAATTTGGAGGCAGTATAGTGTATTGGTTAAGATTATAGACAGTAGAAAGAGGATGCCTAGAATCTAGCCCTCATTGTTTGCATTTTTGTTGTTGATTTCAGGGCAAATTCATTTCTCAGCTGTAATAAAAGTACAGATGTATATGTTTATGTATGTGTGTGCATAGGGAGAAGATCAGAGCCTGAAATACTGCAGATTTATTATAAGATTATTTATACAATTACTGTTATTTGACATTCCCAATTCTACTCCTCCCTCATTAAAAAGTAGCTGGGACTACTCATTTTTATTTCTCTTTTTTAAGGGGGAATAATCTCATGTACTCTAGGCTAATCTTAAACTTGCTCTATAGTTGAAAATGGCAGTGAACTCCTGATCTTCCTGATTCTGCCTCTTAAGTCTAGGATTATAGGTATGAAGCACTATTCCTGGCTTCTCACCCTTCACAACAAAGTACCCCACAACATTATGGTACTCGATAACAAGAGTGTTCAGTGCTTACGTAGTTTAGTATACATATATCAATCACTCCCCAAAACTATGATAGCCAAAAAGGGCTCTCACAGAATTAGATAACATAATTGAAGTCTCAGAACCTTTTTAGGTATAGACTTCCAATAAATAGTTTAACATGCACTATAGCCAGACTAACTTGAACAGAGTAAGGCATCCTTAAGATTTATGTAATTTAAACATAACTTGGGAAATTCTGTATTAGTGTTGTTCCATGAACACTATAGGCAGTTGTTATTATGCAGGATGATTTATAGGGATCAGTGGAAGACCCATAACAGAAAAAAAGACCTGATAATTCTTACAGTAATTTAGATTCGAAGCTATGGGGCTTTTTTTTTAATCAAATGTTTCTTTTTCTTTTTTTTTAAGGTTTATTTATTTATTTTGTATACAGCATGTATGACTGCAGGCCAGAAGAGGGCGCTAGATCTCATTACAGATGGTTGTAAACCACCATGTGGTTGCTGGGAATTGAACTCAGGACCTCTGGAAGAGCAGTCAGTGCTCTTAACCTCTGAGCCATCTCTCCAGCCCCATGCTATGAGGCTTTTTTGATGGAAGGTTCAAGTCTACTTAGTGACTTGTTGGAAGGAAGGAAAGAGGAATAAAAATAGCCCCTGATAATAATAAGTCTGAGAGAATTTTGGGTGTTATTAATTCAAATATGGTAGTTAGGAAGTGCCATTATTGGACTGACAATTGAAGAGATTTGTTTTAATCATGTCGATTAGAAACAAGTAGTGGATATGGAAGCCAAGTACAGAACAAGTTAGAAGAGAACCCAGATCTAGAGGAGTAACTGAAGCTGTGAAAACATTCCCCTCAATGTTCATGTAAAGAGAAAAGAATTGTTAAAGGAGAAGTAACCAGAGAAGGGAAGTGAACAAGGAAAGTCAGGATAGTTGTGTCAAAATGGAGACGGACCATGAAATGATGAAGTAACAGCTGACCAGTGGTGAAGAAGGCTTACCAGCGTTTACCATTGGCCAGGGTGCTCTCCGTGAGCATCAAGTGCTAAAAGGTTCCTGGAAGGGGTTTTTGTTTTCTTTAGTGGGGTACGGAAAGGTTATTTGTTTTTCTTTTTCCTTTTCTGTCTTTCATTTCTTTTTAAGTTTCTTGCCTTTTGAGCCAAAGTCTCATTCTGTAGTCCAGACTGGCTTTGAATTTACAGCCTCTTGCTTTAGCTTCCAGAGTGCTGCAGTACAGACTGTCACCATGCCTGGCTCCCACATAGTTTTAAGTGACAGGCAATCACATTGGTAGACTTTTTCACATGAGTGGACAGAATAAGGTAAAATTGTAAAGGGTTAAAGACCAGTTGGAAGCTAAAAAGCACTCATTGTAGAAATTTGGCAGGAAAGGAAAACAGAAAGAGTATAGGAGTTGATAGGGGAAACTGGAGCATGTTTGAAAGCAGACAGGGAGGAATCAGTTCAAAGGGAAGAATCAAAGGAAAAGGCTGAAGCAAGTGGGCAGAAGGAAGACAATTAGATTAGGTTGTCCTAATTTTGGAAAAGTTAAAAAGACTGATCTCTTTAAATAAAAATATTTATATTTTTAGAAAATAGAAAAACCTGGATGTGATTGAGAAAATGACCACAATCCCTTCAGCACTAACTTTAATTGAAGTTTTGTTTTGTTGTTTTATAGCGCTTGGGATTGAACTAGGACCTCAAGCATGCTAGGCAAGCACTCTGCCACTGAGCTATGTCCCTATCCCCAACTAAAGTTTGGTAGTTTCTTTTTTAGGTTTTTAATTAAGTGTACTTCTAAACAGATTTGTAACATAAAAATCCATAGGGTACATGTGGTATTTTGATGCATGTATACATTTTGTGTTGTTGAAATGGGGCTACACATATTTATCTCCTCCAACACTTAACCATTCCCTTGTTGTGACAATATTCTAAATTCCTCCTGCTGGACTTTTGAGATACACAGTACATAATTGTTACCTGCAGTCACTCGGCTGTGCTTTAACGTCCCAGAACTCCTTACTCATATCTACCTATAACTTAGAGCAGCCTGTTGACCAACCTAGGTCTTCCTTCTGTTCTCAACTTCTGCATGATCAGCGGTGTTAGAGTCCACATAGGAGATTATGAGTTACTTGTCTTTTTGTTCCTGGTTTATTTCATTTACCACAATCTCCATTTCCAGACAGGATCACAAATTGTAGGATTTTATCCTCTGTAGTATTCTGTTGTTTACATTTACCACATTTTCTTTATCCATTCATTCACTAGTAAACAGACTATTTCTTTTTCCTGCCTATTGTGAATAGTATTATAGTAAACACAGAAGTACAGTTATCTACGGCAAACTGAATTATTTCTTTTGGATAAATATTCAATAGTGGAATTGCAGAATCATCTGATAGCTTCTTTCTTTCTTTTCTTTTTTTTTTAAGAATTTCTATACTGTTTTCTATAATGGCTATACTAATACACATCATTGGTGTATAGGAATCTCTTTTTGTTTGTAAACTTTTTAATGTGTGTTTGTATGATTTGAGAAGGGATGTGGATACAGTACATGTGTGCCATGGTGTGCATGCATAGGTCAGAGGTCAACTTAGCCATCTCACCAGCCCAAGGGGTCCCCTGTTCTGTATGTCCTTGCCAGCACTTGTTCTCTGTACTTCTGATAATAGGCATTCCTAATGGAATAGGATAATAATTCAGTGTGATTTGATTTGCATTTCCCTGATGATTAGTAACAGTTTTTTATACTCCCATGGACTATTTATCTTTGAGAAATGTCTGTTTGGGTTATGTTAGCTTACCACTGATGTGACAGTATCTGAGAAAACTACTTGAAAAGAGCAAAGATTTATTTTTGCTCACAGTTTCAGAGGTTGTAGTTCATTTGGCCCCCCTATTGCTATGGTCCTGTGGACAAGACAGGAAATTACGGTCTGTAGAGCTTTGTAGAGCAAAGCTGCTTATTTCACTGTGGCCAAGAAGAAAGAAGACAGGGGAGGGACTAGGAGCTAAAAGATAAGAAGTATGCTGCCAGTGACCTACTTCCCCCAGACTCCACACTAGGCCTTACCTCCTCAAAATCAGGAGACTTTCAGGGACATTCCAGATCCAAACTGTAATAAAGTTTATTACCCATTTTTAATCGAGCTGCTTGATTTTTCTTTTCTTTCTTTTGCTGTTTCAGTTTTTCAGAGTTTTGCAGAATATTAGCTCCCTGTCAGATTATATAATTTGCAAATATTTTCTCCCATTCTTAGGTTTTCTCTCTGATGAATGCTTCTTTTGTGCAGAAGCTTTTTAATTTGATGTGATCTTATTTGCCTTTTCTGTTCTTGTGTCCTTTGGGGGGGATTAATAGAATCTTTAAAGAACAGGTATCTAGTCAGGGTTCTCTGAAGGAACAGCACTGATAGAATGAATACAATAAAGGATTTATTAGAGTGGCTTACAGGCTGTAGTCTAAGTAATCCAACTATGGATGTCTCCAGAAGGAAAGGCAAGGGATCCAGGTGCTGTTCAGTCCCCGAGACTGGATTTCTCAGCAGTCCCAGTCTGGTGCTGGAGTCCTAGAGGCTGCCAGTCTTCAGTCTCTCTTGGAATACCTGAGAAATAGGTTCTAATACCAGCGAAAGGATGTCTCAGGTACAGGATAGAGGAACTTGCCAGTTAGAATGAAGGCAACCAGGCAAAAGCTTCTTTTCTTTCTCTATGTCATTTTATATAGGCTGCCACCTGAAAGTATGACCCAGATTTAGGGTGGATCTCCACTCATTGATGCAATCAAGAAAATCCCTCAACAGGCATGTCCAGCTATTTGGGTTTTAATTGATTACAGATATAGTCAACCTGACAGCTAAGATTAACCATCACACCAGGATTATACAGTACATTGTTTTCTATCCCGTTTTAATAGGCTTGGGTTTTTCTTTAATTATTAAGTGTTATGGGTCTAGAGAGTCAAACCCAGGGGCCTGTGCATGCTTGGCAAGCACATTATCACTGATGTATACCCTCCAATACCTTGTGCTTTAAAATGCCAATTTTAAAAGTCCACTTTTCAGGACATTCTCTGGAAGTGATTTGGTTTTGTCTGGTTTTTGTGAGAGAGGGTCTCTCTGTGTAGCAAAGGATGGACCCTTCTGCCTCCTGAGTACTGGGATTATATGACCAAGTGACCAAGTGGTTAAGGTATTGCACTGCTGAATTTATTTCTTATTTATGTATTTTATTATTATAAGGTGGTGATTATTTTTTTAAGTTCCAACTAAAATTCATCCAGGAGGGAGAAAGGGAGGAGGAAAGGTAGAAGGAAAGAGATCATGGCTACAAACCATGTTTTCATCCTCATGACTCTTAGAAGATAACCACATATAGAAGGAATTCTTATAGTAAGGAGAAGAATGTCTTTTCTCAGCAGCCATGTTTTGTTTTTGTAGAGAAATTGCCAAGTGGAATTACAAAGTTAAATAAAATATGGATAGCCAATAGAGTGTAGTACATTAATGTAAAGAGAAAGCTAACTTGGTCTTGAACTGTCTAGACATGTTTCATTCCTGTATAATGAGTTTTCCTTGTTGTGAGGAGACAGAGAGTATCTGAACACTTTGAGCTGTTTAATTGCTTGATTACGCAGGAACTGTAGTAGAGTATATGAATAGATCCCTTTTATCTTTCTGGTAGGAGATAGCTACTATGTAGAGAGAAATCATCCCATGAGCCTATTATTTATTATGCAGTTGTTTTTCTCGAACAAGCTACTGATTGTAAGCATTGTGTTATTGTAAGAAAATGTATGCTTCTTCTGACGTTTAAAAGTTGTAAGTAATGTTAGAATATTGTTCCTTTCTCGATCTCTTACTCTTTGCTTTTGTTCTTTTAGGGCCCTTACTTATTTTGTTTGTTCTTTGCTCGTTAAACAGAAATACTCTTTGTATTATTTCAGATTCTTCTCTTTTTGTGTCTTATCCAATAGAACTTCAAAAACACATAGAGAACTTGAAATTAGTTTCAGTAGCATTGTTAAGTGCCTTTAGGGGAGAAGTACAATTCTGTATTATGGCCCAGGAAAGATGCTATTAAATGTATGAGACATGGGTAAAACAGAATGTGTAGCTTACAAAGCCTTTAAAAGTCTTTGCCTTACAATTTTGGTAGTTCCCTTTATAAAGCTTTATTGTGATGCAAAGTATACACCATGACACTCACCTGCTTTAAATGTGTGATTTACTGATTGTTAAGTACAGAATGGAACATTCTCCAGTCCCAATAGATCTTTAGAGCATTTCTGTCACTGGGAAAATCTTTGTGCCCTTGTGCAGTTACTTCCATTCCTACTCCAGCTGAAGCAGCCAACAATCTGTTTTCTGTCTATACAGTTTACTTTTATGAACATTTCATATAAATGGAATTCTGTCACATGATGTGCCTTTCATGGCCTCTTTTACTTACTGTACTGCTCATGCATACACAGATTTATGAGTACTTAACTCGTTTTTGCTGATGAGTAGTGTTCTGTATAGATATGCCACATTTTATTTGCTAACCAGTTGATAAACATTCTAAATGTTTGTCTTCCAACTATGCTCATTATTTGCATACAAATTTTTTGTAAACGTTTTCCTTCCCCTTCAGTAAATAAGAAAGTGTGGAATTGCTGATTCTTGCGGTAAATTTGTATTTAACATTAAGAAACTTGCAGGGGCTGGGGTTTTAGCTCACTGGGAGAGCACTTGCCTTGCGTACATGTCATCCTATATGTTCATCCCCAGTACTGACAAAGGGAGGGAGACAGTGTTGTGTTACTCTACACAGTGATACCTGGAGGTCCTAGGTTCTCCACACCTTTCTCAGCACTTATTTTTGTCTTCATTGCGTAGCCATCTAGTGGGTGTGAAATAGTACCTCATGTGGTTTTGATTTTGTTTTCCTAATGATTAGTGTCTTTCATTTTAAAAATGCTACGTGAGTGGTTGGGATGTAGCTCATTTGGGAAAGTGTTTGACTAACATGTATGATACTCAGCACCATATATATAACTGGTCAAGGTGGCATATATCTTTAATCCCAGTACTTGGGAGGCAGAGGCAAGTGGATCTCTGAGTTTGAAGCCAGCCAGGGTTATGTAGTGGAATCCTGTCTAAAAAAACAAAAACTAGACAATATAAAATAGACAGCATATAGGTAGGTCATGTTTCTTAATCTGCTCTGCCAATTTCTGTTTTAACTAGTGTGTATACACCATTTAAATAACGTAAGAGCCATCCAGACTGCTGGCTAGGTCAAGTACTTACTGCACAAGCCTCAGAACCTGAGTTTAATCCTTAGAACTCATGTCATGGGAGAAGGAGAGAAACAATTGTCCTCAGACTTCCACAGGTACACTGTGGCTTACATGCACACGCACTAATAATAATAATAATAATAATAATAATAATAATAATAATAATAAATTTTAAATAAGTATAAGGTCAATTGCTGTGTATTAGGCTTAGGTCAGTCATTTTTGGTTTTTGTTCTTTTTTCTTTTCTTTATCTTGCTTTTCTATTAGTTACTTAAATATTGTTACTCTAGTTTATCTACAGTTTTTTAAGTATAATTCTTAATATAGCCTTTTATTGATGTTGGTATCACACACACAGCCATTTACTGATGTTGGCAGTTTATCAGTTTGAATGAAGTTATGTAGAAACCTTACCTCTTAATTTCCCTTTACCTTCTACCACTTAGAGTTACCATAAATACTCTCCCTTTATGTATATTTTGAACAGTGTTCATATAGTGTTATAAAATGCTTCAGCTACCAAAAATAATTTTGAAAACTCGAGAACAAATGCCCACTTAATTTTTTAAAAATCTTTTAAAATTATGTGAGTGTATGTGTTTGTGCACATGAGTAAAGATGCCTGAGGGTGTCAACATCAAATCCCCTGGAACCAGAATTAGAGGTGGCTCTGAGCCACGTGACATGGATGCGGGGAACCAAGCTCAGGTCCTCTGCAAGAGCAGTGTGTGCTTTTAACCACTAGCTACTCCTCCAGCCCCTTTGCCATTCTTGTAGGCTGGAATGAATTATCTTAATTTTCTTTCATATGAGAATATCAGTGTTCCCCCTTCATTCATGATGAATATTGTTTCTGATTATAGAAGTCTAGGTTGGCAGGGAGCACTTTAAAGTATGCCATTTCCTTCTGGCTCTTAGATAGTATTCTCTCCCCTCTCCCTTTCTATCCTCCCCCCTTTCCTTTAATGGGTATCCAGTATTTATTTCATTTATTTATTTATGGTTTTTTCAAGCAGTGTTTCTCTGTGTCGCCTTGGCTGTCTTAAACTCACTCTGTAGACGAGGCTGGTCTCAAACTTAAGAGATCCACCTGCCTCTGTTTCCTGAGTGCTATGACTAAAGTGCTATGATGCACCACCACGCCTGGCCCAGCTTTTATTTTGAACCTATTTCATTTCTGTGGATACATTTCTTCTAAGCTTTATAGCCTGTTCCAGTGTAGATCAGAAAAATCTACACTGTTAAAATGTTAGACTCCATGTTAGAATCCATTTGTCTTGTTATTCTTGCTACTGGAAAGGAGTTTTTTTTGAACTTTGAGTGATTGCTATCCTCATATTTGACTAAATAGGAAGCTGTAAGTTGCCTGAATTTGAGACTTTTGTTTTGTTTTGTTTTATAATAGGATCTTTCTATAGTGCTGGCTGGCCTGGAACTTGCTGTGTAGACCAAGCTGGCCTCTTAACTCACAGAAATCTCCTGCCTCTGCTTTCCAGGTCTTGGGATTAAAAGTGTATGCTACCATGCCGGGCCACTTTTTCTTAAGCAACGTTCTTAAATCACTGAATCATGCTTCCTTCTCTAGATTTTTGGTTTTTTTTTTTTTGTTTGTTTGTTTAATTCTCTGAAATTTGGAGATGTACCTTCTAGGTCTGTTTTCTTTCATTATGGTGACTCAGGTGGAGCTGTTTTCATCTAGAAATTTGTGACCTTCAGTTTTGTATAGTTTTCTTAAATTTCCTCAATGATTTCTAATTGGTCTCTCTTTATTCTTCTTGTACTTCTTTTTGTTTGGATGTTGGTTCCCTCTAAGCCCATCTTCTTATTCTTTTTATCATTTGCCTGTATGTTCTGGAAGATGCCCTGAAAATTCTCATTTCAGTTTTTGTTGAGGTTTTTGGTTTGTTTTTTAATTTTTTTAAAATATGGGTGGGTGTTTTGCTTGCATGTATGTCTGTGCACCACATGCATTCAGTGCCCACTGAGGCAGGAAGAGAATGTCAGATCCCCTGTAACTGGAATTGCAGACCATGTGAGCTACCATGTGGGTGCTGGAAATTGAATCCAGGTCATCTGGAAGAGCAGCCAGTGCTCTAAATTGCTGAGCCATCTCTACATCTATTTGATGTTTTTTCTTATTGTTTGTTTGCATGTTTGTTTCAGTCTTAATATATCCTATTTTAAAATTTCTAACAATATTTTAATTGCTTTGTTTTTTGAAACTGGGTCTCACTTTATACACCTCTGATTGTCATTATACCTATGGAGATCCTTCTGTCTCTACCCGCAAATGTATGATTCCAGGCATAAGCCACCACTCTTAGATGATTAAGACTCGTGTGTGTGTGTGTGTGAACTAGATACAGAAACTTCTTTGGCAACTTTTACTACCATTATATCCATATTTTTAAGGGATGTGTGTATGTGTATGTATCCATAGGTTTATGTGTATGTATGATTTACTGTGGGGCTGGTCAGTGTTCCAAAGAACCATCTTTTATACTCTTGTTGGAGTATATGAGCTTGATTGCAAGCCTTCATAAGCCAAGTGGAAGAAAGAAGGTAAAGGGATTCAAAAGTTAGCATGTAAACTCTTATTTGTTTCTTGATTTTTAGAATATGTTCTTTCAACTGTGTTTGTGCCTGATATTATTCTAAGAACTTGGGTTTACATTTTTCATAGAATAAAATTGTAGTCCTGGCACATACTAACTTCATCCATCAGGATGCCCAGGTAGGAGAATCTGGAATATAAAGCCAGCCTGGGGTACAAATCAGGCATTTTGTCAAAAGGAAGCAAGCAAACAATAAAAACCACTTTGATCTTTGACTGGGCTGGGGAAGGGGGTTTATTGATCTAACAGTGCATTGATGATACTCAGTCAGTGTACTTGTTTTCTGGATTTCCTTTATCCTGACCTTCTTGATGTCCTTGATAGTGCCAGTTTCTGAACTTTGATTCTGTTTTTCACATTTCTTTGCTGATTTAGAATTTCGTTGTGTGTGTTTTATGAAATACAGAGGTGTGTGTGTGTGTGTGTGTGTGTGTGTGTGTGTTACACTGAAAAAAACCTTCTAAGTCAGTTACCACTTTGGCTTTGTGGTTTCTAAATTGTTGCTCTTATCTCTTCTTTTTTTCCATAATGATAATATTATGCCTTTAAAAACTCTACTTCTCATTTTAATGAAGTTTCAGAAGGACAGAAGTAGTTGCAAATGTTTAGTCCATTGTCTCTAACTGAGGGCCTTCTTTGTGCTTTTTTTAAAAATGAGGTTTATATTTAGAGACCCTTTTATAGTCTAGCTTCTGTGGTTTTGTCTTGCCTTGTTTCGCACTCTACAGCAAGACAGCCTCCAGACTAAACCATGAGAAGGTAGAGACCCTTAAATTTCCTGGGATACTGTATGTTGTGCTTCTATGTTTCAGGTTTCAGAAATATTTAAAACAAGGCTCATACTTGCATTTGTAGAATTTAGGAAGCAATGACAAAGTTGGAACATTGAGTTTCAGGTCAGCCTGGATTGCTTCTCAGGAAAACCATAATCTCTGTATATTGTAGATTTGATGTACACACACACACACACACACACACACACAAGTATGTCCTTTTTTACTGTTGAGCCTCATTTGCACAGCACAGAGCTGTTGATGTATGTGTATGTACATGCTATAAAAGATCAGATTCTTCAAATTTTTTTTAAATTTTCTATTTATTATTTTTATTTTCTTAGGCACTTAAGAGATTATGGCATCTGACACCCACCATGTTAAAAAACGAAACTTCTCTAATAGTATTGAAGATCATCCCATTGATCTTCCTAGAAAGAGGATCTCTAATTTCACTAGTAAGAACATGAAGGAGGTAAGTAAGACACTTTAAACTATCAGATCTGTTTAATCTCTTAGATTAAGTAGAATTAATGAAGCATAACTATTACTATATTCCTAAAGTTATAAGGCAATTTTGGCAGGTAAGTTATTTTTATAAGCTGTAGTATAAATGTTTTAGTTGACAAGGAACTGAGAGATGCCTTTTGTTCATTGAAAGGTTAATTAACACTGAAATAATTTGCTTTAAACCACATTAAACTTGAACTGATTTATTAAGCACCCTTTAAGTTCAGTATATTACAAATATTGTGAAAAGGGACAGGTAGATATGTTGCTTTCCCAAACATACCAAAATACAGTAGTGTACCTAGTGGTTGAAACCATGGTATTAGGACAGAGAAAACACTGACCTGAAAAAATATCCTGTTGAATTTTAAGCTGCATTGTTGACATCAGTCATAAAGTTTTCATAACTCTACTAAAGAACATGATACCACTATTTACTTTGATTTTTCAGGTTAAGAAATCTCCAAAACAGTTGGCTGCTTACATAAGTAGGTAAGAGCTTCTTTAAAGTTTGTTGGAAAATATTGGAAGTGGTTAGAGATGAAGACATAAAACAAATAAGTATTCTTTTTATTATAATTGTAGTTAACTTGTTGTCAAACAGTTCTCTGTGCCAGGCTGTGTACTACTTCATCAGTATTATCTGTTCCTTATGTAGATGCCATTATTCCTATACAGTGAAGAGAATACTAATAGTCAGAGGGAATAAGTGATTTGCTCAGGATCATATAGCCAGAAAGTAGTAAAAACGGCCTGCATTCCCAGAGTTCCCAAGATGGCAGCTTTCTAAACTACATGTATCCAAGGTGTGATCTGAGGACCCGGGAATCCCTGAGACCCTTACAGAGAGTTTTTGAAGCCCTTGTTCACCTTGTCCATTTCTACTCTTTCACAAGTGTACAGTATAAGTTGTTCAGAAATAGCATAAAATTAAATAACAAGAGACCAAATAGAGACAAGAAATGAAAATACAGTCGTCTTCTGTTAATCTGGGACTCAAAAATTGATAAAATTGTGAAACAGCTATTTTCATAATTTTTCTGTTTGTTCTGAAAACCATATTTCTTTTGATAAAATATTCTATGATAGTATGTTTGTTAGTTAGCTTCCCAGTACTGTGACTTTTTATAGGGAAGAAACATTTTGGGGCCATTGTGGTCCTGCATGCTTAGATTCCTAGCACTTGGGAGGCTGAGGCAGCAGAATTAGGAATGCACACTTTGCCTGAGCCACATAGGAAAAGACCCTGTTTCAGGGAAACAATTGCTTTTGGCTCCTGGCTTCAGAACTTCAGTTTAGGACTTGTTGCCTTTGGGTCTGTGTTGAGGCAGTCTGTCATGGTAAGGAAGCAAAAAAGACAAAATAATAAATAGTCCCAAAGGATCTGGAAACTGTTGTACTCTATGAGATTTTCTCTTTTGTGTTCTTTTCATGCACAAAATTCAGTATGCTTCAGCTTAAAACAAATAAATTTAAAATATTCAAATGTAAATACTTTTTCACTTATTAGAAAATAAGTTTTAGTTGTTTAGAAAAACCTTAGCTGTCTCAAAAGTGTTCCTCGTTTCCTGTTCCCATAATGGCCTTTAATATTTTATTGTAAAAACAGCAGCTATTATCCTTTTTTGTTTTCATGTCATACAACTTGCCACATTCTGTTCATTGCCTTCCAGATAATTTGTAACTTTTATTTTCCTCTTCAAAATAAGTATTGACTTTTTAAATTATTATCTTCTAATTTTAGTGGGTTACAGTTGCAAAATGTAGCCAATTAAACCTTCATTTAAAAACTTTTCTTCATTTCACTTAAGAAAATAAATTCTTTTTACAGAACAGTTGGACAAGCTGTGAAAAGCCCAGATAAACTGCGCAAGGTGCTCTATCACAAAAAGTTAGTTCGTCATCCCTTTCCAAATCCTTGTTACAGAACTAAGCAGTCCCCTAAAAGTGGGGGCTGTGACATGGCAAATAAAGAAAATGAACTGGCTTGTGCAGGCCATCTGCCCGAAAATTTGCGCCATGATAGTCGAACATTTGTAGTTAATGCCAGTGATTCTGGGTCTTCACAGACAGAAAGCCCATCGTCAAAATATAGTGGTTTCTTTTCTGAGGTAAGTCATTTTTAGCTTAACTTTATTCATATTGTACTCCTGGGTTACTTTGGTTTGGTTTTGGTTTCTTGGTTTTTTTCCCCCTTGTGTTATTCTCTTAGCAGATAGTCAGCCATTAAATACATATTTGCATGATGATAATTCCCTAAGACAGTTGTATAGATTAACACCCCACCCCTCCCCCGTCTCTAAATTAACTTCTAAAATAGGATGAAATGCCTGACAGGCTACCATAAATACCCAAAATGACAGGTTGGCAAGGAGAAACTTAAAGAAAGGGGGAAGGACGTTTTGCCTTAAAAGGCAGATCCCTGAAGTCTGCTATCCAGAGCATATGCTGGGTTCTTAGAACTGCCTAGTGGAGACCTGTGTCCACACACCTGCTACTACCTCCTCCTGTAACTGTAAACTTAACTCTTAAGGAAAGTAATTATACAAATGCATATATTTACACACATCATGACATTCACAGAAACAGTTTAAATAGAAAAACCAGAGATATTCCTAAATGGTGATATGTAAAGACTAAAAATATGCTATTGATTTTTGATAAATGAAGTCAATATGTATTTTAGCATTGAAAATGTTCATAGATTCATATGTTTATGTGTAGGCAAAAAGAAAAGTTTTTAAAAATGTTATTTTTAACTTTTGGATGTACCTATTTGTCATTGTCTAAAGCATAATTTGGAAGACACATTCCAATTTAGTAGCTCTGTTTCTGGAGAATGATGTCAGACACTTTCGCCAGTAGAATATTCACTTTTGTTTTAAATAATTTTGAGCTAAAGTTTTCATACCATGTGTTACCTTATTTAAAAATACATTTAGATGGTGCATTTGTAACATTTCTAACAGGACAGAACTCAGGTTCACACCCCTTCTTCCCTCGTGCTGCTCATTTGATGATTACTAGCCTATATGCTTACCTTTTCCTGTATTCACATGCATAAAATTGGGTCCGCTAGAAATAACTTACTTTATAAATTACTGGGAGTTTTGAAAATTGGTAGCAAGGGGGAGGAGAGAAACGGTCCTAAATTTGTTCACATCATTCATTCGTTGTATTCAACTGCAAACTGTAGTATTCCTTTCTGAGGGCCAGTATAAGGCGTTGCCTTTGTATAATTTAAAGCTGTGTCTACCAGACTGTTTTCATTAAAAAAGAAAAAGAAAAAAGTCTGTGTCATGTTTCAGTGTGGTTTTAACACATTAGATGATTGCCTTTCAGGTTTCTCAGGACCATGAGACAATGGCCCAAGTTCTGTTCAGCAGGAATTTGAGATTGAATGTAGCTTTGACTTTCTGGAGAAAGAGAAGTATAAGTGAACTTGTAGCTTATTTAGTGAGGTGAGTGTGACTTTTTGATCTTTATTTAACATGAATAGTTTTTAATGAGATATGAAAAGTGACTCTTTTAAAAAAGCTCTTATTGGTTAAAAATTTAAACTATTGTATTTAGCATCCAGAGAATAAGTATTGTTTAAATTACATTCATCACCAATTTAAGTGTAATGAGGATACAGAAAACTGTTTTATCAGATAGAACAAAGCTGTTACTTTTTCTGATTATCATTCTTTTCTTATCTATAAAACTAAATGTGGGAAACTTAGCATTTGAAAAAAAGAAACCCTTTGGGAATTTTAAGCATGACCTCATTTTATTTAAGTCTCTCAAATACTCCTTTACTGATACCTAATTGATGCCTCATTGAGTACTTACTTTAAAAAGATGTCATTCATCTCTTTCCATCTCTTTCTGTTTTCTCTTCCTCTGTAGCTTTACTGTTAGCACCCTGCTCTGTGTATTTTCCTTGTTTGTCTCTCTTTGAATAACTGTCACCTTCTACAGCCACTCAGGCCTTGGAAAGCAAGCCCTGTCTCTGTTTTCCCCTTTATGTCTCAGTACTTGACTCAAGATAAATACTGAAGTTGTTTTTTAGTAAGTATTGAATGCCTCCAAAGGAGGATGGAAATTGTAATATGAATGCAAGTAAGGACCTTGGCTCTCTAAGCATTGGTATCTGTCTTGTACTCACAGGATAGAAGACCTTGGAGTTGTGGTAGATTGCCTTCCTGTTCTAACCAATAGGTAAAAACAGTATTTTTTCAGAAAAAAAGTAAGCTTTAAAGAAAAACATTGTAATTAGTTCATATTTTGTAACTTAGAATTTCCTTTAGTTTACAGGAAGAAAAGCAATATATTTCACTTGGCTGCTGTGTAGACTTACTGCCTCTAGTAAAATCTCTACTTCAAAGCAAATTTGAAGAGTAAGTACTAATCTAAATCTCCCTTTTTCTCTTTGAACATTCTATGTTTGTGAGTACATGGTAGGAGACTGGGCTGCATGGGATGTATATGATACTTGGTTTTTTAATTTAAAAAAATCTGAGCTACATTTTATTTATTGTGACAGAGGGGGTCAGAACAACTTGTAGGAGTTGGTTCTCTCTTCCACCATTTAATTCCAGAGATTAACTGGACTGTCAGGTTTGGTGTCAGGTGCCTTTGTCCACTGAGCCCTCTCTCCAGCCTTATTGTTTCTATTTCCAAGGAGTTTCTAGTATGATAAGGAAAGAAATGTAAACAATAAAGGATAGTGACAAAAAGCATCTAAGAATAGCTGTGTAAACTATGGTTTTATAAAGAAGATCATAAAAGTAGTGAAATACCTTTTTCTTAAGGGAGAGATAGGTGTATATATGGGGGCTTTTAGGTGGGGGAGTATCATCTTTTCTAAAGGCTTGTTATATGGAAACAAATTCTGTCAAAATATTTCATTTCAGATATGTAATAGTTGGCTTAAACTGGCTTCAAGCAGTAATAAAAAGGTGGTGGTCAGAACTCTCATCTAAATCAGAAATTACAAGTGATGGGTATGTATAGCTTTAAAGATAATTCATGCTGAAATTTCTATGGAAAAGTGTCTTAACTAAACAAAGTAGTGAGTTTATCCCATGATCATCATTGTGTAATTTTATTCTCAACATTTTCAGAGAAATCTTAAACTGGGGTGCTTTTTATTTATGAAGAACCACACAGAGCCCCTTAACTCCCTGTATCTCTTCTGCCAGAACCCTACCTTTTATTTTATATTGTTGTTTGTTTTATTTTGTGACAGTCTCATTGTGTAGCCAAGACTTATCTTCAAACTCAGCAGTCTTCAGCCCCAACTTCCTCAGTGCAGAGTGTAAGACAGCACACTTATCTCAGCCCTTCCCTCAAGAATGAAAACCACAGCAGTGGTTTAACCTTCATATGCACTGTACAGAAAGAGAAAAGGAAGGAGTTGCCCTTGGTGCAGTAGGAAATGGAAGTATCCTGCTGATCTCTATGAAAACAAAAACAAAAACGTTACAGTCATCATGATTTGAATATTGCCTTAGCTTGAAAATAGGATTCTACACAGATGAGCTGGACTCTAAGCCAGGCATGGTGGAACACACCTATAATTCCAACACTGGGAAGGCTAAGGCTGGAAGACCACAGGTTTGAGGCTAGCCTAGGCTGCATAGTAAAATAAAATAAAAATAAAAATAAAAAAAAATAGGAGGAGGAACAAAGAACCAAAAAGCCAGACAGTCTTGAAAACATACTTTCTCTTCCCTAATGGCCTCTTAACTCTATAATCTTTGTAAACTCAGAATTTTCTGTGTCATACTCAAGATATTCACATGCTACAAATACCTGTTTGTTGTCTCATCTACTTTTGTAACTAAATATCCTTGAATTTCTGTGCCTGGCTAGTACTACTTTAAGAAGTTGCTTGACTTTAGTGTATTTTTTTTTACTGATATAAATTAAAAACAAGTCCGCCGGGCGGTGGTGGCGCACGCCTTTAATCCCAGCACTCGGGAGGCAGAGGCAGGCGGATCTCTGTGAGTTCGAGGCCAGCCTGGGGCTACCAAGTGAGTTCCAGGAAAGGCGCAAAGCTACACAGAGAAACCCTGTCTCGAAAAAACCAAAAAAAAAAAAAAAAAAAAAAAAAAAAAAAGTCCATATCTTAGTATTTGCTTTCTCAGTTTTCTTTCTTTTTTTTCCTCTCAGAAATATTAAGATTTTAAAGCAGCAGTTGAATGGATTATGGGAACAGGAAAACCATCTTACTTTGGTTCCAGGATATACTGGTAATATAGCTAAGGTAATCTATATTTGTAATTTAAAAGTTAGACATGAATTTAATAGTTATCTATATTGATATGCTTGTCTCTTACAGGAAAAAGGTACATTGCTAGTTTAAATTTTAATATTTAAACTCCAAGAAGACATTGATAGTTATAATTGCAGAAAGAATTAGTGGTAAAAAAGATTTCTGCCTACTGCTGGGTATTTGCTATCATGAGTAGTTATTTACCAGGAAATAAAAGCATTGTATGGATTAAGGAAATCTTTTTATCATTGGCTCATGAAATGTTCCTTGGATACCTATATAAAAAGGAACAAATGACATCAGGCATTAAATGTGTACCTATATATGATGGTACTCAAAAGATTCCCTAATCCCTTTTATCCCTCTCTGCCTCACCTGTCTGTCTGTCTTTGTTTTTGTTGAGACAGGGTTTCACTATGTAGCCCTGGCTGGCCTGAAACTTGCTATGTAGACCAGGATGGCCTCAAAGTCACATAAGCCTGCCTGCCTCTGCCTTCCAAATGCTATGACTAAAGTGTGTATTACCATGCCTGGCAAGAATCCTTTTGTTTGGTTGGTTGTTTTGTTTTGTTTTTTGGGTTTTTTTCGAGACAGAGTTTCTCTGTGTAGCTTTGGAACCTGTCCTGGAACTAAGTCTGTAGCCCAGGCTGGCCTTGAACTCACAGAGATCCGCCTGGCTCTGCCTCCTGAGTACTGGGATTAAAAGTGTGCACCACCACCGCCCGGCTTGTTTGTTTTTTGAGACAGAGTTTCTCTGTGTAGCCATGACTGTCCTGGAACTCACTCTGTAGACCAGAATGACCACAAACTCAGAGATCCTCCTGCCTCTGCCTCCCAAGTTCTGGGATTAAAGGCTTGTGCCACCATACCTGGCTAAGAATTCCTTTTTAATTCACTACTTTTACTCTGATTATTGACTTAATGTGATTTTCTTTAATGTTTAGTGTATAATCATGCTTTGTTCAAATTCATCTTCTCTTGTTTTGTTTTGTTTTTTTTTTTTTTGGTTTTTCGAGACAGGGTTTCTCTGTGTAGCTTTGCGCCTTTCCTGGAACTCACTTGGTATCCCAGGCTAGCCTCGAACTCACAGAGATCCGCCTGCCTCTGCCTCCCGAGTGCTGGGATTAAAGGCGTGCGCCACCACCGCCCGGCTCATCTTCTCTTAATATCGTTCAGAATCTTTAATGATGAAAGTCTTATAAACAGAACTCTGTTTCCCTGAAGTTGAAGTTGTTTATTGTTTTGTGTGTGTGTGGGGGGGGGTTGTTTTTATTTATTTATTTATTTATTTATTTATTTATTTATTTATTTATTTATTTATTTATTTGGTTTTTCGAGACAGGGTTACTCTGTGTAGCTTTGCGCCTTTCCTGGATTTCGCTCTGTAGACCAGGCTGGCCTCAAACTCACAGAGATCTACCTGGCTCTGCCTCCCGAGTGCTGGGATTAAAGACATGTACCACCACTGCCCACCTTTTGTTTCGTGTTTTTAAAGTATACATAACACATAACTATGAAGACCTTAGTAGAGCTGAGAAGCATGTTTTCTTAGAGTTTTGCTTTTTTTTTTTTTTTAAGTTATGGTTATTGAGACAAGGTCTGTGTAGGTAGGGCTGTCCTTAACTCACTGTGAAGCCCACACTGGTGTTGAGATTACCATCTTCTTGCTGCAGCTCTTTACGTGCTGGGACCAGAGGAATCTGCCAAGCCTGGCTATCTTAAATTCTCTTTTTATTAAAAAGGAAAAGTTTTCTTATAAACATGGCCTTAAGATACTATGATAATACTGAAAATTGTCAATTAATTTCAGTGTAAGGTCTATAATAAAGTCTTTATTACAGTATCAGCCCCCAATATGTCATTTTAAAAATTAATGTTTTCTTTGACAGTTTCATACATGTGTATAATACAGTCTGGTACTGATCATATCCTCCCACAACCTCCAGTCACCCTACTCTCCTAAGTCCCCATTCCACTTTTCTATCTTTTTACCTTGCTTTTGGTTTCGTTTCTGAGCTGTCCTCTCAGGCATCACTGAAGACAGTGGCTTCCTCTCCCACGGTAGTCCTTGACTGTTCCACTATGTTTTTTTTTTTTTTTTTTTTTTTTTTTCAGGTTAAAAATCCGAGCAGATGACTGTAGGGTAGGGGAGTGGATATGGAGAGGTGACTGGCTCAGTGGTTAGGAGCATGTGTTGTTTTTACAGAGAACATGGGTTCTCTTTCTAGTACCCATGTACTTTGCAGCTCAAAGCTTTCTGTAACTTCAGGTCCAAGGGATTCCATGTCCTCTTCTGGCTTCTTCTGGTACTATGTGTACATGTGGTGCACATACATACAAGCATGCAAACACTCATACACATAAAAACAATTCGTTTTTAAAAATGAAACTATGCTTCAGGCTTTGATTTATACAGCACTTACAGAATTCCTGCAAATGTTAACTACAAAGTGGAGTTGTTTGAGCACAGGAATCAAAAACATTCACTTAGTATTTAATCAACATTATTGAATATGTACTATGTTCCAGGCCCTGCAATAAACAAATGCAGATAAAATTTTTGAATAAGATTTCTTCCTTCTTTTTAAAGGTTACAAAGGGAACTAGGGCAAATTAAGAAACAAAGCAGAAAAGAAAGAGGTTGTGTATGTTTGTATTTGCTTTATTAACTAATGGGATGTTTCTGTTTTATCCTTTAAGGACGTAGATGCTTATTTATTACAGTTGCATTGAGAGATTTCATCTTCTAAAGAGTATTTGGCTATTCAAACAGTGCTGGATTATATGATTTTCAGAAGTAGGTCTCTCCTGAGAACTGTGAACTGTGGAAGAAATAAAACCAATTTTTTTCTTTTAAAAAGCCACATAATAAAACCACTAATGAAATCCTAACAATCTACTTCACATTGAAGTGGAAATATCCGGAAGGAGCAGCTTCAACTTCAATGAGGTGAAAGTGCACTATGAAGACTGTTCGCCTTTGCTGCACACAGATCTCTATGGCCGTTTGGTAGTGTTGCCTAAGAACTGCTGGGTCTTATCTCAATCCTGCATAAGAATATCATTTATAGTATATGAAAGCAAGACAGGACTTCTTACCAGGAACTATAAAGACCAATCATTAATTTTATTGTGTTTTATGAAGAAACACTTAAATGTGTGCAGCTATTTTCTTCTGTTGAAAAGACTTCGAAAGTTTAAAACATCATAGTAAGTAATATTAAATTTTTTTGTCCACGCTGATACCGTGTACAAATGCCTTAATTATTGATAAGCCAATGTGTTATAATACCAATATCTCTTTTTAAAAATTAAAAGCAACCATGCTCTGGCATGATAAAATCATGGAATTAAATCAGGGGTTTACATTCATGTAGAATGTTGTTGTTGAAATATATTCTACACCATTTTTTAAACTTGAGAAATTTTTAGCATCTCTGATTTTTTTTTTTTGCCAGAATCTTCATGTTATGTTTGTATGTATGTGTTATCCTTATATAAAGAAAAAGGTGAATATGTATTTGAATGTTTAACTGAAAATGTTCTTGGAGTTGGCTAATTTATATTCACTTTTTATTGTATATGGATTTCTAATATTTTTCATTTCTGTAACATTTAAACTTCATTTGAGTAAATTTACTAAATATTTCTATTTTTTTGCTTTTTTCAATTCTAATTTTATATGAAATCTAATTCTTTTTCACTACATGTGTTCTGAAAGGTTACATACATATTTCAGAATTGTTTACAGTTTATGCTGACATTGTACTTTAAGTTCCAACACATTGTATCACTACCTCCTCTAATGGTTAGTATGAAATCCCACCAAACTGTATGCGAGCATTTTTTGTTTTGTTCTGTTTTTTTTTATAATCACTTTTAGCATTAGTGTACTCAATTCTGGAATACCTTAACAGTTCCGATTGTACCCGTCTTAGAATTGCAGTTGAATTCTCCTGGTCCATCCATCATCTTTCTTGAATAAGGCTTGCAAACTTCCAGAAAAGATAAATCAACTTTCTCTTCATATTCCAATGTACGTCTTTAACATTTTAACACATAAACGGTGACTACTAATAAGCCTCCCCAGCATCTTTTCTTGCTATGAAAATATTTAAAGTGTTACTTTTCACCGAATTCTGTTTTTGTATAGCTATCATTCCAGATAGCTATGTACTCCACAGAATGAACATTGGTTGTAGTAATTGATTATCATGTCCTCAGATTAGAGTCATTCCAGATGACTGTAATTTGTGGTTAAGAGGTGAGGTATGTAAGAAATCATTTTTCAGGATGTGAGAATTTCATAAACCTGCATCATCTCTGAAACCTGAAGATGGGAAATACAGCCTTTCTTTCTTAGTTCTTTAGTTTTCATGGTCTTATGGAACCGTTTGGACAGGTTAACATGGGTGGAGTGTGATACTAATGAGACTAAGGATTTGAGTCTCTGATCCTTTTAAGTTCATTAACTTTTCACATGCACGAAGTCATTCCATGGCTTCAGATTGCACTTTCCCTTCGGTATCCATCTAATAAATTCAGTATGTGATCACAAAGAATGTGGTGTGCATAGTTTACTTCTCAAAGAGAAATAGAATGATTGATTTGTATAATAGTATAGATTTCCAGTTTTGAGTGGAACATATTCAAAATAAGATCTAATATACCTTATAATTTTTAGTTGCACAGTATCAAATAATGTGGATGAGATTATTGACTAACCAGTGTCTTTGAAAAAAAATCGAAGTTCAATTAAATGAAGTATCAATAAAAATTGAATAAGAAACAGTGCTATTGCTTTAACAGAATGCTTATGCCTAAATGTGTTTGCTGACATGGAGTAAAATGGCATGCTCTATTTTGTATGCTTGGAACAATGTAAGAAGCAGCCTTATGGGCTGGAGAGATGGCTCAGCAGTTAGCAGCACTGGCTGCTCTTCCAGAGGTCTGAGTTCAATTCCCAGCAACCACATAGTGGCTCACAACCATCTCTAATGAAATCTGGTGCCCTCCTCTGGCATGCAGGCATGTATGCTGGCAGAACACTGTATATATAGTAAATAAATAAACCTGGAGAGGAAAAAAAAAAAGGAGAAGCCTTACCTTGCAAATATTACAGCTAGATTATTGAGGTGATAGAGGATCAATATCAAATAATTTGCACCCACTACAGATAAATTGATTTTTGTAATATGTCATGGTCAGAATAAGGCTTAAAATTGGGAAGCAAGTATTAGCAGATAGCTTTTTAAAATAATTTTTGGCAGCAATTTAAATAATTGGCATCAGTTTTATGTATAAATCCTGAAATGTGGGAATTTGGATGTATCTGAGGAGTTACAATACTAGAACTAATTCTAAGGTCTACTAAGGAGTTAAATGCTAATGACTCTAAACATGCTCGATACATGCCATGTCAGAACCCTCATCATGGTTGTCTGCCTCCCTTGCTGTATTTCTAGTCATTAAGTCGGTAGTTCTCTGAAATTGATATGATTAACATTAGCTATAATTAATTGAAAGGATTCTTGGCTATAGAATACTAATAATAGAAATCATATTTAAGTTTCTGGTTACTTACATTAGTGAAGGAGTTTGAAAAAGTATTATTTAAGCTAATATTTCATTAGGTACTCCTGGTTATCTTCCTACTTAATGAAATGGTCTATCAGTAGGCCTTTGTCCATAGAAAGACGAAAAGAGTAAGAACCACAAATCTGACTCATCTGTAGTGAACTTATTATGACTTCTAGCACAGAGTTACTTTCTGGATTCTTTCAGATGGAAGTAGTATCATGTATTGATAGGTGTTTGCTGATATGTGTTGTTCTTTAATTTTTCTAGCTATAAAATTGTAAAAATTCTTTCCAATAGTCTCCTCTTCCCCCTTTTATTTTGCGACTGTAGTATACAGTAAAAAAGTTCATTCCTAAGTCTGCCATGGTGGCACAGGCCTATACTCCCATCACTGGAAGTCAGAGGCAAGTGACTTCTGAGGGTTTGAAGCCAGCCTGATCTACATAGCAAGTTCAGGCCAGCAAGGGCCACAGAGTCTCACAGAGTGAGACTTCTGTCTCAAAAAGAAAGCAAACAAACAAAAATTATCCCTAAATATTATATTTCTAATTTATATCTGTATTGAGTCACTAACAACACTAGAGCAATAGAAAAGAATGTTGTACATTGTGTATCCAGTATACTGGGTACATTTTCCAGTACTGAATTTGAAATAGTTTAAAAGTCAGTATATTAAAATACTGTCTTCATAATTTTCCCTGAGTCAAGGCATTAAGCTAACGATATCTTCTAAAAACCAAACTTTAGTAAAAAGTATGTACAACCATTCATGGAACATTAAATCATGTTCTCCCTTGAAGACAGTAATTAGCACAAGACAAAATGATATAGCTGCTGTTTACCTGTAGTTCCAGTAAAAGTAACACCACAGCCACTGACAGATTTTTTTTTTCAAAATCTGTCATCAAATATTGCTTTGATATTGCAGAATTTTTTATTCTCTGGACTGTTTTCAGATGAGAACTTCCAAGGTCCAGATAAGGATTCAGCCCCCAGATAGACTTGCTCAAGTACTTGTGGTTTCTTTTCTTTTCTCCCTAGACAGGGTCTCTCTGTATAGCTCTGGCTCTCCTGGAACTTGCTCTGTAGACCAGACCAGGCTGGCCTCAGACTCATAGAGATCTGCCTACCTCTGCATCCTGAGTGCTGGAACTAAAGGCTTGTGCCACTACCACCCAGTTCTGATCCTTAAACTTTAAAATATTGTGGTTTTATTCAAGAATTGGGTGAATTTTTTATTTATACCAAAGCTCTTGGAAGAGTTGATGTTTTTTTTCCAGATAAGAAAGAGACACTAGTCCCAGAATATGCTGAACCACCAGAGCTGGAAGCATATAGCACATAGCACAAAGGCTGTTACATTTGTTTTCTCTGCTGTATGGTCACTGTATCCCACGTAAAAGCTGTACAAATGAAGACTGCTTAGAAAATGCAATGGGTATTTTCATATAATGTATGAAATATGTAAATTCTCAGAATTGAAGAGTGTTCCCTGGGTTTTCCACTTTCATCTAAAAATAATTGAGCATCATTAGAGTGATTTTAAATTCATTTTTAAAGTCACAAAAGATACATACTGATTTCTGAAAATAGTCCCCCCAAAATTAAACATGTATTAATCTACCCCATGGTGAACCACTTGGTCCTGTTCTTACAGATTTTCTTCTTCTATGTGTACATATATGCATTCCTGTATGTATGGGTACATTCATGCACTCCCCTGTCTTTTTGTCTCTTCTTTGTCTCTCTCTCTCTCTGTGTGTGTGTGTGTGTGTGTGTGTGTGTGTGTGTGTGTGCGCGCGCTTGGCTTTGATTTTTTGAGACAGGGTTTTTCTGTGTAGCTCTGGCTATCCTAGAACTTACAGTGTAGATAAGGCTGGCCTCAAACTTGGAAATTTATCTGCCTTTGCCTCGAAAGTGCTGGGATTAAAGGCATGTGCCACCACGTCCAGCTGAATTTCTATTTTTAATCCAAGTTAATTTATACTCTACCTACTGACATTTGATATGTGGTTTCCTGCTTTCATTACTGAAGAAGAATGAAGGTAACTGGAAAGCCTTTTTTCCTTATTTGCAGGGATTTGGGGTGAAAGGTTCCACTGTGTGTTGCAAGCCTGGAATTCACTGTGTAGTGTGCAAGCAGGAAATTAGTTCTGCCTCTGTCTCCCAAGTCCTTGGCATTATAGGTATGCCCTGCCACCATGCTGATAAACATGGTGGTTGTTTATCAGAACTGTTTATATTCTGAGCAATTACTATTAACTTCTTTAAAAGAGGCAAAAAAATTGGGTTTGTTTGGGGTTTTTGCTGTTTGGTTTGGTTTATTTGTTTTAAGACAGTCTCTTACTATGTAGCCCAGACGGGCTTTGATAATCCTGCTTTAGCCTCCTAGATCCAGGGATTATAAATTTGTGTCACTATGTCCAGCTAAAGAATTACCTTGAAAGCAGTCTTAGTATGTGATTCTGCTGTTTTGACCATTGCTTGTCAGCTTTTTTTTTCATGTCAGAAAGTTGTCTTATAATGAGAAACCATACAGGCCTAGTGAGATGGTTTAGTAGTTAAAGGCACTTGGCTGCCAAGCCTGTTGACTCGAGCTCCATCCCTGGAACCCAAATAGTGGAAAAAGAGAACCAACTGTCAGAAGCTGTCCTCTGATCCACATATGTGGACCTTGGCACATACATGCATGCATACACTAAATAACTAAATCAATGGGAACAAATGTGATTTGTCATGCCACTACTTTTATTTTTAAGATAGTGTCTTGTATAGTCTAGACTCCTCTTAAAGTCTAGATTCTCCTGCCTCAGCCTCCTGAGTGCTACAGTCACAGAGGTGTGAGATCACCCCCAGTTAACGTTTGTTTAAGCCATCTAGAATTTCAGTTTTCACCCTGATACGTTTTCTCAAGCCAGGAAACAGTTTTCTAAGCAGTAGCCCATTCTCTTTAAGTATGAAACAATCTATAACTATTCAGTCAGTGTAGAATTAAGAGTTGACTCTGAAGATCCAAAAGATCAATTCCTGATATCAGTACTCTCAAAATATTTTCTACCAAGAGTTTAATAAAGTGCTTCTAATAGGACAGTTTTCATTTCTGCCTAAATATTGTTCTTTTGGTGGTATTAGGAATCAAATTCAGGGCCTTTTGCATGCTAGCAAATACTCTACCAATGAACAATAACGTAGTCTATGGTCTTAGTTTAACAGTAATCGTTGTACTCTGTCTTGGGGGATAACTGACTTTTGTCTAGAAATAGATAAAAGTTAATAATCAGGACTAAGATCAGTTAATAAGAACTAAGGTAACAAGGCACAGTGGCTCATGCCTGAAATCCCCACATTCAGGAAACCGAAGCAGGAGAGTGAGAAGTTTAAACCCAGCCTTGTATTCATAGCAAGTTCAGGCCACAAACAATAAACATTGAGAGCCTGTTGAGAATAGCAGCAACAACAAAAATCTTAAAGTTACCCTGTGCATACATAGTTACTACAGCCAGCCAATAAGGTTATTGTATTCTCATGGGGAGCAAAGGAGTGGGATTTTCTAGTAGACAGATGTACTGTTGACTTAGCACTGTTGTCGTTGGCTTATTAAGGTTTGTATACTATTACATAGGTAGAATTTTTGAGCCTTTGTCAACTCTGAAATCACCTTTTATATTAGCTTGTTTTTTTAAAGATGCATTTAAATGTTTTAAAGAATTAGCAATATAATTCTGCATATTATTCATAAAGTTACTGGTCATCTTAACCTAGTACAGATTCAAGTTTTTAGCACAATATTGGCATGCATCTATCTAATACTGGTTTTTGAGAAGCTCAAGTTCAAAGCCAGCTGGAGTTTCGGAGACCCTGCTTCAGTAAGCAACAGAAAGATCCAATAGATTTGTGATTTTTTTTATTATTATTTTTAGTAAAGACTTATTTTTTTTAATTCACTTTGTGTATGTGATGTGTGTAGGCATGAATGTCATGGCATGTATGTGGCAGTCAGAGAACAACTCTGTGGAGTTGTTTTTCTTCTACTTTCCCATGGGCTCCTGAGATCAAACTCAAGTTGGAAGGCTTACAGTATCAGACAGCAAGTACCTTTGCCCACTGAACAATCTCTCTGGCTTCTAGATTCAGGGTTTCTGACTTAACACATAAGCCAACAAATAGCAAAACACAGGCAGAAATGTATTAGTATCTTATACTTTTAAAATAGTTTATATTTTCAGTTTTTCATTTATGAAGAGCTTTTTAAAGATAAAATTTTCTTGTTAAAAGTAACTACATACACATACAGCAATTGAAACAAACTAATTTGTTAGGCTTTTAATAATACATAAGAGGTTGGGATAATGGCTCATTAAATTGCTTGCTATGCAAGCTTGAAGACCTGAGTTCTGATCACCAACTCCCATGTAATAGCTGCTGTCTGTGGTGGTGCTTGCCTCTAATCTTAGCAATAGGGAGGTAGAGCTAGGGAGGTAATAGAACTCAATAATTCTTTGAAAATATAGGTTGATATGGGAATTACAGATTTCATGTTTGACTTGCAGCATGGTGCCTTTCTTTAAAAGCTAATGCAGCTGTTGTCTAGTGTGATCTGACAAACTGTGATATATCTTTGAAATCAAATACTTTAATTAAAGGGTATTTATAAAATATACAGTTTCCATGAGCTTCTGCAGCAGCTGGTACTCCCATTTGTCATATCATGTGTGGCTTAAGTTTCTAGTTGATACTTACTATCTCTTAAAACAATCTCCTGTGCCACCTTCTGAGAATAAAAGCCACAGCTGACTGCAGGGTAAGAGAAAACTTCCTCAGACCATTGCAGTAATGTTTATTAGCAGTGATCTGAGAGCTTTAGAACTAAGCTTATGAATATCCATATGCCAACGATAGCAGTGAAATGCTTGGTTTATCACACAGTAAGTTCAGTACAAGAATAGAGTCTCAGAATCCAAATAGACTCTAGATTTTTTTTTCCAGTTGAACTAATACAAACCTCTTTTTCATTCATTCTGATTCTGTTCTCTAAAGGCATACTTCAGGTTTCCCCAGACTTTTATTGGAGAATTAAGATAGTTTTGCACCCTCATTCAAGCTAACATGTTGCAAGGGTATGTTAACATTCTGCATGTGCCATTGCCTGTGGGTATTCAGCACAAGCATTGAACTGCCAGGTTGTCAGGTACCAGTTGGATGAAGGTGAGGCTGTCCATAAGCTGCAAATTCCTTGCTGTGTTTTGACATAGAGCACAAAGGGTAAATTGTTCTCTACCTCAAAAAGTTGTGAGTGCACCATGGTTCTAAAGTCATACTTTGGAAGTCTTACATGTTAACCTTCACTCTTGGAAATTCCAAAACTAAGCAGTTTCATACTCAAATGTAAAAGTAGTATACTGCATTACAACCAGGGTTTGGTTTGGTTTTTCTTCTTTTTATTTTTTTTATATAATTTTTTATTTAAAAGATCTTTTCTTTTACGTACCAACCCCTGTTCCCCCAGCCTCCCCTTCTCCCGCTCCTCACCCCCCCCACCTACTCCCATCCCACTCCCATCCCCTCCTCATAGAGGGTAAGGCCTCCCTTGGGTAGTCAACACAGGCTATTATACCATGTTGGGGAGGGACCTAGCCCCTCCCCCCTGCATCAAGGCTGAGTAAGGCATTGCACCATAGGGAATGGGCTCTAAAAGGCCAGTTCGTGTACCTGGGTAAGTCCTAGTCCCATTGCCGGGGACCCACAAACACATCAAGCCACACAACTTTCACCCACATTGAGAGGGCCTAGTTCGGTCTCATGCAGGCTCCCCAGCTGTCCATGAGCTTCCAATAGCTTGGGGCAGCTATTTCTGTATTTCTGTGTTTTTTTTTCCATCCCCCTGCTCTTACAACCCCTTCTCCCTCTTGTCAACTGAACTCCAGGATCTCGGCCAAGTGCTTGGCTGTGGGTCTCTGCATCTGCTTCCTTCAGTTACTGGATGTAGGTTCTATGATGACAATTAGGGTAGACACCAATCTGAGTGCAGGGGAAGGCTAGGTCAAGCACCCTCTCTACCATTGCTATGAGTCTTAGCTGGGGAAAATCTTGTGAGTTCTTGGGGTTTTCTCTAGCTGCAGCTTTCTTCCCATCCCCTTCATGGTACACTCTATCAAGATGTCTCTTTCATTGCTCTCATTCCCCATCTCTCCCCCATGTTCCCACCTCCCATCCCCTCCACTCTATCCCCCCCCCCCCCCATCTCAGTTTACCCAGGAAATCTTAACCCTTTCCCCTTCCCAGGGCAGTCCATGTGTGTCCCTCTTTATCTTCTTGTTTTTCTTTGTTTGGGGTTTTGTAGGCAGGGTTTCATATGTAGCCCAGGCTCAAATTTTCGAGCTTCTTGTCCCAGCAGCTGGGATGCTGGGTCATGATTAGATGATTAGAGTCATGGGCCACCACACCCAGCTCAGCTTTTTCTTCAGACCAGGAGAGGGAAGTTGTTTGCCTTTGTATCAGTAGGTACCTTGAGCCTTTTATAATCAGCATATTTGTAGAGTGGGAGTTCCTGGGAAGGTTTCCTGGTGAGAACTTCATCCACATTTTTAGTACATCATTCCCAGATTATCTTTTCTTGTTTGAGCTAAGGATTTCAAAACTTACTAGTGCTGATGTTCTTTGGTATGCCATTATTAATTATACTGAATAAAGATTTATTTAGCCATTTCAGGAGAGAAACTGCTAAAAAAATTTTTAAAGTTGTTTCTTCTCCTTTGTGGTTCCTCCTTTTAAATTTTGTTCCACATTATATATAAAGTCATTGTCCTGTTTAATATACGTAGTAATAAGCCTGCTAGACTACACACCTTGAATCCTAAGTAAATGACTACTTGGTAAATTCTAAGTATTGATTTATTTTTCTCCCACTTTTTCTTTCCTAAATTGTGGAAGTAACATTTCCTAATTGCTGTTTTTGGCCCTTTGTTGGGGGGGGGGCGACATTTATATTTATAAATGGCAAAAACACTATAGAGCTGTTTTTAAAAGTTTATTTTTTATTATGTGTAGCTAGAGTTTTCCTGCCTGGCCCACAGTCAGGACAAATCTCTCTCACCTGCTAGTCCCACAGCCGCTCAGACCCAACACAGAGACTTATATTGCTTACAAACTGTATGGCCATGGCAGGCTTCTTGCTAACTGTTGTTATATCTTAAATTAATCCATTTCTATAAATTTATACCTTGCCACGTGGCTCCTGGCTTACCGACATCTTTACATGCTGTTTGTCATCATGGCGGCTGGCAGTGTCTCTGACTCAGCCTTCCATTTCCCAGCTTTTTTCTCCTCCTTGTCCCGCCTATACTTCCTCCTGCCTGACTACTGGCCAATCAGTGATTTATTTACCAACCAATCAGAGCAACACATTTGCCATACAGAACATCCCACAGCAAATACGTGTATGAGTGTGTCTGTAAAATGTGCACATGAGTACATATGCCTGTGGAGGCCAGAGGAGGGTATTAGAGCACCTGGAGCTGAAGTTACAGGCTAGTGAGCTACCAAACATGGGTGCTGGGAACTGAACTCAGGTCCTCTGCAAGCACAGTACATGATTTTAACCAGAGCCATCTCTCTAGCCAACGTCTTTGTTTTTGATGTCATCATTTATGGGGGGCAGGGGCTTGTATTAATTACATAAAACCAGTCTTCAAATATACCTTCCCCATCTTCGTGACTTTTTAAACTAAAAATATTATTAATGACATTGGCACTGTACAGAGGTTGCACAGTGACTGCAGAATGCATTTCTAACATGAGCCATATGCCAAAAGCACTCCCTTTGTAGGGGTGTGGTTAGCTGAGAAGAAATAAATTCCCTGAACTAGCTCATAGGAAATTCAGGAACTTTCAGCTCTAGAGTTGCTTATGCAGTTAGGCAGTTGAGGGTTGGGTTTGTTGTTTGCTTGGTTTTATGTGCTG
Organism: Peromyscus eremicus; assembly: GCF_949786415.1. Taxonomy (NCBI): domain Eukaryota; kingdom Metazoa; phylum Chordata; class Mammalia; order Rodentia; family Cricetidae; genus Peromyscus; species Peromyscus eremicus. Next base: position 86,498,353 of record NC_081419.1, read on the forward strand.
GTGGTTTAATGCGGGGTTTCACATACTGATCTCATACTCTAAACGCTGAGTTTTCCTTTTAAGGACTCAGGAGGAAGTGTTCCATAGTACAAACAGAGTCACAGGTGATGACTAGAGGAGACACTGGTCTAGGACCTGGAGACCTGAGATTTAAATACTCCAAATTGAGGTACAGAAAGATTTATCAGGTGAAGTGGGTTTTATTTACATAGGTTATGAGATATGAATCTAACTTCATTTCAGTATCCCCAAATAATTGCCAGCTCTAATCCATGATACTAAATCCTCAGAACACTGAACAACTTCTTAAATACCACAGTGGAAAAGTGATCCTGATAAACCTTTGCCTAATGTGCCTTGACATATTTAGTCAACATTTTATGTCACACTGCATGTTTCTGTACAAACATTAAATCTTACATGAAACTTTCACACTGAAAGTTTTGCATTCCTGAAGACCAGAAGCTGAAGTAAATCCTTAATCTGTAATATGCTTAAGCGCCTTCCCCTTGTCCTGATTTGACCTTTTTGTATACTCAAGATCTTGAAGGTTGCCATACATATATAGTATTAGTTGATTATTTGCTTTGAATTTCTGTGTTCAGAGGAACATCAAATCCCTTTATTTGGACTAGTATTCAGCGAATCCATTGTCTTCTAGCAGATTTTGCCGAGTCGCTTGCAGTTTGTGATCGATTGGTTCAGCACTTGGAGAACTAGTCGTGTGAAGCACAGCAGAGCTGTGTTTGTACATGAGCCCTTCCAACATTCTAGCAATGTGCTTAAGTCAGACTCATTGTAACTATTTTCTCTTTATTTTTCTCCCAACAGTTAACAGTGATTATATTTACATTAATAAACATTTTTCTAATTCTCTGGCTTCTTGATAATGTACATATACTACTGCATATCAAAGACACAACTGAAGAACACAGATGCCTCACGTTTTCTTTTAAAAAGAAAGCCTTAGATGAAATTCAGGGCCCAGCAGAAAAAAGAGGTTCTTGTAGATTGCAAAAGCTCACCACTCAGTGTCAGCTCTTCCTCCCTTGGCACCAGTGCCATTGGCACTGTGGCTGTTTGTGGGAAGAAATGAAAGCACAGGGAGGGAACTCATCTGCCTGCTGCTCCACAGCTAGGAAGTAGGAAGCAGGCAGCCAGTCCGCGTCACAGCCGTGATCATCACCGTTTCATGGTAGTGCTTATCCAAAATAGTGACAGCAGCTGAGTAAAGAAGATAGCCTTTGAGTACATATTTAATAAAATAGGCATTCCTATTACCCCTTAAGTATGTACATTTTATGATTTTTTTTCAAAGAATGTGCTGCTCAGGATATGTGTCTAATGCATGTTTCTGTACAAACATTAAATCTTACATGAAAATTTTGACCAGCTTTTGTGATGTTCCCAGTGTTCTGATAGCAATCTAAATATATCTTAGATGTTTGCACATGCTGTGTTCATGGTTTCAGCCATTTATCTTTGCTACTACAGCTCCAAATAGATTTATGTCCATAGTACTATCCTTTTAGGTAAAGTAGGAAAATTAGAAGTATTATTTAAATTTTGTTTTGACAAATTTAGTAAGTTATTGAGGGTTTTCTCTCTGATTTCTCCTTAATAGAGGAGATTTTCTTTTTCATCTAAAGGTTTAGCAGGCATAGTGGCACACACTTGTAATCCCAGTACTTGAGAACTGAGGCAGGAGGAAGAAAGCTGTGCATTCAAGGCCAATGTTGTCTGCATAGTAAGTTCAAGGCAAACTGAACTATATAGCAAGACATTGTCTCAGAAAACACCCACGGGCCTAGAGGGATAGATCAGATGTTAACACTTTCTGCTCTTCAGGAGGACTTAAGTTTGGTTCCCAGTATTGTCATCAGGCAGGCGTGTGTGTGTGTGTGTGTGTGTGTGTGTGTGTGTGTGTGTTACATAATATGTCACATGTATAAATCCTATATTGTTTAAACATTTTATAAATCCTGTGATAATGAAGAAGGTACTTCCTAAATTTTCTGCTTTTTAGTTAAATTGTTTTTTATTTGTTTGGGTTTTTTTTTTTGTATTGTTTTGTTTTCAAGACAGGGTTTCTCTGTGTAGCCCTGGCTGTCCTAGAACTTGCTCTGTAGATTAGACTATCCTCGAACTCAGAGATCTCCTACCTCTGCCTCCCAAGTGCTGGGATTAAAGGCACAAACGACCACTGCCCAGCTTAAGCAGGAAGTTTGTAAGAAAAGTAATACAAAAATCCCTTCCTTTATTTGTAAATATGGCATTTTGTAGTAAGAATCACACATTGAAAATGAGACTCCTAATTTGAGTGTAAAGAGATAATTCTGGCTTTCTTCCTAACTATAATTATTTAAATTTGGAGGCCTACAACCCCCTTCTCAATATCTTTAAAAGAGCATAAAACTAATTTTCCTAGGAAGTCTGTTGTTGGGCACGTTTCTAGAGTCATAGGAGGCTGCTTCCTTTCATCGTGGCATAGTCAAGAAGAAGAAGCCTAGCCTGTGAAGGTAAGTCCTTTCCAAACCTCTTGGTTTTATTATCTCTGGATATTTCGGGCCTCGTCTTTTCATTCTTTTTACTATTAGAGTAAAGAAATAGGTTTCGCCGGGCGGTGGTGGCGCACGCCTTTAATCCCAGCACTCGGGAGGCAGAGCCAGGTGGATCTCTGTGAGTTCGAGGCCAGCCTGGGCTACCAAGTGAGTTCCAGGAAAAGGCGCAAAGCTACACAGAGAAACCCTGTCTCGAAAAACCAAAAAAAAAAAAAAAAGAAATAGGTTTCATCATGGCATTGTCAAACATTTTGTCACTAAACATTGTTGCCATTCATTTCCTATGACCATGTTTAGTGTATAGAGATGTATGGTGGATGTCTTCCTCTACTGCTCCTCACCTTAATTTTTGGGATTTCTACCAAACATGGAGCTTGCTGACTGAGCTAGACTATCCACCTATCTCTACCTTTAGTACTGGTATTAGAGGCATGTGCCACCATGTACAGCTTTAACGTGGGTTTGTGACATCTAAACTCAGTCCATCATGCTGTGTGTCAAGTGCCTTACTGACGGAGCCATCTCCCCAGGCCAGCATTTAAATTTTTTGGAGTATTCATGAATGGAATTTTCTCCCTCAGAAAATTGTTGTTGGAGTACCTCAAAATTGCTGATTTTGTGTTGATTTTGTATCCTGCTTACTTTATTGAAAGTGTTTCTTAGTTTTAGGTTTTCTAGTAGAATCTTTGAAGCCTTTTAAGCAACAAGATTATGTCCTCTGAAAGTAGGGATAAATTGATTTCCTTTCCTGTTTATATTCTTTTAATTTGTCTTATTGTTCTAACTAACACTTTGGGCATGAAATTGAATATGAAAAAAAGTGGGCACTCTTGACTCATTCCATATTTTAGGGAAATGCTCTCACTTCTTCCCTATTTAGAATTATGTTTGCTGTAGGTCTGTCACCTGTAGCCTTTATTACATGAGGTGTGTTCCTTCTAGTCCTAGTTTCCCCACTCAGGGCTTTATTATGTAGTGACATTTAACTTTTTCTACATACGTTTAGATGATCGTGTGGCTTCTGTCCTTAAGTCGTTCTGTGCCCAGTTACACTTTCTCATTTGTGTATGTTGAACCAACTTTGCAACCCTGCAATGACACCAACTTGACAAATCCTTTCTGTTTATTTGATTAGAATTTATTACTATTTCAATGCCTTAAAAGCAAGTGAATGGAAGATGTGGCCGTGTATCTGTGGTTTCTAAGGTGTCTTTTGGGTAGGTACAGCAGGTTAGGGTTGATTGCTTCAGTCTGAAGGGTGGGTGAAAACATGGTTTCTGCATGGCACTATCCATTAACATATTAAATATAAAATTCATCCAGACGAGTAACTATAAGCTTCCAATTTCCTTATTGATGTTAACAAAACCACTGTGTGCCTCATAATTTGTAGTTAGACCCTACAGAGAAAGGAATGACCGAATCATTCCCTATGGTAGAAACCGGAGTCGGACTCACTTCACTTGGCCCTGGATCTGTTCAGAGTTTATGACCTCTGCTCACTGGTGCTGGTGACATAACTAGAGCTTCTTGGTGCTTTAATAAGGCTTTAGTAAGTTGAGAAAATAACTATTGTGATGATGAAATCTTTTTTTTTTTTTTTTTTTTTTTAAGATTTATTTATTACATATACAGTGTTCTGCCTGCATGTATCCCTGCAGGCCAGAAGAGGGCACCAGATCTCATTACAGATGGTTGTGAGCCACCATGTGGTTGCTGGGAATTGAACTTGGGACCTCTGGAAGAGCAGTCAGTGCTCTTAACCCCTGAGCCATCTCTCCAGCCCGTGATGATGAAATCTTATGATCCCATTTCACAAGCTGTCTTTGAGCAGGAGTGCCTTCTTACTCATCCTTTGTGACCAGCTGAAAGGATCCTTCCAATGAGGGGGACATTTATATCACCTCAGGCTTCAGGATAAAGTTTAAAGTACTTACCCTTACTGTCATGGTTTGTATTTTCTCTCCAGACTCCTCAACATCGCGCACACACGTGCACACCACCTCCCCACCCCCACAGTACCAGAGCCCTCTTCAGGCAATCCCCGTGACCCACTATGCAACTTCATTCCTAGCTTTCAAGTTCACTGTTGAGAACATTGTTCCCTCCTCTGTTGTCTTTCACCCTACCTCCTCCCCAAATACTCTCTTTGAGCTTCAGATCTTACTTCATTTTTCTCTCACAATTTTTGTGTAGAACACTTCTGTGTACTCCCTTGACCATGGTACAGTGTAAGCAGCTAGATTTGAATTGTGAGTAGTGTCATGGTTTGATTAAGAATAGCTCCGTAGGCTCATATATTTGAATACTTGGGCCCCAGTTGGAACTGTTTGGAAAGGATCAGGATGTGTATCAGTAGGGGTAGGCTTTTCCCAGTTAGCTTTCTTTGCCTCCTGCTTGTAGCTGCTGCTCCAATGCCATGCCTGCCATGCTCCCCACCATGATGGTCATGGACTCATCATCTGAAACTGTAAGCCCTAAATAAACTCTTCTCTAAAGTTGCCCTGGTTATGGTGTTTTCACGGTAATAGAAAAGAACTAAGACAAGTAGCCACTTAATTATCTCCAGCTCTTAGGCCTGTGCAAACTGAAGAAATGCTCAAGCTGGATGTGGTAGCACACACTTGTGATCCCAGCTTCTCACAAGGCTAAGGCAATTTGATTGCAAGTTAAAGGACAACCTGAATTACACAGTGAAACCCTATCTTGAAATAGAAATAAGACAAATAAAAAGGAATTGGTGTGCAATGTAGAGATGGAACACTTGACTAGTATCCTCAGAACTCTAAAAAAAAAAAAAATACAAAATTGTTGAATAATTGGACTGCAGGACAAAGAGCTACTGGGTGTTTTTACTAAAAATGTTTACATAAGAACCAAGTGCCTGTTCTTATCAGCCACATATACTTTTTAGCTGCTGCTACCAACTAGCACCCATTTTTCTGTCAAGAGAAGAGCTCCTTTAACAAGACTGTGCACACCATCAATGAGGAATCTGCAAGTCCTTTACTGTTACTAGGATTCACTAATTATACACAGGTCATTAATTATAAGACTTCATATTTTGTTGCAGAATCAATGTTAGATAATTGGTTACTATTGGTACCCAGCATACCTTTTATAGTCCATCATTTGATACATGTGTGTCGATAATTACAATAGCATCCAGGGAACCTGCAGTAGCTCATCAGGATCCCCACCAATTGAGTGACCAGAGTCCAGAAGGACAGGAGTAGGGATCTGGATAACTCTGTCTTCTGCACTGTCCACCTCTTTCAGAGACTTTACTCTTCAGAACTTTTCTGTCCTCAGCTCACCCCACTCTTACTTATCTACTAGAAATCATGAAGTGTGAAAGAGAAAGTTGTTCTTTTGAGACCTTTGAGACAGTTGAGTAAATCTGGGATAGAAACAGTAAATTTCTCTATTGGAGATCATTTCTAAAGATTTCCTAAAAAATTCTTTTTATTTAAAGTGTTGGGTTCTAGCTATAAAGAACTGACTGAGGCTGGTTACTGATGACTGCTATTGCTCTTTCTGTCTGATATTAGGACATGCCCTTCACCACCATGAAATTGCTTATTTAAAGTATGTGTTGTGCTTCACTTGGGGGTTGGGGATTTAGCTCAGTGGTAGAGTGCTTACTTAGCAAGCGCAAGGCCTTGGGTTCAGTCCTCAGCTCCGAAAATAAAATAAAAAACGTATGTGTGTGTGTGTGCACATTGGTGGGGGTGGATGGATGGAGGTCAGAGGACAACTTTTGGAGAGTTGGCTCTCTCCTTCCATTTTGTTTTGAGGCAGTATCTCTCTTGTTTCTGTTACTGTGCTAGCTGAGCTGTAAGCTTCTGCCTGATTCTCCTGTCTCTACCTCCCATTTCTCAGTAGGCATGTGGGGATTACACCTGGGTGCCACTGCATCCAGTTTTTAAGTGAATTCCAACAGTTGGACTCAGGTTGTCAGGCCTGTGCAGTTTTTATTGTTGAGCCATCTCTGGGGTTCCTCAGTATTTTAGAAATCTCTCTCTCTGTCTCTGTCTCTCTCCCTGTGTATGTGTGTGTATGGAGGAGGGGGTCTCCTGTGTGCACACACAGAGACCAAAGGTAGGTTATAGCTCTCATTCTCTGCCTATTTCTACAGCTTTTTGGGGGGGAGGGGAGCTAGGCATCCTCTTGTCTGATCCCAATAATGTTGGGGTGACAGACCCTCATAAGACCACGCCCAGCTTATTATATGAATCCTGGGACCCAAGCTTAGGTTCTCATGGCTGTGTGTCACATGCTTTTAACCACTAGGCAATCTCTCCATCCCCAACAATCTGGTCTAGAGGGTGAAATTTGGTCTACTAAACTTTAGGCTCTCTTATGACTACTATGTCTTCTCAATTATGACCGAGATATCTAACCACTGAAGGAATTTTTAAAAATTTGAGACAGGAACTCATGTAGCCCAGCGATGCTTGACTTTACTGTATAATAGAGGAGGATGACCCTGCAATTATTTTTTCTTCAAAATGAACTCTGTGATGAGAAGAGAGTTCATTTCTGAATGGAATAAACAAATGAACAGATTATTTCCTGGATGCAATAGATGAGAAATCTATTAGTAGTGTGCATAATGGAGAACTTGGATGTTCCACTTATCCCTGGGATAAATATATGGTCACATTAAAGCTCATTAAATCAATCCTATTTGTAATCTTGTGTCACACTGAAACCATTGCTCGTGACTGGTCACCACAATGGTAACAGTACTTCCATTATTTTCTGCCTGCTGCCTCCTTTACAGCATCTCATTTAATGATCACAGTGACCCCTGTGGCATAAATAAGCAGTCCAATTCCCTTTGCAAATGAGGAAACTGAGGGTTAGCAAAGCCAAGCCCCTTCGTCAAGATGCCATTGTTAGTAATCAACCCAGCTGCAATTTCTCATCGCGTCCATTTGACCCCAAAGCCCGTGTGTGTGTGTGTGTGTGTGTGTGTGTGTGTGTGTGTGTGTGTGTGTGTGTGTGCGCGCGCGCGCGCACACGCTCTAAACCAGTACATTGTTTTAAATTGAGTCACAGTTGGACAGAAATTTGTTATTACCTTCATAATGAACACCATTTCTACTTCTACAGTTCTGCCATTGAAACTTTGCTACTGACCGATAACGCAAAGGAAACATTGTGTCTAAAAATAAAGCTTGGGGCTTGGAGAGATGTCTCAGTGGTTAAGAGCTGTGGCTGTTCTTCCCAAGGATCCACATTCCATTCCCAGCACTCACGTGGAGGCTCACAGTCATCTGTAACGATATTTTCAGGGCATACAACACCCTTTTCTGTTCTCTGTGGGTACTCGACACAAAGGTGATGCCCAGACATGCAAGCAAGCAAAACGCCTACATACAGAAAACAAATGTCCAAAAATAAAACTAAAGTTCAACATGTATATGTAGTTTTCTATGAATATTTTTACTATATTACTTATGTAATGCAAATACTGTTCTTCTAAGAGAGATCACCAGCTCTCAAACTTGAAGCCCATCAGAATCACCGGTGGGAGGATCTTATAAATAGGGAAGTGAACACAACAGGCCCCAGCCAGACTGAGTCTCCTGTGGATGGGAGGCAGCTGATGCTGAATGACCTCACAGGTGGCTCTGATGCTCACACAAGTCTGAAAACCACTACCATCTCTCTGTGCATGGGAAGGCTTCCTTTTAGGAATGATAATTCTGAGGGATGCATATTTACTTGGCACTTCACAGGAAGCTTGGGAATGGCTTCATTATAACTCATAATTCTGAATCATCATATTGCCTGCACTACAACTGTCAGTTGGCAAATCTGTGGCATGACTTACTGTAATGGAATGTATTGTCATCTAATTTTCATTTTTCTGTTGGAATTTGTGTATTAACAATAGCTCACATTTGCTTTTCATCCTTTTCACTTGGCATGTGAAAAAATGATGGTTGCTTTTCCAGTAACCACTATTAATAAATCTGGAGCAGGTGAAACAACAGCTGTTAATATTCCAAATAAAGAATCACAAAGTCCCAAGATTAAAGTCAGAATGTCCAGCTGCATGCTACTTGAAATTTTTATAGCCTCTTTACCAAGTGGCTAAATATTCTCTTCCTGTTAGATAGCCATTCATTCTTTGTGTACAATTTCTTCTATTTAACTTACAAAATTCCTCTTTGGGCCAACGAGATGGCTTAACGGAATAACAGCACTTGTCATCAAACCTGACAACCCCAGTCTGGATCCCAGAACCATGACAGAAATAAAGAAGCAACTCCTGCAAGTTGCACCACATAAAGTGTGGTGCAAGTATGTGCATGCACACACACACACACACACACACACACACACACACACACTACATGTAATTTTAAAAAGAAAGTTCATCCTTGTAGAAATGAATCTCTGGTCTTCCATGTATTAGTCCTTTTCCCAAACTCATCCAAACTTCTCACTCAAATCAACCACAACCTTTGAGTGACTCTTTAGTTGCAGTTTCTGCAAGCTGACAGGATGCCTCACTATCTGATGCAATTTGTGCTTATTCCATGGCAGATGAAATAAAGTTTCTGTACCATTAAATTAAGGATTCTTATATTTTATTTATAAGCTTTTATAATCCCACACAAAGATTTATTGTGGAGCATTTAAATATGGCAGGGCAGAATGGCAGAAAAAGGAATGTGATCATAATTTTGTTGAACTATAATTTTGTTAAATGCTTAACTGTATTAACATCATTAGCTTGATACGTTGAGTTTAGTAACCATATTTAAATTAAAGAAGCGGTTTTGCTTTCTCTGTGAGTTATTCAGAACCTCAGCCCAATGGAGTGGTAAATAGTTCTCTTCTAAATGAAAAACATGCCATATGACAGGTTCCACTTAAATATGTGTGCCCCTGCTACCTAAGAACTTCCCTGTAAACATCCGTCTCGTAGACTAGAACTTGACCAGTGGCCCAGGATGATGCCTAAGACATCAGGAGCTAGTGTTGAGCCAACTTCTACCAATGTGAACTTTCAAAGATCTGGATCCAATTAGATTAAAATGAAGGCAACAACTACCCAAACAAATTGGGTTAATATCAAATAGAGACATTTTCTTGGTAAGTCTTTCTTGACATAGATACTTTTGCATTTATCATCTAAATGTCACATTTCAACATTTGTTATTAGTGTGATCATTCAGGTAGACCAGCCAGGGCAATATATAATATACTAATCACAGAAAAAAAACAGTATTATATCCTGGCATAAAAGGTAACTGGCATCCATTGTAAGTTATGGTCAAGTTTGGTTATAATGTAGGAAATAGTCCCTTCTGATATGTACTTTTTCCTGGGGTTGAATGAGGGGTCAACATTCAACTCTATTTCCTCTGAGGCTTCCAAATTTTTTCTTAGTCATGGATATTCTCTTCCAAAGGCACAACGTAATCTCAATCTCTCTCTCTCTCTCTCTCTCTCTCTCTCTCTCTCTCTCTCTCTCTCTCCTCTCATAAGCAGTCTATCAAGGTATTTTCCCACACCTCCTTCACCCCTGGTTCTAATTAGTCTCCTACCAGCAGTAATGACATCTTTAACATTCAAATTAACTCTTCAGATTTCAAAAAAGTGCAGCAAAGAAATATATGAGTCATCTGTGTTTACTTTATAAAAGACTGTGAACTATGATATTCATTCTCTGACAACCAAAATTTAAGCCCATGGAGGAATATATCTATCTATCTATCTATCTATCTATCTATCTATCTATCTATCCATATAGAAATGCTTTAAATGTATATGCTTTATTAATAAGGGGCTGAATGGTTGACATTTGAACTTCAGTAGTATCTGTCTTAAAATATGATAATTGTAATATGGATAAATATATATCTAATCATATCATTAAGCTTTCTATGTTTAATCCCATGGTAACTGCAGATAAAATATACCAACAGTATTTTATAATTTGAAAGCAGGAAAACAATTATTAAAAATGATGAGCAAATCACTGCACACTGCTGGTGCTGTGTTTAGACAGCACCCTGTCTGAGCACTGGAAGAATTCTAACTATCTGCTTCTGCTCATTAATTGTGGGAGCTTAACAACCTGCCAGGCATTGTATGGCTGCCAGTCCACTGGTGGAATTCTGAGTTAGTCCTCAATAAACCACAGCCAACTGATTGTTAAGCATAGTAAGTACATGCCTAGGCTTATGACACACTTAAAAGGCCACAGAATGTCATTCTTCTTATCAAGTAAGTAAATAAAATGAAATATAAAATGATGAATCTGCCTGTATTATGTGTCTTTATACTAATGCATGAACTACAATGTTTGGGGTTTTTTGGTTAAGGAAACGGAGCCTCCAAATCTTAGGGTAGTCTGTGATAAACTCTAGGTAGTAGAAGTCATGGAGAGAAAATTTTAATGGCCTTTGTGGTGGTTTCCCTAGGAATGGTTCTCAAAGGCTCACATACTTGAACGCTTATTCCCTAGTTGGTGGTTCTGCTTTGGGAAGGTTTAGGAGGTGTGGCCTTGTTGGAAGAAGTGTGTACCTACCTACCTGCTTCTAGGCTTCCTGCCATAATAGCCTTGAAATCATTTACACACAAACAACAAACAGTCTCTGCAGGTTGTATGCATATATTTGTGTATGTATTCAGGCACACACATGTGTGTGGGTGGGCACACATGTAACAATAATAATCAAAGAGAAAGAAGCTACCATTTGAGAATGAGGGGACAAAGTAGGGGTTGAAGGAAGGGAACATAGGAGAGGCTGGAAGAAAGAAAAGGAAATGATGTAATTGTATTTAAATTTAAATTATATTTAAAAATAAAATACTAGCATTTTAAAAAATGGGCAGTAACTCTACATGGGCATTTTTAAAAAGACATACAAATAGCTAACATATGTATGAAAAATATGGAACATCACTAATTATCAGGAAAATGCAAATCAAAACCATTTGAAGTATCATCTCATCCTAGTCAGTATTATCAAGAAGACCAGAGAGGGCCTGACAAAATGTCTTAGTGGGTAAAGGAGCTTGCTGCTAAGCTTGATGACCTGAGTTCAATCGCTGGACCTCAGATGTTAGAAGAGAACCAACTCCTGCAAGTTGTACTCTGACCTTCATACATGTACTCTGGGTGTGATGTGTGTGCACACACACAAATAAATAAATGCAGAATCTTTCCAAAAAGATCAAAGAAGGCCTTAGAGTGATGATGGAATATTTACAGTGTTGTCAATCAAGAATATAGCAAAAGGGAACCACTATCCACTGTTGGTGAAAAAATAGTAAAGCCAGTATGGAAAACAGTATGGGGGTTCTTTAAAAGAAATTAAAAATACAACTATGATATGACACAGCAATACCACTACAGGGTATTTGCCCAAAGGAAATTAAATCAGTATGTCAAAGACACATTCACAGTCATGAAGAACTAGAAACAGCTGAAGTATTCATCAATTGATGAATGGATAACGTGTGGTATACACACACAATGTAATACTGTATAGCTATAAAGAGAACGACACTATGCCATTTGCAATTCCATGAATAGAACTGGAAATCATTATGTTAAGTGAAACAAGTCAGATGAGAATCACAGGATCTTGCTCATGTGAAATCTGAAACAGCTGAGCTCACAGAAGTTGAGAGTAGAATGGTGGTGACGAGAGGAGGCTGGTAAGAGCAGAGAGGAGAACCAGCTATGGTGGCTCACATATATTATCCTGATACTCAAGAGGCTGAAACAGGATTGCTCGAAGTTCAATGTCAGCTTGAGCTACATAATGAGAATTAGGCTAGCCTGGGCTACACTACAATTCGAGACTCTTGTCTCTGCCTCTCTCTGTCATGCACACACAAAGAAAAAAGAAGAGAAGGAGGGAAGGGGAAAGTTTATGAATGGGCACTAATTTATGCCTAGACAGGAACAAGGAGCTCAGGGACACCTAGAAAAAGCCTTTGGAAATTCTTCACTACAAAGAAATCACAAATGTTTGAGGAGATAAATATGATTAATCTTATTTAAACATGTAATATATGCATGTATAAACATTTCATGGTACCTTACTGATATGTACAAATTTTATATCTTTCTCAGTTAAGATTTTAAAAGAGGCTGGGCGGTGGTGGCCCATGCCTTTAATCCCAGCACTTGGGAGGTAGAGCCAGGTGGATCTTTGTGAGTTTGAGGCTAGCCTGGGCTACCGAGTGAGTTCCAGGAAAGGCGCAAAGCTACACAGAGAAACCCTGTCTCGAAAAACCAAAAAAAAAAAAAAAAAAAAAAAAAGATTTTAAAAGAGAAAGATGCAGGTTAAAAAAAGGCAAGAAAAGGGGTTGAAGAGACATTTCTTCAAAGAAGATACACAAAAAAGCCAACAAGTTCAAAAGAAATACAACAAAAACAAGCAAATAGCCTGAAAAATCTATGAATGGGCATAGAGAAAATACAGATCAAGGCCACAGGGAGCTAGCTCTTCACACCCACTTCCATGGCTGCTATTCAAATCAACACACACACACACACACACACACACACACACACACACACACCAACCCAAAGAAATAAGAGGAAAACATAAAATAACAAGGCCTAACACTTAGAACACTACTCTGTTGGTGGGAAAGTTAAATGGTGCTGTTCTCCCAGAAAACAGCACAATACCTCCACCAAAACTGAAGAGAAAATTGCTGTATGACCCAAAGGAAGTGGAAACAAGAACTCACAGATGTGTGTATGCCCCTCTTCATAACAATAATACCCACAGTAGCAAAAGTGGAAGCAACCAAAATGACTAATGGCAGTGGAAGGGATGGATAAAACATATCATACACATTCAATGGAGCATTACCCAGTGTTAAAAGAAAGAAAACTGACATGTCCTCCAACATGAATGAAACTTGAGGATGTTGTGCTAAGTGAGATAAGCTACTCATGAAAAGACACCTACTGTGAGTCCACTTACATGAGCCATCTAATTCACAGAAACAGAATGGTAGTGGCTGTCAAAGGGTAGGCAAGACAGGAAGATGAAGATTTTGTGTTTTTTGTTTTTTTTAATGGATGTACTTACAGTTTTCTAAGATAAAAGGGTCTGGATGGAGTCTTGTTCAACCCTGTGTATACACTTAAGACTACTAAATGTGAACTTCAAATGGTTGTGACAATAAATTGGATGTGTATTTCACAACAATTTTTATAAAGGTCAGACTCAAATTAAGACATGATGGAAAAAGGACAAATACTATAGAATTGTATCACATGAAATATATAGAATACACAAATTCATAGAGACAGAAAGATTAGATGTTATCTCAAGATGGAGAAGAAAAGAATACAGAGCAACAATTTCCTAAGTACAAAATTTCTGTTTTGTGTGATGGAACAAACCCCACAAACGGACAGTAGTATCAGGACATAATATCATGAATGTAATAAATCAATACAATTAATGTAATTAATGAATATCATAAATATAGTTACTGAATGAATACTGTGAATTTAATCAATGAATACCACAAATGTAATTAATGTCATGAGTATAGTTAATGAATACCATGAGTGTAATTAATATCTTGAATGTAAAAAAAAAAGGGGGCATGATGGAATACAACGATTAACTTACACAGATATAAACAGAGGCCCAGTGCTTTATAAGGGCTGGCATGTGAAAGACAGACCCTAGGCACTGACCAAAGGCTCAGGCTTCCTGTATGAAGCTCAAGTCCCACTACTGTGCTGTTCTTGGCAAGTTCTGTGGTTGCTCTCTGAGCTAATCCTACGGTGTCATGAACATCCCTACACTGCAGCCCAAGCCAATGAAAAGCTGTGTCCACTCAAACGGTAAGAGCTTAAAGCACAAGATAGTGTGCCATAACCCCCTCCACCTAAGACCTTGGCCTCTCAGCCACTCTTACTCACAGTACCTATATTTACATTCTAAAGTCTAGAACATGCCAGGAGACTTAGAATATCGTATAATTCCCCAACATGATGGGTTCCTCATCTTATTTGTAAGTTATTTACTGTACTTCATACTTCTTCAATTTGTTTTATTTTTCACAGAATTTGATGGAAGGGATAAGAACTGCAAGTCAAATGAATAAAGTGAAACATTTTCTTTCCAATTTATTTCTGCACGACAGGGAGGTGTGCTGACTTCCCTGCATGAAAGACAGATGACTGGTTTCATTGGAGAGGACTTTAGAGATAGCTTTTGAGAGTTAACCCTGGAGTCCTACTGGGCAACAGACATTAAAAATACTAAGAGAATTGACTACAGTCTATTTGAGTGAAAGAGATTAGCTTAACTATTCGAAGTAAATGAGATTTGAACACCCAAGAAGGCAAAAACCATCCCCAAACAAAAGCAGAGTGCTTGGGGATTAGCATAGCTGAAGTTTCTTAGGAATTCTAGTGGTTGCTCTATTAAAAGAGAAAGCGCTGACTTCCCTTACAACCTGACATCTCTTCTATGTAGAGAGCCAGTGTGTGAAAGTGGCTTGCAAATCACAATGACAACACAGAGATACTAACAAGCAGAACAGTGAAACAAAGGGGGATGGCCGCCATCCCATCCCCAAATATGTCACTAAGAGATCAGGAAAACTCAAGCAAGGGAGGGTAAGTGGTTTTGGAGAGGGGCTGAATCAAACTTTAAGAGTTTCATGTAAATTCTGAAATTTATTCTGAAAATCTGAAACATATATATATGTTAGGTATTTCAGTTTCTTCAGTTAAAATCTTTTAACTATAAAATGTGCTAAAGTATCAGAAACACAAAGAATGCTTTTACAAAACAGAACGCCTATAAATCAGAAATAACTTCTGATGGTGTAATCCAACATTCCTAAAAAATTACTAAATCTTGGATGTCAAGTTTTGTTTTTTCCCTATTCCTGTTCTCCCCCTGGTGGCTATGACAAGAAGAGGCTGAGGGCCCCTGGTAGAAAAGGAACAAGGGAGAGAAGGGAAGACGGGAAGGGAGGAGGCCTGGGTGATGAACTGATCACCTCTCACTTTTACATCAGCACTAATAACCATGGTAAGCAGGCCTACCTGATCTCCGTGGTTTGGGATTTTGGCAGGAAATACGTGGAAAGCTGGGAAGGAGTGATTGTCAATTACACCATCATTAAATTTTCTGTGGCACTGTTAAAGGAAATTGAAAGAGCAGGTCTGATACATGCCTTTGGCTAAACCAACTGGAAGACAGAAGAAAAGAGAACAGAGTTTTTGCAATCCTTGAAGAGTCAGCCTTCCAGGATGTAAAGCAGGAGAGCTAATCTGTCTAGGCAAGCAAAGTACATCTAGCATAGGGTCTTCTCCTCTTCTGGGGACTTCAGACTCTATACTACCATTTCTTAGTCTTACTATATGGGCCTGTTCCCCTCATAACGTTCCCAAAAGGGAAGGTCCTGATGTCTTACTCTTTTCCCATTATACTGCCATTCTGGTTTCTCTATATTTATTAACTGAACTCTTGCCCTTAATGGCCTTAGGCTCTGGATCTGAATTGAAGGCTTTTCATCCTGGGGGCCAGGTATATCTGGTAAAATCTCTAACTTTCTTGTTCTTGGTGTAATTAGGAGGGCACAATGGAATTCCTGGTTCCAAAGTGGCGGAGATTTTTTTTCCAAAGAATTATTTTGTTTAGAGAGGCTACCATCGTACACATTTTTATCCTTTAGCAAAGCCTGCACAAATTACCCCAAAGGAAAGGCACTGATATTGAGAATCATTAAATATGAAAGTAAAAAGGTGCTGTAGAAGTGTGGTCTGCAATGGTGAAATGCTGGAACTTCATCAAGCAGCAGTGGTTGCTATGTGGTCCAAGCCAGTGCCTGTGGAAGTTGAGGGCATCAGATCACCTGGAACTGAAGTTACAAAGCCATGGTGTGGGTTCTGGAAACTGAACCTAGGTTTTCTGCAAGAGTAGCAAGTGCTTTTAACTGCTAACCCATCTCCCTATGTGCATTTTTAACCTATGTATTTGCTTGTAGATTATCTCTGGTCAAATAGTTATGGAAATAACAACAGAGAGACAGAAGTAGACAGGAATCTATTCTGCATACTTGAAACTTTTGAATATTGCACTATTTGATAATGTTCAACAGATAGAGACCTTAGGAACATGCATGTAGGCAAGCAAAACTAGGAAAAACTCCATACCAAAGAAACTGAGTGAATTAGTAAAAGAGACTATGGATGGATTTTTACAGTATTTAGGGTTCTGCTCAATGACTGGGGTGTTTAAGGGGAGGTAAGCATCAACAGTGAAAAGAATGTTAGCAATTCACTCAGGAGACAATGAGAAACAAAGCAGTACTGGGCACTCACGTTAAATAAACATTAAGGACTGGAAAAAAGAAGGTCGCTAGATACCACAAGGACTTAGGGAAACATTGTTTCTGATGGTCTTGCCATTTGCCCTGTATGCGTATTAGGAACATCACAGACCGATTTTAGTGAGTGCCTCACTTTCTCGTTCGTCAACCTGTGTATGTTAAAAAAAAAAAAAAAAGCAGAATTTAAAATAGAATGAAAATAAACATTCTCCACGTACTTCTTAAACGTAGACCACCAATTCCTTTGTATATAACAAGTATTTTTTTTTTCTTTTCAGCCCAAATTTCTGCATTTCCACTCTCCCTCGGGAGCTTACAGCTTTTGCACGTGTTTCAATTTCTGTAACTGTTCTGTGGCAGCTGAGTGCACAGGGAAAAAGCACACCTTGCCCTAAATAACCCTTTACAGAGATCTGTGGTAGAAAGAATATTTGGAGCTAGAAAGAACTTCAAGAAAATGACAGCAGACGTCTGACATGTTAGCGACAGACCCAGGACTCAACACTTGAGATCTTCGTCCCTCTCAGTCTCATCCTCCTTTACTCCCGTGAGGTGTCATGCATCTTCAGGTGCCACTACAACGTACACTCCTCCACCTTTACAACCTGGGGCCCTGCAGATGCTCCTCGGGAGTCGGAGCACCTGAGCGTGCCCAGCGTCGCTCTGCGTCCCTTCTGATTGGTGAGCTGTCCTAACTTCTTCTCTCCGGGGGCGTGCACAGCTCGGGGCTGGATCCGGCTCGCGGTGATGACGACATCGTTCAGCGCCGGCGGCGGCCGCCGCAGAGGCCGTACGGCTGGGGAGGGCTTCCGGGCCGTGGGCCTGACTCCTCAGCGCTGCTGTCATGGCGGGTGCGCGGTGGGGCTGCTTTTCCATCCTGCTGCTGTTACTATCAGGAGATGCCCACGGCTCGGAGGTGCCTGGGGCTGCTGCCGAGGGCCCGGGAGGTGGTGGGGTCGGCCTGGGAGATCGCTTCAAGATCGAGGGACGTGCGGTTGTTCCCGGGGTGAAACCTCAGGACTGGATCTCCGCGGCCCGAGTGCTGGTCGACGGAGAAGAGCACGTCGGCTTCCTTAAGTGAGCATCCTGAGGGCAGCAGGAGAGCGGTTGGGTGGACGCTGGAAGGGTACCCAGCTAGGACAGCACAGTGTCAGGACCGACAGTGTAGCTGTCACAAACTGAAGGCGCCGGCGCCACTAACGGTCTTTGCTGGGAGACGTTAGAGAGGCAGTCAGATACTTCAGCAGCCAGGCTGGAGGACAGTGGTCCCAGGCCCGAAAGATTGGGGTCATTTATTTGTATTCCCATGTTGTCCCCCGGTGTGGGTCCATTTTGTCCCCTGTGCGGCGGATGACACTTGGACCCAGGGGACTGGTGGACCCTCGTTTGTTTGTTGGATATTTTGCCCCTTTGCGTCTTGCCTGGTTTCTCTGGAACCTAGTTGCGTTCTACATGTCAGTCTTCTGGTAGCTTGGTGTTGTGTAGAAAGATGCTAAACAAGTGGGAATTGTCAAAGCCCAAAGGACTCCCAGTGGTGACACAGACTGGAAGGCTGATGTTCCTGCTTCTAAAATTAATAGGCCCAAAAGTCCCTAATCAAAGAGCTTTTTTTAATCCCTCCCCCGCCCTTTGGCCCAAGATTGTGAGTATTGTTCTTTTTACACTTGAATTCGTCGAGGGATTTGTGATATCGCAGTCGTCCTTTATGTTAGACTAGGGTTTCTCAAGATTCCTTACACATGTCTGATCTTGTTCCTAGGAGAAACAGAATTGTTGTTTATATTGGAAGGTGGGGTGATTGTATTAGTGCTTTGGTTTGTCAGCAATCTGTTTTCACCCTTTTAAGCATGAATATGATGTTTTAAATTTTGCCATCAGTATTTGGAGTTGAAACTATGATTGAAAGAAAATATTTTTTTTGCTGGTTTTGTAAACCAACTCGTGATATCTGAAAACCATACGTCTTAAGTGCGGACATTTAAGTTTGAATTGAAGATTTCTGCAGATTGTTGAGGTTCCCTCATGGGAAATTCAACCTCAGATTAATAAATAACAACAAACTGACAACCAATATTTTAATGTTATCTGGAACTGGAGTATTGTTTAAGAGTTTATCCTGCCAGGCGGTGGTGGCGCACGCCTTTAATCCCAGCACTCGGGAGGCAGAGCCAGGCGGATCTCTGTGAGTTCGAGGCCAGCCTGGGCTACCAAGTGAGTTCCAGGAAAGGCGCAAAGCTACACAGAGAAACCCTGTCTCGAAAAACCAAAAAAAAAAAAAAAAAAAGAGTTTATCCTAATTAATGATGTGTTAATAATGAAATCCCTCCGGGTGGTGATGGTGCACACCTTTAATCCCAGCATTCGGGAGGCACAGGCAGGCGTATCTCTGTGCATTCCAGGACAGCCAAGGCTACATAAAGAAACCCTGTCTCAGAAAAAAAAAAAAAAAACCCAAAAATAATAATAGTAATAATAAAATCCCATTAAGGTTTGGAAGATAAGGCTTAATTGAGAATTTAACTTCTGCAGTATATAGCACTTTTGAAAACTACTTATTTTTACTTTAAAATTATTTTTAAAATTAATATATTATATATTGTTATATATTATTCTTGCATGGTGACACATGCCTATTATCTCAGCTACTCATGAAGTAGAAGCAGAAGGATTATAAGTTAAAGGACATTATGAGCAACTTAGTTGAGACACTGTCTCCAAAAAAAAAAGCTAGTGATACAGTTTTGTGGTGGCACTGGGTCACTCCCAAGTATAAATAAATAAATGTTTGAGGAAAATAGAAACAAGATGTTTTCTTTTAAAATGTTGCAACTGAAAGATAGCAACCCTTAGTGTTTTATATGAATTGTCTTTAAGAGTAAAGCACATGAGACTGTAATTCTCATTTAAGACTTATGAAAAATTTTTATACTACTTTGATTTTTTTTTCTTTCAGTTTTTTGAGACATGATTTCTCAGTGTAGCCCTGGCTGCCTTAAAATTTACTCTGTAGACCAGGCTGGCCTCAAACTCAGAGATCCAAATGCCTCTGCCTCCCAAGTGCTGGGATTAAAGGAGTGTACCACCACCACCTGGCTTCTATTTTATGTTCTTATATTCATATAGAAGGGTTGATTGAGAATTTGTGTGACTTTTATGGTAATAGTCTTGTTGTAAGTAGGATAAGTAATTTGTCTTATAGCTGTTTTGAACAGCCAGCGTACAAGTTTAACTATATTTTTGTCTTGTGGGGAGGTGGCTTGGGACTTTGCTAATGAAGATGAGAGGACTTGGGTTGAAGAATACACAAGCCTTTTATATATATATATATATATATATATATATATATATATATATATATATATATATAATGTCATAATGTGTATATAAACCACAACTCACTTATCCAGTCTTCTAGCTTTGGACAATTAGGGAGTTGTCAGTTTTTTGGTTTTGTTTTGTTTTGATATCACAAGGTTGTATACTACTTAATTTTGATTGTTTTGAATGTGTAGTTTCACTGTGGTTCATACTACCTTAACACTCATGTCCTCCCGGGTTCACTACCTGATTCCAGGTGTCTGCTATCATGCCTAGCTTTGCTTTTTCTTTGGGTGATTCTGATACTGTTTGTGTCAAATAGTCATCACTTTCTTTTTTTCCTGTTGCTCAGAAAAAAATGTTTTGAAATTGATTTTGTCAGAGTCCATCAAGAAGCAGATGACTGGATGTGATGCACACACTTAGGTGTAGCTCTTGAGAGGGTGGGGCAGTAGCATCGTGAATCTGAGGCCATCCTGAGTTGTATAGCAAGACTTTGTCTCCAAAACCAAAAGAGCAGAATATGCACTGAAATTAGAATCGTTTACACAAGTTTAATCTAAGGACTCAAACAGTGTAACCGTCAAGGTATAGAGGAACAGTCAGAGTGCAGCACCTGGAGCTTACAGCCTCAACACTGCTTATCCAGTAATATGTGAAAGCAAAACAAGGAAACTGTTGCCACCTCTGAGCTGGAGGGAGGAGGAGGGGAAAGGCTCCTGGAGACCTGGAAGTGTGCATGGGGTGAGGCGGCTTGTATGTAGCCATGGTCCTGAGCAGAGCCAGTTAGAGACAGCCTGTCAGTGATAAAGCTGTGGGAAATATACTAAAGTAATTTTCTTCCCTTCCCGTAGACATGAAGAGAAAGGTAGAGAGTGGGTCTGGGGCATGTGAGGGGGATATGGCTGTGACATCTGTCATCTCATTGATTATCAGGGTTGATTTGGCTAGACAAATGTCTCCTAACCACATGCATCCCTCCTGAAGCTGCTAGAACCACCAAAAAACCTCTCAAGGTACATTTGAGATTGGGTCCTGGGGCATAAACAGGCGTCCAGCTGAAGAATAAGGCATTTTAATGCTTATATTTCAGTTCTGCTTTACCTTAGTATATGCTTTCAATGACAAGAAACACTTTTCATCGTATTTTTTTATGTCTTTTTTCCTTGAAATAGCAGTTTTTCATTTCTAGACAGGTTAATTTTGACTTGCAAGAAGAAATTACCAGCTTTTGGTTGGATGATTTTTTTTTAACCTAGTAGAATTAGAGGAAATATAGAAAGAAAAGATGGATGGCTTTAACTACTAAATTGTAGGTTTCTATATAACCAGCCAAAAGTAACTAAAGTAAATGGGTCTGTGTATAATAAATGGAACAATTGTTATTGAAATATGTTTGTATGGAAAAGAAGGTCAACAAAATACAAATTAAAACTAGAATAGAACACTTTTTTAACTAATAAGAATGTATTGAAGGAATTTAATAAAATTGGGACCCTTCTATTGTAATAATATACATTGATAATTTTTCTTCAGTGAAGACAGGACCTCACAGTAGGAGCTGCTCTTTGTCACTGTCATCTGTATCTGCAGCAGGAAGCTCTGTTACTCTGGCTTAGGCTCATCTATTTTCAGAACTGTTAAAATTCTGCAACATAAAATGTAAGACCAACTTTTGACATTTTTTAGTTTATTTGGGAAGAGGGGCAGAAACTATGTAGCCCAAGCTGGCCATGAATTCATTAGGTAGTTGAGGCTGGCTTCAAACTGGCAGTGATCCTCCCGCTTCAGTCTCCTGAGTTTTATGATTAGAGGAATAAGTCCTTATACCCGCATTTTCTGTTTTGGTTAGCTGCTTCTAATTGTTCATGTCTTTGTTTGTTTATGACAGGATTTCCCACTATAGTTCAGGCTATCTTGAAACTTACTATACTATATAGCTCAGGCTGGCCTTGAACCCGTGGTGATCCTCCTGCTTAGGCCTCCTGGGTACTGGAATCTGGTTTTCTTCTGATATTTTTTGAGAACTGTTTGGGAAATAAACTAGTGCTTTCAAACAGGGAAAAACTAAGGTACTGGTGAGAAGTAACTAAGTATGATTTTCCTTTTTCCAGGACAGATGGGAGCTTTGTGGTTCATGATATTCCCTCTGGCTCATATGTGGTGGAAGTTATTTCTCCAGCTTACAAGTTTGATCCTGTCCGAGTCGATATCACTTCAAAAGGAAAAATGAGGTGAAGATACATGATTTCTTTTTATTAAAGTCTAGTCTACTTGTTGTTATGCATTACTTTTGGAATTTACAGTGAAGATTGAGAGTTTCTTATTTAAACCACAGTTACTTCTTATAATGTTTAATTTACCTTTGTTGGAGCATTGAGACAATGAAGTTGAATTTTTTTGCCTCTGGATGAGTGCTCCTAATATGATAAACCTCTTCTATAATTGTATAGAGTAAAGGTAAGATTATTTACTGTAGGGGAGAAGTACTGTGGAAATTATAATTGAAATTTGACTTTTAAAATTGACAATTATTTTTTTTTGAATTTGAAATACTACTCCTGACTTTTCATTGAAATATTTTGATAAATCCCTCTATTTACTACAAAGTTGTTCTAGAAGTTTCTATAGCTTCTCCTTTATACACTACAAATTTCAGTAAAGGAATTGTCAGATGTAGTTGTGGTGTGTATATGAAAGTGAAAATCTTGATAAAATGGAAAGAAGGGCCCGTGAGGTGGCACAGTGGGTAAAAGTACGTGCCAGGAAGCCTGATGACCAGAGTTTGATCTCTGGGACCCACATGATGGAAGGAGAGAACCAGCCCCTGCAAGTTGTCCTCTAACCTCCACAAGTACACTGTGGCACCTTTGTGCCCAAATACATTCAGACACACACTAAATAAATAAGAAGTGTGTAACCTGGGGTATAAATTTATTATGTCTCACAAATTTAGGACCTTCCAAGCTGAAGATCGAAGGTGATCCTTGGTTAGTATAACAGAAATACATATAAATGCTTAACTTCTGGAAGGTGATGCCCTGTTATGTGTTTAAATTCAGAGTAAATAAAGTCTACTTTTCTTACAAAACACCCAAGGAAACAGTGTATATTGAGCCAGCCCATGAAACAGACCTCTAGGAAGTTAAGATTGTATAGATACTAGATATGGGCTAAATAGTTTAAAAGTGTATTTAAAGTGATTAAAGAAAAGAAAGACTTGATATCTGTTCTAATTGTAAAAGTTACTACACACAAATTTATAACTTTGTTTTAATTAAAATGTTAGTCTTTATAGTATTAAAAAAAAGAAATAGAATATTCCTGTTAAGATAAATGGTATATCAATGTAGATAATAGATATTTGAAAAAAAAAATAAGATAGGACTATTACAGTAAATACAGGCATTGAGATGGAAATGGATGTGTAAAGCAACTGAAGAGATAATCTGATGAACAATAGCCGGGCAGTGGTGGTGCATGCCTTTGATTGCAGCTCAGGAGGTAGAGGCAGGTGGATCTCTGTGAGTTCGAGTCCAGCCTGGTCTACAAAGCAAGTTTCAGGACAGTCAGAGCTGTTGCACAGAGAAACCCTGTCTCAAAAAACAAACAAACAAAAACAAACAAAAAAGAAACGAACTATGATAGCAATACAAAAATAAATAAGCACTGGGGATATAGCTCAGTGATAGAGTACTTGCCTCCATACTCAAGGTCCTGGGTTTGAGCCTAGTACCAACACCATCACTGAAATAAATAAACAAAACAAATGCATAATTTGAAATTTAAAAAGCGAACAATTAGAGAATAGAAAATTTCAAAAGTAAAGTAGATTATGCATGAATGATTTATAGGTAAGGATTTTTATTTTAATTTTAGGGCAGTATCTTACAATGTAGCCCTGACTGGCATGGAACTTACTGTGTAGACCAGCTGTCCTCAAGCTCATGTAGATCCAGCTGCTTCTGGTTCCACTGGAGTCAAGAGTGCTGGGATTGAAGGCATGTGTCACCACTCCCAGCTGAGAATTTTGATTTTTCTTTTAATACATCTCTGGTAAAAATGAGATATTATCAATGTGTTTTCTATGACTTTCTTGAATCATATATTTTCCCTGTAAAATAGCCTTAAAAATTGAATGTGTCCAGTAGTGTATGTCTTAGACCATCAAAAATATGTAAGCCAATACTTTTGCATGTCTATAGTAAAATAAATTCACCCAACCTGGTGGCACACACCTTTAATCCCAGCATGGGAGGCAGAGGCAGGTAGATATCTGAGTTCAAAGCCAGCCTGGTCTACAGAGTGAGTTCCAGGACAGCCAGGGACACACACAGAAACTCTCTGTCTCGAAAAACCAATCAACCAACAAACAAATAAATAAGTAAATTCATTACTACATGTAATGAATGGACTTTAAAATGGGAAAGATTCTAAAAGAACTTTGAGGTGGGGTTCTTTTTGTTTTGTTTTGTTTTTTCGAGACAGAGTTTTTCTGTGTAGCTTTGGAGCCTTTCCTGGAACTCACTCTGTAGACCAGGCTGGCCTCCAACTCACAGAGATCCACCTGGCTCTGCCTCCCGAATGCTGGGATTAAAGGCATGTGCCACCACTGCCCAGAGAGGGGGGGGTTCTTTTTTTCTTTTGAGACAAAGTCTCATGAAACCCAGAAGCCCAGGCAAGCTTCCAGCTCCCTATGTAGCTGAATTTGGCCTTGAACTCCTGATCCTTCTGCTTCTGCTTTCCAGTCCTAGGATTACAAAGATTTGATACCACACCCAGATTTAAAATAACTTTTGATATGAAAAGAAGGTAAGGAGTTACATGGACCTGCAAATGTAGGAAGTGATAGAGCTAGAAGGCCCCAAATCTAGTTCCTGTGTCCTTTGATGAGTGCTTTAGACAGAGACTTTGATGGGACTTTCAAGATCTAAAGTTTAGATGTGGAGCTGGAGAGATGGCTAAGCAGTTAAGAACCCTGGCTGCTCTTGCAGAGGACCTGACTTCAATTCCCAGCACCCACATGGCAGCTCACAACCATCTCTAACTCCAGTTCTAGGTTATCTAAGCATTCTTCTAGCATGCTTGGACACTGCATATACATATAGGAAGTCAAAAACACCTATAACATAGAAATAAATAAGTAATTTTAAAAAGATTTTTTTTAAAAAAAAAGTTTAGATGCTAAAGTGCTTTGGAAAAGCTGAAGGTAAGCATAAGGCATTGCTAACATAAGCAATTCTTAACTTTGTTTTTTGTTTGTTTTGCTTTGTTTATGTGTATGCTTTCTTTTGCAGTAGCTTGGGATCCAACCTAGGACCTTGCACATGCTAGACAAATGTCATGTTTTTCATAGAATTCATTTTCTCCTGTTTCCTTAGAGCAAGATATGTGAATTACATCAAAACATCAGAAGTGGTCAGATTACCCTATCCTCTCCAAATGAAATCTTCAGGTCCACCTTCTTACTTCATTAAGAGGGAATCATGGGGCTGGACAGACTTTCTGATGAACCCAATGGTATGTGTAGAGCATTGTACTAATCCCTGGTTTACTTCTAGCAGTTGAAACGTTAAGCTCCTGTGAGAGGGAAGGGTGAGATTGGGAAAGTAGTGTTGGAAACAGATAGTGAAAGGAATAGGAGAATTGTGCTGTGTATTTTATAATAAATGTGCAACTGAAATAAATGTGAGGATGATGCCCGATTTCATGAGATATCGGATAGAATGAGAGTATTACTAAGTTGCATATAGAGTTAACCTGTCCATTCTACTTATCTGCCCATTGATAAGTGTGCGCTCATTTATTAACCAGCCCATGTTGATGGCACATGTAATGTTTTATTATTCTTGTTTGAGACAGGGTCTTAGGGATCCCAGGCTGGCCTTGAGTTTGCTATGTAGCTGAGGATGACAATGAACTTCAGATTCTCCTGCCCCTACTTCTCAAGTACTAGTATTACAGGGTACACTACCATCCCTAGTTATTGTATGTAGTGCTGGGGAATCAAAGCCAGGGCCTCCTGAATGCTAAGCAAGCACTCTACCAAACTATATCGCCAGCCCCTCTAGTAGGGCTTGCTTTCTCCTTTTTAAAATGTGTAATAGACAGAGAAGTTATCTTGGAGTATTTTAAGTAGTTGGTATTAATCCTGAAACAATAGTCTACAATTCATGGTGTGATCTTAATAGTGAAATACTAAAAAAATTCTTCAGAAACAAATTGACCTTTGTAAAATCTTTGTATTATCTTAAGATTCGCTAAATTTGGATTCGATTCCTTAGTGATAACTGTTTAGATCATAAACAGTACTGTTTGGGGGCTATACATCTAGTGAAGGGTAAATTAGTACCAGGGGTTTATTCCCAGAGATAAAAGGGCAGGAGAGCAGCTGAGAAGAGAAACATCAGCATGAGACCGTACCATTTTCATCTCTGGTGTTCTCATTTCCGAAGCTGCACAGAAGTGTGTCAAGTGCTGGAGGACTCTAGGCCATCTTCAGAATGAATGTGCTCAAATAGTTGGCTTCCACTATGCTGCAGGCTCTAGGGGATGTAGTTAATAAGAGCGGTAACACAGCACTCAGGAAGCAGCACAGTTGTCTGTAAGGAGCAGCCCCTCTGGCCATTGGAATCACCAGTGACAGCTTGCACTGGGAGAGAAAGAGGAGCAGACAGTTCCACTTGGAAATTATTTGTGTTAAACCTAAAGTCTTTACAAGATAGGAGGAGGCATGTAGAAGTTTGGTGTCGGTAAAGCCCAGGCATACTTGAGCAAGACTCCTTCAGTCTCAGATGCCCCGTAGCAGTCACATAGCACCCCACCACCCAAGCTGCTCAGTACTCTGGAGGCAATTCTGATACATTCTATTCTATATACTCACTTGGATCTTGTCACTGGTTATTAAACAGGTCTTGTTTCACAAGCTAAAGTGGAAGAAAAGGTTTCTGATTTTATTTTAAATATTCTGCAGGTTATGATGATGGTTCTTCCATTATTGATATTTGTGCTTCTGCCTAAAGTGGTCAACACAAGTGATCCTGACATGAGACGGGTAAGCTGCCTGCCCAGCTATGGTCTTTTGAGTCATGCTATGTTTTTTTTTTAAATAGCACTTTGAAATTAATTGTGTATATGTATACTCGTGTGGGGTGTGTGTGCTCTTACACACTCGTGCACTCCCACAGGCACTGGAGAGTAAACCCATGGCCTTGTGCATTCTCCAAGTGCTCTACCACTGACACAGAGCAGCATTCCTAGTGCCTGTTTTTAAATCTAGTTTGAGGTAGACTCTCAGTAAGTTACCCAGGCTGGCCTTGAACTGTCAGTCCTTCTGCCTCAGCTTCCCATGCTGTCATCTGGGCATGTTCTGGTGCTTGTTCACTGCAGCTGTGTAGCTCGAGTATTGTCACCTTGTCCTAGTTCCCATGGCACGTTCTTCTAAGAGTTTGTATAATGCAGTATTTGTTTCCCTGTGTTCCGCTAGCTCTTTCCATTGGATAAGATAAACTCGGTTAGAGAATGCAAGTGTCTTTTCATAGAGTTAAAGCTTTGTGCTGATCTCAGTCTTTTTGTGTGCCTTGCTTGTTACACAGTTGAAATGCATAATAACCTTGATATGCCTAATCCAGATATTCTGATCCTTTAATCTACTTTTGCTTAGTAACACTCTCTTGAGAGTACACACTCATTTATGTGTTCACACATACAAGTGATTCAGGTAGAGCCAGAGGGGATGCCTCTCATACCTGGTGCTTTCTCTTCCTGCAGGAGATGGAGCAGTCAATGAACATGTTGAATTCCAACCATGAATTGCCTGACGTCTCAGAGTTCATGACAAGACTCTTCTCTTCAAAATCCTCTGGCAAATCCAGTAGCGGCAGCAGTAAAACAGGCAAAAGTGGGGCTGGCAAAAGGAGGTAGTTAGGCCACAGCCGCCATCGCACAAGCTTGGCTACCCCAGTGCATCCAAGTCTTGATGGGAACCGTGTGAAGCGACTACTGTAAACTGAGTCATCGGAAAGTTGATCTCGTACAACTGTTGTCTACGTTGATTTCTTAACACATGTTTTGTACTTGGTACACAAGAAAACCCAGCTCTCATCCTTTGTCTGTATGAGGTCAATGTTAATGTCACTGAATTAATTACAGTGTCCTATAGAAAATGACATTAATAAATTATATGAAGTACTATACATTATGTATATTAAAGAAGTCTTAATCCAGAGATAAAATTATCTTCTGTCATTCTTTACTACTTTCCTTTTTCTGGGCAGTTTTATCCTTTCCTTATCTGAGCTCTGCTTTTAAAAAGAAGTGCTTGGTCCTTTAAGAGCACATACACTGTGTTTTTTATGTATGGGGCCATAGGTTTCAAAATTTCCACCCTAAGACAGGTGTGGTGGCTCACACTTGGAATCCTAGCACTGAAATGGCTGATACAGGAGGGTGGCCTTGAGATTGAGGCCAGCCTGGGCTACAGAGTAAGACTTTTTCAAAAGTAAAAATCCCGAAACCTGCACTCACAGTGAACATTCCCTGATTGTGAAATAGCATGCATGTTTCTGATGCAGTTATCATTTTATTATTTAGAGTGTGGACATGTGGGTCAGTATAGAGCCTACCACTAAGTTCTAGTTTCATCCCTGTGTTCATTTCATAGTAAGTTATCTATCAGCTGTGTGCTGTGGTCTGTAGTAGAATACAGAGATGGATAATATCCCAGCACCTATCTCAGAGGGAGACAGATCCTAACAAAGAGTGGCCAGGGGAAAGCAGCCAAGCCAGAAGCAACGCCTCCCGGCCCAAGGATGGAAAACCAACCTCAGTGTCATAGGGAATTGCTCTTCTTTACAGTCTTAGAGTTCTTTTTAGAGTGTTAAAGCAGGACAACAGCACAGTGTTTTAGTTTGGAGATCTAAATTGACTTCAGTAAGTCACAAAAGTTTTTACAACTTTTCCTTATGGGTTATTTTAATTAAAAAGAAGCTCTTAAGCCACAGTATTGGACAAGTAGAGTGCTTCCCTTCTCTCTTGGGATAAAGGAATCTGTATTGTTTTCTTAACATTCATCAGAAAACACACAAAAGGGTTGGTTCCAAACTCTTTTGCTTTTTTGTTTTTGAGACCAAGTCCTATTTTGAACCCCAGTCTAACCTGGAACTCATTATATAGCCCAGGCTTGCCTCAAATATGTGATAATCCTGCCTCAGGCTTCCAAATGCTGGGATTCCAAACATGTGCCATTATGAATGCTTAAGGAAGAGGCTAAGTCCTAATTAAGTGGGGACCTGCCTTGGTAGCTAGAGTACAGTTTAGGAAAAAGTGCCATGCCAGGTAAGGTTGAAAGACTATAGCGATTAAGTAGATTGAAGCTGAGAAGGGATGAGAGTGGCTAACTCCTGAGTTGAGGGGTGTGTGTGTGTGTAGTAGGGAGTGGGGTGACTTATGGAGGAACTGAACAAGGATAGCTAAAAGAAAGTACTCCCAGAACTGGGGCTGCTAACTATAAAGATTGCTGCCTGGATGCACGGCAAGCCTGAAATTACTTTGTCTTCTGGAGGGTACCTTGTCTTTGTAGCAAAATCATAAAGGAGTACCCTGGGTTGGACCTGGTAGTGTGGGTCAGTAATCCAGCTACTAAGGAGGCTGATCACAAGTTCAAGGCCTTCCTAGGCTACACTGAGGATCACAGTGAGGGCAAGGCTGGATTGGACATCTTAATGAGAGCCTGTCTTGAAACATTTAAAAAAGCTAGGGATGTAGTTCAGTGGTAGAATGCTTGACTAGCATGTGAGAGGTCCTGGATTCAAGCCCCAATACTGGAGGGAGGGAGAGTGAGTGAGTCAGCATGTATATCAAGCTCTGGCATGCTTGAGGAAGAAGTGGAACTGAACACAGACTGAAGTCAGGCCAACCTGTGTTTGAAACAGTGACTGAAGCTCAGTGGTAGAGCACATCTCTAGCATGTGCCAGGCCATAGTCTCAGGCTTCAGTGCCCAAAAAGAAAAAAAAAAAACCTGCAAGATAATGTTAATTGGAAGAACATAGGCCTCCCCTTCCTGCTTGTCTTACTCCTCGCCCACCTCTGGCTCAGACTCAAAGCTAACCAGGCCAGACCCTGTGTAGCTTCCGAGATCAAAAGAAGTCAGGAGCTTTCGGGGTGGTATAGCTATAGGACCAGCTTCGAATCTTTGATGAGGTCCAGCAGGGGCCAGTAGCATAGAGACAGCTTTTCTTTATCTGCATGCTCTTTGGAACTGGTGGGAAAGAACATAGCTGCCCGTGTGCAAGGCCTCCTAGAAGTTCCTTGTTCTGGGTAGATGGTTAGCCCTACTACCCTGGCACAGCTGCTCCCGCCTTGACATGCTTTTCTGTTCTCATTGCTTCAACGTTTATGCCTATAAAGGCATATGTGACTATGCATTTGCTTTGGAGGGTCTGTTGGCTGAATTCTGCAGGCAGCTCTTCATCTCTGTAATGCTACCTGACTTCTGCGAGGAGTTGTGTGGTGTCTCTGCAGACACCAGGGCCAGCAAAGTGTCACTCCTCGTGAGACAAGAAAGAAATCTGGTTCAACACAACTCAGTAGCCGGTGTTGGTACAAACTTCTAGAGTCTGACACCAGGCAGTTTATTTTAGACATTTAAGTACAATACGACTTAAAAGTTTCTTAGCATAACAACCCTATGTACACCAGAAGCCATAATTACACCGAAACTCGTGTCAAAGTACATGTCACTTTGTCCACGAAGATTGAGTCTAGAGATAGGCTACATGTGTTCTCTTCAAGACGTAGGAGAGGATCTGATGTGTTATCAGTCACACAGATAGCACAAATTAGCCATGTCTGGTCCTAGTTGTGGGAGCTTGGAGGACCCCCTTTCCATACAGATAAGGCAAAGGTCATCTAGACTATTAGCTACATCAGGCCCTGCTTAGGGGAGCCAGATCTAGCCTGGACCTATAGACAGCACAGGGGTTACCTACGCTATTAGCCACCTCCATTCCCAGCCTTCTGGGCAGAAAACAGATTATACATCTTTTCCCTTGAAAAAGCAACCTTATGTATTTAACATTCCTGGTTTCCTTAGTGCTATCTGTGAGCAGAAGGGCCTTTGAGCTCCCAACAGAATCTGGTTATCAAATAAACAGACCAGGTATATTTAAAAAATAGCAGTCTTTCAACACGTCTTGACATGTAGCATGTGAACTAGGAACCAAATGTGGGGAAAGAAAAGACTGCTCTCGGGCTGGGGAAGGAGCTCAGTTGGTAGAGTGCTTGTGTGGCAAGCACAAAACACTGTCTGGGTTCAATCCTTGGCACCACATAAAAATGAGTGTGGTGATGAGCATAAGTAATTCAACCAGTGGGGGAGGGGGCAGGAGGATCAGATGTTCAAAGTCACCCTCAGCTACACAGAGAGTTCGAGGCTACTCTGAGCTAGTTCTTTGTTGTATTTGTCAGGCTGTGGATGAGAACTTGGAGAATATTGCAGTCCACATGCATCTCGTCACTCTCGCTCACCCTTTCTTCCAGCCTTTGCCTACAGGCCCGGACTCTGTTGATTGTTTTCTTTCTGTGCCTAAGAACAGCAGAAAAGCCGGGCGGTGGTGGCGCACGCCTTTAATCCCAGCACTCGGGAGGCAGAGCCAGGTGGATCTCTGTGAGTTCGAGGCCAGCCTGGGCTACCAAGTGAGTTCCAGGAAAGGCGCAAAGCTACACAGAGAAACCCTGTCTCAAAAAACCCAAAAAAAAACAAAAACAAAAACAAGAACAGCAGAAAAGAGGCTTAGAGAAGGGAAATATTTGTATTTGGGGAGGAGCAGAGCACCCAGCCGCCACTGGAGTGATGATTTTCTTTGTACTACTGCTTGTTCCATTCATCTTTCTGTTTGTCTGCATCCCTGGAGGGTGGGCAACAGTATCCATTCCCATCTGCACTCCAAAGCTCATTGCATAGATTGATAATTATTTGTTGAACATAGGATAATCAGGTTGCCTGGATGAGGACTCTTGGATCTAAAAGCATGGTGAGAGAAATTTGAATTCTCCAGGACAGTGTTCTTCTTATCCTCTAAGCTGTACTATTGCATATGACAGAGCTAGAAACTGACAGGTGCAGCCTCTTTCTGATCTATATTTAGTTAGGAGTGGGAGCTTTCTGTGTCACTTGAAGCCTTATGATTTCTTCTTTGAAGAGTCTAAGTGGCCAGATGCTTTCTGTTCAAGGACGGCCAAATGGTACTTACTAGCACTGTGAGTTCAAATGAAACATGTTTGTAGATGCTGGTGCGGGTGCAGGGGAAACCAAACTTTTTACACTGCTAATGGGAGTGTAAATTAATTCAGGCACTGTGCAAGTCAGTGTGGATGTTCCTCAAGAGACAACAAATAAAGCCAGCGTATGAGTCAGCCCCTTCTATGCACATAACGGAAGGGGTCAAAGCGCACACACTAGAGATACCTGCACCCCCAGGTGTATTGCAGCACTGTTCATGTAGCCAAGTGTTAGAAGCAGTCGATGTGTCTATCAGTGGATGGATGGATAAAGAAAATGTGCTAGCTAGTCACAATGGCGTTTAATCAGCCATGAAGACGAACAAAACCATGTGGCAGGCAGGAGAATGGATCAAACTAGGGATTATCATGTTAAGCAAAAATACAGCAGACTCAGAAAAACAAAACGCTCGTGTCTTCTCTCATGTACAGAATCTAATATTAAAATAAAAAAAGATAGTGAAGGTAAAAGGACTATTTGACAGGTGAAAAGGCACCAAAAGGAGGGGGACAAGAGAGGCTACTGGAGTGGGTACGATTAAAGTATATTATATGCTTCTATAAAAATATCACAATAAACATTGCTTTATACAGTTAAAATATGATAATAATTTTAAGGTATGTCTTTGTACACAATGAGATTTCAAGGGTAGATGCTAAGATATTTCGCAGCCATCTCCAGCTGGCAGAATTCCTGGTAATTTTTCATTTGTTGGTTTTCTAAGACAGTACGTATTGCTATATTAACCATTGTCTTATAAAGTATAGTGAATATAAAACAAAACTGAATATAATTTTGTGTATGTGTGTTCATGTATGTGTGTGTATGTGCATGTTCAGGCCAGAGATTGACACAGACCTTCTTTCTCAATCGCTCTCACCTTGTTTTTTGAGATAGGGGTTCTCACCGAATTTGGAGCTTGCCAGTTTGGCTAGACTGGCTGGCCAACGAGTCCTGGGAATGCGCTTGTTTTCCTCTCCCCAGTTCTGGGGTTATAAGTGCACACTGCCTTTTAAGCGGATGCTGGGGATCTAAATTCAGGTTCTCAGAACTTCACCAAGCGCACCTTGCCTGGTCCTCTAGGTTGTTTTTGTTTGTTGTTGTTTTTTTTTTTTTTTCCCATGGGTGTTTTGCCTGCATGTACGTTTGTGCACCGCTTGTGTGCCTAGAAGAGGCCAGAAGAGAGCACTAGATCTCCTGGAACTGTATTTACAGATAGTTGTAAGCCACCTGGTAGGTGCTAGGAATTGAACCTGGATCCACTGTAAGAGTAGCTAGTGCTCTTAATGGCTAAGACATCTCTCCAGCCATGTAGTATCGTTTTTTGTTTGTTTGCTTTAGGTAAAGAATTCATCTTCTCTTAGTCTCCCCAATAGGCCCTATCTCCTGGGTGTCAAAGGTCCCATATGAGGACTGTCCATCCACAGAAGACTGGGTTTCCAGGGAGGAGAGTTGTACTCAAAATACCAGAGGAAGTCTGATCTGTCTTTCCCGCTGCTGTCTTTCAGCATGTGGTGTTTTCTACAGCAATCTACTGAACTGCTGAGATGGGAATCTGGCCTATTGTTAGTATATCATCATCAATAGCTTTGTGGATTTTGACCAAAGGTAACTTTGTCCATCTTTGGATACATGAGGACTGCTAAATATAAGTACCAATCCCCATCTTGTGATATTTGGAATAAGTGAATGTATTTGCATCATTCTGTGTTAGAGGTAAAGATGCCTTTTCCTTCTATTAGGATGTCAGTGCAGATGCATTTATACAAGATGATCATGCTCCTAAAAGCACAGTCAAGGACTGGGAAAATGACGCTCTTGGGACAGCTGTTCTTAGAAGGAACATAAGAACATCCTTGTGGGTATCTAGTAGTTTGAGACTTGTTTAGGATCCATATAAAAAAGGCATTGGGATTTTTTGGCAGATAGATTGCCATGAAGCATACTGATATTAAATAAGTATAGATGATTGTTGGACACAAAGAGCAAAATCCAGGTTCATTTTGCTTTGTCTTTCTTTGCCTAATTTTTGAGCACTGATGAATTTAAGGTTGTATTCCTACCCCCCACACATTAACTCATGAATTACAAAGTGAGGTGAGTGCAGTGGCTTGGAGAATAATAATGACTGTGGCCTCTCTGAGTTTAACATGAACATATCAGTTGATCTTTTGTCTGTTATCAATTACTGTTTCTTTTTGTTTTTTTGTTTTGTTTTTGTTTTTCGAGACAGGGTTTCTCTGTGTTGCTTTGCGCCTTTCCTGGAACTCACTCTGTAGCCCAGGCTGGCCTCGAACTCACAGAGATCCACCTGTCTCTGCCTCCTGATTGCTGGGATTAAACACGTGCGCCGCCGCCGCCGCCGCCACCACCACCACCACCACCACCACCACCACCACCACCACCACCGCCTGGCTCAATTACTGTCTCTATAGTAACTTGTGGTGGTTTGAAAGAAAATGCCCCCCAAAGGGAGTGGCACTATTAGGAGGTGTGGCCTTATTGGAGTAGGTGCAGTCTTGTTGGAAGAAGTGTGTTACTGTGGGGGCGGGCTTTGAGATCTCTTTTCTCAAGCTTCACTCAGTGTGACAGTCAGTCGACTTCCTGTTGCCTCCGAGTCAAGATGTAGGACTCTCAGCTCCAGTGCCACATCTGCCTGCATGCTGACATGCTCCCCATCCTGATGATAATGGACTGAACCTCTGAAACTGTAAGCCACCTCAATTAAATGTTTTTTTTTTTTTTTGGTTTTTTGAGACAGGGTTTCTCTGTGTAGCTTTGCGCCTTTCCTGGAACTCACTTGGTAGCCCAGGCTGGCCTCGAACTCACAGAGATCCGCCTGGCTCTGCCTCCCGAGTGCTGGGATTAAAGGCGTGCGCCACCACCGCCCGGCAATTAAATGTTTTTATTTATAAGAGTTGCCATGATCATGGTGTCTCTTCACAGCAATAAAAAACCCTAACTAATCACCAGGCGGTGGTGGCACATGCCTTTAATCTCAGCACTCAGGAGGCAGAGGCAGGTGGATCTGTGAATTCGAGGTCAGCCTGGTCTACAGAGCGAGTTCCAGGGCGGGTAGAGATACACAGAGAAACCCTGTTTTGAAAAAACAAAAACAAACAACAACACCAACAAAACACCCAAAAAACAAAATATAAAAAGACGTAACTCATGGTTTTTGGGATTTAGCTCAGTGGTTGAGTGCTTGCCTAGCAAGTACAAGGCCCTGGGTTGGGGGTGGGGGGGGATGGGACGGGACACGACACATGTAACTCAACTTGTTCTAATGGATGTCTTCATAACTTTCAGTAATAATAGCTGCTACAGGAGGGGACATATGTGTCTTCTTCTCTAGAACCCGTATGTTTAGCTTTATGGAGAACTCTAGAACCTAGTACCCAACAAAGAATTGCTTCATAGAGACACTCATGTCCACACAGCTCTTGTAAACTGAGGGCCCTAGGGATGGGTATTTGGGAAGTAATCACTATGGAAAAGTTAGAACTTTATTTTTCACAGAAAGAGAAAAGTGGTAGATTTTTTCTTTTTTTTTCTCTCTCTCTCTCTCTCTTTTTTTTTTTTTTTTTTTTTTGGTTTTTCGAGACAGGGTTTCTCTGTGTAGCTTTGTGCCTTTCCTGGAACTCGCTTTGTAGATCAGGTTGGCCTTGAACTCACAGAGATCCTTCTGACTCTGCCTCCTGAGTGCTGGGATTAAAGGCATGCACCACCATCGCCCGGCGATATTTTCTTAAAACATCAAAATATGCAGGATTTTTAAAAATGAATGCAAACACTGAAAAATGGCTATAAGAATTTTTAAAAGCTTTTTACACTTATCTACTTTGTTTGTGTGCCATCAGAGGACAGTTTGCAGAAACTGGTTCTCTCCTTCTTCCACATGGGTCCCAGGGATCAAACTCAGGTTTGGAGGCAAGCAACTGTATCTGTTGAGCCATCTCCTGGCCTTTGTTGTTTGTTTTGTTAACAAAACAAAGGGGGAAAACCAGAGATTATTATCTAAACAATAATGGAATGGGATAAAAGAAATAGAGGACAGAGGGACACTTCTCCGAGTAAACCTGTTTGTAGTTTTGACTTTTACAAACATTAATATTTTACTTATTAAAAAGAAATCCAGCCGGGCGGTGGTGGCGCACGCCTTTAATCCCAGCACTCGGGAGGCAGAGCCAGGCGGATCTCTGTGAGTTCGAGGCCAGCCTGGACTACCAAGTGAGTTCCAGGAAAGGCGCAAAGCTACACAGAGAAACCCTGTCTCGAAAAACCAAAAAAAAAAAAAAAAAAAAAAAAAGAAATCCAATTGGGATGGGGAGCGGCTAATGTCTAAAGTCCCAGCCCTCAGGAAGCTAAGACGAGAATCCTGAGTACCAAAACAGCCAGACTCTGTCTCAACGGAAGGGGAAAGAATGTGCAAGACCATCATGGACTGAAGCTGCAGATAACAGAAGAGTGCTTGCTTAGCCTGCAGAAGGCCTGAAAATGCACACACAATGAAAGACGAAGAAAAGCTGAGACCCTCCTCCGGATTAAAGGGTTCTAAACGGGCCGTGGCAGGCTATGGCAGAGTGCTCTGTTTGGTCCTAGATTAGATCCCGAACTGGAAAAGAAGTGCATATAACGGACAGCATTTGTACACATCGTGAAACTTGAGTAGTCTGGAGACCAGAGGGCAACGTTGTAGCAATGTCAATTTTCTTGATTTCTGTTATTTGTGCAGAGGTTACATAAAGTAACCTTGTTCTTGAGAAGCACACGCTGAGACATTCCAAGGTGAATAGACACATGGAGACAGCCTGCTCTACCACAGCTGAGAAAAAAAAAAATCCGCGTGCCAGCACACACAGCACACTGAGAGGGTGCCCGCTAACAGGGCAAAACGGTAATGGGTTTATAAAACAGAATTATAAATATAATAGATGAAGGGTAAAGAGTTGTTGGTAGTATTTCTTCAGCTTTTAGATAAGTTCAAAATTCAAAAGAATGTGTTCTTTTTAAAATGTGCTTCTGGCTCCTTTCCAACACGTTTATCTACTCCCTGTCTAGACTTCCTTAAATTAGTGAAGAGCTTGCGTAATCTTGAACTTTACTGATGAGATGAGACGGAGGAGATGAACATTACAATCA
The DNA here is from genome assembly GCF_949786415.1 of Peromyscus eremicus. Lineage (NCBI taxonomy): Eukaryota > Metazoa > Chordata > Mammalia > Rodentia > Cricetidae > Peromyscus > Peromyscus eremicus. Next base: position 86,536,013 of record NC_081419.1, read on the forward strand.
CAAAATGGTAATGAAATGAGAGGGGAGGAAGTGAGGCTGTTTGTTCTCTTTGGCACAGGGCCTCTGTCTGAGAAGAGCTGGGCTTCCAGGTCTGTCCCTCACCCTTGTCCTACAGGAGAAAGGAAGCATTTTAGCCACAGACTTTTTATCATCGTTGTTTAATCTTAATTTGATCATTGGTAGCTGGAACGGCAAATCACAGAAAGTAGCAACAGGGACGTGTATTCCATATTGTGTACCCTATCTTAAAAGGGAAGGCCATGCAGAGCTGAGGAAGACCCTGATACAGATTGGGTCCGTCATGCTAACCAGAGAACATTCTCCAGTTTTAACACTTTTCATGGAATCACTGTGTGGTTAAGTTTCTTTAATGTCCAGAACAACATGAGTACAATATGCTTTGCTGTGATTCAGATATTTATAGTAGACAGCTGTAAGCCCCCACCCAGGGGTTTAGGTACAGATTTCACAGTCACAAAGAACCAGCAGCGTCATCCTCAGAGGACACTCACCAGAAGAGTAAAGGAGGAAGGTTGACAACATGAACGGAAAACCGGGACGTGTCACCAAATTCACAGCCCAAAAGAGAAACAAATCCCATTATTAGCAACATATATCATCCTATAGATAACCAGTTAAAGCTGAACGTAGTTTCTCACAGACAGAACTCAGGAGACTAGGATCAGGTCAGCTCATGCTCCACACACTTAGCCAGTACCTGCAGCTTACAACAGAATCTTTGCACTCTGAAGGCCCCACTCAAGGTCCTGACTCTAGGACACTTTGGTTTCCTCTAACGGTTTGGGGGTATGCTTTGTCTATGTTAATGGGCATGAGTAGCCCTGTAAACCCGGCTACTTTTCAAAGTCAATAAGGATCAGTTTCACAAAAGATAAATTAAAAAGGCTAATTCTGTGTGACCAGGGAGCAATATTCTCTCCACTTCAGTTCTGGGTCCCTTTGCTTTAACGGGGGTATCCCTCTATTGTGAGTGATGAATACCCAATAGAGGATTAAAATGCCATTTTCATAGAAAGATTTCCAATTCTGCCAGCAGCCAAGGCCTTAAAGGAAAAGAACCAAGTACGTCTAGAGGTGGTAGAGCAGGTTTTTTAATAAAGTCACACCCTCCTGGTATCACGTAGGCCTGGGAACTTCTGTCTCAGAGATTTGAGCCAATTAGTATTTTCTACTAAATTCTTGGCAGGTGTCAACTTGCCCTTCACAAAGGCTCCACAACTATGGCACACCAAACGTGCTCCATCTCAACATCAGGTCTCTGCAGGGCTAGAATAGAGGCCTGGGTGGATTAGCCTTGTCCTGTCCAAGAGTCCCCCATCCCAAAGGCTCCTTGGCATGTAACTCTGTTCTTCCAGTGTTGGAGGGAGAACTCAGGTACACATCTAATTCCCAGGAAACCAGGCCAATTCCTCCTCCTCCTCCTCCTCCTCCTCCTCCTCCTCCTCCTCCTTCTCCCCCTCCTCCTCCTCCCCTTCCTCCTCCTCCTCCTCCTCCTCCTCCTCCTCCTCCTCCTCCTCCTCCTCTTCTTCTTCTTCTTCTTCTTTCCATCCTCTTAGAAAATGAGGTTAAAAGAGAGCTGGCTTCTACTGAGTGAAATGAAATCCAGATTTTTTTTTTCTTTTTGAAATAGGATCTTGCCGGGCGGTGGTGGCGCACGCCTTTAATCCCAGCACTCGGGAGGCAGAGCCAGGCGGATCTCTGTGAGTTCGAGGCCAGCCTGGACTACCAAGTGAGTTCCAGGAAAGGCGCAAAGCTACACAGAGAAACCCTGTCTCGAAAAACCAAAAAAAAAAAAAAAAAAAAAAAAAAAAAAAGAAATAGGATCTTACTATAGACAAAGCTGCCTCCACTGCCCACGTGCTGGGATTACAGGTATGTTTTACCACAGCCAGCTGAAGTGTAGAGAATTTCTTTAACACAGCGTCAAATGATAGCAAATTCGACTAGAAAGTTCCTGACAGGACTTTCCACCTGCCAGCTCTCCATGTAGCACTGCACAGCTTTTATTGTGGATCTTTTATTAATTTAACTTATTTCACACCTTTAATTTCTTGTGCATGTATTTATTTTTAGAATCATCGAAGAAGCATCTTAGGTTCAGTTTTTCCCCCTCCTGGTTCTAAAGCTCAAACCCAGGGCTTGGAGCATGCTGGGCAAGCACTCTCTACTGAGCATCACTCCACTTCCAGTTTGTTTATATAAAAATACTTCAGTTAGAATCTCTGTGAGTTCGAGGCCAGCCTGGTCTACAAAGTGAGATCCAGGATAGGCACCAAAACTACACAGAGAAACCCTGTCTCAGAAAAACAAAACAAAACAAAACAAAACAAAAAATACTTCAGTTAAATAGTTCAGTTAAACTCTGCTTTTAAATAATTCCAGTGTACATATGCATACTTTTTTGTTTTTATGTCACTATACCTTACATTTAGTTTTTTGTTTTGTTTTGTTTTGTTTTTGTTTGGTTGGTTTTTCGTTTTTGGTTTTTGGTTTTGGTTTTTCTGGATCTCACTCTGTAGACTAGGCTGGCCTCAAACTCACAGAGATCTGCCTGCCTCTGCCTCCCGAATGCTGGGATTAAAGGCATGCGCCAACGCTGCCCAGCTTTCACTCTTTATTTTTAAGATGAAACTTACATTTAAACAATGTTTGCTTTGGTGCTGAGGGAGGAATCTAGTGCTTCGTGCATGTATCACTGGACTCCTCCTAGCCAAAGTGTTCATGTTTAAGGGCATAACCAGCTGCACTCTACCCTCAACTGAGCATTTCTGAGCTTCTCACTTCTGGGTTCATTGGGATAGACAGAGCAAGGAAGTAATTTCTTTCAAATGTGAAAGACCTATAAGAAAGAAGGAAAGAAAGAAAGAGAGAGAGAGGAGAGAGAGGGGGGGGAGGGAAGGAGGGAGGAAGGAAGGAAGGAAGGAAGGAAGGAAAGAAGAAAGGAAGGAAAAGAGAGAGGAAGGAAAGAAGAAAGGAAAGAAGGGAGGGAGGAAGGGAGGAAGGAAAGAAGGAAGGAAGGAAGGAAGGAAGAATATTCTCCTCCTTTTGTCCAAGCAGCACTTCTTTCCCTACACAGGACAGTGATCTGCACGTGTCTGGGTCTGGATGAGGGAGATCGGGAACTTCAAAGACTCTTAAGGAAAACTGAAAGCATGGTGGGAACCATATTTGTTTTCCACGTTTTGTGTCTGATTTGTCCTGAGAGGAGATTAGAAAGCAATTCTCCTGAAAACAACATAAAAGACCCAACGTTCAATATCCTGGAGAGAACACTTACTGGATAGGGCTGTTATACAATCAGTTTCTGCTGGGAACACAGCATATTTCATAAATGACTCCAAATGGGGCACCAAAAATGATACACAATATTTGTTTAGAGAAAGAGTTACCTCATTGGTAAAACACGAAAATAACTGTCTGGAAACTCGATCATCATGAGTAGCAGAACAGAAGCCCTCTAGGAAACCAAGCATGCAAGTGTGCTAACGTCAGCACTTTTCTTGACTCGGGGTTCTGAGAGACTGATGGTCTGTGGGAATCACCATGGTTTCACTGGGCATGGGAGTGGTCATAGTTAGGAAAGGGAGAGTAAGAACATCATTCGGCATATGAACAGAAAAACACGCCACAGTACCAAGCACATGATAGCTGCATAAATAACTGCTGATTAAATTACAAAGGGTGATATTTTTAGAAGCCATTTGAATACCACTCTTATCCAGAGGTGACAGGGGCTTACATTCTCCTTGATTTTTCACTGGTCTACGACAGTTTCATATAGACACATACATATTGCACAATGCTCTATGACAGAATGCCCCAGGGGAAGATTTCCAGTCTGGTCCCGACTATTCTTCACAGATCAGTTCCCAAAGTCATTGTCCGAGATGACTCAAGTGCATTTCCAGAGAAGGACCCTGAGTCTGTCTTTCTGCTTCACCAGCAAACGCTAGTGGCATTAGGTGGCCTTGGTAATAGCCAAGACTCACTTCACATGGCAGCAGTGGCCATGTGTGTGACTCTTCATTTTGACAACAGACCTTGAGCCTGGACAAGTCTTTGGGGACTCGGAATGGCAGATGATGTTCTTCAAAACAAGCAAACCGGACTGTGGCCATTATTCTTTCCAGGGAAGTTACTGACTTTTCAGGGTAGCTTGCTGTTCCCTTGCCAATACAATTTCTCTTCCGCCTTTTTCTTTTTCCACCGGCAGAGGAGCAGCATCTTAAAGGTCTTCCTGAAGGTTCTGTTGCAGAGAGCGTAGCAGATGGGGTTGATGGTGCTGTTGACATAGCACAGCCAGTAACCCAAGTGCCACAAGGTGACAGGGACACACTTGTCACAGAAGGTGGAAACCAGGACCATGATGTTATAAGGGGTCCACGTGATGATGAAGGCCAGGAGAATGGCACTCAAGGTCTGGGCTGCTTTTCTCTCTTTGACTAGGACCATCCTCTTTCGTTTGGTCATTTGATGGCTGAGGTTGGGATCCAGGCCTCTTGTTGAAGGGTCCTTGGATACCGGGAAGGTACAGGGCATGATTTTCACCTTGCGACAGCCGTTGTTAGTCTCCTGGGTCCCGTCAGCTTTTACCACCAATTGGAACTTATAGGCAACACACTTCTGACTCTTGAGTCTGTGAGCAGCAGCCGGAGACAAGAAGAATTTGGGAGTGTCATAGTCATTGTTTGCAGTCTGAGAGGTCACAAAAGTTTCCTTTGTCTCTTCAGTGCTGAATTCCTTCCTCGGGCTTTCCTTAGCCTGATTCTTGTAGACCACTTGAAAGACAGGGTCAGTGGCGGGCTTGGCCTCATCCTCTGAGGAGGGGTAGCTGCTACAGGTAGTGACTTGTTCAGTCTTGTCCCAGTCAACACTTAGGCCAGTGGCCTGATCTGGCTTTCCTGTTGTTGAGGTTCTTCTGCGGGAAGATGACCAGCAGGCCTGATTCCTTTCCCTCTGGGCCAGGCTGGGTCTCGGGCAGCCAAAGAAAGATCTGAGCAGGGTCCTGTGATCCGGCTTTCTCTTCTTGGCTTCTGCCACAGAATCAGAACCCTGGAGGTCAGCCAGGTCCTTGGTTCGCTTCTCTGTTTCCCGGTAGATCCGGCAGTAGAGTATGGTCATGACAGAGACAGGGATGTAGAAGGCGGCGATGGCCGTGCCGAAAGTAATGGTGGGCTCGGAGAGGAATTGGATCTGGCACTCATCAGGTGGTACTGTCCGCTTCCCAACCAAGTACTGCCAGCAAAGAATTGCTGGTGCCCAGAGGATGAAGGAGATCAGCCAGGCCAAGCCAATCATGATGCCAGCCCTCTTTGGGGTACGCTTGGCCCGGTATGTCAGTGGTCTTGTGATGGAAAAGTAACGGTCAAAGCTAATCACCAGAAGGTTCATGACCGAAGCGTTGCTGGCGACATAGTCTAACGCAAGCCAAAGGTCACAAGCCAGACTCCCGAGAACCCAGCGTCCCATGAGGATGTAGGTCGTGTAGAGGTTCATGGAGAAGATTCCAATGATGAGGTCTGCACAGGCCAAGCTGAGCAGGTAATAGTTGTTAACTGTCTTGAGCTGACTGTTGACTTTGAAGGAGATCATGACCAAGACATTGCCCACGATGGTCATCAGGCTGGCCACAGCTGTCACAGCTGCAATAGTGATGACTTCCCACAGCCCATGGCGTTCCAAAGCCTGGTGATCTACTGGGGTGTCGTTGACTGTGCTTTCATTGTGGTAAGATTCCCCCTCCATCCTGGTTCAAGGAGTTGCATTGGGATTTAGTCAGAGGTTTGGAGCTGCTCTGTCCTGCCTCCCCTCTTCTCGGCCAGTACCTGGAAGAGACATCAACAGGTCAGCCCCACTCCTCACACTTCTGCATGATTTCCCTTTCCATTAGGGGTTCATCATTGCTAACAGAATATGAATTATATGCAGAGCAAGATGCTGGATTGTTGAACCTTTTTTTTTCTTAGAAAATGACTTAATATATTATCAAACTATTGTTACTATTGATAGTGTTGAAATAGTTAAGTATAAGGTAAAAGGCAAAATAAATTTTGGACAACTATATATGTATGTGTGTGTGTGTGTGTGTGTGTGTGTGTGTGTGTGTGTGTGTACACATCATTGCAATGGATAACAATATAGTAATAGATGTATATGTTTTTATCATTGTAAAATTCTTCTGCCTAATGAACAAGTATTGGGTTTTAGTTATAAAAATTTTCAATTAATATCTTTCAATGAAAAATTTTCTGACATTTTTATACATGTAAAAAATGTTTGGTCATCTTCATGCCCCAATGCCCTCTCTCACTCCTCTCCTCCTACTGAAATTATTCTTCTTCCACAGAAATCTCTAGACCTTCAGTAACAGTTTTATCAGGGCATGGTACATTCTTTTAAAAATGTATTAGTTCTTTGAGAATTTCATATGATGTGTTTTGATCATATTCACTCCCTCCCACAACCCCTTCTGGATCTATCTATTCCTCTTCCCTACCCACCCAACTTTGTGTCCTCTTATTTTTTTAGCGTATTGCTATTTGCGTTTTAGTGAGCCTCACTGCCTGAGTATCATGCATGTGTGTGAAACTGCTGCCCTCTTGTGGCCATTTTTTTAAAGCGGGGTTGAGAAGAGAGAAGAGAAAGAAAAGGATAGAACTGCTTAAAAGGCTGGGAGGGGGAGGGTGGAGGGTGGGAGTGAGGGATGGTAGGGGAGGGATGAAGGGTGGGGCTGGGGGTGGGATTGGGGGGGATAGGGTAGAGGTGGGGTGTGGGTTTGATAGGCTTCAATGCAGAGGATAGAAACCTGAAATGAACATTGGAGGTAGAGCCCAGAGGCGGCAGGCTTAAAACACACCTGCTCACATGCTCATTGCATGAGTCGGCTGTTTGAAACCTGGGGCCTATGCAGGGTCGCTTGGCTCGGCCTGGGAGGAGGGGACTGGACCTACCTGGACTGAGTCCACCAGGTTGATCTCAGTCTGTGGGGAAGGCTTTGCCCTGGAGGAGATTGGAATGGGGGGCGGGCTGGGGGGAAGGTGAGGGGGGCGGGAGGGGGGAGAACTTAATTGTATTGCAAAATAAAAATTTAAAAAAAAAAAAAGTCAAGGAGAACTATTGAAGGAATGTGTGAAGAAACAAAGTTTTGACATGTCTTTTTTAAAAAGATGGCTCTTTTAAAGTAACACACATCTAACTTTGTTGTTGTTGTTGAGACAGGGTTTCTCTGTGTAGTTTTGGTGCCTGTCCTGGAGCTCGCTCTGTAGACCAGGCTAACCTTGAACTCACAGAGATCCGCCTGGCTCTGCCTCCCAAGTGCTGGGACTAAAGGCGTGTGCCACCACTGCCCGGCCTAACTTCTTTTGATTCATAGAGAAGAAGTACTGTTTCAATTCAAAAGCTCATTTCAATTAAGACATGGCTTCTCAGAGTGGAGGAGGGTGGGAAGGGATGGAGAGGGGGCCTGGAAGGAGAGGAAGGAGGGAGGAGAAACTGTGACGGGCTGGGAAAAATAATTAATTAATTAATTTTTAAAAATCAGGAGGAAACAAAAGAGACTGCTTCTTGTTGTCTCTGAAGTGATAATATTATCTGCAGCAGGCTTTTAACCAACGCTTTAAAAATACTGTTTGCCAGTATGCTAGATGCCTTGGAGCATCAAAGAATGCATGTATTGAGAGACTTAATCTTGTTCAGCTTTCAAGAGCATCCAGGAAGAAAGCTGAGCCTTCTTTGGGCCAAATTCTTGGGACAGAAAGGTCTATTCCCGAGGATATTAAATGATCACCCTGTTGCTGTAGGGCAGGAAAGCTGGTGAGACAGTGTATGCTTGAGGATCAAACCTGAGCCACTGGATTCCTGTGTGAAGCTTGTCTGCCAGTCCTGGGGTGGGAGTGGGGATTCCCTTCCCTTCTGTCTTGTGTAGTATTCACAGACTTTGGGGAATATATCATTTTTCTATGTGTGCCATGTCATTAAAAAGCCTTGGAAGTACTGCTGCAATTAGGTTTATGGGAAAATCTGAAAGCCCAGAAGAATTCCTTGGCAGTTAGCGAACTCTTCCCAATGGACGTAAAAGCATGGGTTATGTATTTATCTTTGCGGTCCTAACGAAAGCATCTTTTTCTGTAGGCAACAGGAAGAAAATGTCTTAAGGAGGCAGTGACACACTGCGTCAGGCAAAGCTGATAAATCTGGTAAGATTAGGACTGACACATGAGCCTGGGTTTAGTTCCAAGGAGATAAAAATGCATCTTGGCAAGCTGTTCGGGGCTGTGGTGGTCGGAAGGCATTGTGAAACACGCGAAAGAGGGACAAGGAGGAGAAAAGTGGGAGGAAACTGTGCTACTGACTATGTCTGCATGCTTGTCTGTGGACCACATTCATGCCTGTATGCAATGCCAATTGAAGGCCGGAAGAGGGAGTCAAATCCCTTAGGACTAGAGCAGAGGCCCCGCAAGAGTATCCCGAGGGAAGGCTGCCTCTCTCATGTCCCAACTTCAACACAGCTGCCCCCTGCCGCCCAGTAAACCTCTTGCACTAAGTCTGTGCACGTGGAGTGCTTGCTTAGTGTCATACCTTGGCAGGGCCTGCCGAAAGGTACCCACTTTGCCTTCCTTTATATTTATCATCATACACAATACTTTAATCCCAGCACTTGGGATGCAGAGGCAGGAGGCTCTCGGTAAGGTCAAGGCTAGCCTGGTCTATATAGGGAGCTCCATTTAAATTAAAGAAAGGAAGGAAGAAAGAAAGAAAGAACTATAATAGTATTTTCTTTTCCAAGTGTAGAGAAGCTGTAAGCTCCGTGGTCTTGGGCAGGACTTATGAAGCCTTCCTGTGAGGTTTAAATGAAAGCTCCAATATGACCTGATGACAGTGATTTTCTGACACGAATACGCCTCACAGTCACCAGCAAGCTTACTTTCACAGACCACTGGGCCTCACTCTTACACTTCTGGCTGCCGGGAGGCTTAGGAGTTTGCATCTCAACAAGTGACACTATGTTACTACTCCACCTTTTGAAAATGACTACAGGTTGGGGATTTAGCTCAGTGGTAGAGGGCTTGCCTAGCAAGCACAAGGCCCTGGGTTTGGTCCTCAGCTTGGAAAAAAATGACTACATAATTAATTGATTTCCTTTTATAAAAATAGGACTGGGAGGGGTAGAAAGAGTCTAAGAGCCAGAGGGGTGTGTGGATCTGGATTGGATTCCCAGTACCCACATGGTGGCTGAAAACCACCTGTAACTCCGGTTCCAGGGGAGCTGTTGCCCTCTTCTGGCCCCTTCAGGCAATGCACGAAGGCCAAATGCCCGTACACACTTAAAGAAAAAAACCTTAAGGTCTCACTCTGATCCTGGTTGTCCTGGAACTCATTATGAAGACTAGGTTGGCTTAGAACTTGTAGCAATCCTCTGTGACGTGGGAATACTGATGTTTCCAATAAAGAAATGTGGTTGAGTTGTGTATACAAATTTGACAGCCGGGTGGTGGCGGTGCACGCCTTTAATCCCAGCACTCGGGAGGCAGAGCCAAGTGGATCTCTGTGAGTTCGAGACCAGCCTGGGCTACCAAGTGAGTTCCAGGAAAGGCACAAAGCTACACAGAGAAACCTTGTCTCGAAAAACTAAAAGAAAAAAAAAATGACAGATAACTCTTTAAAGTAAAGGCTGTGAGCAGGCAGCTTCTCTAATGATGGCTGAACAAAGTATTGATCTATGGTACAACAGAATGGTATTAGGAGTCATTTTATTTCTATGTTATTTTAACAGAACTGTAGTATTTGGTTTTTACCATAGTAGTCTCTGGTTCTCGGTCATCAAAATAGTGTCAGTTACAGGTTCCATCTTGTGGAATAGGCCTTCAGTCAAATCAGATGTTGGTTGGTTACTCCCAGAGGCCTTGTGCCACCATTGCACTAGCATATCTTGCAGGCAGGACACATTGTAGATCAAAGGTTGTGGCTGGGTTGGTGTCTACATTTTTCCTTTGGTAGCATGCAGAGTACCTGCTTGTACCAAAGACACTGGCGTGCAGGGGTGAGGTCTCTATGTACACACCAGCTCGACTCCTCCGTGTTCAATGAGTTGTGTAGGTGTTGTCCTCAGCAATAGGACCTTGTCATCAGTTTGTGGAGAGCAACCTATTGTCTTGGCAATAGTTTAGGTTGTTTGGGGGGTTTTCATGGAACCCCTTTGTCCAACAATTCAATTAGGTACAACCCATTCCAGATACTGGAAGCTTCATTTAGTAATAAAAGATGTCTGGCTGGGGTTCTGTCTGCCCCATTATTTGGCAAATCCATTCAGATTGCTTTCATATATGTATATAGTTTAGGAAGTTTCTACTGAATTAGTTTTCCATACTACCATTCAAATGGCCCGGAATTTTAGCTGTCTCTTTTCACATTCCTTCCTCATCCTCCTCACCCCTCCTCCTCTCCTCCTCCCTACTTGATCCTCCCATTCTAGCCCCTCCCACACCAATCCATCCATAGCTATCTATTCTACTTCCCTTTCCTAGGTAGATCTATCTGTCCTCCCCAGCTCCAATCCCTTACTTTATACCTACCCTCTGTGGTATACCTTACCTCACTCAGGATGGGTTTTTTTCTATTTCTGTCCATTTCTGTGAATTTTGTGATTTCATTTTTTAACGGCTTAGTAATATTCCATTGTGTAAATGTAACACATTTTATTTATCCATTCATCTGTTGAGGGACATGTAGGTTGTTTCCAGTTTCTGGCTATTATACATAGGACAATGTTCAGGCAGTGGTTGTGCACATCTTTAATTCCAGCACTCCCTGGAGGCAGAAGCAGGCAGATCTCTGTGAGTTTGAGGCCAGCCTGAATTATAGAGTAAGTTACAGAGCACTCAAGCCTACACAGAGAAACCCTGTCTTGAAAAACAAAACAAAATAAAAAAAAAAAGGGCAGCAATGAACATGGTTGAGCAAGTGTCTCTGTTGGGATGAAGCATTGTTTGGGTATATGTCCAAGAGTTATATAGCTGGATTTTGAAGTAGATTGATTCTTATCTTCCCAAGGAACCACTCTGATTCCCATCGTGGCTGTATGATTTTCAAGTCCCACCAGCAATAGATGCATGTTTCCCTTACTCTTTGCCAGCATGAGCTGTCATTTGTTTTACTGATCTTAGTCATTCTGATGGATGCAGGATGAAATCTCAAAGTACTTTTGATTTGCATTTCCCTAATGGCTAAGGATGTTAAGCTTTCTTTAAGTGTTTCTCAGCCATTTGAGTTTCTTCTTTTGAGAATTCTCTGTTTAAATCTGTATCCCATTTAGAGACCCACAGCCAGACAATATGCTGGGAGTGAGAGACCTTAAACACTAAGCCATAAATGGAATGTTGCCATCAAATTCCTCCCCTCGGGGCAGAAGAGGTCCGGGAAGAGTGTAAGAGCCAGAGGGGATGAAGACACTAAGGAATCAAGACCTCTAAATCAACAGGATTGATGACATATGAACTCCCAGAGACTGAGGCAGCATGCAGAGGGCATGCACGAGTCTGCACCAGATGGGGTCCGAGAGCTGAAAGGAGAAGTGGACACATACCCCCATTCCTAACCCAGAAGCTATCTCCAATTGATGGCACTTGCAAATGAAAGTTTAGTTTCTTCCAAGGGAAACAAATTAGTCTTAAGTGCAGGCCCCATGCCCAGCCGTAGATGGCCAACAGAAAATGGACTCAATGGCATCTTTGGAGGTTCTTTGTCTGATAATGTCATGTTTTTAAAAATTATTATCTTACTTTTATTTTTATTTTATTTATATTTATTTTTAATTTTTTTTTCTCTTCTTTTTTACCCATTAAGTCCTTTGCATTATGGCTTCCAGATTAGTGTTTTTATGGTATCCCTGGGTGTGCAAATGAGTGGGTCACTGTGTCCATTTCTTGTGCCTTTTCTTAGACTCCTTTCTTTCTGTTTGTCTGTTTTGTTCCTATCTTGATGTGTTAATTTTTGTTCTATCTGATATTATTATCCCTTAGATGCCTGTTTTCTAATGAGACAGGAAGGGGGTAGATCCAGATGGGAGGGGTGGTGGGAGGAACTGGGTGGAATAGAGGGAGGATATAGTATATAAGAAAAAAAAAATCTGTTTTCAATAAAAGGGGAAAATGCATATTTAGAGTACTTTGAGTTAAAAAATGTAAGGCCACAGTGACTATTTTAAGATAAACCTTTATATACATTCTTGCTCATTTTCTTAAGGGAAATTCCTAGAAGTATATTTACTTGATTAAAGGCTGTGAATATTATGAAGGCATTTCATGTATATTTAAAAAAATAAGTAAAAGCAAGGAATTCTCCATTTCTTACTGAAGCATTTATGTAAATAAAAGGTACTTATTATACTTCCTCTAGTAATGGTTTTTGTTAGGATGTTTTGTTCAGGTGTTCTATGGCATGCTTGTTGAAATGTAAAAATCAAGTCTTATCTAATAAAAATGCTACACTATGTGTTTTTGTTAGCTGGAGGCAGGAATCAAAAGTATTTGCTTATTTGTAATTTACTGACATCAGCTCTCATTGATGAAAAATGAAAACAGTAACAATAACAACAACAACAACAAATCAGAGTATAAAACCAGAATTTTAGAGAGAGCGAGAGTGAGAGAGAGGGAGGAAAACACACAACAAATTACTGTCCTCCGCTACGAGAGGAGACAAGAAGTGTTGTGGGCAGACGCATGGACCCTCATCAGACAGAAATTGGCCCATACCCTGTTCTTGGACTTGACAGCTTCAGAACCGTGAGGAACAGATTTGTTTGTGAGCTCCCCAGTTCATGGTATTTTGCTATAGTAGGCCAAAAGAACTCAGATTGCTCACTCCCCCTGTGTATAAGCCTTGCTTTGAAGAAATTTGCCAATTTCTAGTGAGTAAAAATCTGCATAATGCTTGCAGTAGTTTGAAAGAAAATGGCCCCCATAGGGAGTGGTGCTATTAGAAGGTGTGGCTTTGTTGGAGTAGGTGTGCCCTTATTGGAGGAGGTGGGTCACTGTGGGGGCGGGTTTTGAGGTCTCCTATGCTTAAGCTACTCTCGGTGTGTGGCACACAGACTCCTCTGCTGCCTGCTGATCAAAATGTAGAACTCTCAGCTCCTTCTCCAGCACTGTGTTTGCCGCCATGTCCCACCAGGATGATATGGACTAAACCTCTGAAACTGTAAGCCAGCCCCAATTAAGTGTTTTCCTTATTAAGAGTTGCCATTAGCCGGGCGGTGGTGGCGCACGCCTTTAATCCCAGCACTCGGGAGGCAGAGCCAGGCGGATCTCTGTGAGTTCGAGGCCAGCCTGGGCTACCAAGTGAGTTCCAGGAAAAAGGCGCAAAGCTACACAGAGAAACCCTGTCTCGAAAAACCAAAAAAAAAAAAAAAAAAAAAAAAAAAAAAAAAAAAAAAAAAAAAAGAGTTGCCATGGCCATGGTGTCTCTTCACAGCAATAGACACCCTAATTAAGACAATGCCTTATTTCAAGCTACAAGCTTTCTCATTGAACACAGAATTTTAAAGAGATATTGTACCAAATCTTTATTGATCTGGTCACCCAGAGAATGGAGTCTAGCCTGTTCAATGTGTTCTTAAAAATGGCTTTTATATCTGTCTAAGTCTTGGTGGTTCCTTTATGGTGTGTAGAGAAAAGAATATGACTTTCCTTCCTATTGTTATCGTTCTGTGCTTGGTGTTTTTGGAGCGATGGGACTGCTGAATTTGAGAGCTCAGAATAGGGAAGAATACATTAATCCTGAGTGCCACTGGCATTCTAAATTTCACAAGTAGATACAAAGTATCTATCTCAATCTCTATCCTATCTATCCATCTATCTATCTATCTATCTATCTATCTATCTATCTATCTATCTATCTATCTATTCTCTTTCTCTCTCTCCATCCATCTACTATCTATTATCTATCTATCCATTATCTATCTATCTATCTATCTATCTATCTATTCTCTCTCTCCATCCATCTACTATCTATTATCTATCTATTTATCTATCTATCCATTATCTATCTATCTATCTATCTATCTATCTATCTATCTATCTATCATCTATCTTACTAAATAGAAAGGATAAAAATATAGTGTGCATAAATGCTGTGGATATGTTTTGTATGCTGTGAATGTGTTGCTCAGATTGGTTGATAAATAAAATGCTGATTGGCCAGTAGCCAGGCAGGAAGTATAGGCGGGACAAGCAGAGAGGAGAATTCTGGGAAGTGGAAGACTTGAGTCAGGAGATGCTGCCAGCTGCCACCATGAGAAGCAAGATGTGAAGGCAGAACTGGGAAAAGCCATGTGGCTAAACATAAATAAGAATTATGGGTTAATTTAAGTGTAAGAGCTAGTCAGTAATAAGCTTGAGCAAATGGCCATACAGTTTGTAAATAATATAAGCCTCTGTGTGTTTACTTGGGTCCAAGCGGCTGTGGGACTGGCAGGTGAGAGAGATTTGTCCTGACCACTGGCAGGCTGGGACTCAGGAAAATGTCAGCTACACATAAATAAAAGGAAAACATAGAAATGATTTTTTTAAAAAAGAAAACGCATCATGTCAGAAATAATAGTGTTATTTATACCTTTACACTAACTCACAAAATGTTAACTGTTATGGCAAAGAGATAACAAAAATACAGAATTAAATGTTAAAAATACTATTATTACTAGGGTACATGAGAGGGTAATGAGGGTGAAGTTTTTTATATATGTTAAAATGCTGTGATTTGGGTGGGCCTACCATGATGCATCCTTCTCCCCAACTCTTGATTCTCTCTTTATTAATGGCACAGTTAACTAACTGTCCATTCAAGCAATAAATGTGGGCATCACCACTACTTCTCAGATCCTGACTTCCCCATTTACATTTGGATGTAAGATTCTAAATTTCCCATTTCCCAGCTGTCTTCTTGGCTCTCATCTCTATTCACACCCTGACAAGTATGGCCTGAACTTTCCAGTGATTTAATGTCTCTGACTGGAACTTCAGTCTCTTTTACAGACTGATTTCTCAAGAGCATATGCAGACTTTGAAGCCAGACAACCCTGGGTTTGAACCACGCCATTAATTACTAGCTGTATGACCATAAAATTATTTAATGTTTGTGTTTTCTGTTGTGTGTGTGGTGCAGTCTATGTATGTTTGAGTGTGAATGTTTATGTGGGGGTAAGTATGGAGGCCAGCAGTTTATTTTGGGGGGTCTTCCTCAATCACTCATCATGCTCCACCTTTTTGTTTTTTGAAAGAACATTTTGAAAAAAATATTGTAAAGAAATGATTACAAACTTATTTGCATATATAGGAAATCTTATATGTATGTTACAAAGACACTTGACCTGAACTCATTTTGTTCTTTTGTCTCAGATATTTATCCAGAATGCTTAGGTATTAAGCAATTATAGAAGATCATTTTGTTCATGGTTTTCAGACAGGGTCTCTCACTGTGATGGCTAATCTTGGTTGTTATCACACCATGGCAAGGGACCCTGAACTCAAGAATGGCCTTCATCAGACTGGCCTTAGGGCCTGTCTGTGGGGGCATTTTCTAGATTGCTGGTGGATGTGGGAGGCCAAGCCCAGCCCACTGTGAGCAGTACAATTCTCAGGCATGTGGGGCTGGGCTGCATAGGAAATAGAATGTACCTGAGGGGCTGGAGAGATGGCTCAGTGGTTGCTCTTGCAGCCGACCAACGTCTGGTTATCAGCACCCACCTGGTGACTCAATGACTCACATGACTACAGTTCCAGGGACTCCAAAGCAGTCTTCTGGTGAGTGACTGTGGGTACCAGGGACTCACGTGGTGCACATAATACATGCAGGCAAAACACTCATACACATAAAACTTTTTTTTTTTTCTCCCCATGACAGGGTTTCTCTGTGTAGCTTTGGAGCCTGTCCTGGAACTCGCTCTGTAGACCAGGCTGGCCTTGAACTCACAGAGATCCTTCTGCCTCTTGAGTGCTGGGATTAAAGGCGCAAGTCACCACCACCCGGCCAATAAAATAGTTTGTATAAAGCCTCTGAAATTGAGCCTGGAAACGAATCAGAAAGCAGCATTTCTCCGTGGTTTCTACTGCAAACTCCTGCCTTGAGTTCCTTCCGTGGCTTCCTGTAATGATGGACTGTAAATTGGAAGATGAAAGAAACTCTTTCCTTCCCAAGTTGCTTTTGCTCATGGTGTTTATGACAGCAACAAGAAACTAAGAGGGACAGCCACAGAACCTGGAGCTCCTAGATTTGGCTAGTGTGGCTGGCCAATGAGCACCAGGTATCTGCCTGTCCTCACCTCGGGGCACACAGTCAGGCTTTTCATGTTGGTGCTGAGGATTTGAGCTCAGCACTTTCCCAACTGAGCTATTTCTCCATCCTAACCTTTGTGTTTTCAATCTGGGTTCCACACCCAAGTGCAGTAGTTCACATCGTAGGCCTGCTGAGTTCTGATGAAGGGATCTACAGTGTACGGTGACTGGTGAGCTTTAAGTGATCTGCAAGGGACAGCCATTTTAAAGACTGTGTATCTCTCAAGTTGACAAACCTTCAGGGGTTCCCTCATCTTCGTAGGTTCTCCCGCTCCCTCCCACCTATTAGCAGGGCCAGCTCCTGTTCAGTCAGCAGGCTGTAGCTGGGTGTCTACTTCTCATGAAAAGCCTACTTCTGGCTTTTGTCTTGAAACTCTTACTGCATTCAGCTTACTGTAGCAGAAATCATGTTTATATAATTATCTTTGTGAGTTCAGGACTTTAGGGTGGGGCCAATCTCTTTTAAATTCTGGATGTAGTTCTGTCTGTGTATAGTTCTGTGCGCAATTAGAAACAATATATGGCTATTAGGAAGGGTCATGAAAGACTGGGGATGAAGGTGACACTTCTTTTACCAGGTTGATTTTCATCCTTTGCTTTCACTATTTTTTTTTATTTTTTGATCTTTTGGGACAGGGTTTCTGTGTAGTCCTGGAACTCATTCTGTAGACCAGACTGGTCTTGAACTCAGGGATCCACCTGCCTTGACTCCCGAGTGTTGGGATTAAAGGCACACGTGCCACCACCAGTTTGCTTTCATTATTTCATGTAGCTTCCCTAAGACAGAATTAACCTTGGCGTCTGTGTTTTTTTTTTTTTTTTCACCCGTGCCAAAGACGGATGTAGCTGTACGTACCACTGAGCTACATTCCCAGCTCTCTCAGGCCTTTCTAAAACTTTCCTGCTACCCTGTCTAGCCAAGTCCTGCTAGGTGAGTTAACCTCTCTAGGGCTGTTACCTCACTGCAAAACGAAGGTATCATGAGTACCTATGAGAATCAAGCACTCAATAAATGTGAGTTACAGCAATTACGTTTACTAGTTCTTTTTCAAGATTTTCAAGCACCTTTCCACTTTCCTATCCTCTTCTCTCTCCACTTGAGCTGCTGTCCACACCTGCCACGTGGGACTCACCCGAGACCCATACCTCCTTCCTAAATCCTGATTTTAAAATGACATATCCTCTTTCAATTAGGAAGTTAACCAACCAACCAACCAAAAACCTCACTGTACATCTCGGGCTTGGAGTTATGCAAAAATACTCGTATGAATTAAGAGCGATCACCCTAAGTGACTCTATAGCGTCCTTTCGCTGCAGACCACTCCTGCGGTCCCCGCCCCGGCCGGGCCCGCACCGGGATCCCCGGGGCCCGTGCTCGGCCGCTTCCGGTGGGGCCTGCGCTCTGGGCGGCGGCTCGCGCGCTCATCTCGCCCGGCGGCCTCATGCAGGCTGAGCGCGGGGCTCGGGGTGGCCGCGGGCGGCGGGGCGGTCGGGACCGGCCCGGAGGGGACCGAGAGCGGGCCGGAGCCGCGGCGGCGCTGGCGAGAGGAGGCGGCGGGGACGGAGGCGGCCGGCGGGGTCGAGGCCGGGGCTTCCGCGGAGGCCGAGGAGGCGGCGCCCCGCGAGGCGGCCGCCGGGAGCCTGGAGGCCGAGGCGGCGGAGCTGGCACGCGGGTAAGGGGTGCCGATGGCTGCGGCAGCCAGCCGGCGTGCAGGACGCGCGCGCGAGCCACGGCGCCTGCGCGGGACGGAGCCGGGGGGCGCGCGTGGACGGTGCACGCGCAGGCCCCCCCGGCTGCCGGCGGTCCAAAGACTGGGCGACCGACGGGTTTTGCTGGCGCCGGGTTCCCGGAGTCTGAGGGTGTCCCGGCTACCGCGCGCTGTCACTGAAATTAGCCCCCCTCCCCGCTGCGGCGCGGGCCGGGAGAGGTTTCTCCCTGGGTGCATGAACCCAAACAGATTTACTCAGAGAGGTGTTCCTCTATCCAGTGTTTCCTTTATCCCATCCCAACATTGCCTAGGTGACAGTCTCTGTGGTCATCTACATCTGGATGAAGGGACGTGTGGAAGATTATGGTTTGGATTGGTGATCTCTAAGATCCCTTCCACTCTTCAGATTCATGTTTCGTCTTGCTAAGAATACTGTTAGGGGTACCTAAAGACTGACCAACCTTCCTGAGGCCTCTCTGTTCTCATTATCTTATGGTGGGCACATTGGTGCCTTAAATCAGGATTAACTGCAGAGCTCTGAAAGCTAAACAATCAATAGAGTTTTGGCCGGCTGTGCAGGGATCCCACACGGTGTACATCCTTTGCTTTGCCTCTGGATGACTAGACTGCAAATGGAAACAACTTCTAGATATGCACTACTCCAAAGTAACTTATTTGGGAACCAAGAGGCTCTGAAACCCTTCCTTCTTAGGATGGGTGGTATGAGCCCTGAGCTTACTAACTTTGATAACCAAATCCTCAGGCCAGTCATCTTCACTGAGTACCTAGCTAAAACATGACACTATCCTTGATTCAGTCATTAACTTCATAAAATGCGAGACTTTGTTTAGTATTTATATTTTAGAAATATATTAGTGTGTGTGTGTGTGTGTGTGTGTGTGTGTGTGTGTGTGTGGTGTAGGGGTGCACATGTGTGGAGGTCAGAGGACAACCTTCTGGAGTCTATTCTCTCTTTGCACCATGGGTTACCAGGATAGAACCCTGGTCATTAGGCTTGTACAACAAGCTATTGAGGTATCTTACTGGCCCCAAAATATATATTTAAATTTAAATGACACATAGTAACTATACATTTATGGGGTGTCAAGTAGCATTTCAAAACATGGATACAGTGTGTGTAATGATGAGATCAGAAGAATTTGATATACCTATCATGTTAGAAATATATTACTTCTTTGTGTTGGTGTGCTGACTAGTCTTATGTCAACGTGACATACAAGCTAGAGTTATCTGAAAAGAGGGAACTTCAATTGTGAAAATGATTCTAAAAGATCCAGCTGTTAGGCATTTTCTTAATTAGTGATTGATGGGGTAAGGCCCAGCCCATTGTGAGTGGTTCCATCCCTAGGCTGGTGGTCCTGGATTCTACAAGAAAGCAGGCTGAGCAAGCCAGTAAGCAGCACCCCCCCCCCCCCCATGGCCTCTGTATTGGCTCCTGCCTCCGGGTTCCTGCCCTGCTTGAGTTCCTGTCCTGACTTCCTTTGGTAGTGAACCGAATAAACCCTTTCCTCCCCAAGTTGCTTTGGTAATGGTGTTTCATCACAGCAATAGAAACCCTAAGACAGTTGGCAATATTAAAAATCCTCCAGGCTAGCTGTTGTCTAATAATTATTTTTTTCAACCATAGTTATCATACTTTGCTTTTGATCTTTAGAAGTGATTCCTTCTATCCGAGTGTACTCCTGTACTCATTAACCATCTTCTTCATCCCTCCTTCCCCACACCTTTCCTAGTCTCTCATAACCACTATTCCATATTTCTTTAAGATCAGCTTTTTAGTTTCCACATATAAATGAGAAAATACAGTATTTGTCTTTGTGCACCCAGCTTATTTAACTTGACATAATACCCTTTAGTTCCATCCATTTTTCTTCTAGTGACCATTTCATTCTAATGTTCTGAAGGCTGGCTGAATAATCCTTTGTGTCTATATATTCTCTCCTTTTGAAAAAAGCCTCCCCCCCTTTAAAAAAATTATATATGTATGTTTTTGTGCACATAAGTGCAGTGCTAGCAGAGACCAGAAGAGGGCATCAGATCCTTGGAGCCCTAGTTAAAGACAGTTGTGTCCTCCAGACAAATGCTCTTAACTAACTGCCTCTGAGGGCACCTGCACACATGGCGTATGCTTACATGCACACACACAAACATGTAAATAAAAAAAAAAACATGAGAATGCCAATGTTTCTTATGCATAGTGACTCCAGTTCTATTGGATATGTACCTAGCAGTAGGATTGTGGAATACCTGCTTTTTTTTTTTTTTTAGAACATCCATACCGCTTTCTGTAATGCTGTACTAATTGATGTTCCCACAGCATAAGAGAGTTCATGTCTCTGCATCTTCCTTAGTCCTTGTTATTTTCCAAATTCCTTCTCCTCCTCTTCTTCCTCTTCTAGACTGGATCTTACTCTGTAGCCCATGCTGGCCTCAACTCAGGATCTTCTGCCTGTACTCTAAGGTATGGGATTACACAGGCACTTCACCACATCTGGCTTTCTTTATTTAACTGTTTGTTTGTTTGTTGAGACATAATCTTACCATGTAGCTCAGCCTGCATCTGGTTCTCAGTTGGTGGCATCACAGGAGTGCCCCTGTTTTATTTTAACAGCTTTTTTGTTTGTTTGTTTGTTTTTTGCATACAGGGTCTCACTATGTAGACTTGGCTGGCCTGGAACTCACTATGTAGACCATGCAGGCCTTGAACTCAGAGATCTGCCTGCTTCTGCCTCCAGAGTGCTGGGTGGGATTGAAGGTGATCTCTCACAGTAGTTTTTTTTTGTTGTTGCTTTTTGTTTTTGCTTTTATTGAAAAATTTCTAGATACTCCTAGGCAAATAGTTTGTTCTCATGATTTTGTGCATTGAACAGTTTGAAGTCGTTATATAATTTACACAGTCCTCTTTTGCTGGGTAAACAGTTTGTAAACATTTCCTCTCCTGTAGGCTGTTCTCATACTCTTGGTTGTTTCCTTTGATGTGCAATAGCTCTTTTGATGTGATCCTATTTGTCAAGGTTGCTTCTGTTGTTTGGGCTTTTGAGGTCATATCCAAAGAAAACTTTGCCCAGAGCAATGTTCTGAGATGTCTTTCCTGACAGTTTCGCAGTTTCAGGTTTTATATTTAATTCTGATTTACTTTGAGTTGGTTTTGTATATAGTTTATGTCTCTTGGGTATGGATATGTACATGTATCGCTGGGGTTTTCTGTTCTGTTTCATTGGCTCCTCACTCCCTTTTTGGTGGTGGAACTGAACTTGGGATGGAGTGCATGCTATTAACCACATTTCAACCACCAGCTGTCTTTGTACCAGGACCACACAGCTTAGCCTGTTGCCTTTGTAGTGTGTTTTAAGGTCTGACATTGTAATGCTTAACTTTTGTTCCTCTGCTCAAGATATTCAGGGTCTTTTACAGTTTCATCCAAATTTTACGAGTGGTTGTTCTGTTTCTGTGCAGAATGTCTGGGTGTCTCGGGGGCATCGCACCAAATCTGTAGATCACTTTGGGTATTACGTGTAGTAGAAAATTATTTTAAGGTGTGTTACTTTTGTTTATGTTGCATTTGTTTAACTCTGTGAAGCTGTGTTACTGTGCCTGTCTAAAACACCTGATGGTCTAATAAAGAACTGGCCAATAGCAAGGCAGGAGAAAGGATAGGCGGGGCTGGCAGGAAGAGAGAATATATGGAAGGAGAAATCTGTGAGGAAGGAAGGAGCCAGAGAAGGAAGGAGGACTCCGGGGGCCAGCCACCCAGCCTCCCAGCTACACAGCAAGCCACGGAGTAAGAAACAAAGAAAGGTATACAGGAATAGAAAAGGAAAAGCCCAGAGGCAAAAAGATAGATGGGTTAACTTAAGGAAAGCTGCCTGGAAGCTAAGCCAAGCTAAGGCTGGGCATTCATAATTAAGAATAAGCCTCCAAGTGTGATTTATTTGGGAGCTGGGTGGCGGGCCCCCAACAAAAGAGCAAAAACCCCAACAACAATTACGGGCATTTGAACAGTAGTAGTTTTTCCATCTATGAACTCGGGAAGGCTCTGTGAAATCTCGTAATTTAGTGTCTTCAGTTATTTTCATTGATGTTTTATAATCATCATTGCAGATGTCAGTCACTTCTTTGACTACATTTAGTCATATGTATTTTATTTAAAGTTTTTGCTGGTATTGGTTTCTCGATTTTTTTCCCACTTTCACCAATACTGTTGGTGAAAAAAAAAAGCAACTACATTTTGTATGTTAATTTTGTATTCTGTAACCTTTCTGAATTTATCAGTTTTAATGTTTTTGTTAGCATTGTTTTATATATATGTATTTATATAAATTATATAAATATACATAATTAATGTCATCTGTGAGTAGGGATTACTTAACTCCCTCTTTTTCTGTTTGGATGCCCTTCTTTTGTGTTCTACAATGGCTGAGACTTTTGGAGACAAGATTGTACTATGTAACCCTGGGTGGCCTGGAACTCACTATATCAACCAAGCTGGCCTCAAACTCACAGAGATCCACCTGCCTCTGCCTCCTGAGTGCTGGGACCAAAGATGTGCACCACCACCACCTGACATGATTATTGTTTTGATGAGTTGTTAACAGGGGGGAAATTAAGGACTGTTAGCATTTCTTGGGATTCCCCCACCCTTTTTCCTGCAGATAATAGTAAGTAGTGAACATTTATTGAACACTTAGTTATGAGACTTGCACATTGAGGCACAGCTAAGTCACTCACAGTCATGGTTAAATTACTAAGTCACAATTAAACCAGAGCTCACTGAGCCTGGATTCAACCTGGGTCTGTTGACTCCAGAGCTCGCTCTTTTTATTACTTCCCTGAGCTTCTGGTACAGTTTGAAAAGAGGTGGCTCAGTGGTCAGAACTCTTGCTGCACAAGTGTGAGGATCTGAGTTCAGATTCCCAACACCATGTAAAAAGCTGGGCGTTGCAGCTTGCACCTGTAACCCCAGCACTGTGTGGTTAGGGCAGAGACAGCAGGATTGTTAGGGCTTGCTGGCTGCCCGCCTGGCTGAGCTTCAGGTTCAGTGAGACAGTGTCTGAAGTCAATAAGGCAGAAGGCAATGGAGGAAGATACCCAATGTCTTCTGACTTTCTCGAGCATACCTGAAGGCTTGAATACACAGGTACACCACATGCGCGGGGCTGGGGGGGGGCGGGGGGGGGGAGAGGCGTCGAGAGAGAGAGAGAGAGAGAGAGAGAGAGAGAGAGAGAGAGAGAGAGAGAACGAACTGTTGTGAGGTTTTCACATCTCTCCCCCCTCATGTTTAAATATAATTGTAAGGCTGTATAGTGATACTGGTAAAGCATTTAGTTCTTTGAATGTTAGCAGACCTATGTGTTCCTTATCCATATTTATATGGCAGATGTATATGTCTGTATTCACTAAAAAAAGGAGTGAAGCAAAAATCTCACTATGTAGCCCAGGCTGGCCTTTATCTGTGCTACCGTTTCTAGTCTGGTGACTTTTTAGTTATATCCAATAGAAAGCAAGAAAGCTGTTAATTACTGCACTAAGGAAAGTAGAACTTTGAAGGCATATTGACATATTGATTTGTTTATATTTTACCTTTTTTTTTTTTTTTTGCTTTGTAACTACTCCCTGGCCTGAGTAGTAAACACTAGCCATTGCTGAGATTCTTACACGTTGTAAAAGGCCTTAGAACCTGGTTGGTGTCACATCAGGTCTTGGCAGGTGTCTAAGGCTTGTTCTGTCCCTGAGACTGAAGGGGGTTGCTGGCATCATGACAGCCAGTAGTGCCTGTAAACTTATTAAACTCAGACTCTAACAACAGCTTCCAAGAGTGCGTTTCACTTTCCCAAAAGACTGAAGCCGGCTTAGCTAGAAGCTGAATCTGCCTGAACAGAAATTTGCTTTAGGATTACATTTTGGAGCCAGCTTACATGGTGACTTCCAGGACAATCTGGGCTACATTGTGAGGAAAAGGTACTTGGCATTCTTTCTTGTCACTGCGAGCCATTGCGTAGGCATCAAGTGTCCTTTGTAGCTCTTCTTGGTAGCAGTGTGCTGTTTTTCCACTGGCTGTTATTTCACCCACATATTTCCATAATCTACACAGATAATTCATCCTCAAACCATTTTACCTACTCTGAAGAAACCATGCATAATGCCGTGTCTATAAGTTTACAGCTAATATATTTTAAAATCAAACGGTTCAGATACTTTTAAAATATGCAATTCCCAGCATATTCTGTGCATTTGTTAATTAAAACATGGAGCAGGAAAGCATTTTAAGGGCTGAGGATGCAGCTCCGTTGATAGTGTTTGGCTAGCGTGCATACAGCCCTGGGTTTGGTTCCCAGCACCACATAAACCCTGGGTACGGTGTTGTACACCTTACAGAACTCAGAACGGGAGGCAGACTTTCAGAACTTACAGAGTAGTTAGAGGCCAGTGTGGGCTACATGTGTCCCTGTCTCAACAACAGCCATAGAAGCATTTAAAATAAGTCACACTGTTTTTATGGTTGAATGGTCTTAAATACTGTAGCAACTTGATACTGGCTTCATACATTTAAAAATCACATCAATAAAGAGATGTTTCAACTGTTCCTTATATTTTTAAACTCATTTTCTCCCCACATTTTACTCATAACTTTATTTGGGGCAATATATTTTATGCTAGAAAATTGTTTAGTAGCTGCCTTTCATTTTCTATGTAATAATTTTTGTTTTATTTTGTTTTTTGTTTTGAGACAGGGTCTCACATAGGGCAGACTGGCCTTGAACTTCTGATTCTCCATCAAATTCATATATTGTTTTAGATCATCAGTTCTATAATAGTCTTATTTTTGTATTTATGAAATCGAGTTACTAATACCGAGAGACTGTTAATTGATGTGTATTTTGTGAGAAAGTCACTATGTATAGATACCTATATGTTCTCCAATGTGAATAGGATCATTATCATTTGTGACAGGCGCAATTAAAACTGTTCAGCTAGTAAATACTGAAAATGTGCTGTATGACTTTCATGTATGTGTGTTTGGAATTCCTGGACATCTGGAATTGTGCTGTTATGGTTTAATGTCTGTTCATTTAACCTTGTGTTCTTTGTGTGATTAGATTCAGTCTGTCCTTTCCACGCTCTGGAGTGTGGCTTACTTAGAAGTAAGTAACTTCTTTCATCAACACAAGTTCTCCTTAAAGGATTTTCTTTTTCTTTTTTCTCTTCGATTGTATGAGGCGAGGTCTCTTGTTCTACAGCCCAGGCTGTCCTGGAACATGATATTATAGCTTGAGATGGCCTTGAGCTCTTGGTCCTCTTGCCTTAAGTGCTGGAATTATAGGCATGTGCCATCAGATCTAGCAGGACACCACTCCCCCCAAGAAACAAATACCAGAGTTGAAAGTAAATCTGTAAATTGGGGTGTGCTCAGAGCAGGGTGCCTGAAGGATGGCTCCTCTGTTTATAACACACCCAATAGAAATCTGGTCATTGTGTGAGGAGGGTTACAGAATGCATTGCTTTCCGCTGAGCAAATGCCCTACACATTAAAAAACAAAATAAGCCAGGCGGTGGTGGCTCATGTTTTTAATCCCAGCACTCAGGAGGCAGAGCCAGGCAGATCTCTCTGAGTTCCAGGCCAGCCTGGTCTACAGAGAGAGATCCAGGACAGGCACCAAAACACAGAGAAACCCTGTCTCGGAAAAAAAAAAAAACAAAACAAAACCAAGTTGTGTTAACTCCACCTCTGAAGCCCCTTTCCAGCTCCAAAACAATGAACAGAGAACATGAGGCCCAGGGCAAGAGGTGTAGCTAGGTGTGAGAACATGTGCCTAGGTCTGAACAGGGCCTAGGTCCTATCCTCCGCATGGGGAAGACATTCCTGCCAGTCCCAGGTACCCGCCCCCCCCCCCCCCCCCCCCCCCCCCCCCCCCCCCCCCCCCGCCTGGAGCCTTGCTTGCTCTCGCTGGGTGGAACTGGAGTCAGAGCACAGTTTTAGCTGTGAACAGAAGGTGGGGCAAGTGGCACATTCACGGAGCCAACATGCCCGGCTTGCAGCAGCAGGGAAAGCTCCTCATTGGCTGGGTATTTACTACTCAGTGTACCGCTTCCCGAAACCTTGCTGCCCCAACCCGCTGGGAAGGTCTGAGAAATAATACACTCTCTTCATCATGCTCTTCGTTGTTTTCTCCTCCCCCCCCCCCTTTTTTTTTTTTACAGAGAAACTTCCATTTCAAAAGAGTCTCCATTGTGTGTATTATTTGTTCATGGTCTATGTTACTTTTTCCCAAAAGTACATAAATGCTGAGCTTCCCCCAACCCCTTCTCCCTGTTTCCCACTCTGGTTAGTTCCCTTTCTTCCTCAGTTTCCCTTCTTCCACACAGTTTCACAGACACATGACTTTATATGTCTGTAAAATCTAGGACCCACAAATGAGAGAAAACATGATTTTTTTCTGAGATTGGCTGGATTTGCTCTCATTAACCCCAGTTGTGCCCATTTTCTTGCATGTGCTGTGACTTTCTCCTCCTCTGTGGTTGAAAGAACTCTGTTGAGTATAGAAATCAGATTTGCTTTATCCATCCTTGCGGAGGAAACTCTCTTGATGGTAGAGTGTTTTACTTTTGGGAGATGTGAGATGTTTTCCCTGCCTGATCAACAGCATGCATGCCTGGGCCATGATAACTGTATGTTTCATGTAACCAGGGTATTTTATCCTTAATGTGGCATTTCCAGATGGAAATCTTTCTTGGAACTGACTTGTAGGGTAAACTCCAGGCCTGGAGTGTTACCATGTTTCTGAATGTTGGTATAATTTTACTTATTAATGTATATTGGGTCTCAGAATCAAAGCAGAACATATCCACAGAATACACCACGTGAAGTAGCAAGCTTTGGGAGCTGTTAATTTCTTTTGGGTTTTTAGCATCTTCTGATATGTTGATTTTTATTTGGTGTACGCTCTTGTTTTCTGGATGGTGGACAGAGAACTTACATGTGTAATGACGTTTAGGTGCCACTGCCGCCTGTGACTCCCATTTCACCCAACTATCATACCCTTAAAAACACGTTTATTTCATCATTATTTTTATTTAATTTTTTATTTGTTTGTTTTTCGAGACAGGGTTTCTCCGTGTAGTTTTGGTGCCTGTCCTGGATCTCGCTCTGTAGCCCAGGCTGGCCTCCAACTCACAGAGATCCACCTGGCTCTGCCTCTCGAGTGCTGGGATTAAAGGCGTATATGCCAAGTGTGTGCTAATGCTCATGGGGGCTAGAAGAGGGTATCGGATCCCCTAGGGCTAGAGTTACAGGCAGATGTGAGCTGCCTGATTTGTGTGCCAGGAGCCAAACTCAGGTCTTCTATAAAAGCATTGCACGCTCTTAACCCTCTTTACCCTGAGCTATCTCTCCAATCCTATATTTATGTTAAGAACAAGTTTATCCAGGTGTGGTGGGTGGGACATGCCTGTAACCCTAGCACTCTGGAAGGCTGATGCAGGAGAATCATTAGTTTTTGTTTTGCCAAAATTAATGATTGACGTGGGAGTGGTGCCACTCTAGGCAGGTGGTCCTGGATTGTATAAGAAAGCAAGCTGCAAGCAGGTCCGTCAGTAGGGTTCCTCCATGGTTTCTCTGGTTCCTGCTCTGCTTGAGTGCCCGCTTTAGCTTCCTTCAGGGATGGGCTGTGGTCCCGATGTGTAAGCCAAGCAAGCCCTTGCCGCCTCTAGTTGCTTTTGGTCAGGTCTTTATCGTAGCAATAGTTAGCAAACAAGGGCCTTCCTCTTGAGAGTTTGGGATACAATTTAAGTCCAGTGGCCTCACAGTTAGAGAAAGCAACACTAGAATTTAATTTGTACTTTTCCCCCAAAGAGTATTTGGATATTTTCAGTGGGGATCTGGGGAATGTGGAATTAAATGTTACTTTGGATTTCTGTGAAGCAGAGGTCAATAATCTGCTCAAAATAAGGCCACACAGTGCTGGCTGGCACCGCTAACTCCCACACTCGGGTACCAAGGCGTACTGTACTGTGGCTCAGCTTCCAGGCATTTGGTCCACCTCACCTACCCACCACACTGATCCTGGGATTTGCATTTTGTCCTGCTGGATCAGGAGCTTTGAGAAAATCCACCTTTCTCTAAAGCAAGGTGAAAGCTTCCTCCTTTCCTCGGGCGTCTTTGCTGCCCTTTCTTTTAATTAAAAGATTTCCCTTCCTAATGTTGGAAGAGCTTCCTAAAGGTCACACTTGGAAAGAACTGCAGAAGGGAGATGTAGACCGCAGGACTCTGTCCTGTTGTAGGAGAAACGGTCTCCTGAAATTCACAGAAAAGTGCCTTTTCTTATTTTATTTTTTATTTTGACTCCAGTAAGGACAGGAAGGGGAAGGAGGTTTTCTAATGTGTTGCCATGGTGCCATGCAGTTAAGGATCAGTTCAATCAGAGGGGTGTGTCGGGCAAGCATCTTCCAAATGCCATGCACTCTGCAGCAAAAGGAGATTTGAAGAATCATGCCTTTCCTTCTGCTTACAAAGGACTTGTGATTGACCTCTCTGCCTAACTTGTACAGCAGTTTCTGTGGGCTTTGGGAACCACTCCTGAGAGTTCTGTGAGCATTTGCTTTTCTCCTCTCATTAATGCCATGAAGAAATGATTTTAACATGAAACAAATGCAGCCCACTCTCAAAGCAGAGCAGACGTGCATTTTCTACACCAGCCAC
The DNA here is from genome assembly GCF_949786415.1 of Peromyscus eremicus. Lineage (NCBI taxonomy): Eukaryota > Metazoa > Chordata > Mammalia > Rodentia > Cricetidae > Peromyscus > Peromyscus eremicus. The sequence goes on from NC_081419.1 coordinate 86,564,788, forward strand.
CAAAGGAGAACGAAGAGGAGGAGAAATTCAAGAGGAGCTTCACTTGCTGGGAAGCCAGAACCCTTCCACAGAGATTTTTTTTACATGATCGTTATAGTGGCTTGTTCTTCCTCATTTGGTCAGTGTGTATGTGTGACCGCCACCCTTGAAGACGAGAATTCTGGCAGATCTGTTTTACTTTTGTGTGAACTGGCAAGTCAAACAGTCTTTGCTGGTTAGATTGGGTTTGACCTTTGTCTAAGAAGACAGCTTCAGGGTTGTGTAGCAGAGCTCAGTAATAGCTGGCATGTGCAAGGCCAGCAGGTTAATCCTTAGCAAAAGGAGGAGAAAATGTTATGTAGATACTGTATTTGAGTTTTGTGAAATTCAATATAGTAGTTACACTTGAAGACTTGCCACAAGGAGAATATGATTATAATTTGATCAAGGGTCTGAATGATGTGGTGGGACCAGTCATGAAGACACTCAGGTGTCAGGGAAGGGCAGCAAGAACTGGAGCTCACTCTGAGCCCTTAGGTGGAGTGAGGAGAGGGGACCTTAGCACAAGGTGGAATTAAACCTTAGCAAGAATAGGGAGAGTGAGCTGTAGCCTACGTCTGTCTGTCTGCTCACCTCGCTCCTCCTTCCTTCTCTCCCTTCCATAGTTTGTCAGCAGTTGACTTCTGTTTTAGTTTGTTGTGGGGTATTTTTTGATGATTTTTCTGGGACTTGAGTCTTGGCTGTTTCAGTGATTTTTTTAGGATGAGTTTCAATGAGTAAGTTTTTGGGTCCAGGATCTGTTCACTTGTGTGGTTGGTAAGTTTGGAGTGGGGACATGATTGATTTCAAATAGACTTTATCTGTATTATATAATTGATTAGGTGTAAGATCCTGTCTACTGTGTAGCGCTTCACTAAAATTAAATAAGATCATTGAATGAAAATAAGTTTGGAAAGATGTATGATTTGGGGATGTAGCTTGGCAAGCGTGCATCAGGCCTTGAGTTCAGTCTCCAGCACTGTTCAGTTTCTGAGTCCAGCCAGTTAGTCTCCCTCTTCTCCATCGGTAGTTGAGAGAACTTTCACAAGGCCTTTAGACACTAAGATATTTTCCTTTCTTTTTTTTTTTTTTTCATTTTAGATGGTTTTATTCTATAGCCCCAGGTTAGCCTTGAACTTACTGTGCAGCCCAACTTGACCTTGAAGTGTTTCTCTTTAGTGTTTTGAGTGTTGGAATTATAGGCATGGGTGACCACATGTAGAGAAAATTATTTTTTTCACACTAATGTTTTGCTCAGTGAAGAGAGATTTGCATTTCAAGATATTTTCATTCTGCTTCTGCCTATAAGACTTTGAACAAGCCTCACCCCCTAACCTTATTTCATTTCTAAAGCCCAGAGAATTCAATGGAATATGGCTGTTCTAATAGAAATGTAAGAGGCCAGTTCCCATCTTTTAGAGGGTTCCTATGAGGAGAGAGGAGTAAGACACTTTTAGATAGAAAGATAGCGGAGAGGAGACAGACAGACAGAAACAAAGATAGCTTCGGGAGGACCTGGATCAAAATCCACCAGCCCCTTCTGTCTCTTCAAAAGGTCTTTTTATAACAATGCCAAGGGGCAGGGCAAAAGACCTCCCCCTTGCTAGATCAAAACATACCGCACAGCCAAGTACAGACCCTTCCAAACACCTGGTAACCACGCCCCGTGGTCAAATCATTCATTATGCATCCCTGCTGGGTAAAGCAAGCTCAGCTGCTCGTACCCTGAGTAAGTTCTCACTAGGAAGCCTCTGTAGGTCTCCACTGAAAAACAATATATTTTCAGCCTAATTTCCATTTTGCCTCCTTGGATTTATATTGTGGAGGAAACTTGTAAAGCCACCAGTAGAAAAGTCTCCCTTAAAAATGGAGCCTGGTCTACAGAGCGAGATCCAGGACAGGCACTAAAACTACACAGAGAAACCCTGTCTCGAAAAAACAAAAAAATGGAAAAGGAAGCTGGTTGTGGTGGCATATACTTATAATCCCACCTCTCAGGAGAATTGTTAAGTTTGAGGCCAGCCTAGGCTACACAGCAACCTGTCTCAAACAACCCCCTCCCCCAACATTACCCAGTAGTAAAGCTCCAATCAGATGCATTGAAAAAAATTAATCCAGCTAAACCTGGTTATGCAGGCTGGTAATCCTAACTACTCAGGGGGCTTAGGCCAGAGAATCACAAGTTCAAGGCTTTTGTGGGCATCTTAGTGAGACCCTGCCTGCCTCAAAAGAAACACTAACAAAGGTGGTAGGTACAGCTCAGTGTTAGAGTATGTAGCTAGCAAGAGAGAGGCCTTAGGCTCAACCCAGTTCTGTTAAAAACAAACAAACAAAAAACAAAAAAAATCAAGAATCCAAACCTTGCATGGCAGTGTTTGTGTATAATCCCAGCACTTGGAAAGCCTGGGGTGGGAGGATCTCGAGTGTGAGGTCAGTCTGAGTTATCTAGTGAGGCCCTGTCGAGATTATAAAGACTCAGCTGAAGCTGTTTTATGCATTGACTGAAATGTATCAGCACAGACAAGAACTGCGAGAAGACATCATGATTCTTATTTTGCAAGTGTTGCCAGGGAACCAGGTTTTTAAAGGTTTTAGAAATTTAGGCTTCCTGAAGCCATTTATCTTGGTAATTGGCATCTTATCAGAACTGACGGCTACATGGCAACAGGGACAATCTTGGAAGACTCTTAAGTGATAGACCCTTCAGAGCAGCTGATGAAATGACACTTCCTTTGGGGGAGCTGCTCAGCTTTATTGGATCAGGATGGGTGATTGGCATATGGCAGGGCTGCTTTGCTTTGTTTCATCTCTCTGGAGAGACTTGTGCACTCCTTTAAGGCTGCTGGTGAATTGTTAACAGGTGGATTGGGTGGTGGATTTGGGAAGGAGGTGGATTTAGTTAAGGAGGCCAATACCTTGATAGGAGAAGACTAGAAAAGCAGTGGTTTAGAATTCTGAATGTGAAAAAAAGAACCCAAACTTTATTAATTATTATTATTATTGAGATGTAAGTTTTACCATGTTGTCTAGGTTGGTCTTGAACTCTTGGACTCAAGCACTTCTCTTGCTCTGGTCTCCTGAGTGTAAGTGCGTACCGCCACGCCACGCCAGTTTAAGAACAAACCCTTCCTTCTTTTGCAAGACACTGATACTGTTTTAAAAGGGAACTGACAGTTATTGGAGGAAGAATTCTAAATGTTTATTACATGCTTCATCCCCGATGTACACCCATACAAGCCCACAAAGACACTAGTGTTTAGCAAACAGGGTCACAGGTTTCATGAAGTTTGTTGACTGGATCAAAAACCTCTGTTAGAAATATTTTATACAAGATTCACGTTACACTTTGTAGCACAGCCATAAATACCATGGAGATACTTTTGATTGAAGTGTGTGAAAGGGAAAGGTGGAACTTGTAAGTCTAGAGCAATGGTTCTCAACCTTCCTAATACTACAACCCTTTAGTACATTTCCTCATGTTGTGGCAGCCCTCAACCAGAAAATTATTTTCATTGCTACTTCATAACTGTAATTTTGTTATTGTTATGAATCATAATGTAAACATTTTTTGGAGATAGAGGTTTGTTAAAGGGGTCATGACCCACAGGTTGAGAACCACTGCTATAGAGACTGCACATGCCAAAAAAATCTAGTAGCAGGAAGGAGATGCTTGACAACAGGACATAGGTGCCTGTTGGAGACTGTCTCATTGACTAGTGTTACATGATTTTTATGGCTAGTGGCTATGTGAGTGTGTGACTTTGTTTTAAAATAGGTTTTTTATACATGTATCAAGAGGAAATGAGGTAATACAAAAAATGGGGGTGGGGGGGAGAGAGAGAGAGAGACAGAGACAGAGACAGAGAGACAGAGAGAGAGACAGAGAGAGAGACAGAGAGAGAGAAAGCTCCATGAAGTAGAGAAAGAGACCACAGTGGTATGTCTGTAATCCAAAGAAGGCCAGGGGTTGTAGGCAAGTGGCAGAGGGAAGGAAAGGGGCATGGAGTCACTGCTCCCCCAGAACCTCTCAGAGTCCTGCCAGCACCTGCCTTTCAGATGCCTACTCCACAGAACTGTGGGTAAACAATTCTCTTTTAAGCCCCTAGTTTGTGAGACTTTGTTATAGAAGTTCTGGAGACAAATAGACTTCATTTCCATTTTGAGCCACAGGAATATATTATAGAGATTCAGCTGTGTATTAAAGCTATACTTTGACCGGCCAAGGGTCTGTCAAAAGGCAAGCCATTTATTATGAATATTTGGTGTTATCCAGCCTTTAATATTTCATCTGTCTTCTGCTATGAAATTCTTACGTACCCAAATAGTCCCAGACCAATTGGCAAACAGTTCAGCTCCTCAGACCTGCTGAACTTCTAGGTAACTAACACCCTCCCTGAGCCTAGGAGATAAGCTGGCTGGAGACACTTAGCCTTGTTTCTTGGGCTAATGAAGCTCAGACCATCCTCTTGCTTGAGGAGGCCTAGTGGCTCTCCAGAGCAATTGACTGAGAACAAAAGAGGTTTTTACATATCAAGGTGGAAGGTAGAACAACATCCCTGAGGAGGCAGAGAACTGAGTGGCCAGGGAAAGAAAGACAGGCATTTTCTGTAAAGACAGAGAGAATGGCATGACCAGGGAGAAGATAAGAACACAGAGGTAATGTAGATGGTAAGGCAGAACTCTTGAGCCAGGAGTAGAGAGCTATTAGTGGAGTAGAAAGCCAGTAGAGATGGAGGGGGAAGAAACAGAAGACAAAGATGAGGTGGAAAGCCTAAGAGCTTTGTTGTTGGCAGGACTTTGAGGGAACAGTAAGAGAGAGGACAAAGAGGAACTGAAGCTATGGAGACAGGATTTTATCCCAGAGAAATAAAGTAGACGGATAAAGAGCTTGGTGTATCTAGGTTTATTCTTGTCCTGAATGTCTGATGGAGCTGTAGCTGAGTAGATAAAGTTTTGTATTAGAGGAATAAAGTTAACAGACATAAGAGCATAGTGTACGTAGATTTTTTCCCCTCAGATACCCTATGCCGGACGTAGCGAAATCCCCAGACCCTGGGTAATCCATACCATTTTCTCCTTTCCTCCCTCCCTCCCTCCCCCATCTCCCCCTCCCCCTTTCTTTTTTCCTGGTTCTGGTATTATATCTGGGTCTCTCACATGCTAGGTAAATGCTCTGTCACTGAGCTACACTTTAAGCTCTTTTTCCTTTTAATTTTGAGATACATTACAGGAGCCTACCACTAAGCCCTGCTGTTTCTGTTTGTTTTTGCAAGGTTTCTTGCTCTGTATCCAAGGCTGACTAGCTCATCCTTTCAAGCACTGCTGTTACAGACATGCACCACAGCTGTTTGGCTTGGCTCCAAGTGGATTTTCTTTTTAAGTATATATTGTTTTATGAATATGTGTGTATGCTGGAGTGCATGCATGATACACATGTGCAACTTCTCACAGAGGCCACAGGAGGAGCTTGAATTCCTTGGAACTGGAGTTTACTGGTGGTAGTGAGGTGCTTTGGAGTACTAGGGGCCAAACCTGGGTCCTAGGAACCAAGCCCAGATCCTCTGGAAGAGCAGCAAGTGCTCTTAACTGCCGAGCAATCTCTCCAGACTCTCCAAACAGATTTTTATTTCAGGAAGTGGGGTGCTGCTGCAACAATTATCTTAAAAAAAATAGAAGTGGCCACTGGACTAGGTAATGGGTGATGGCTGGAGAAATTTGGGGACGCATGTTAGGGGTCTGAATTGTCTTGAGACTGTCATGGGAAATGTGAACCCTAAAGGTAATTCAGGGTAGATCTCAGATAGAAAAGAGGGTTATGTTAGCAGACATCGGGGAGTGTGAGCTTTGTTCTAAAGTGGCGGAGACCTTGGCTAAATCCCGGTCTCCTGTTGGTGTTTGTGTGTTAGTGTACAAAGAGTTGCTGAATCTACTGTCCTGAGAATAAAAGTGTTACCATGCCATTCCTTGTTAGTGGAAAATTGATTAGTCTTTTTTGTTCCTGAGTTGCCAGGATTAAAAGCATGCGCCACCACACCCAGCTGATGGAGAATTTTAGATTGTCCACCCTGAGTAGTTGTCCACTGAAGGATTTTCTTCCTCTTCTTTCTGTAGAAGGTCAAGTCAAATTGACTCTTGCCCATCAGAAGTAAAACAGTTCTCATTTCAGCTGAGGCCCTCTGTGTGTTCCAAATGGATTTTTTGTGTAGTTTGTGTTACCACTGGGCCGGATAATAGCCCGGCAGTACTTTGATCATAAGTAACCTAATTGGGTTTCTGTTACTTTATGAACACTGCCACCAAGGATGGGCTTCCAGGTATAAAGTATTGCTGTGAAAATTACCAGTGTGGCTTTGAAATGATGTCAACATAAAAACAACACTTGAGTATTCCCACTTGCTGTGTCCATGTTTGTATAACGAAGCAAATGTCTTCTATGCTTTATTTCTTCTTTCTGCTCTCCTCTGATGGGGGCTCGCTCCTCTGACCCTTACATTTGGGTAGGAGCAATGAGATCCTAGTGTGGTGACACTTCTAATTGGAGATCAGGGCGTCGTTTATCTGCAGGAGGCCAGCGGCTCCGAACACTCGGTGACGATTGAATGATGATAATTTCAGGACTCTGGGTTCTCTCCAGTCTCCTGCCTTTCATTTCAGTGTTTGTTTTCCTGCTGAAGCATTCTCTCAGGTGTTTCCAGTCACAGTTGCGTTTTACATCAGCATCGTTATCTTGCCCAGGCTCACAGTTTACCATGTGCTTTAGCTGCTTAGAGATTTCAGGCTAACTGGAGAAGCTTCTCTGAGCTTCACTCAGGGGGACAACAAGAGAATATTGGGTTTTCCCATATGGAAGACTGCTAACACCTTTGGTTCTAGTTCCAGCCCCCAAATTCTCATGAGTCCCAGGTATTAGTTGACTTCTGTAGCAGATTTCACCCACTAAATAATAACTTTAATCATAGCATCTTTGGATCTTCAGAATTTTACAGAGATGGCAGCCTCCAGGCTTCAGGTTACATTTGGTAACTTCTAGATTTTAATATAAATGACCATTTTCTTTTGCAGTGAAGCTTACGGTATTTCAGGGCTGAAAGAGATGTTGAAAGGTTGATTTAGTCCGTCCTTTTAGGAAACTTTTGCAGTTTCATTTAGGTGAGAAGTGTTAACGTGAAATTTGTTGGGTGAATGGTTGACGGGAAACTGCAGATTTACAGAGGACCGTAGTGACGCTAAAGCAACGTTCTAGATAGAAATGGGGACAAAGCTACACCATGAGTGGGTTAGGCCTGTCATCAGCCCTTCTGCAGTCATCTTGTTAGCTGTGCTGGGCTTTCTCTTTGTCTGTCAGCCGAGGTGATGTAACATGTTCAGGGACTGTGTATGGCACATTGTAGCCAAGACACATTTGACTGTGTATAACACTGGCCAAGGATTGTGTGTGGGGCACTGTTGTCAAGACAAGACATATTTGACTGAGCATTTAGGTAACACTGGAAATTAAAAACAAATTTACAAGTAATTTAAGAAAAACAGAGAAGAATCCGGACAGACGATGGCCTCGTCAGTAAACTGACACACTACAAAGAGAGCTTGTGCTGGCTTCCAGTGATGTAGGGTAGTGAGCAGGAAGCAGTGGAGGCTTACTGGAAGAGACAAGCAGTACAGGGATTTGTTTTGGAGGGTGGGGCTAGACGTACTCTGTGTGGCCTGGGTGTGGCGGCACCTGCCTGTGACCCCAGCACTCAGGAGGCTGGCCTGGGTGTGGTGGCACCTGCCTGTGACCTCAGCAACACTCAGGAGGCTGGCCTGGGTGTGGCGGCACCTGCCTGTGACCCCAGCACTTGAGAGGCTGGCCTGGGTGTGGCGGCACCTGCCTGTGACCCCAGCAACACTCAGGAGGCTGGCCTGGGTGTGGCGGCACCTGCCTGTGGCCTCAGCAACACTCAGGAGGCTGAAGCACGAAGCATCCGAATCTGAGAAGAACCGGGGCTACACAGTGAGATTCTTTCAGAAACAGAACCGAACCAACCCTTCTGATAGTGTGTGTGTTATAGAAAATGAAATCGATTGAAATGGAGAGGTAGAACATGCTTACTTAATGAAATGGTTGCCAAAAGTAAGTATAATGGAAGAAAGAACTGGGAATATGTGTGTTATGGAACTCTCTCAGGGATGAGAAGTAGGTTTTCTTCTCCAGGTAATACTGGGGATTTGAATGGAGGGCCTTGTGTATGGTACCTCAATAACCCAAATGTGGGTTTTAAAATGTATCTTAGTTTTTATCTTCATCATTTTCTATAAGGCAAATGTCCTGTTTCTGTGTTAGTAAAGTGTTGGTTTTTAAAAAAGTACTTTCCAGTAATCCATTGAGTCCAATTGTGCTGCCCGTTTACTCCTGGTAGTGGGACCACCCAGTGGAGCATGGGGGCCTACCAGAAACCACACCCTTAAAGAAAACTGACTGTATTCCCGCGAAGCCATCACCTACCCATAGGTCTTACTCTGTAGCCTAGGCTACCTCTAATTCATGATGATGTTGGAATTATCAATATGTGCCACCACACCTAGCTAATTGGAGTTTTTAAGTTTTAAATTTATTTATATTTTATGTATGAGTGCTCTGTGTATATACTTGCATGCCAGAAGAGGGCATTAAATCCTATTATAGATGGTTATAAGCCACTATATGGTTGCTGGACATTGAACTCAGGACCTCTGGAAGAGTAGCTGGTGCTCTTAACCACTGAGCCATCTCTCTAGCCCCCTAGTTGGAGGTTTTATTATTTATTATTTATTTATTTATTTATTTATTTATTTATTTATTTATTTATTTATTTTCTTTTGGAGCTGAGGATCGAACCCAGGGCCTTGCACTTGCTAGGCAAGCACTCTACCACTGAGCTAAATTCCCAACCCTAGTTGGAGTTTTTTAATTAATATTTAACTGTTGTATATAAATGGTTGACTTGAATATATTTCACTAGTTTTACTTTCTTGATAAGGATATTATAATCTTTTGGACTCTCCTTTGAACTATGTGTTTAGTTTCTATATGCATCTCACCTTAAAAAATATTACTTTATTGTGGAAAATTTCAAATCTATAACAACACATAGGCTAACTGTATAATGAATTTCCATTACTCACCACCCTGTCTCAGCAGTGGTCATGTAAGTAGTTTATTTCTGGCCACTATTCTTCTCCATACGCTATTTGAACCAGCTCCCAGATGCCTTATCTTTTCACATATGGTTGAATATTTGCACCTAATGCATGAGAACACTAAAAATTCATAACATTGTTATGAATCAGCAGTAAATAGTATTACTAGCTCATTCTTAATATGGTCAAATGTCTGGTCACTGTTTACATTTCTCAGTTGTTCTCATGATGACTATTTCCCCTGGTTAGACTATTTGAATCAGAGTATAGATTGTCATGAGCTATTGTGGGCCATGATTCAAATACAGCTTATAGCAAATGATAAATCAGATGTCAGCCCACCAGAGGAATGATTTTCTGATGGAGGAGAATGCTGTCCAGGCAAGGCTTGTGGGACCACCAACTCTGGAAACTATTGCTCTTGTCTGTAATTTCACATGTACAGAATCAGCTGTGGTATCTCCCCAATACCTGCATTAATTTCACGTGACATGCATATGTAATCTTAAGATTGCATCTCAATCTTATGGGCACATATATTTATAGATGGTCAGAAAGATGACTTCTCATTAAGCTGTATAATTTTAATATATAGAAAATATACTAGAATATGCTTCATAACTAGATCTATTGTCTCATGAGGACTATAAGACATTTAAAAGCCTACTTTGTTCCTTTAACTCAAACTAACATAGGAAGCAACAATTTCTCCCCAGTCTAGACAAACTACACACAAGTAGCTCACTTTTACCTCAGAGCAAGTTAAAACTAGACTGAATGTTTCTGTAAACAGATCATAAGTTAAAAGCTCTACAGATATGTACAAGGACAAAGTCACAGATGTCTAGCCAAGGTTACTAATACAAAGCAACCTAAAAAAATCATGCCAAGGGGCTGGAGAGATGGCTCAGTGGTTAAGAGCACTGGTTGTTGTTCTTTCAGAGGATCCAAGTTCAATTCCCAGCACCCCCTTGGCAGCTCACAACTGTGTGTTAACTCCAGTTCCAGGGGAACTGATACAGCACATAAAATAAAGTTAAAGAAATTATTTAAAAAAATCATGCTAATTCTTTACTTGCTGAGTCTGGCTGATAAAGACCTATCCCTCAGCAGCTTGTCTCACTGGGCACTGTGCCCCTGGCCTCTGGTCACAGTCTTACACCAGGAACCTTGAAACCTTGCGTTGCCATGGTAAATGGCTCTGCCCCTTACTGTTTACTAAAGGAATGTGCTATGACCTTCAGAGGTAGCTTCTCTCTATTGAAAAAAGCCTCCTAAAAATATGTATATAGCTTTGTAGTACAAAGGAGAATGGGAAGAAATTAGAAACTAGAAGGAATCAGAATTTAGGAAGAATTAGAGCTGTAGAGAGAATTAGAGCTATAACAGAAGAATAAAGAACATGCTTTCATATCATGTATATGAGACTTTACCCCTCAGATAAAAAAAGTCCTATGTTAAGTTTTGCTACACTATGGCTTTCTCCTTGGACCCTGGATGTAGCCTTGAGAGCAGGTCTTTCAGATTACAATAATAGATAAGTTCCCAATCTTACATTGTGAATCCATTGGGCTGTGTGTGATGTGCTAGGGATGGAACCTGGGACCTTCTGCTCTTGACAGCTACTCAGCTCATCAAGCAAGACCTTCTGACACTGATACTCACTCCAGCTCATCAACCAGTTCTTCTGCCACTGACACCCACCCCAGTCCATTAAGTTTGTTTAATCTGTTCTCTATTATGCCACCATTTTTTCTTTTGCAGTTTCTTTATTTCCTACAAAAAATTGGCTGCATGTATTTTTGGGCACCATATGCATTCAGTGCCTACAGAGGCCAGAAGAGGGTGTTGGATCTCTTGGAACTGGAATTACATACAGATGATTATGAGCTACTTTGTGGGTGTTGGGAGTTAAACCAAGTGTCTAGAAGAGCAATCTTTTATATATATATTTATTTTTATTTTGCAATACAATTCAGTTCTACATATCAGCCATGGATTCCCTTGTTCTCCCCCCTCCCGCCCCCCCTCCCCTTCCCACCAGCCCGCCCCCCATTCCCATCTCCTCCAGGGCAAAGCCTTCCCCGCGGACTGAGATCAACCTGGTAGACTCAGTCCAGGTAGGTCCAGTCCCCTCCTCCCAGGCCGAGCCAAGCGATCCTGCATAGGCCCCAGGTTTCAAACAGCCGACTCATGCAATGAGCACAGGACCCGGTCCCACTGCCTGGATGCCTCCCAAACAGATCAAGCCAATCAACTGTCTCACCCATTCAGAGGGCCTGATCCAGTTGGTGACCCCTCAGCCATTGGTTCATAGTTCATGTGTTTCCATTTGTTTGGCTATTTGTCCCTGTGCTTTATCCAACCTTGGTCTCAACAATTCTCGCTCATATAAACCCTCCTCATTCTCACTAATTGGACTCCCAGAGATCCACCCGGGGCCTAGCCATGGATCTCTGCATCCAGATCCCTCAGTAGTTGGATGAGGTTTCTAGCACGACAATTAGGGTGTTTGGCCATCCCATCACCAGAGTAGGTCAGTTCGGGCTGTATCTAGACCATTGCCAGCAGTCTGTTGTGGGGGTATCTTTGTGGATTTCTGTGGGCCTCTCTAGCACTTTGCTTCTTCCTATTCTCATGTGGTCTTCATTTACCATGGTCTCCTATTCCTTGTTCTCCCTCTCTGTTGTTGATCCAGCTGGGATCTCCCGCTCCCCCAAGCTCTCTTTCCCTCAACCCTTGCCCTTCACTACCCCCACTCATGTCCAGGCTGTTCATGTAGATCTCATTCCATATCTCTGTCATTGGGCGATCCCCGTGTCTTTCTTGGGGTCCTGTTTTCCAGGTAGCCTCCCTGGTGATGTGAGTAGCAGTCCAGTCATCCTTGTTCTACATCTGGTATCCTGCTATGAGTGAGTACATACCATGTTTGTCTTTCTGAGTCTGGGTTACCTCACTCAGGATGATTTTTTCTAGATCCATCCATTTGTCTGCAAACCTCATGATGTCATTGTTTTTCTCTGCTGAGTAGTATTCCATTGTGTATATGTACCACATTTTGTTTATCCATTCTTCAGTTGAAGGGCATCTAGGTTGTTTCCATGTTCTGGCTATTACAAACAATGCTGATATGAACATAGCTGAACAAGTGCTCTTGTGGTGTGGTTGAGCATTCCTTGGGTATATGCCCAAGAGTGGTATAGCTGGATCTTGGGGGAGATGGATTCCCAATTTTCTAAGAAAGCGCCATATTGATTTCCAAAGTGGTTGTACAAGCTTGCATTCCCACCAGCAGTGGAGGAGAGTTCCCCTAGCTCCACATCCTCTCCAGCATAAGGTGTCTTCAGTGTTTTTGATCTTAGCCATTCTGACAGGCGTAAGGTGGTATCTCAGAGTTGTTTTGATTTGCATTTCCCTGATGATTAGGGATGTTGAGCAATTCCTTAAATGTCTTTGAGCCATTTGAGTTTCCTCTGTTGAGAATTCTCTGTTTAGTTCTATAGCCCATTTCTTAATTGGACTGTTGGGCATTTTGATGTCTAATTTCTTGAGTTCCTTATATATTCTGGATATTAGTCCTCTGTCAGATGTGGGGTTGGTGAAGATCTTTTCCCATTCTGTAGGCTGTCGCTTTGCCTTGTTGACCGTATCCTTTGCTCTACAAAAGCTTCTCAGTTTCAAGAGGTCCCATTGATTGATTGTTTCTCTCAGTGTCTGTGCTACTGGTGTTCTATTTAGGAAGTGGTCTCCTATGCCAATGCGTTCAAGACTACTTCCTACTTTCTCTAGAAGAGCAATCTTAACCACTGAGCAATCTCTCCAAACCCATTACATTTATTATTATTATTTGTGTGTGTGTGTGTGTGTGTGTGTGTGTGTGTGTGTGTGTGTGTGTGTGTGTTGGCGAATGTGGGCACATATGTTGCAGTCAGGGTTGATTCTCTCCTTCCACTGTGGGTTTTGGGGATCGAACTCAGGTCCCTAGGCTGTGTGGTTAAAACTTTTACCCACTGATCTTTCTCGATGGCTTGCAGTCTATTTCTTTTTTTTTTTTTTTTGGTTTTTCGAGACAGGGTTTCTCTGTGTAGCTTTGCGCCTTTCCTGGAACTCGCTTTGGAGACCAGGCTGGCCTCGAACTCACAGAGATCCGCCTGGCTCTGCCTCCCGAGTGCTGGGATTAAAGGCGTGCGCCACCACCGCCTGGCTGCAGTCTATTTCTTAATACAATTAAATCACCATTTCTAAGTATACTGTAGGATTTCTCACAATCTACTGTTCTCTGCATGCTTTCTTTTAATGCATGCTTTCTTTTAATGCTCAAGTCTAGAAATGCTCAAGAATGCCTCCGAGTTCAGTTCGCATTAAGACACATTTGTGAGGTACGTTTGCAAATATCTGTAAATTTCCAGAGAGAGCTGATTTCCATTCTAAAGTATTAAAATCATTTAGTGTGTGTGTGTGTGTGTGTGTGTGTGTGTGTGTGTGATGTGCACCATGTGTTGTGCATAGTACACATGCAGAGGTCAGAGGACAGCTTTATTGAGTTAATCTCTCCTTTCATCTTTATGTGGGTTTCAGGGATGGAACTCAGGCAATCAGGCTTGTGCCTCAAGTGCCATTAGCCCCTGAGTCGTCTTGCCAGGCTCTGGTCCTAAAGTCTTAACAATCCTATAGCCTCGGTGATTTTATGTAGATGTACAGCCACTATATGTGGGGGTAGGTTCAGGCAGAATGTACCGATTTCCTTACATACTCATTAGAAAGTTACCCTGAGATAGTGCTCTGGTACAGTGAGGTTCTTTGGAAATATTGCTTAGGGTCCCAGCCTCGTTTACAAATTCAGTTTTTAGTGTTACACCGATGTCCTGTTATTTTACTGTGAAGACTCCCAGCGTCAGGATTGCACTGCCTGACTATTGATTTGTTTCTAATGATTGCAGGTGGAAGATGATAGTGATTCAGAGACCCATGGAGAAGAAAATGATGAGCAAGGACATTTTTCTAGAAGAAAGATTGTCTCTAACTGGGATCGATATCAAGATACTGAAAAAGAAGTCAATGATGAAAGTGGAGAATCACAGCGGGGGACAGACTTCAGTGTTCTCCTGAGCTCTGCAGGTATGGGTTCCAGTTGTGTGCTTGCTGCTCGGTGCTGGGAAGATTGCGTAGACATCCGTTACTTTTGAAATTGCGTTACAAATGTCATAGTGTATGTGTCAGTGTGTAGATGGCTGTGCCAGGATATGCATGTGGAGGTCAGAGGACAACCTGCAGGAACTGGTTTTCTCATTCTACCATGTGGGTCTTAGGGACAGAACTTAGTTGTCTGGCTTGGCAGCAAGCACCCTTACATGCTGAGTTCTCTTGCTGGCCCGTGCCTATAATTTTGAATGCCTGAGCTAGACTAAGAATAATAATTCTGAGTAGGACAAATTGTGAGGGTGTTAAATTGTGAGCCAGAAGCACAAGATTCACTCTGGTGCTGTGAACTGATGCTGCTCATAGCACAGCCCCTTTAGATGAGGATTTGCAAATGCATTCCACTCTGACTAGTCAAGAGCTCAAACCCTGAGTAATTCAACTGGTCAACCGAGTGCTTTCTTCTTGTCACCTGCACTTTGGCCAACTATAATATATGAACACCTTTTATTCAAGGGAGGAGGGAGGAAACAGAGGTAAAATGTAGCTGGCTAGTTAATTCTTATCAGCTATTTGGCTAAAGGATCTTGGAGGATAAAACTGAAATAATGCAATTAAATTAACTTCTATTCCACATGTGGGTTTAATGCAATCAGTTTTAGAGTTAATTATTTGAAGAGTATCTGGCAATAAGAGATACTGCATAAATGTTTGAATTCAATTAAAATTCTAGTCTAGCCCAGCAGGCATGTTCATTGGCTTATGATTTTGGTTATTTCTTTTAGCATTTTATTTACATAATTTAAAGCAAGGCACATAGTTGAATCCTCTGTTATTTTTTCGTAGTTTGCTTACTGATTTCTTTGAGGTTTGATTATCTCTGTCTTGGGAGATTGCTGTTGACATGTCTTTGCTGTGTTCTTCCGTTTCTGCTCCACTCTGCTGCTGGTTTATTGGCTGTTTGCTGCAGCACGATGCTGAGAAGAACTGCCCTGTCTTTTCATGCATGTTGCAGGACATGCATGTCTTGGTCTCCTGCTGAGTTAGATTTCATTCTGTGGTCATAAAATTTGAAGAGTATCCTCCGATACACATTCCCTGCTCCTTAGAGTGATTCTGATTTTTCATACTGTTTTTTTATATAAATTAATTCATTAAATCTTGGCAATTGCTTGGGGTAGGAATCAGTGGGGAAGGGCTATTGCAGTATTGTAGGGTGGCCAGAGGAGTTCTTACTGAGAAGATAACATTTGGCTAAAGTCTTGGGGAAGGGGAGGGAAGAAGCATTGTGGATATATATAGAAGAGTATTCCAGGCAAAGACAGCAAGCTCAAAGGCTTTGAGGGAGGAATGCTTATGAATGATCTCTGTGTAGGATTTCCATGAATAACAGTTAACTTTTGAGGAGTGGTAATTAGGAATAACTTTCTGTCTTACCCATTTGATGTTCGCTTATGTTGGTAGATTCACTCTGAAGGGTTGTTTGCTGTTTGCCAGTGCCCTCAAGGATCCATCACTTCTACCCTTGATGAATCCCTACAGAATTCTAGTATATGTGCATGAATGTTCATAGATGAACTGCTCAGGAGACTCTCAAATGGAAGCAACTCATGTATCTACTAGTAGAGTGCACAGAGATATGAGCGAGTCTCTCAGACATTATGTGTAGCAAAAGAAACATCGCGCACCTGTAGGAGACCTCCGTGTAGTTCTGTTTAAACACGGGACCCAGGCGTGCTGGTGTTCACTTGTGATCCAGTGCCTGGAAGGCTGAGGTAGGAGGGTCACCTAACTAGGCTACACAGTGAGACTATATCTTAAAGGAACCAATGCAAGAAAAAGTTACCTGTGTTATTTAGGAGGGCGAAGAGGGGTAATGGTTAGGGAGGGGTATACATCAGGTGTGTAGGCCTGGAAATTCCTGTGACACTGGTAGTATTCTGTTTGCTTGGATGATGGCTACCTTGGATTAATAGTTATTCGTTAAATTGTTCATATGTATTCTCTTATTTTTTGGGGAGGGAAGTTCAAGACAGAGTTTCTTTGTGTAATAGCTCTAGCTATCCTGGAACTCACTCTATAGATCAGGCTGGCCTTGAACTCATAGAAGTCTGCCTACCTCTGCCTCTTGAGTGCTGGGATTAAAGGCTTGCGCCACCACACCTGGTTGTATTGTCCATTTTTAAATTTTATAACTCTCCCTATAAAAGACACTCCTTTGTAGAACTCATCAACTTGTACAGACATGCACCGCCTGCCTTGAGTCTCTAGCCATGGCTGGCAGCATCTACATCTTTATTTCTGGAGGACATGGGAAGGCATATAGTTTGTTCTAGGTCATACTCATTCTGGTAGGACTGGGACTTTGCAGCTGTCTGCTCTTTCTGTAAGCCTCTGAACCAGATAACTAGGCTACTAGCTTTTGTTTCTAAATAATATTCTTATAATCCTCAGGTATATTTTAAGAATTGGGGGCTGGAGAGATGGCTCAGTGGTTAAGAGCACTTGCAGAGGACAAGAATCCTGTTCCCAGCACCTGTGGTGATATTGTGTTCCCCAAAATATTGTGCACCCTAATGAACTTATCTGGGGTCAGAGAACAGAACAGCCACTAGATACAGAGGCCAGAATGGTGGCACACACCCCTTTAATCCTAGCATTCCGAAGGCAGGGATCCATCCGGATCTCTGTGAGTTCAAAGCCACACTGGAAACAACCAGGCATGGTGACTCATGCCTTTAATCTCAGGAAGTGATGGCAGGAAGCAGGAAGGTGTATAAGGTGTGAGGATCAGGAACTAGCCTGGTTAAGCTTTTAGGCTTTTGATCAGCAGCTCAGCTGAGATCCATTTGGATGAGGACTCAGAAACTTCCAGTCTGAGGAAACAGGACCAGCTGAGGAACTGGCAAGGTGAGGTGGCTGTGGCCTGTTCTGTCTCTGATCTTTCAGTGTTCACCCCAATACCTGGCTCTGGGTTTGTTTTTTATTAATAAGACCTTTTAAGATTCATGGTACAAGAACCCATATGGTTGTTCACAACCATCTGTAACTCCAGTTCCAGGTGATCCAGTGCACTCTTCTAGTGTCTGCAGGAAACGGTCATGCATGTGGTACACACACAAAGATGCAGGCAAAACATTCAGACACATAAAATAAATAAATTTAAAATAAAGTTTGAAAGTGAGGCTAGTTGTGGTGATGCATGCCTTTAATCCCAGCACTCTGGAGGCAGAGGCAGGAGGATCTCTGTGAGTTTGAGGAAGATCTATCTGGTGAGTTCCAGGACAGCCAGGACTACATAGAGAGATCCTGTCTCAAAAAACAAAACAAGCAAACAAACAACAACAACAACAAAACCAAAAACAACAACAGCAAAGTTTGGAAGTGGTAGCCTGCCCTCATTTATCCTCAGGTATAAACAGGTGTAAATAGTAAGTCTTGAAGCAGTTTTTTCTTTCTTGTTATCTCCCACCCCAATAGTCAGTCACTGAGTTCATGCCGTGTGCCTGTCTAGTCTTCTCAAGATGCCACTGATTACTAGAGTTCCAAAGTGTTCACATTGTGAGCACAAGACCAGGATAAAATTGAAGATAAACGAGGAAGAAAAAAAATTAGGTGTAAGTGTACAGCTTTGTTTAATTTTTAGTGAAAATATGAAAATGACATGATTAGATAAGTTTGGTCATAGAGTTATTGAACCAGTCTGCCTCCATCTTAGGCTTAACAGCCATCTTATAGTAAAGACAAACTAGGTTCATTCTTGTTTATGATTAAATCTGTTTCTCAAGGATTGGACTCTGCCCCACCTGTAACCTTAACTACAAATGGTTCTTTCTGTACTGCTTGTTCCAGGAATGGCAACCATGTCTTTGTTTCAAAAAGTTGTTTATAACCATCTTGCAACTCTACCTTTGTTTCAAAAGGTTAGATGGCCACCTATGATGACCTTGTTATGACGATGACTCCCTTGTTATGAGGATGACTCCCTTGTTATGCTCACCTTGCAGCCATGTCTTTGTTTTAAGAGGTCGTTAGGACTAACTTGTTTGTTCTGCTGCTATAATCCGACCTGTTTTGCCTGCCCCATTTGGAAATCCCCCTACCCCTGAGCTGCAATAACCTTGTCTTCCTCACATCCAATGCTGACCTCTCAAACCCCATCTTAGGGGGAGGCAGCCCATGTACATGAATAAAAAAGCTTGCTTTAATTAATTGCTTTTGTGGTGGTTTGAAAGAAAATAGTCCCTATAGGCCCATAGGGAGTGATACTACTAAGGGGTGTGGCCTTATTGGAGTAGGTGTGGCTTTGTTAGAGAAAGTGTGCCACTAGGGGGTGGGCTTTGAGATCTCAGAAGGTCAAGCCTGGCCAGGGTGTCACTGTCTTTTCCTGATGCCTGTGGACCTTCTGCAGCACCATGTGCCTGCACGCTGCCATGTTAAGAGTTGCTGTGGTCATGGTGTCTCTTCACAGCAGTAAAACCCTAACTAAGACAGCTTGCTTTCATTAATCTGGCCATGATGATTTGGGTCAGTAGTTTTTCTCCTCCCCCATCTTTGGGATCAACATTATTGATATGCGTATTTTCATATAAAGCCCTTACATATCTTCCTCAATTTAACTGTGAAAAGTTACTTTGTGGGGCAGACTTTAGTTTTAATAGTATTTGAATGTGTTCTTGCGTCATCAATTTTGACCGAAAGGGAAAAGAAGATAACACACTGGTAGCCTGTGCTTCTAAACCTTGAACCACTCTTTATATCTAGCGGGGGTGGGGGGTGGGGGTGGGGGTGGGGGTGGGGGAAGCAGTTTCATTGATTCAGTACACTGATCTTCCCCACCCTTACCTTTTTACATAGTATATAGCTTGTATTAAAATAGTTTGATCTGGGAAAGGCAACTTAGTAAGGGAACCTCCCGTTGGTATGTGGATAATCTCAAAACAAAACACAGAACTAGACATTTAACCTAAAAAAGTAGCTCAATGATAAAATAGTCTTCCTTACACTGGAATATAGAAGTGGGTCAAATCTGATTTTTTCTTTTAAAATCTCAAAAAGGTAAGAGCAGCTGAAGACTTAAATTTGTTTTCAGAGTCTGGTTTTCTGTTGCTGTGATGCAGGCTCTTTGAGTGTTTGCTGGTCCAGCCGCATCCTTTGCTCCATCACAATCAGCTTCCCTTTTCTTACCCTGAAACTGCTTAGAGGCCTCGGCCTGGGAGCCTTATTTCCGTTTCTCTCCTTTTGTGTTTGTGACCTTTTGGCTCCTGTTTGCTTAGGGATCCTGTAGATGTCTGTGAGTTTCTCTAATGCTTCCTTTAGGGCCTTTGCTCCCAGCATTTCCCACATCAGTTCTTTGCTCCTCTTAAGTTACTGTTATGGGTCTTTTCTGTTTTATTTAGTGCTCCTTGAATTTTTTTTTATATTAAATAAAATTATTGTCTCTTTTGCTCTTCTGCTAAAGTATGTCCTTTTTAATTTCTCCATGCTTTCATGAAAGTATGTGTGGATCTTTGTGGGTCTTGGTATGGCTTGTCATTTTAAGCCACCCAGTGGTTTTACCAAATGGCCAGTCTACAGACTCCTGTTCAGCTCCTTAGCACTTCTGGTCTTTCTGCCTTTGCTTACAGTTATTTATCTTTTGCTTTGTTTTGCTTTTCTTAGTCCTCCCCACCTCCCCCTTTTGAAAGTAATCTTCCTTGAAAAATATTAGGAGGTTTGTATCTTTACATCAGAGGGTCTGGGCTAGGAGTAAGGCCTGTATAAAATTGTTAGCAGATTCAGTACCTGAAACACCGTGAGTAGCGACCTAATCTGAATACCTTGTGCTCAACCTTATCTTCTAGTATTTCCTGTGTTACCAAAGTTGCACCAGTTGGATCTGTTTGCATCTTATTCCTCGTGGTCCTTAATGGTCTGATAGTTTGTACTCAACAGAGAGGCTTGTTTTTTAGTTTTATCTTCATTTATTTCCAAAAGTATTGTCTGGTTTGCTCAACACTGCTGCTGCTATATTAAAGACTTAATATGATAATATAGACTTAAAATTTATTTATTTTTATTTTATATGTATTGGTGTTTTGCCTGCATGTGTACATGTGTACCACATGCATGAAGTGCCTGCGTAGGTCAGAAGAGGGTATTAGATGCCCTGGAACTGGACTTCTAGATGGTTGTGAGCATCCATGTAGATGCTGGGAATTGAACCCAGGTCCTTTGCTAGAGCAGCCAGTGCTCTTAACCACTGAACCATGTCACCAGCTTCAAAAATGTTTTTATGACATCTGTTTATTTCTTTGTGTGCTGATGGGATATACATACCATGAGCATGAGGAGGCCAGAGAACAGCTTGGAGTTGGTTTTATCCTTACACCATCTGGGCCCCAGGATTAAACTCAGGCCTTCAGGCTTGACAGTAAAGAACCTTTACTTACTGTCTTGCCAGCCCTAAACTCCTGTATTTTATCATTATATCCTGAGGTACTCAGCTTTTACTCATTTTGATCTATTCCCTTAAGTAGATTGTGCCCTGGTAAATTAAAGTCACCAAAATAATACTTGGTAAATTTTGTTCTGTCCACTGTCCACACTATCACCATTTTTGGCAATTGTGCTTTTTTCTTGTCCCAGTGCCCAGAGCCAATGTCACAGGATCCCTGGCTGTGACTGCAGTCTTTAATTTCTTTCTTTTTTTTTTTGGTTTTTCAAGACAGGGTTTCTCTGTGTAGCTTTGCGCCTTTCCTGGAACTCGCTTTGGAGACCAGGCTGGCCTTGAACTCACAGAGATCCGCCTGCCTCTGCCTCCTGAGTGCTGGGATTAAAGGCGTGCGCCACCACCGCCCGGCTGCAGTCTTTAATTTCATTTTCCAGTTGAGTGTTGGCTTATTTAGATAATTAGATAATTTAGATTATTCTTATTTCTAGTAAGAGAAAATTAACAAGTCTTTTTTGGGTTTGACTTATATTACAGATACTCTTCAGGTTGACAAATGTCTACTTAGCAATATCAAATCTGGGTGTTATATGCTAACAGCTGCAGGACATTCTTTTCAACTGCTCTTGCCTCCTTTCTGCTTGTCTATTGCTGTGAAGAGACACCATGGCCAAGGCAACTCTTATAAAAGGAAAGCATTTAATTGGGGCCTGTCTACACTTTCAGAGGGCTAGTCTATTATCATTATGGCAGGAAACATGGTAGCATGCAGGTAGGCATGGTACTGGAGAAGTAGCTGAGAGCTTTACATCATGCTCCTCATGCAGCAAGTAGGAGGCGGGAGAGAGGAAGAAGGAGAGGGAGAAGAAATATTGGCATGAGCTTTTGAAACCTCAAAGCCCACCCCTAATGACACACCTCCTTTGATAAGGCCACACCTCCTAGTTCTTCCCTGACAGCTCAGCAAAAATCAACTGGGGACTAAGCATGTAAATATATGAGTCTGTAGGGGCCAATCTCATTCAAAACACCACACTGCTCTTATTCCCATTAAAAAGACCACCATGGGGGCTGAGGAAATGACTCAGTAGGAGTAGTGCTTGACACAAGCATGAGAACCTGAGTCTGGATCCCCAGCATCCACATGAGAAGCTGTGTGTTGGTGTACATCTGTAATCCCAGAACCGGGAAAGTGGAGCTAGGAGAATGGCAGGGCTTGGGGGCAAGCCATTTTAGCCTATTAGTAAGCTCCATGACAGTGAGAAGCTCTGTCCCAAGAAACAAGATACACGACACAGGAGGATCAGCACCTGAAGTTGACCTCTGCCTCCATGCACATGTACACACTTGTATAGACACACTTGCACACATATGTGTGTTATACACACAAATAGTCATTATGTTTAGTGGAATAATGGCAGGAAATACATGCTATGGTCTTGCCATAATGAAATTGGGGTTGATTTGTTCTCTTCTTCTTGGGAGAGAGAGAAAAAAAAGCAAGTGTGTTTTTTGGCAAAGTCTCTAGTAAAGATTGGTGTAGAATCTCTTTTCTAAAGAGTACAAAATGAGTGAATTCAAAGGTTAGGGAAAGGCAGCTAATAACCTTGCCAGTACGGAGTCGTGTCTTTCAGTAGACAGCTGCAGTGGAGGATGGTTGTGAAGGATGAATGGAAGGGATGTGACCGAGAGTTGTCAGGTGATCGGAGTTCTGTACAGACTGAGAGGGGAACTCATGGCCACATCTTTCAACAGACAACTGAGTTAGAAACAGCTTTATTTTAATCTAGTCTAGTTTGTGAGGATCGTGTGGAATTATTTAAAAAACGCTGTCATGTAAGGAAGACACACTGTGAAGGGTAGAAGTAGAGTCTAACTTCTGACATCAGATCATTAAAACAGGTGTGTCAGAATATACAGTGTGGTGCTGTCTAATCAGAATACAGAAACAATGGCCATTTATATATAAGGTCATTAACTCATTTTATATATAAGGTCAGGGCAGGGGTGGGGTGGGGAAGTTTACTGATGTTGAAGCTTTGCAACTATGAGTGTGACATAAGGAACCTCAAAGGTTTAGCATGAGAAGGACAGAATCTGTGGTGGAAGGTTTATCATGCTAAGCAAAAGAAGTTGAGCGGTGATTTAACCATAATGTCATATATATTTCAAGACATAAAGACAGCCAATCAAATGTGCATAACTAAAATGCTGGGAGTTGCGTGAGTGTCTGTGTGCATCTCACCCATGAGTGTCACTGGGACTCTTTTAGAGTACATTTGATTGCCATGAGTTCAACTGTGGTCCTTTCCACTGTGTAGGCAAATAAATTCTGTTTTCCTGACTTCTTTGAATCTTTAATAGTTCTATAGCATCTTCAAACCAAGAACGTCAAACATAAGAGTTCTTAGCAATTTTAGGATTATGGCCAATAAGGAGAGGTATGTGCATATGGTAATATATGACCTAGTGATAATAAGACACTTTAAGCGAATGAGGTGATAAATGATGCCATTTCTTCAACATCTATCAAGTGCAGACTCCATATGAAGTATATAAGGCTCTTCTGGTTCTTTAAACCTTAATGTTAACCAACTATGGTGGATTTTGTTATCTCTCTGTGTGTTGAGGCCAAGCTTTAGCTACAACACAGTCAAACAACAACTCATACCAGTTAGTCTTTACCCATCAACAATGACTTTGAATGTAAGTGTTCCATTCCCCTCAGGAGTGGTTAATTAGATAAATAGACAAGACCCAAATACGTGACTCTGCACCTTAGAAGACTCACAGAGACTGAAAACTAAGGACAGAAAAAGTTTTCTGAGCAAATGGAAACCCTGTAGACTCTTCTGCCTGGCTTCGCATTGATCTATTTTGTCAGATAGTGAATAGCACCTCTTGGTTTCCTAGTTTGATTTTCTCGCAGTACCTTTTGCTTTCCCTTTATTATAAAGTTGTGCTTGTTTGTGAGGTTGAGGTGCGGAGGCAATAGATAGATGGATCCTATTTTTTTTTTTTAAATTTTATAATTTAATTTAATTTTACATATCAGCCACGGATTCCCTTGTTCCCCCCCCCCCCACCTTCCCTCCAGCCCACCCCCCATTCCCATCTCCTCCAGGGCAAAGACTCCCCTGAGGATTGAGTTCAACCTGGTAGATTCAGTCCAGGCAGGTCCAGTCCCCTCCTCCCAGGCTGAGCCAAGAGTCCCTGTATAAGCCCCAGGTTTCAAACAGCCAGCTCATGCACTGAGTACAGGACTCAGTTCCACTGCCTGGATGCCTCCCAAACAGATCAAGCTAATCAACTGTCTCACTTATTGGATCCTATTTTTTAATCTCATATGTTGGTCTATGCTTTTTGATTAGGGAGTTGAGATTGTTAAATGTTCAGAATTAGTATAGAAAGGTATATATTAATTCCTGCCATTTTTTAGATTTTGTAGTGTTTAATGCTTTCCTATTTCTCATTTGCTTATCTGCTTTTCTTTTTTTATATTTACTTATTTTTTTAAAATTTATTTTATATCATGTGCATTGGTATTTTGCAGGATGTCAGGTCGGGAAAAGTGAATTTATGTTAAAGATCATTCACCATGATCAAGTAAGATTTTTTCCCTGGGGCATGTAACTTAGCGAATGGGATTCATCATATTCATAGGATGGACAAACATGATCATCCTGTAGATACAGAAGAGACATTTGAGAAAATCCTCTCACTGTGAGAACTTTCAACAAATTCAGTGTAGAAGGAATGTCTCCCTAAAAAAATTAAGGCTGTATACGATAAACCCACATCCAACAGTGAAATGTTTAAGGATTTCCTCATAAGATGAGAGATAAGACAAGGATGGGCCTTCTGTTCCACACCAGAGTGATCAGGCAAGGAAAAAGAAAAAAGAGAAAGAAAGAGAGAAACCCAAAGGGAAAGGATGGAGTGAAGTAGTCTCTGCAGATGACGTGATTTTATGGGAGAAAACACTAAAGGTTCATTGAAAACCTATAGTAAAGCTTTACCAGTTTTGTCATTTTCATGCTTAACAGACAGACAAACAAACCCCATAGTAACTAGTGAGCAAATGTGGGGCAGGTGCATGCAAAATCAACTTACAATAGTAAGTAGCATTTGAAAACACTAAATAACCTTTTGAGAAAAGAAAGGGCCGGGCACTCTGAATTTCCAGGAAATGTTCAGTAATAGGAACTCAAGAAATACCCAGGGAATCAGTTGTACTGGGGAGCCTTTGCTTCCTAAACCAGTCTCTACAATTCTCTGAACAGCAGCCGGCCCAGAAGTCTAGGTGCCGATGTTCTCACAGACCTGACGTCCATAGTATTCCCACCATGGAGAAAAACTCCACAGTGTAGCGATTTGGAATTCTGTGCAGTTAATTTGTTATGCAGCATTATTGATATTGTCATGTTTCATTGCAAATTTTTGTAAAGATTAAGTTCTTTATGTAAACACCGAGCCATCTCACCAGCCCGAAAACATTATTGTTACTCGCTTCATTTAAACCAAAAAACCTGGGAAATGTGGATTTATTTCAGCCTTGACTTGGATTATTATGACAGAGACACTCAGGAGCTCCAACACAAAATGAGTTTTCCTTGACTGCTGAGAATGATTAACTCAAGCAAAAAGATAATTATGTGTTATAAGTAATGCATGCTAAAAGTCAAGCAAATTCATCTGCTTCCTATTTTTTTTTTTTTTTTTTTTAGGAAAATTGATAAGATACCACTTTTCTTACTATTTTTCACACTATTTCTTAGCTTTCATATTCAATTATGCCCCCCTGGCAATTTTGAGAGATGATCAAGAGGAGTTGCTGCTGAGGTCTGACAAAGTGGTGATTGTACAGCCGCACCTAAGCTCAGTGTGACTCCAGGTGGCCACAGTAGCTTCCGACTTGATGGCTTTTCTTTTCTTCCCCCTCCTCTTGATATTTTTTGAGACAGAGCCTCTCTGTGTAGCTCTGGCTGTCCTGGAACTTGCTTTGTAGACGAAGCTGATGTCTCAAGTCACAGAGATCCGCCTGCTCTGCCCCCTGTGTGCTGGGATTAAAGGTGTGCTCCACCATGCCTGGTTCCTTTTTTAAGATGAGAAGGTACTTATTTCAAAACATTTCTGAATTCTAAGTTGTTGGAATCCTTTTAACTGGAGGTTCTCATGAAATCATTTTTAGGTAAGCTATGATATTGGCTATGAGAGAACTATGCTCTCCCCCTATATTTTGAAGTCCAGATGGCTGGTAATTTTCTTGATCTTCTTTATGTTTTCTTTGCATATAGTGTAAATAGGATTTGGGGACACATACTTTTCTGTACTCCTCTTAGAGCAGGAAGTAATTTTCTGCTTTGTGGGCAATGATAAGTGGGCCAAATTGGGAGGCAAGTTTGTCTTCAGAGCCTGCCCTCTTCTTAAAAACAATTTCCCTTTTTTATTTAGGTTTTAAAAATTATTCTTATTTCTATTTATGTAAATTTATTTCTTTTATGTGTATGGTGGTTTTGTCTGCATGTGTTTCTGTGTACTACATGTATGCCTACTGTCCACGGAGGCCAGAAGAGGGCTTCAGATTCCTTGGAACTAGAGTTATAGATGGTTGTAAACTTCTACATGGGAGCTAGGAATTGTACCTGGGTTCTCTGGAAGAGCAGTGGTGCTCTTAACTGCTGAGCTATCCATCCATCTAGCCCATAGTTTCTGACTACCTGTTGTGACATATGAAGTTTCCTATGTTTGTTTGTTCTTTGTTTACTCTCAGGGTACCTCTCGTAGGAACTCTTCTATGTATGTTAAATATTCAGTGTGTGTTCCTAATGCCTGTGGCCAGAGATTGTTGCCTGAGAGTTAATGCATTGGGAGTGTTGGTGCGTGGAGCCACATCAGAACATCCTTATGTAGGTGAAAGCACAGGGATAAGGAAACCACTTTAGCAAGCTGTGTCAGCTCAGAATTGTCAAGTTAAGTCATTCCCAATGGAATGATCTTGGAAGGTATGCTGTTAACAGAACAGTCTGAAATCCAGTCTGTGTGGGAGTGTGTGTGCCTGTCAGCTAACTACTATAGCTTCTAAAGAATTTGCTGCTGCTTAGCTTAAAGGCATCTTTAGCTGAACATGTTTGATTGTGGTGTACCTCGTCTTTGCTCCCCTGGTTGCTGTGAGCCACACTAGTTTACTGTGGTATCATTTTGAAAAGCAGCATTGATATAGTTAGGAAGTCTAAATCTCCATTTTCATTCTTACACTTGTTTTCATTTGGAGTTTGAGATCATAGTGAAAAAGTGAGTTGAATTTCATTTTGAATGCTAGAGAATAGACAGTTAAGAAGCATCATTACATGGTGAATTCATGGTTAGAGAAGCTGTTGTTCTGAACGGATTCTTTTGATAGCAATCAGGCCTCTTGTATTGATCTGCTCTTCTGTTAAAGTAGGTAGAAGGAATTGCTAGAGGAAAGATGTGCAAGTACATAGTTGTTTTTCTCTTGACCACTGAGTACCTGTTCCTTCCTGCATGTGCCCTTTAGATTGCTGAGGTTGTCACACTGCTGTGTTGTGTGACGTCCATGTGCTTTGAACCACTGGCATTCTTTCCCTCATTCTTCAAAGAGTCACAGAGTGCTTATCTCATGCACAATCTCAGCCATCTTTTGGCCAAAATGTTCACGTGTTTAGATTGGAGAACTGAAATGCATAGGGGTTGCAGTTTAACCTAGGGCCATGTAGGTGTCTGTGGGAGGTAAGATGCTCGAAGATTTTTTCCTTCCTTCCTTCCTTCCTTCCTTCCTTCCTTCCTTCCTTCCTTCCTTCCTTTTTCTTTTTTGTAGTTGCATAGACTATAGCTAAATCATGGCAGTACACACCCATTTGAATTTTAATGTTTTCTTTTGGAATGGGGTTTAGGAATTGAGTCCTTTGTGTTTTGTCCTTTGCAGTGAGCTATAAAAACGCAATGAGCATATATACACATATAATTACATAGGTTTTTGTTTGTTTGTTTGTTTTGAGACAGTTTTACTCTGTAGCCCAGGATATCCAGGAATTCACTATGTAGTCCTGGCTAGACTTGAACTTGAAGTAATCCATTTGCCTTGGGTTCTTAAATGTTGGTATTGCTGGTATGAACAGCTATGTTTTTTTTTTTTTTTTTTTCTTCCAGAGTTCCATTTTTCTCAGACCAATTAGGGACCAATTTGTCCAGTATAGGTTTCATCATTTTTTTACTTTAAAAATGTACTTCTTTTGTGTGTGTGTGTGTGTGTGTTTTTTTTTTTTTTTTTTTTTAAATCCACTGCAAGTCCTGTGCTTATGTTTTAGATGTATCCTAGTGCAGTACGGGGGAATCTGCTCCGAGCGAGCTCAGGAAATACTGCTAGTACGTGGATGTTACTTATTCATGATGGCCAGCCTTGGGCCTCTTTATAGTTTTAAATAGGAATAGTGAATTGTGAAATCGTCCTTTCTAATATGAACTTGGATGTGTTACAGAGAAGACAAAGTTGCATCAAGATTCCATCACAGAAAACACAAGTATGTAAGAGAATATATGATTCTCTATTTGCAGACATTGTCAAAGACTTTCAAAGCTCAGTTTTCCAGACATGGATATACAGCTTCTTTGAGAAGACAAGTAAGCATGGACCACCCTTGCTTTCAAAGTGTCCCAAAGGAGAGAGAGGGTGCCAGCTCTGCTCCTTGTGGCCACTGAGCTGGGATGAGCAGCTTGAAAGCTAAGCATGTTGACCTAGCCCTCTAACAGAGAATGAGCATGCGCACACGTTAGCATGGGTTGTGATGCGTGGTGTCTAAGGGAGGAGGTAGTGAGCAGCAGAGGATTTGTTTCAGGCTGTTTTATCCTCACATTTTTGAAGTGTTGATCAGATGGGCTTTCAGTGGTAGCAATTCATGAAAATCACCTTTCAGGATCCTTTCAGCAGAGCTGGAGCCTCCTAGTCTCATGGCAGTAGTCAAGCCTTTTGTGTTTCCTTGAATTGAAGCAGTGGAGGTCTTTGTTCAAGTTGTTTCTAAGAAGGGTAGATGGTAGTCAAGAGGGAAGAGATGGATACTTTCCACTTTATTCTCCTGAGAACCCACTTGAGCCTACAGTTATTTTTTCTGTACAGAGTATTAACCGTGTCATAAGCAGTTTATGTTGTGACCACGAACATATTTTTATGAACATATATTAATTCTATATAATCATGGATTTCATTGGCATTTCATACATCCATTTAAATGTATTTTGATCACATTCACCACCCCAGTGTCCTCCCTCTCCTGTCGACTCCCCCTCACCGATTGCTTTTGTTAATTACTCTTCCTTATACTTTCGTCAGTTTTCTTTTTCTTTTTCCTTATCTCCCTCCCTCCTTCCTTCTCTCCTTCCCTCCCTGCCTTCATTTCTTTTTTTCCTTTTTCTTGTGTATGTGTGCATGTGTGTGTGACCTAATGGGTTTAATTAGGGTTGAAAATGTTTTTCCCTCACCCAGCAATCACTACCTATAGAAACTCAGGGAAGAATGTGGCCTCATGAGCCCCCTCCCCACTAGCTACCATTAACTACTTATAAATATTCAGAGACGTCTCTGACCTTTCTTTTGTTATTTTGAGAAGGGTCTAATATAGGCAGGGTGGGCTGTTAGCTGCTTAAGATCTAGTATGAGCTGCATGTCCTTATCCTCCAGCTTCCACCTCTGGATTGTCTGGGATTCCAGATGTGTCTGCCTCTAGCACCTCATGTTGGGTGGTGCTGGAGATGAAGCCCAGGACATCTGGTATGCTAAACTGGCTCTCTACCCACTAAGCTACACTCACAAGCACCTAAATTTTCAGGGAAGGGTGAGGCCTCTTGAGTACCTCCCCTCTCTGTGACAGCTTGTTGATGGGTACATGCTTTGCAGGATTTGTGCAGGTGATCACAACTGCTGTGAGTTTATAGATGAAACAGCCATGGCATGTCTGAAAGACAGTGTTCCATATTCCACCCCTTCCTTCATTACATTCTCCTGCCCTCTCTTCCCTGATGTCCCCTGAGCCTTGGAGGGGGTGATATAGGTGTCCCCTAAGGCTGAGCACTCAGCAATCACTTTCTCTCATCACTTGGGTCAGTTTAGGCATCTCCTTTTTGTATAAGAAATGGCTGTGGGGAGTTGCTTTCCCTCTCAAGAGATCCTGTAACATTGATTATTTTATTCCTGTCCATAGTAGATGATGCCACCAGAGCCTTGCTCAGAAGTGGGCAGGGAGAGCATACAAAAGAAAGTAACCCATGATTCCACTGTCTAGGACATTTGCCTCAAAAGTTCAGTTGGCAATCTGAGACAGAAAAGATAAGTTTATTTAAGAAGTTCTCACTTTTTCCTGGTACTTAACTTTGTTGGTAATGCAAATGGTTGTACATTTACAGCTGTAACAGGTCAGTCTGATTCTTAAAAACCTTTATGAGTATAAAATTATAAGGAATTTGTAATGTAGTTTTAGAGGACCTTACAAAATGAAGGTGTGCTGGCCACTGGAGCTTTTCTCCTCTTGTCTATTTATGGCTGTCCCACAAAAGCATATGATCTCAGAGGAGTGCAACGTGACAGTTAAAGCTGTGTAGTAACCGCACAGGCATTGGCTGGTTTGGAATAGTTCGAAATAAAATACGGCAGAATCTCAAGAACATATATTAAAACACATCTTTTGGGAAGTGGAGAAAAATTGGTCACTTTGTAACCAAAGTGTGTTCATGTACATGTTAAGGTGCACGTTGTGTGCTTGCATGTGGAGGCCAGAGGACAGCCCTGGGTGGTGTTACTTGGGCATGGTCTGCTTAATTTTGATACAGGGTCTCTTAATGGCCTGGAGCTCACTGATTAAGCTAGGTTGTCTAGCCAGTAAGCCCCAAGGACCATCCTCTGCTGCCTCCTCAGTGGCTTACAAGTGTGCGCCACCATTTCAGGCATTTTTTTTTTTTTTTTAATGTGAATGTAGGGATTGACTTAAATTTTGGCTGCAAGCACTTTACTGACTGAACCGTCTCCCCAGCCAGGTAACTAGTTTTAAAATAGGATTCATTTGATACCACTTATGACAACTCCTCAGTGAACGGAGTTGACCTGGAGAAGGCTCCTGAGCAGAAATGAGTAAACTGTCATATAACTGATATGTCAAATATAATAATCAAAATTTCCTTTTGCATAGGAGACCAGATTTCTACTTTTTTTTTTTTTGAGACAGTATTGCATATAGCTCAGGGGCCTAGAGCTTGCTTTACAGCTGAGGGTGACCTTGAACTTCATATCCTTCGATTTGTATGTCCCTAGTGCTGGGGTTACAGGTGTGGGCCACCATGCCTTGCTGATGTGGTAGTGACAGGTACTGGGGACCAAATGCAGGGTACTGTGCATAGGCAAGCACTCACTCACTATGTAGCTCTGGCTGACTCTGCTTCCCACATTCTGGAATTACTTATTCCCCCCTTTTAAAGTGAATACGATACTCAGTTACATTGAAGCTCAGGTTTAAGTACTCAGGCTCTCTCTTGCTTTCATTGTCAGTTAAGTTACTGAGCCCATAGCCTGGAATCAGCTAAGGATGATAAAATGATTGGCAAAATGTTAAGGAAGGAGTATTTGAAAGGTTCCTTCTTATTGGTATTTCTAACCATTCTTTTGGTTTCTCACACTTCATTCTGAAACATTTTATGGCAAAATTTCACTGTTTAGTTTCTATGCTTGACTTCCTGATTACACATGATATAATTTACTGAGATCTTGTTCATTTTATTTACTTCCAGCATATTTCACCCAACCCAAATTATAGATGTTTAAAATAAACTTGAAATCTATTTGAATCCTAGGTCTTGGTTGCTTGATCATTGTTGAGGCAATGCAATAACCGTGTGGCCTTCTATATGGCTGGGCAATGCTGGTTTGCAGCCTGTATCCTCTTAGCTAGAAAATACTATTGATTCACATGAATCACACGAGGAATTGTGGATTGGTCCTTGGCAGTATCTGTTTGGACTCAAAACCGTGTAATATGGAGCGTGCCTTTGTGAATCCTGTAGGTGGCAGAACAATGACCATGTGTAGACTTCAGGAAGTGTCCCGGAAGAGCATGGGAGGGACGGCAAAAGCAGGGAACCGCCAGGCCTTTCTGTCTCAGAGAAGATCTGGTTTCTGTGCATGCCCTAGTGACAGTTTAGCCAAGATCTTTCCTGAAGGACTGTAACTGCTAAAATATGGGATGACGAAACTCCAGATCTTAAGCTGTGCACACAAACATCGAACTCTAGACGTGGTGAAGACCATACATCTAATCATTTCTTTATGGCAGTTAACTCGACCGTAGCACCCAGGATGAGTTCTAAAGCAATACCAGCTATGCTTGCCTTCATTTCCATCACAGCACAGGCTTTTGCCACTGCCCCTGCTCGTACAGAAACCACGACTGTTGGGCATAGATTTAACTGATGGGAAATCCTGAGGTTCTGGTGAGGCTGACTCACAAACTCAGGAAGATTTGTCTGAGATATTTGAGCACAGTATAACGGCTGAAGGGAAAAGGAAAATAAATGTAAGATTTTGAGGGTGTAATTTTCTCTGCTCTCACCATCCGATAGCTGATGTCACTATCTCTTCAGTTTCTGTGTTTTATTTTTTTCATTTATTTTCTGTGTATGAGTATTTGTCTGCATGTGTCTGTGCACTACATGTGTACCTGGTGACCTAGGAGGCCAGGAGAGGGCATCGCATCCCCTGGATCTGGAGATGCAATCTACCATGGGGGTGCTGGGTATGGAACCCTGGTCCTCTGAAAGAGCAGCACTCTGGAGCCTTCTCCCCAGGCCCTATCTCTTCAGTTTCTTTGCAAAATGTTTGCCCACAGTTTCCTGTAATCACCTTTTAACAGCAAAACCAATTGAAATCCTTTGAGACTATTGATTTCCTGGATCTCAACATAGTGTGGAAAATGTGATTTCCATATTTCAAGTAGAGCAGAAATATAAGTGATAAATATGCTATATTATATTTGCTCATTTGCTAATACCATAGTTTTCTTAATGGGTATGGTTTCTACTTGGCTTTTATTTCAGTACAAGTGCTCTAGAAGGCCATGACACCGAGTAAACTACTTGCTCTCCTCCAGTGAGGGAACTGGAGTTTACTTAGGACCCCTGTTTTTCTGCTTATTTGAGACTGTTCTTGAATGTACTACTAGAATATATATCTTCATACTTATTGAGCACACCCACTGATTAACTGTTTCTGAACATACTTGAAAATAGACAATGGGTATGATCATTATTCTTATGGCTCTCCCCCATAAGTAATGCAGAGTTTCCTAGACAAGACAAACATACATTTTCAGTGGTAACCTGACAAAGTATTAGAGAAGAAGCAGTATCAAAGTGCTAAGGCAATTTCTAGCCATGAATGGCTTTTCTGTAGGTGTTACAAGTCCCCAGAAATGACCACCCGTAGAAGACTATCCTTATAACAGTATGTGAGAGCTAAGAGATTAAGTACTAGAGGAGTGCCCTGATACAAACCAATGTACACCAGCCAGCTTCTTTGGATTATTGTTCCAGAAAGTTCAAGGTTTTTATTAGAGTAACTGAACTGGACATTGTCTCTTGCTTGGTTGTTTAAAGAGCTCAGTATTTGATACTGTGTTTCTATGGTGATAAGTAGGAAGGATCGTGTGCTCTGATGACAATAGCAACATGACATTGCACATGAGAACTATAAAAGCATTTTCTGATTGATCTGGATACTTGAGCTATTTGACTAATATTTTTAAAAGTTTTATTATGTATACAGTGTTCTGCCTACATGCCAGAAGAGGGCGCCAGATCGAATTATAGATGGTTGTGTCACCACGTGGTTGCTGGGAATTGAACTCAGGACCTCTGGAAGAGCAGCCAGTGCTCTTAACCTCTGAGCCATCTCTCCAGCCCCTAATATTTTATGTTATGTGAAACATAGAGGATGTCAGGATTGTCCAACTGTTCAATAATACAGTGCAATTTATCAGCACATAGAAGCAGATAAGTGCTTTTACAGTCTTGTCACATTCTGTCATTTCAAGCAAAAGGGGTTACCATAAATAATGAGGTTGGCTTGTAATCATGTGTAGAGATGTTTTGCTTTGTATGTAATATTTGTGTATGTTCTATACCTAGGAGGCCATCACAGATGACTAGGGTTTTGAGCTGGGACAATTGCTATTAGTCTAAAGGGAAACTACACCTGTGTTTGTGGAAGACTGTCTGTCTGCCACTGTCATTGGAAGCTAACTGTTCAGACAAAGCTGATGACAAGAGGGAATGTGGTTTCTATGTGTACATGCGTTGTTAAGAGGGGCATCTGGCTTCACTTCCTGTGTTGAGCTCTGACTTATAATTCCTGAATTCTTTTTATATTTTCTTTGCAAATTCATGTTGAAGGATGTTATGGAACACAGTATTTTTACTAATGAAGGAGATTCTCTCTTAACAAGGTCTTGTTTTCTTAGAAGGGTGTTAACTGGGCCCTTCTCACTCCCAGGCTACCACACTAGTTTGAATATCACACACTAGTTACCCTGGGCTCCACATGAGAATGTATACTTGGGACTCTCTCAGTGAGAGGCCCTGTCTTTCCCATTTGAGGTGTACTGACAGCTTTTCTCAAGTTGTTTTGAGCATTGATGTCCCCCTTTGTACTGGGGGCAGTCTTGCACCTGAGACCTTTCTTTTCTCACTCCTTTTCTTGCTCTACTAATGTCTCTTGCTTACTTAATGGAATTTTCTTCTATCTTGTTTTTTCCTCATCTGTGAAATTAAGTAACATGATGTTTTCATCCCCCACGATGTTTCAAATGATTAGTGAGGTAAGCCGTAAAGTGGTACTTTTATCCTTTGTAGTTGATGCTGGAAAGTGAGAGGTGCTGTGAAAGCATTTTTCTTTCCTAATCCAGCTCTTGCCACAGATCTTTCTGGTGTCTCAATGGTGTGACTTGAAATGAGCATGCTTGCAGCTCTTCTGCATCTAGCCCCTCTGAAAGGGTATAATCATATTTGATATCAGCCAATTCCCCAGTCATAGACCATGATGTCACAAACCAAAGATCATTCTCTCCCAGCAGGAACAAGCTGGAGAGGAGGAGAATGTCCATGATGAGTTACATCTTTATTCAAACTCAGTCACTTCTTAAAGAAAATGAACCACAACACACAATCCTGCTGAAGTCCTACTGAAATACCCATTGAATTAAGCAGAACACTGCATGTACCACTATACTACATTAAAAAAATTGTTTCAAAAAATTAAAAACTTGTAAGTTACACAAATGTACATATGCAAACACATATTTAAAGCACTTAAAATAGGGCTTCTTAATAAGATAAATGCTAATACATTAACATGAATTTTATATATATTTCTAATTTTAACATACAAACGTAACAATAAAATTATGTTGCTTGTCATATCAGGCAAAACGACTTCCTTTTAAAGACTGGTATGATAGCAGAGACACTTGGTGGAAGAGCTTCATTTTGACCCATGCACCTATTTTTCTTATACTTTAAATAGGAAACTTATAGGATGATATAAATGGAAGTTTGGATTATATAAATGGCCAGAATCTAAGATATAGCATAATAGATATCACTAATAAGGATACAACAGTTAAAACATTTACCCCGTATCTTATTGATTCACGGAAACAATTAGTAGTCATTGACTATTCACCAAGATTCAAAATCTCATGAATTGTTAAATCTACCGATACTAAGGAAAATTCTCATGAATAAACTCAGGCTTAAGGTACTCACTTAAAAACCCCTTACATGGTTTTAAATGATGGTTCAGTGACCAAAGGCATTTGCCATGTAAACTTGGTAACTTGAGTTCAATCCCCCATAAAGGTAGAAGGAGACAATTCCACAGTTTCCTCTGATCTCTCCATATATGGTCGCCCACCTACCTACCCATACACCACTCTCTCTGTCTCTGTCTGTTCTTGTCTCTCTTTGTCTCTGTCTGTCTCTGTTCTCTGTCTCTGTCTCACACATGCACCCCACACAAACAATTTGAAAAACTAAACCCGCTGGGCATGGTGGCACATGCCCAGAGGCAGGCAGATCTTGAGTGAGGTTAGCCTGGTCTACCGAGTGAGCTCCAGGTCAGCCAGAGCTGTACAGAGAAACCCTGTCTCAAGAAAATCAAATAAATAAATAAATAATAAAATAAAATAATAAAAAATAAACCTTACCCATTTGTACCTAGGAGATGCTAAAGATAACAGTGCTTTTAGCTTTTTAGTACATTGGTAATTGTAGATTGTTCTGAATTACTATGTCTTTTTTGGAAGCTGTTGCTGAGGATGACGTAGCTTTCTGAATGGAGAGAAAGTGAAGGTTCACTGGCACTGACGCTGCCATAGACTAGCTTAGGAGTTGGTATTTGGTGTCTGTCTGTCCATCTATTGTCTTTGGAGGTTAAGCTATGGAAGGAAGCAAAGTCCCCGAGAAGTGGCACATCAATCTTCCTCATAACAGTGAGTAAGTAAAATACCAGGGCCATTATTTTACATCCCCTTCCATTCTGCACAGTGTTGTAAATTTCCTTTTTCTCTAGATAACTAAATTTTTAAATTATGATTTGAAATATTATTTGGCATTTTTCACTTAAAATTCATTTTTTTTGAAGCATGTCAATCTGTAAAACAAGGTGGAAACAGATGAAAAGAACCTGTAATGATCAAGTAAGTCTCAACTGTTAGGATCTGGGAAAAAAAGCAAAAACCTAGCCCTTTAGTTAGGCTGTTACATAAGTGAAACTTTGGAATTTATAGTCTTTTTTTTCCCCCTGAAACACATTGGTGTAGTTGACAGGCAGGTCACTATCTGTACTGGAATTACTGCTTGCCTTTGTTACTGGAAAATGACAAGTGAGAATCTTTAATGACTTTAGATGCAAAAGGTATGTGACATTTAAGACTATTTATGCAGTGTCTTAAAAAGAGTCAGAGAGGAGTGCTGTATCCCACTCTGTTAGTTAAAAACTGAAAACCAAGAGTTCAGTGAAATGGAGCAGTTTTCCTCCTTCCTATTACCTTGTGCTGGGGACGGAATTCAGGCCTGCACAGGCCAGGCAAGGGGTCTGTCTGCTCAGCAGCCATCTCCCCAGTGCTCACACTTGTTTTTAGAATAACAACTTTGGACAGTTTTTCTTGGCTTAGCAAATTTCTTTAGTTAGGTGTGGTGCACATTTGTTGTTTTCTTATCTCCACCCTTCCAAACTAATAGAAATAGCAAAGATTTTTGAACCTGACTTTTCAATTGAACTTATGACAATGACTTCATACCAATGAAGTTTTATGGAAGAAATTAAAGTGTCATCAGGTGAAGGACGGTTGATGATTCCTTTCTGTGATTTTTACACGGAAAGTCTCTTCAGAAGCCTCATTCTGGAGCGAGTGCTAGGGAGTTTGTACAAGGCACTCTACCCTTTAAAATTCTTCCATGGCTTCCTTTGCATTTTTAGTTTGGATTATCAGCCTGGATGAAAACTTTTGAGGTTTTAATGTGCCAGACTTCCTTTTGTTCTGTTCTTAAATATCCTTATTTGCTCTGCTACAGAAATATCCCTGCTATCTTTGGGGTAAATTCACCCCATTAGAGGTTGTTTCCATCAGTGTGAATGAGAGTGACATCACAATTTAGGGTTTTTTTTTTTGTTTATTTGTTTTTGTTTTTGCTAAGAATTAAAGTCAGTCTTTGAGCCTTTTAAAAACATTGACAGAAATGTTGCTAACCATGTCCGTGAATCCCTCCTTTTCCCCAGGTTTCCTGGCAAGCTTGGTGAACCCTCTGTGGGTGCCTTTTAGGCAGCATTCTGGATTCTTCTTATGCTTTCAAGTTACTAAATAAAATTGTCATTCTTAAAAAATGAAGAAAAAGATGGGATCGTTCAGTGAAAAATGAATGGGATTTGCAAGCCATTTTATTGTCAAGTGGTGAGGGACTAACGTGCAGCCTAAGTAGAAACAGGTGTTTACCTCAGAAGGTTTCAATCTGCATAAAGCTTAAGGGAGAAAGAACCACATGAAATTCAGATCTCCTGGCTCACGCACTGCAGTAGCAGGTTTCATCCCAATAGCCAAGCTATGAATTAATGTTATAAAATTGAGTCTTACCTGGCAGCAGTTGGCTGAAGCGCAGTGAGGAATGCTAAGCTCTCATACTCGAAATGCCTCTTCCACTGTGCTGGGGTGATCTCTTTCACCTGTGTTGTCTTACTTCTTGTAGCATCTCCGAGGCCCGCTAATCCCGTGGTTAGTGTTAGTTAGAACTGCTCACAGCAAGGCGAAGACTCCATTTGGATAGGATTATGGAAATCAGAGGGCGAATTTTGCCTTTATCAGATAACAGCAGTTGATCTGACCACAGCGCTCAGAACTTATTAAAAATTCATTGGCTCTCTCAGCGGTGAGAAATCCTGATTGTTCCTGCAGATGTTTTATGCTCTGGAAAAGTTCTGCTCACCTGTAATTCAGAATCGCAAACGTTCCCAAATCACACTGCTTTAACGTTGTTGTGTGTTCCAGAAGCACGGCTCTTCTCTAGCACCTTCTGCTTCCCTTGGCTTTCTCCTGAACAACTTTCCGTCCTCAGCCTCCTGTCTGCAGAGGTGAAGAATTTCTTCTCTTCCTGAGTGCTTCTGTTAACACGTTGCTCTAGTGGTTTCTGAGTGGTGAGGGAAAAATCCAAAAGGAAGAACAGCTTTATCATATCCCAGACACTGAACATGAATGAAACGCTGATAGGATCCGTTCAAACCAGACAGCCAAGTGGTGGGATGCTGCTTTCATACGTAATGAACCCATTAATTACTTCTCTCCATGGACTGCGATTCGCCCTAGCAGGAAGAGAGAAAGGAGCAGAGGGGCGTGTGCTGTTCACTAGGTGCTCTCTGAGCAGCTTGTCATTGAGGAGGGAATCCAGAGGAGGCTGCAGCTCTGGAGTGTGATCAGGTAGACCAGGCAAGGGTTATTTTGACAGGCAGTTAAATGACGTATTTTTGGAAGGAAAAAAAAGAGAGCTTAGCTTAGCAAGAGGTAGCTGGAATTCAGTTCCCGGATGTCTTACGGATGGCATCTCTCCTGTCTGTCCTTTTGGCAGACATTTCCCGCCTCTGCCATGCAGTGTTACAGAGGTTCTGTCCAGTTTTCTCCAGTGAAAGAGAACTTTTCAGAGGTCTTAGAAGGAAAGCAGATACTGTGAGTTTTAAAAACAGGGACAGGGAAAGGCTTTCTTTTCCTTAATAAAAGACACATATGTTTTTATACATCCTTTGGGCACACGTGTTTTGTTGCTGTGGAATAAAGCATTACAAATCACTTGGTATAAAATGTAATGAATGGTCTTCAACCAGTTTTTCTTAAACTACATGAAATTCTGATCAGCTGTATAAAGTATAAATATAAAAATGCCAGTTTCATAATTTTTGTACTTGTTAAATCTGGCAAGGACTTTTCACCCACTTCTCAGTGAAGTCCTCTAGGACTATGACTAGCCACTAGAATGTTGTAAAAATTTTTAATTGTTGAAAACTTCAAACTTGGACAAAGGTGAAAGGAAATACATAGACTTCCTTTAGACCCATTGCTGTGATTTAGTAACTCCTGGTGTTTTTCTCTTTATTGAAATACTTGAAAGGAAATTTCATTTCTTTCTGCTTAACTCTATGTAGTTTAAAACTACACAAACCCTTTCCAGATGTTCTCTGTGCTCATCCACACTAGCCACTCTACTTGAAATCCCTTGTTTCTCAGCAGCTCTCTCTTTTCACAGGGTTTCTCAAGTGAGACTTCAAAGTGTACACTTGTACTTAGTTGGCAAGCATTATATAACTACATATGAGAAAGAAGTAATTTGAATTTCATAATATCTTCCATGCTGATCTGGAGCATGAATATACAAGAGAAAATATCTCTAGTACTTTCTAGAACCCTTTTCTACTTGACACTGATGCCGTACTACTAAAAAGAATTATAATTTTGGGGGCATGGAGAAGAAGGCTCAGTGGTTAAGAGTGTGTATTGCTCTTATAGAGGACCTGAGCACCCATGTTCCCAGCACCCATGTTGGGCAGCTTACAATCACCTGTAACTCTGGTTCTAGGAGACCTGACACCTTCTGGTCACCATGTGCACCTGCACTTGTGTATCTGCACTCATATACACATACCCACACACAGACACAAATAAACATAATCAAAAAATAAATCTTTTAAAAACTTGTGGTTGGATTGGTTCATTGCTTTCTGGGGATTTTCTTGACTCTGTCTAGAATTCAAGATCCTGTCCCAATATTTCAAGAGTATTTTAGGGGCTAGGCAAATGTAGTCAAATATAGTTGCTGCTGAGTAACACACCTTGTTTTCTTATCAAACACCGTAGACACTTCTTTAATGAATATTCCAACGTTTCACCATTGGCATGGGACAGAGTTCTGTGAGGTAAAGACCAAGCCAGTGAGGCTAGGGTGTTTATGAGGACCAGTAACTAGAGCACCACACACCTTTCTCATGTCTAGAGCTCTTCTCTGTGAATTTTACTTCCCACACCTGTGCACACCCAGCTCCTAATTAGACAGCATGTGGTTGTCTGCTTTTCCAGGAATGCAAGAACATGAAGTTTGAGAAAGCTGTGTGCTATGCCTCCTTTGCTGAGGTTTATTCTCATTCAGATCTCTTCTCTCATCTCCCTTCATCTCCCTAAGTGGCTGGATGACTGAGAAATGAGAAGGTGAAATATGGGGAACGATTAAAAGAACATGGACGGAAATTGTTTTCCCGTGCCTGCCTGGGCTTAAAGCCAGTGCTGAGGGCTTCCAGCTATGGAATGCCCCTCTTAGAAGGTGCTCATAAATCATAAATCACAGGTAACACACTGCCAAGGTCCTCCTCACTCTGTTGTTGTGGTGTGAAGGCTTAGTAACTCTATGAAGCATTTTTACATGATCTCAATCATGCCTTGTCTCTTGTCTTGTTAAATAAAGTTGTATGTGTTTATTACTTAGGAATGTGCCAGTCACTTATAGAAGGCCCAGGAGGTAGTACTATGACCAATATACATGATATATATATATATATATATATATATATATATATATATATATATATATATATATATATAAAGTTAAAACTGAAAGATGAGCCAAAGTGCCGCTTTCCTCTTTCTAAGTGGTCTGTAATTATCCTTGTCATTTATAATGTCCAGTCAGCATCAGGGAGGCGTCTGTCCTATTGGGGAAGTTTATGTGATTAATTGGTGAACAGAGAGACTGCATAAGGAGCAGTAATAATAAACTGGATGCTTTAGGTTTAAGTTCCTACTCTATTTCAAATCATGATCTCCCAATAGCTATAAACAGAATTAGAAGAAAAACATTGATTCATTTGATGACCTAGACTATTCCCAACCCAAAAGAGGTTGTCTCCTTTTCACTCAGTTTGGGACCCTTGTCTGTGGATTGGAACCACTTATATTTAGGGTGGGTCTTTCTACCCCAGTTAACCTTATTTAGATTATTCCTTATATACATGCTCAGAGCTTTGTTTCCATGGTGATTCTAAATCTTGTCAAGTTGACTATAAAGCATACCTGGTATTGATCTTGTTTATAGAAAGCTACACTTGTTTTTATACTTGTTTTTACTTTCTCGGCTGTACATAGTTCATAGTACATAGTTGGGTTGTGGTATGATGGAGACAATGGCTCCAGCGGCCAGCAGGTCCTTCCATTCCTTACTGGGAGTGAGGAGTGTTTTGGATGCACCAGACACCTGTTATCTTTTTAAGCAGAAGCTCTTCTCCAGTGTGAACAGCATTCTACCAGATGAGATGTGAAGATTCTCTGGAACCCCAGCTGACCTGCAGGTGGTGTGGAGAGTTGACCCTCTTTGAGGATATAGTGGGAATTTAGAGAAGGATAGCTTCTTCCTTTCTTCTATGTTTTGCATTTACAAAGGAGCATTACTTTTTCTTTTAACTTTCTAGAATCATATATTCTGTTTCTTCATGGTCCCTCAAATACTGTTTTTATTTATTTATTTTCGAGACAGGGTTTCTTTATGTTGTTTTGGTTCCTGTCCTGGATCTCCTCTGTACACCAGGCTGGCTTCGAACTCACAGCGATCCGCCTGGCTTTGCCTCCTGAGTGCTGGGATTAAAGGTGTGTGCCACCACTGCCCGGCCCAAATAGTGTATTTTATAATGCTATACATGGATCTTTTTCTCATGTGTGTGTGTATGTATAGTGTGTGCACTTCTGTTGTATATTTGTGTTTGCCTGTGTGTGGCACACGTGCACAAGGGTGCAAATGAATGTGTATGAGGGTGCATACGGAGGCCCAGAGTTGCTACTGGATGTTTTCCTTGCTCATTCCTTACCTTACTGACGGAGGCAGGTCTATCAGGTGAACCCAGAGCTTGCCAGTGTTGCTGTTTTAGCTAGCCAGATCACTCTGGGAAACCATTATTTCAAGTGCTAGAATTACAGGTAGCTGCTACACCACATCCCATCGTGTAGGATCTGGGGATGCAAACTCTGGCCCTCACAGTCTTTTGGCAAGTGCTTTAACTATGGAGCTAGGGATTCATTCAGCTAAATTTCATTAAAAGTGTGAAAAGTGAACATGGTGCTATAAGGAGCTGTGACCCTTATAGTAAAGTTGACCATTAGGGAACAATTGCTTCCCTCCTATTGATCATGTCTGAATAAATCGAGAGTACTTTATCTTCAGATGTAGATTTCAGAAGTGTTTCTAAACTTCCTGAGGCATCCCTCTGTCATTGCATCTTGGTTTCCTGCTTCAGACTTTGACCTGTCTTTAACCTCTTCTTTCCGTGAACTGCAGACAACCGCTAGAGGTCTCCAGACCTCACTTCAGGAAGCTGATTTTACAGCCTAGCGTACAGACTGGATACACTCCAGGAGACATTGGGTACTAAGATTTATTAAGTATTATGTTTCAAATCCCAGTACTGTTCTGTGGCCTGAGCGTAGCTTTTAAAAAAAAGTGAGGTCTCTGCCCTAGTAGGTACATGTTCATAGGACCACATGTGACCCCAACCACAGCATGCACTTTGCATCCCGATTGCCAGGACTTTGAGATTTGCAGATTTGTCAGAGACCCTAGAACAGTCTCTAGATACTCATTCACAGTGAGGTCACTCCTGGCCTCCGGTGCTGGGACTCTGCCCCTTTATCAGCCAGGAGCCGTTCTTTGCCGGGCTGTTTGAGTGGGCTCTGGCGTTTGTTTATGTGTCTAATCTCTATAACACA
Organism: Peromyscus eremicus; assembly: GCF_949786415.1. Taxonomy (NCBI): domain Eukaryota; kingdom Metazoa; phylum Chordata; class Mammalia; order Rodentia; family Cricetidae; genus Peromyscus; species Peromyscus eremicus. The sequence continues at coordinate 86,607,871 of NC_081419.1, forward strand.
CACACACACACACACACACACACACACACACACACACACACACACACACACCCCTTCTGTGAGTAGGCCTCAAAGAGGTTTGCTGCTTTATTCTAGAGAATTTGTTGTTTGGGCCTTTGTCTCACTTGAACCTCTGGTCTCATGGTCTTTGAAATAGAAATGTGCCTTAAGGTAGCATGCTTTTCAAAGTACTCCTGTACTTTAGTGACCCATGAAAAGCACTGAGTATAATGACTGTCATGTATGGGGCAAGTGCTTATAGGTACCAGCAGTTGTTATCATTGCAATGGAATGTAATATATTATTATTTCTGGAAGGCACTGTAGAGAAAATGTACTCCTTTCTCCCCATTTCACACAGTAGATGCTGGGATCTATCCTTTCTCATGTGGGTGCATAACCTGTTCTCTTCAGGGCTACATACTGAAGTAGGAAGGCCCAAACTTGGTGCAGTTAGTATCAACTTAATCATCACACTGTTTCATAAGAATTTTTATATGGATAAATATTTTGAACTAAATTGTAATTAGTGGTTCCAAACAAGTTTAAGGATGACTTTAGAAAGCAATCAGCAAAGGGTTTAGTAAAAGTTTCTTGTAACAGAGGTTCCATAGAAAAATTTAGAAGTTAATGATAAGTCATTTTCTAAATGATGAATCTATTTCTAAACATATAGAATCACTGTACAATATACCAAATGGGCTACTATTTAGCCGTTAAGAATGAAATTTGGCTGGGTGGTGGTAGCGCACGCCTTTAATCCCAGCACTTGGGAGGCAGAACCAGGAGGATCTCTGTGAGTTCAAGGCCAGCCTGGTCTACAGAGCGAGATCCAGGACAGGCTTGAAAGCTACACAGAGAAACCCTGTCTCAAAAAAACCAAAAAATTAAAAAAAAAATGAAATTCTGTCACTTGTGGCAATATGGCTGGACCTAAGATTATTATGTAAAATGAAATAAGCCACACAGAGACAACTATTATGTTACCTTACCTATGAGGACTCTAAAAGCAGTTGAGAGTAGAATGGTAGTTACCACAGGCTGGGGAGAGCAGGGTGTTGGGAAAGATGGGGAAGGATTGATCAGCAGGCAGTGACGGTTCTGTAGGAGCAATAAGGTCTGTTGTGCTATTGTGTGGTAGTATAAGTATTGATTAATGTACCATGCATTTCAGCAAACCGTAAGAGGAGACTTGAAAAGTTTTCATCATAAAAAAATGCTTGAAGAACTCAACATCTTTAATATGATTCAAACAGTATGTAACATATGCGTGTGTGAAACATAAGGACAGATGGACGTGATTCCAATAGGTGCAGACCTTAGAACAACATTGGTGATCCTTCAGCAGTTGGGACACTTTCCATTTAATAAATTTTGTGAAATATTTGAAGAGTAAATGAGAAAGACTAGCCCCAAGATTAGGTAGTATTACATAAAGCCATTAGAGATGGCTTGGGTAGAAGACACAAAGAGATACTTTAGTATCATCATGAGTAAGGAGAAACAATCATTACCAGGGTATGCAGGAAAAAGGGGGATACAGCAAGGCTTCAGGCTGGGGGACTGGGTGTCTTAATTTGTTTTTCAAAACAGGATTTTGTAGCTAGTTCTCTGCAGTCCTGCCTGGCCCAGGGTCAGGACAAATCTTGCACCCGCCAGTCCTGCAGCCGCTCAGACCCAACCAAGTAAACACACAGAGACTTATTTTGCTTACAAACTGTATGGCTGCAGCAGGCTTCTTGTTATCTAGTTCTTTTTTTTTTTTTTTTTTTTGTGGTTTTTCGAGACAGGGTTTCTCTGTGTAGCTTTGCGCCTTTCCTGGAACTCGCTTTGGAGACCAGGCTGGCCTTGAACTCACAGAGATCCGCCTGGCTCTGCCTCCCGAGTGCTGGGATTAAAGGCGTGCGCCACCACCGCCCGGCCATTATCTAGTTCTTATATCTTAAATTAACCCATTTCTATTAGTATAGAAGTTGCCACGTGGCTTGTGGCTTACCAGTACCTTACATCTCGCTTGTCATGGCAGCGACTGGCAGTGTCTCTCTGACTCAGCCTTCCTGTTCCCAGAATTCTCTTCTCTGCTTGTCCCGCCTATACTTCCTGCCTGGCTACTGGCCAATCAGTGTTTTATTTATTAACCAATCAGAGCAACACATTTAACATACAAAACATCCCACATCAGGATTTCTCTGTGAAGCCCTGGCTGTCCTGGAACTCGCTTTGTACACTAGGCTGGCCTTGAACTCACAAAGATCCACCTGCCTCTGCCTCCCGAGTGCTGGACTTAATACATTTGTAAAGGATCTCTGAGTCTTGTGGTGCATTAAGAAATCAGACTTCTTGGTCCTCCATCTCAGTGTCTTTCTGCTCCCTTCCCCACTATGGCTCCTGAGCTTTAGGTGAAGAAGTTGTGCTGTGAATGTATCCACTGGGGCTGGACATCCAATGATTGGTGATCTCTGCATGCTGACCAGCTCTGGTATTCTAGAATGGTCTCTGCTTCAAAGAGGAGCTGTTTTTAATTCGAAGTGAGAGCTACACTTATCTGTGGGTGTAAGAGTGAGTTTTAAAATGCATTTAGGAGGCCGGGCGGTGATGACACACACCTATAATCTCAGCACTCGGGAGGCAGAGCCAGGTGGAGCTCTGTGAGTTCAAGGACAGCCTGGTCTACAGAGTGAGCTCCAGGACAGGCACCAAAACTACACAGAGAAAAAAAGAAATGCAGTTAGAAGTTATACTGCTCTAGTAAAGCGGTGGTAGTAAGTTCTATAACCTCTTCAGCCCTGGGTAGTTGACCTTAATTAGACTATTAGACATCTGTTGGTTACCACTGCTATTGCATCTTTGGGGATATCTTGCCATGCTGCTCATTGTTGTGGTTCATAGGTCACAGCTGTCGAGGGCCATTGATTGATTCCCTTTCTTGGCAGATTGTGTCTCCTCGAAATGGCAGGGAAATTACACCCATGATACTTCAATAATCCGACTTCCTAAACCAATACCTGAATAATTACAACACCAACTGACATGTTAATGAGGAAAGGGGAAATCTCTTGGGGGCTTCCTCATGTTCTGAGATCTATATTTAAACATTCTTTAGTATTTCTAATAGCAGCCAGCAACATCTCTCTCAGACAAAAAGATCCACTCTCTCTTCTCAGCCCAAGTAGCCCAGTTGCCATAACAACCTGATAAGGGTGGCACGTTTGCTGCTGTGGTTAAGGTTGTGTCCAGTGCAGTTTTCAGGGTTTTAAAATTCAGCATCGCATTCACAGAAGTGACAAAACAATTCCATCCATCCACTGATTTGGTTTTCACTTAGTTAAATGTCCAAAACCATCAGCCACCCCTTATTGAAAAAGGTCCGTGAGTTTGATGTCTAGCATTGTGCTTTTGTGAATATATGTTTTCATTAGTAAATGATATAATTCACAGAAATATAAGGAATATCACATAAGTAGAAAAAGGCCGAAGCTGATTGTCACTGGTTTATTTTGTAAAGGCAATTTATATTTTCTATTGTTCACATACAAAGTAATGGGTTTCATTATGGCATTTTCACACACACACACACACACACACACACATCATTTAACTTGGTGTCTTAAACTCCCTCTGCCCACTTCTTGTTTGTCTCCTACCTTTACCCTTCAGTTTTCTTGTCTCGTGTATTCCACTACTCTGTCCTTTTACCTTCCCTTAAGATGTAGTCCTCCCAATTCAGAATATCTCTCCCACCCATCCCCAAAAAACCTTTGTCCTTTGTTTGGTTAGGATGTAAAAACAAGAAAAAAAACCCTGGGAGGATGAATCCATGGCATGAGTGAAAAAGTCCTAACCAGGCCAGCACCGATATAAATTTAGTCAAGAATAGACACTGTGGGTAGAAATATGGTGGGCAAATTCTCAGAATTGCTTGTATGAGAGGCAGGGGTGTGTGTGTGTACACGTACGTGTGCATGTGTGTCCATCCCTGTCCTTTTATAGCACTTAAGTTATCTGGCCTTGTCTCTTGGGCCATATGTAAGAAGTTGTATTTGAATAGAGTCCAAGATGGGACAGCTGATTATCCTGAGGTAGCAAATTTTACAGTGCACTTGTCCTCCCCCAGATTGGCTGTGTGGGTTGAGGCACCAGGGACCTTTAGGAGTTAGGCTCCAACTGTTAGTAGAAGGCATCCTAAGCTCCATGCAGCTGGGGTCTGTCTGTTAAAGAGGGGAGGGCAGGATTCTGCTTTTTGTCTTTGGCCTCTTACAGTAGACTTTCTTATTGCTATAGTCACTAAAAGTTTTTGGTGCCCCATTAAGGTGGTTGAAGGAACAAGCAATTTAAATAACAAGGCTTTTGGCTTATCCATGTCATGGAAAAATAGCTCTGGCAAATTAGGGAATTGGAAGACAAATGGATGACTTTGTCCTAGACCAGGTGAAAGGCAGAGGAATCTATTGAATTAGAGGGAGATTGAGGGTCAGCCGTGGAGGGAAGGGAGGAGCACTTGAGAAGTCAGTTTACCAGATCTGATGATTGATGTATCCAGCAAGCGAGGGACATCAACCAACAGAGGAATTTTCTTTTATTATTTTATGTGTCTCTGTGTATGTATTTGTACTGTGTGCATTCAAGAGACCTCACAAGTCAGGAGATGGCATCAGGTCTACTGGAACTGGAGTTATAGATGCTTATGAGCTCCATGTGTGTGCTGGGACTAGAACCTGGGTCCTCTGCAAGAACAGTAAGCTCTTTTAACTGATGAACCATCTCTCTAGCCCCTGGAGTTTTCTTACTCAAGCTGCCAGGTAGGTGATTTTTCTATTTATCAAGGTAAGGAGAATAGGTAAGAAAGTCAAATTTGAGTTAAAGATAATATTTTAAAAACATATTCCAGAATTTAAAAATTGAGGTACAGTTTCCACATGAGGTGTGCAGAGCTTCAGCGAATGTTTTGATAAGTGTTGGCAGTTTGTATACAAGTGTATAATCACTTGCATAAACAGGTTAAAGAATAGTGGTTCTCAACTTTTACCCAGTATCAGAAACACCTGCATGGCTTGATAAGCTGTCTGTTGCTGCAAGAACTCCTCAGTTGCAGATGCTGGGGATCTGGGTGGGGCTGGGAATTCCCATTTTAAAGTTAGTTCCCGGATGCTGCTGGTTCTGAGAACACACTTTAGAAGCATCACCTCATTGTAGGCAGAGTTCTCCTGTCCTGACTGCTTGCTCACAAATAACCTACAGCCACTTCCCAAATAACTGACTAAGAGACTTAATATAAATTACAAATGCTCAGCCAATAGCTCAGGCTTGTTACTAACTCTTATAACTTAACTCATTTTTATTAATCTATGTGCTACCTGGAGGCTTGTGGCTTTTACCTCTATCCTATTTTTTGTGTCCAACTCATTCATTTGGCTGATGACTGCTGACTCCGCCCTTCCTCACTCACCCCATCATTCTCAGTTGGGTCACCCACCTACACTTCCTGACTGGCTACTGGCCAATCAGTGTTTTATTAAACCAATTCGAGTGCCAAATCTTTACAGTGTACAAGAGGATTATTCCATAGCACCTCATTCTGGAAAGATCCTCTTTCCTCTGCTTCCTTCCCTAGACAACCATGGTTCTGATTTCTGCTATTGTGAGTAGCCTGGCTATTCCTGTATGTCAGTGCATCTTCACCTTTTTAATGCTGTGACCCTTTACTTTAATACAGCTCCTTATTTGTGGTGACCCCTAACTATTGCTACTTCATAATTGTAATTTTGCTACTGTTATGAATTGTAATGTAAATATGTGATATGCAGGATGTTTGATGTGTAGCCCCCAAACGAGTTGAGACCCACAGGTTGATAACTGCTGTATTCAACTGGAGTTACACCATGCTTTTGTCTGACCTTTCCTGTGCAATACAGTGATTCTGAGATTCATCCAGTACAGTTTATTTTATCCCTTTACTTGTGAGTTGTATTCTATCACATGACCATAGCATAATCTGTATCTAGTAGTTCTCTTACTGACAGAAATTTGTTTTAGATTCAGTTTGGGGGTGTTATAAAACACCCAGAGCCAAGTGGTGGTGACACATGCCTTTAATCCCAGCAACTGGGAGGCAGAGGCAAGCAGATCTTTGTGAGTTCAAGGCCAGCCTCTCCTACAAAGCAAGTTTCAGGACAGCCAGGGCTATACAGAGAAACTCCATCTTGAAAACTTGAAAAATAAAACAAATAAACAATAAAAACCCCCACAAAACCAAAAATCCTCCCAGAATCTTGATATGTAAGCTCAAATGTGAAGTAGTTTTACTTCTCTTGAGTAAAATACCTAGGAGTAGAATTTCTGAGTCATAGGGTAGATTTGTACTCAATTTTATAATGAGCCCCCAATCATTTTCCACAGTGATATAATATGTGAAGAGTTTAACTGAGATTAAATTTTCATTCACTCCACTGAAGATCCTAAATGCAGACCAGACTGAAGGACTTTTATTAAAGAAGAAAGACCTGTTGTGGAGGACAAGGCAGCATTTCCCTTGGGATGTAGACATTTACTCACAGTGATACTCTAGCAGATTCTGAGAGCTGAAGTCTGTGCTGAGACAGAAGGAAATGAAGTTCACCATTCTTTCAAAGAACATCCACTAATGTTTACTGTGTTAGTCTCTTATAGAGCTCATAAGTAAAGTAAGTCCTTACAATAGAAAATAGAAGGAAGCACTTGCAGTCTAAACTACTTAGTCTTAGTTCATCTGAAAATTCTAAGCATCAGAGAATGAGAGCAAAAATCTAGAAGCAAAACCTCAGATTATTTCAGATTGTTGGGACTGGCCCAGGTGAAGCTGCGATCTGAGGAAAGGAAGGTGCCATTCAGAATACATATCGTGTAACAGGGTAAGTCTGCAGGTGTCAAAGTTCAACAGAAAACAGAAGCAAATCACACTCAAATTCTTATAATGTCAGAATGGGGAAAGAATTTTAAAATGACCCATAGTACAGAAGCTATCACAGAAAAGACTATTAAATTTGGTTGTATAAAAATTAAGGATTCCTGTAGGGCAAAACCTACCCAAGCCAGAGCAGGACAGAGGACTCTGTGCACAGGCATGTGGTGATAGAAATCTTCCTCTTTGAGAACCAACTTTGGATGTATTGATGGGTTTTAATAACCTTGAGTATGGTTCCAGTATTCTAGAAGCTGAGGCAGGAGAATTACTTGTGCTTTTGAGCCCAGCTTGGCCTACATAGTGAATTTGGGCCAGCCTGGTTTATATTACAAGACCCCGTGTTAGTAAACAAATGAATTAAACAAACAAATGACAACAGTTTTAGGGTAGATTGTTCACAGAAAGTAAAATGCAAATAGATCTTCAACACCGTTAAAAGATGCTCGGCCTACTCACTGTTAGAAATTAAAAAAAAAAAAAAAGGAAAGGAAGGAAACTAATTAACCCTGAATACCTACTTTCAGTGACTAGTGTGACTGAAAGTTTGATGAGACACCGTGCTGGAGAGGATACAATGCCGGGTGTTGGGGAAGAGGGCGGTTCAGCCTTCAGAACAGGGCAGGCAGGGTAAAGCAGGGTGTGTACACGGACAGCATCCAGGAGTGAAACTGCAAAAGGAGAAGCAGGAAGGCCAGACACGTCACTGAAAATGCTAGTCACCTGGAGGCGGACAGGTCTCCAGAAGCCAACAGCTCAAGGGTGTCACTGAGTGATGCTTCACCAGGGTCACAGTGGAATGCAGCACCTCTCTAGTTTCTATTTAAGAAAGCAGTTAAAAAGGACTAAGTGAAAAGTCAGTGCATCAAATAAATGCTAATCGTTTTAAAGTTATTATTGCTGTGATGAAACACTGTGACCAAAGCAACTTGGGGAGGAAAGGGTTTATTTCACTTACACTTCGACATAACAGTTCATCATCCAAAGCACTGAGGACAGGAACTCAAGCAGGGCAGGAACCTGGAGGCAGGAACTGATGCAGAGGCCATGGGGGGTGCTGCTCACTGGCTTGCTCCTCATAGCTTGCTCAGCCTGCTTCCTTATAGAAACCAGGACCACCAGCCTGGTTTCATTTCACCCCACCCACAATGAGCTGGACCCTCCCCCATCAGTCAGTAATTAAGAAAATGCCCTACAGGCCTGCCCTACAACTCTATCTTATGAGGCATTTTCTTAATTAAGGCCCCCTCCTCTCAGATGACTTTAGTTTGTGTCAAGTTGACATAAAACTGTTGGTTATCACAAACTAAATTTTTAGAGAACATATTTGTAGGTATTGAAAAAACTGAAATGTATCTCTTGATTTTGGTGCTTATTACTGTTCCTAGACTCCTTTAAGAACACTGAATGCTTGGGACAAAGGTGGGGTGCTCTGCCCACTCCTCCCTATCTTCCTGTGATTAATGAAGAAATAAATAGTATAAATTTACTGAGTAGGTGAGAGATGTATCAAACTAGTGTTTGACTTTCAAAAAGCAAATAGTACATGAAATTGAAAATAGTTCTTTCATTATTTATTTCCTCCTCTTATTTTTCTAACTCCTTTTCATTATTTCTGCTAAGTTGCTCCTTTTACTCTCAGAATTGTAAGATGCACAGTGTTGTTAAAAATGAAGTCACTATCATTTTTAGACTCGTTAAAAGTTGAAAGAAGAGGCTGGATCAGATGACCGCTGAAGATACCCTGTGCTCCAGGCCATTAGCATCCTAAACACTGTGTATTATGACTTCAGATTTAAACACTAGGGGCCAATAGGTCTGCAAATGTTTAATGAGATTCTTGTTTGCCCACATTCCTGACCAAGAACTTAATTATGTGCTCAAACTAGAAAGATAACTTGATGTACATTTTACTTCTCACAATTTGGTTGTGATCTAGATTTTTTTCCCATAGATTATTTCAGTGTCCATTTTGAGTCACTAAGTCAAAATCTTTTTTTTTTTTTTGTTTTTTTGTTTTTCGAGACAGGGTTTCTCTGTGTAGCTTTGCGCCTTTCCTGGAACTCACTTGGTAGCCCAGGCCGGCCTCGAACTCACAGAGATCCGCCTGGCTCTGCCTCCCGAGTGCTGGGATTAAAGGCGTGCGCCACCACCGCCCGGCTAAGTCAAAATCTTAAGCAGAAAGGAATATGTAGTAGAGTAATATAGGTACTGACCAACATGGATCTGTTAGTGTTTTTCTGAAATAACGAAACAAAAAGTGCTGCAGAGTTGGGTAAGTGATGTTCTCCACAGTGTCTGAAAAGCAGGCATCTTTGTACTGAATTCTTACCAACAGGCCCTGTCCGAGATGGTTTGTACTCCAGTGAGTGAGATCTGTAACCACTTCACACTGTCTACTGCCCCTTCAGTGACTCTCTAGATACAAACTTAATGCTTGGAAGACATTGGCATGGATAGCTGAGGTATTGCTTATCTCAAAAGAATTGAATTTGTAGAAGTTGGAAGCAGTTGGAAAGATTTGAGTTTTCTTTTCTCTCTCTCTCTCTTTAAATAACTTAATTTTTTATTGGTTCTTTGGGAATTTCACATCACGCATTCTGATCCCACTTACCTCCCAGCCCCTCCATATCCACCCCTCACCCCTGCTGCATCCCTCCCAAAAGAACCTGCCCTCTCAAATTAATTAAAAACAAAACAAACAAAAACCCCACCCAATCCTCGTCTTTCCAACACCTCTTCACCCTAGTGGGATTGGAACCTGTGATGTGTCACAGAGTATACCCTTTTGGCCGGTCAGCCCCACCCAAAAGATGTTTGTTGCTATGAGTCATTATTGGTCTGGTTCAGATCTGAATTTTCTAACACTGCTGTTGGGATTCTCAGGGAGCTGTGTGTGTCCTTGAGGTATGCTCTGGTTTTCTTTTTTGTCAAGCCTCTTGTGGACAATTTCAAATAATAAAGAGTCATTCAAGGTTCAACTGAGGGATGCCTTGAGATGGATTTCAGATGAAATGCCTTCAGCCAGTGGCTCCTGGAGGAAGCTGTGATCGAGCTATGGCAACCCACAGAACAAAGGAAGTTCCTTACCTCTATATGTAGAAAGGAGGGGTCCTCTGAACTTAGATGGGGAAGAGTCTCAGAGCTTAGAGAGGAGGAGGTGTCTCTGAGTTTAGCCCTGATTCAGGAAGCTAATCCTGTTGTCACCCTATCGCAGGGCTGCTATGTGGTTGGTATAAGTTTGGTAGTTTAGGGAAGGAACTAGATAGCTAGGAAGGTGTGGCTGATCTCCCCACCTGGGCCACAAAAGCCAATAGAGATCACCATAACATGAACTCTGAATTAGGGTTGCAAATATTTGCTTGATCCCCTCTCATAAGTTTGAGAGCAGTCTGCTTTCCAGTGTGTCCTGATGCTGCTTGCACCTTGGACAAGGTCTTAGAAGAGTACGAGAGTTTGAGTAGCTTTGTAGAAGGGCCCCAGCCGCTCTCTGTTGTCACTGGGGAAAGAGTCATCTCTTGTCCTGGACAGCAATTGCTATTTTGCCTGATCCACTTTTCACTTTTGCTGTTTTGATTCTTCCTCCATTGATAAAGACCCTGAAGGCCATTTTAATGGGTCCTTTTGAGGGCTTGAAGGTCATTCTCCTGCTTTCTGAGTTTTTCGGAGTATCTGAAGAAGAGTGGGAAGTACAGTGGTATGTAGATAGCACTTTTCTGCTTCCGTGTTGAGACCTAAATTTAAGAGGGAATGCTGCAAATTAGCTCATAAAGGCTGCTGGGTTTCTTTTTAGCCCTGTGAATGATTTCCTGGATTTTATCAGACTTTTCAGCCTTGAGAGAGACATTTTTCACACCTGGATCAGTCAGGTTAGAAAATGAGGCATATGTGTTAAGTAGGCAGAGCCAGGTGGGTAGTCCACCCAGGGTTGACACGGTTACCTGTAGTACATTTGTTAGGACGTTGGGTGTGAAGTCTACCAGGAAATGCCACTCATGAGCCCCTTACCCAGTTTTTCTTTTCTGGTATGGTAGAAGAGAAAGTAATTCTTGAAAAGTTAGATTGTAGGAATAGGTAATGTGTTGGAATTCTTTGGTATATTGGACAGTGTCTTAAAAGAAAGAACCAAGTATTTTTGTTTTTTTTTTTAATTGAAACACAGGGATGTGTATACATGCAGACCAGCCACTCCCTGATGTGGCAATTAGGGACAGGAGTTCTCATGGAGTTTAAGAAGTCTTGAGTCTTTGAGTGTATAGTAGAAGAGGAAAAAGTTGGGGTTAAAGGATGGCATGGCAGGGGAGTGCCAGAGACAGTTGGGGTGGGCTAGAGAATGAGCTGTGTGAAGTTAGTGCCATAGGCAAGAGAGAGCCTGGAGATTCCTGTGGGGAGAGCAGTGTTGAGAGACTGTAGCTTAGAGTCCCAGGGAGAAAAGGAGCCTTGACAAAGTCCTGAGGGAAAGTGTCTTAGTCACTGTTCTGTTGCTATGAAGAGACACCATGACCATGGGAACTCTTAAAAAAGAAAGCATCTAATTGGGGCTTGCTTCCAGTTTCAGAGGTTTAGTCCATATCACCATGGCAGGGAGAATGGCCGCACACAGGTACTGTATCTGAGACCTTTACATCCTAATCTTCAGGCAGACAGAGGGACTCTGAGCCTAGTGTGGCCCATTGTTTTGTGAAATCTCCAAGCTCAACCCCCTGATCACTTCTAATTTGCCCTCAACCTCCTACCAAACTTGGTGTTTTGGGTGTATGTAGATGTCTTTTGATAATGTTTTGATGTGTATTTAATATAGGTACCAAATGACTGATTTTTTAATTCACATTATTTCATCCTCAGATGGAAACTTTTATTTCCACATCTAGTTTACCCATCTCAGAGATTAGGCAAAATGTTATTTTAAAAGCTTATGCACATTTCATCTCAACTTTTTACTTTATGCTGTTTGAGGAACCATTTTTAAAGAGTTAACTTACTGCTCTTTCGTCATTTCTGCAATTTCACATCTTTTCAGAGGTTATTGTGATTTCTTTTTGCTATTGACTGTGTCGCTGTCTGAGTCAGAAAGGGAAGAAAAACTGAAATTGCAGTGAATAAGCCCTAATTTCCTTCTAGCCAGTAAATAGTGCAGGTGTTACCAATTATGGACAAGCATCTATCCAAACCTTCCAGCATGTGGGCCTTAGAGTCACCTCTAATAGTTAGGGGAATAGTTTACAAGACGCCATGCTTTGCCTTTATCAACTCCCCACATCTGTACTTCTGAAACAGGTGATTTGTTTTTCTTCCTTTCCCTCTCTCTTCCCTTCCCCTTTCTCCCCCTCTCTTCTCTCTTACCCCCTCTCCCTCCCCACTTCATGCAGGATCTCTCATATAGCCCCGGGTGGTCTTAACTTGCTGTGTAATTGTGGGATGACCTTGACCTTTTGATTCTTCTCCCTTCACCTGCCAAGTGCTGGGGATTACTTACTGGCAGAAAGCACTGTGAACTACACCCCCAACCCCAATTTGTTTATTTAAAGTAAAAACAACAACAAAAAAAAGCCTTTTCTTTCGTACTGGCCTGGGATTTATGGGCATCCTTCTGCCTCAGCCTCCTGAGTGCTGGGGTTAGAGACGTGGACTACAGTGCTCCTCTTTAAGATGTGAAGTTTCTAAAATGCCAAATTCCCGGGCTCAAGCGACGCTGCACAGTCGCCTAAGCAGCTAAGGCCACAGGGGCATGCCATCAGCCCCAGGCATTTTTTTCTCATTTCATGTGGAAAGTGGGTGGACTTACGCTGTTAATCGAAAATGGCACTGTTCTCACCCTCGTTTGTGAGCTGCTGTTATCTGCGCAGCCACGTCTCTAGAGACTTCTTCAGCAAAGTCAGACAGAATTGCACTGAACATATGTCTTTGGTTACTTCGCCGTGTAAACCCTGAGTAATCTAGCGATTGCTGTAGAAATTGGATGGAGAGCTGATCTCTTGAGCTGTGCTTCCATGGTGAAGAAGCTGAGTTGTGTGTGGCAGGTGTTTAGGATATTAATGTTTGGCCTTGATCTCAGCCAGCTTTGTAGATGGAGTTGTGTGGTATTGTATTCCCCCAAATATTGTGCATGCTAATAAACTTATCTGGGGTCAGAGACAGAGCAGCCACAATACTAAACATAAAGGATAGGCAGTGGTAGTACACGCTTTTAATCCTAGCATTCCAGAGGCAGAAATCCATGTGTTCAAGGATACAGACAGGCATGGTGACTCATCACGCCTTTAATCCCAGGGAGTGGTGGTAGAAAGCAGAAAGGTATATAAGGCGTGAGGACCAGAAACTAGAAGCATTTGGCTGGTTAAGCTTTTAGCTGGTTAAGCTTCAGGCTTTTGAGCAGCAATTCAGCTGAGACCCATTCTGGATAAGGACTCAGAAGCCTCCAGTCTGAGGAAACAAGACCAGCTGAGGATCCAGCGAGGTGAGGTAGCTGTGGCTTGTTCTGGCTCTTTGATTTTCCAGTGTTCACCCCAATAACTGGCCTCAGGTTTGATTTTATTAATAAGAACTTTTAAGATTCCTGCTACAGAGTTGAGATTGACTTCTCTGGGGAACAGAAGCAGCTTTCTCAGGGAAGATCCTGATTTTGTTTTAAACTTTAACTCTGTTAAGTTCTCTTCTACACAAGAACTGTTTTTTTCCCCTTCAAAATTAGTTCTTAAAACTTTTTTCTTGATTAGATGTGTTGCCCTGATAGCCATGGTTCTAGAACAGGAAGTAACTGTTCCTGCCATCTTCAACTCTTTACTGTGAGCCTTGTTTTAGGGTGACTTCAAGATAGGTACCTTTTCCCTCCTAATTGGAACTAGCCTAATAATAAAATTTTATTTAAGGCTGAAGACATTTTTCCTATGGTCTTAATGTAGACTTAGCTCTTGAAGTCACTGTGGCTCATTGATAAGAAGCACTCTGTGACTTTTCAGAGTCTTTGACATCTGGTAAAGTAGCCACTGGAGACATTACAATGAATTGTAAAGTGTTTAAATATTTAAAGTAAATTTCATTTATTGAAAATAAAGCAGAATTAATTTAATGTTACATAAGTTGTGTGTATATGTTCAACGTATAAACAATTTCTATTAATGTTTAGTTATGGTTTTATCATTCTGTCTGAAAAGATCTTTTGAACTGTTGTTTGGGCATTGTGCTCTGAGCTTGGGGATTCCGGTGGGGATTCAAAGAACAGCAAGCAAGTTTCTGGTCTGAGGAGCTTCCAGCTCCTGGAGCAGAAGGATTTGTAAGTGTATGTATGACCAATGCCTAACAGAAGTACATAGACTGTGCATGGTAACAAAAAAGGAGCGAGCATTCCCTTCAGGGAGATTTATACTCAGCAACTCCCCAAAGCACCAGTTTTCAGGTGATGTATAGGGGAGAAATGAGCAGTGAGGGTGGAGAAGTGTGGTGGTAAGGGAAAAGTCAAGAGTTTCAAAGAGGAAGTAGCCAACAGTGTTAAAAGCCGTAGAGAAGACAAGGACACTGATGAGTTTTGAAGTGTTGGGCTGGAGCCTATGATAGACAGATGCTCCACCACTTAGCTACCCTCTAACCTGAGGGAAGAATTTATTCATCAGTTGTTCTATACAGGAATCACCCTGGAGAGGGCAGCTTCAGTGGAGCTGTGGGTACCACAGCTACAATGTAGGGGTTGAAGAGTGAATAGGAAGAAAATGTGGCATGGAGGTGTAGTTTATTGTCTGAGAAATTTGTTAGAGAAGATGCAGAGATGTTGCAAGAGGCAGGAGCCCATGGAAGGGTGTGCATGGGAGATTGGAAGCACGTGGAAGCACGAGAAACGTGAGCTCCTTGGCAGGTCTAGGAGGGGAGGGTAGCGACATGGAGGCTGGAGTCTGAGGAGGAGAAAACGCATCATGTAAGTAATGCTGGGCCCTTGTGTCTGGTTGTTTTTCTTTCTTTCTTCTGGTGGCATTGTGTACACGGTGCTGTGTTCACATTGCATTTCAGATACAGCACATGCAGAATCCCAAGGACACTGAGTTGGAAATGGTCCATAGAGGTTCTAGAATGATTGTAGTTATGTAGAGAGCACACACTGAAGGATATGAGTGCAGATCTGCTGTTTGAGAATTTGAGTTTGGGTAGATTGTTTTCCGTACATGGGGATTATCTGGGCTTCAGGGAGGCAGGTAAGACGAGACTAGAGGAACACGGCCCCAGGTGAGGACAATTGGAGAGCCTAGGAAGAGGACGCTTGGAATTAATGAAGAGTTTTGAAGGTTTGTTTGGATCTCCTGGTTCAGGGACGTGATGGCTGCAAGTCTTAACGTGTCACAGCCCAGAGTTAATTGTTCAGAAACTACCTGAGGAATACTGTGAACAATGTCAGAAACAAATGGAACCCAGGAGATGGAAGGTACTTACTTGCCTTGCTTCCACAGGCTGCCTTTGGACAGGTCTGGGTACTGAGGGTGGGAATGGCGTCCGGCTCTGGCCTGGTTGGGTCTCCTGGCCTGGCTGCTTACAACAGTCACCTCTACTTTAGAGACAACAAGTTGTGGGGAATTTCTGAGCCCCACTAGTGTTTCATTTGATCTGGTTTGTCCCTCATCACCTCTCCCCCTTTCCTTCAGATCTCTCGTCAGCCTCTTTTTTCCCCCTTGAGAGACACTTGACCTTCTGTCCTGGGAAATCAGGCTCCTTTCTTTCTCTGTGTTGTACCTACCTTGGACCTTGGTTTTTATATGGATCGTAGTAACTTGCTCAGCTGTCTGTGTCTGTGACCACCCTGAGGCCCTTGGATGGGTGTGGGGAATGCCTTTTGTGTTTGAAGTCACATCACTGGCAGGCATTTGGTGGGATATCAGTAAGTGAGATGGTTTGAATTGAATTGCCATGTCTAAGTAGACTTCAAAATCCATGCCTTTTGGTTGTTGTTGGTTTGTTTCAAGACAGGGTTTTTCTGTGTCACCCTGGCTGTCCTGGAACTTGCCCTGTAGAATAGGTTGGCCTTCCTCTACCTCCCGAGTGCTGGGATTAAGGATCCGCACCACCAGGACCTGGCTTAGGTGCACTCTTGGCTTCTCAAACTCATTTCACTGCCTTACACTTTTACACCTTTAACATCTCAGTCCTTAAATCTTTATTGAGATGCTAAAGGTGTAGTATTGTAGTGTCTCCTTGTAGCGTTGCCATCTTTAAAATATTGGTAGACTTGTGCTACTTCTCATGTTCTCACTGCTGAGATGGCTCTGCAGTTAAGAGTGCATACCGCTGAAAATCATTAGGAATCACTCCATTGGCTTTTTGTTTTGTTTTGTTTATGCTAGTGGTGTTCGGTCCTATCCTAGGTCTCTGGGCTACCCAGCTTCTGGGTCCTGGCTCACCAGGCAGTGTCAAGGGTGGGTTCCCTCTCATGGCGCAGGTCTCAAGCTGGAGCAGTCATTGGTTGGCCACTCCCCCAAGTTCTTTGCCGCCTTTATCCCCCACATCTTGTAGGCAGAACAAATTGTAGGTCGGAGGTTACATGGCTGGGTTAGTGTTCCAATCCCTTCACTGGTCACAGGAGATGGCCAGTTAAGGCTCCATATTCCCATTGCTAGGAGTCTTAGCTGGGGTCACCCCGACAGATTCCTGGGAGTTTCCATAGCACTAGGTTTCTAGCTTGTCCTTGAGATCGATCTCTATCCGCCCCCATTCTAGTTGTCTGTTCCAGTACTCTCTCCCTCCATCCTCTCCACATCTGACCCTTCCTGTTCCAGTTGCCTTGTCTAGCCTTAATACAAGGGGAGGTTCTGAGTCTTCCTGCAACTTGATATGCCATGTTTGGTTGATTTCCATGGGAGACCTGCCCTTTTCTGAAGACGGAGGAGGAGTGGATGTTGGGGGCAGAGAGTTGGGGAGAGGCTGGGAGGAGAGGAGGGAGGGTAAACTGTGGTCTGGATGTAAAAAAAAAAAATCAACAATTAAGAGTGCATACTGCTCTTGCAGAGGGCTGTTGTTCACTTCTCAGCATCTGCATGGGATACCTCACAACCACTTGTATCTCTAGCCCCACTGGATGCCCTGCCTGCTTCTGACATCTGAGGAACTCGGGGTGGAAGGAGCAAACTGACAGTTAAAGTTGTCGGACTTCTCTACATGCTCTGTGGTATACCTACGCCTGTACTCACACACGCACACACACTAACAGTAACAATAGTGAGAAGAAACATTGGGAGAGAAAAAAGAATCTTGAAAGCAGGGTATGGTGGAGTGTATATGTAATCCCCGAGAAGGCAGGAGGTTGGGAGTTTAAGGCCAGCCTGTGGTGCAATATAAAAGAGAATAACACCCCACTGTCGTCTTATACTTCTAGTCCTTCTCCTTCCCCCCCGCCCCCAGGATATTTCTGTGTAGTCTTGGCTGTCCTGGAACTGGCTCTGTAGACCAGGCTGGCCTCAAACTCAGAGATCTGACTGCCTCTGTCTCTTGAGTCCTGGGATTAAAGGTGTGTGCCACTACCACTCAGTACACATCTATTCTTACACACATGTTAAATATTACCGTGAGGTACTCAGTTACATTGATACCTAGTTACCTATATACCCAAGCCTGTTTACATTCAGCTTCAGTAGATTTTTCCCTGGAATGTAGTTTAGAGAAATTTGTCCTTCATTCCCTACCACCAGAAAGCTTTATTTTTGTCGGCTTTGATAATGAAACCTTTAAAGCAGTGGAATTGTTCGTGCATTTCCTGCTTGTCACATCTCCTTGCTGAGGTACTTTCTATCACAGAGTTTAGCTCTTACTTTTGTTCCACACAAAACGGTTCCACACAACCGTTTCCAGTGGCACCTGATTGTAACCCTTAAACTGCTTGTTTACTCAGGTCGCTTCCCAATGCATCTGTGTATTTTCTGCAGAATTCTCTCTCTCTCTTATCCTTTTCTTTCAGTCTTTCAATACAAGTTTCCACCTCTTCTGTTCCATTTGTTGAGATTCATTCGTCAGTTTTTAAGGAATTGAGTCCTGAGGTGCATCCCAGCTGCTGGCACTTACCATCTGTGTGCTAGAAGCACACAACATTTTTCCCTTTCATTCGCTGGCTGAAGCATAGTAAATGCTGAGTACTCATGCTGGTGGTGTCTGGGAGCTAGATGGGAAAGAGGCTGGAGAGGCTGGAAGCTTTTGCTCTGGAGTTTGCCATCTTTTACTTCCCCTGTTTAGTGGAGGCCTTGCTCTTTGTCTGCATGTGGTACCAAGGGTGACTTAGTCCAGAGTTCTATTCCATGGCTCTCTCCTCTTTAGACCTGGGGAGGGTCTGAAAATATTGATAACCAGGCACACTCAGTATGTGTCAGTCAGCTTTCACTTGCTGTGACAAATACCTGAAATAAATTAACTTAAAAGGAAACATTTGTAGTGGGTAGCTGTTCTAGCTATGACCTTGAAGCACCACCTGAGATAAATTAACTTAAAAGGAAACATTTGTAGTGGGTAGCTGTTCTAGCTATGACCTTGAAACACTGCCCCCCCAGGGAGGTAGCAGGTAACTGTTACACCTGCCTATGACCTTGAAGTACATGCCCCTGGGGCATGGCCGAGGGATCCTTAAGACCTGGGATGCATGTACTCAGTCTCTCTCTTCACTCCCTGTAGTGGTTTTGGGTGCTAGGACAGACTAGGCAGTCTCAGGTAGAAGAGTCACGTGGGACTGTGCCTCACCTTTCCAGGATCCTGCGACAAATTGCTCTATTCCGTTTTGTGAATTTTCTTTCCCAAATAAATTCCTTTTGCCCTTAAAGCAGACTCTGTGGATTTCTTCCTCATGGTTTTCAAGGTTTTGGCCTAGTTACTCCAAAACTATGGTAAGGTCGTGGTAGCATGTTGTGAAGGAGATGCTTACCTCCTGGCACCTAGGATGCTGAGAGGGAGGGAGGGAGGGAAGATGTCTTAGTTTGGGTTTCTATTGCTGTGAAGAGATACCATGACCATGGAAACTCTTATAAAGGAAAACATTTAATTGAGGTGGCAGCTTACAGTTTGAGGGGTTTAGTCCACTGTCGTTGTGGCGGGGAGCATGGTAGTGCCAGGCAGACGTGTGCTGGTTTTCTCAGCACCTCACGTCTTTATCCGAAGGCAACAGGAAAATGGACCGACACTGAGAGAAGCTTGAGCAAAGGAGACCTCAAAGCCCCACCCCGCACAGTAACACACTCTCCACCAAGGCCACACCCACTCCAACAAAGCCACACCTCCCAATAGTGCCACTCCCTATGGGATTATGGGGGCCAGTGCATTCAAACTGTCACAGAAGAGAAGGAGGAAGAGAGGGGAAAAGAAAGGGAAAAGGGACAAGGTTTCAATATTCCTTTCAAAACTCTCTCTTCCAGTCAGAGTCTATTCACTGTTAAAGACTCTGCCACCTCCTGGTAGAATCACATGCCAACAACCAAACCACCTGCACAGAGACCTTTGTGGAGCATGGAGCTTTGTAGATACAAAGCTCAGCACCATACCAGTCGCAGTTGGACCAGAAGCTCTGGTAGGAGTCAGGCACCCATCAGCCATCCTCCAGCCGTTTGAAGTTTGTGGCATAGGCACATGTTCAGATAGCTGCTTCTGTTACTGGTCTCACACACCTGGATCTCCCAGTTACCCCTGTTCTCCCACCCCAGCAACTTCGCTGCTTCCCTGTGAAAGACGTGGACCTTGAGATCTGTGCCGCGATGCCTTCTGTTTGGAGAGCTCTTCCCTTGGGATGCACGGGGCTGCCTTCTTTCTTTTATTTCTGCACTCTGAAGCAGCTGTATCACACTGCCTACCCCTGGCCTGTTCACCACCTATGCATTCATCATATCAAAGCCATTCCAGATTCACTTGCTTATGGATCCCCATAGGAGGAGACGTAGCCTTGTTCCCTGGAGAAGTCTGTGTGTCTAGGACAGAGCCTCATTCCCGGTGTAGCTTAGCAGTTGTCGGGATTTTCCTAGAGATTATTTTCTTCTAGTGTTGGGAAGAGGATTAGTTATGCTTTGAGGCAGGAAGGGGTAGGCACCATGGGTGAAGAGGCGTGGGGTGACTAAGCGATCTTACTAAGGTTTTCTGTTGGCCTCTCTCTTTTCAGACCCGCTTGTCCCCACACATTGTGAATACCCATACCTCCTATCCCTAAGCTTTACCTATGAACTGTTTCGGAAGTTTGTATGACCAGAGATGATGTCAGGTCAGGCCAGTTTCCTTTCTACCTTTGATTGCTGTCATTACTTCTTGTTGTCCTTATAAATTTCTGCTTTAAGTAAGTGTGTGTGTGTGTGTATCTTAGCTAAACAAGGTAGTAGATACTTGTAATCCCAACATTAGGAGACCAAAGGAGGATATTGAGTTTGAGGTTAGCCTGGGCTACAAAGTGATCTCCAGGCCAGCCTGGGTTCAGTGAGAGACCTTGTCTCAAAACATAAACATAAGGTCTTTAGTGTTGTTTAAGGGTTTAGGAGGAGATTGTTCATGTTCGAATTCCATCCATTCATTTAAACAGAAGTCATATCCTCCTTTATTCTCATTTATTCACTTCTTTGGAGTCATTAAATACCAACTATGTGTCCAACAGTATGAATAAAGCACACAACTCATGTATGTTTTCAACAAGGTTAGTAAATGAAAGGTTTGGGGCCAGTGAGATGGTTCAGGTGACGGTGCTGGCTGTTAGCATGATGATTTGAGTTTGAGCCTCAGGACCACATTGTGGAAGGAAGAAACCAGCTCTGACAGGCTGTTCTCTGACCTCCACGTGGGTGCCATCACATGTGACCGCACCCCCTACCACACAAACACAAAAATAAAATGGAAAAAAAATTAAAGATTTAAAAAATGACAGATTTGGATGAAAAGGCACAGGAGTTCTTTGTATTGTTCTTGTAAGATTTCTGTTTGCTTGAAACCATTTAAAAATAAAGTTTGTAGGGCTGTGTCATGTAGGGACTTGATCATAAAGAGCCTCTTGTGCTGCGCCTGCAGTACCGAGGGCTTTGTGAATCCTGAAGACGGGAAGCAGTGAAGAGCCCTGGTAATGAGGGTGGGACTGAGATGTGCGGGGGTCTGCAGCAAGGGAGGCCAGGTAGGAAGCTTTTGTAATAAGCCAGGAATGATGAAGGCCTGGGATGAGACCCCGAGGAAGCAGATAAACAGCCTTCCCCATAATGCCTGTTCTATCAGATTCCTGTTTCTGTGGTAACAGCTCGTGGGTGAGCTATTACTCAGAATAGTGAGCTTGTTCTTATGGATTGCCTCTTGTGGTTGCAGCCAGAGACAGAGTACTAGGATTTATGACAAAATTGACATGGCAGTATGCATTAGACACACCAGGAAGTGGCGTGAGCCCCGATCTTCGATCTTCAGGGAGTTGCCCCACACGCTCCCTTGCAGATGCTGCTTCTGCCTCACTTCATCTGGTCTGATGAGTAAAATTGTGGAATTTTGTAATAACGCTTTCTTTTTCTAATTATCTCACCCATGGACTTTCTGTTTCTTTGGAGTTCATATTCTGTTTTGCTGGACAGCTTTTGCTTATTCTTGTTGCTGTGGAGACGGTAGCGTGCTGTACCAGGCTAATATGTACCGCAAACACTCACACATCTGCTTCCATGGAAGGTATTTCTGTCTTTTTTTTTTTTTTTTCCTCACAAAACAACTTTCATATGGGTGCTTGCAACAGTGGGAGTGACTTCCCTTCAACTGGCCCGTGCTGTCCTTGTACTTCCCCGTGTGGAAACTTTGTCCCGTAGTTTAGTAGTTTAGGAGGGAACCGATGATAAGGCCAGAGCTGTGTAGTTCCCTGCATGCATCTCAGCAAGCTGTCAGCACTGAGCTGGGTGCTGAGGGTCCCCTGGGCTGCTCTGGTACCCTGTCTGTTCCCCATCACTTACTGCTGTTGGCTGTTTGCTTACCGAGTGTTGAGGATTTCATAGGAGCACGAAGGAAGCTGCTGTGCTTTCACGGTGAGCCAGATTTGGAGTCAGCGCTGTTTGTTTTTAAATATGGTTAAAAAACACACACGCGGCGGGCGGTGGTGGTGCACGCCTTTAATCCCAGCAGTCGGGAGGTAGAGCCAGCAGAACTCTGTGAGTTCGAGGCCAGCCTGGTCTACAAAGCGAGGTCCAGGACAGGCACCAAAACTACGCAGAGAAACCCTGCCTCGGAAAAAAAAAAAAAAAAACCCGGAAAAACAAACAAACAAACAAACAAACAAATTTTGCCAGCATAACCATTTAATTTTTTTTTTTTCATTTTACATACCAACTGCAGTTCCTCCTCCTTCCCCTCCTCTCACTCCCCCGCCCCCCACTCCCTCAGATCTATCCCTGCCCATCCACTCCTCCAAAAGGGTAAGGCCTCCCACAGGGAGTCAACAAAGCCTGGTACACTCAGTTGAGGCAGGACCAAGCCCTTCCCCACTGCATCAAGGCTGAGCAAGACATTCAACCATAGGGTAGCATAACCATTTTTAAGTGTGTGGTTCAGTTGTATTTCATCTTGAAAATCTGGAGCTCTAACCATTGAACAACTCTACTTTTTCCCCCTCTTGAGTTCCTGTTCATCATCCTATTTCCTGTTTTCATGTATTTGATTACTTTAGATAGCTCATTTAAGTAGAACCAAACAGCTTTGTCTCGGTGTGACTATTGTGCTTAATTTGTTATGATAATGCTTTCGAGGTTTGTCCATGGTGGAGCCTAAAACAGGATTTCTTTTTTGAGACAGAGTAGTGTTCCATTGTTTATATATATCACATTTTGTCTGTTTATTCATTGATCAGCAGAGACCTCTTGGCTATTGTAAATATGTTTTTTATTATTTATGAAGTGTCCAAATTTTTCATTAACATTTTTCTTTCAGTTCATCTATATATACCCAGCAGTGGGATTTCTGGATTGTGTGGTAGTTCTATTATTAATTGTTTGAAGCCCCAAGTTATGAAAGAAATCTGCAGGACAATCTAGTTGTGAACAGTCCATGCACATACATGAAGAACAAAAGCTTTCCAAAGCTGCATGTTACCAGCCCACCTCATTTACATCCTTATCATAGCCGAGTACTGATAAAGGCAGTTCTCAATGTCATACACTTTGAAGGAGGAAGGTCATTGGGAATGACAGCAAGAAGAATATGAAAGATATAGAGAAATTCGATCCTAGAATTACACAGTCTTGACACTGAGAGCTAATGTGCAGCATATTTTCTTCTCTGAATTTGTTAATACCCATAATTAGAAGTATATAGTGGGGGCAAGTTATTTTTCTTGTGATTTTCATTGACACAACAGTAAGCCTTCAAATCTGTAATGATCTGCATCTCAGAACTAGAGTGAATTCAGAAGATGGGTTAATAAACTGTCTTGTTATGTAATTTCCCAGGACTGGGTGTTTTTGGTGATTGTGATTTAGGGTAGACTGTCCCTTTATTTTCTTTGTCTCTGACACGGGTAGAACAAGAAAGAGTGCTTACTGTCTACAGAGCAAATGCTGACAAACTGAAGGACACGCACCTCAGAGTGCTTTGTGAAGCTGCTTCAACTTAAGTAATGATTTTGTTTTCGGCAGGAATACTGAGTGTAAGCTGTTGAGTGACTTTTGTTGTTGCTGTTTTTCTTTTTTTTATAGGGCATCTGTAGCTGGGAGAGTGAGGGTGCTAGTGAGAGAAATGGGCACTGTGCATCTAATGGTTACTGCATTAGTTACTTTTGAGTTGCTATGGCAACTTGAGGACGGAGAGGTTTACTTAGACTCAGAGGGGCCAGCTCTCCATGGTAGGAAGATGACTGTTTCTTCACATGGCAGCAGAAAAGCGGAGAGGCAGAGCAGAGTCGGAGGCTGGTATAGTTGTCAGAGGTCTGCCTTTAGTGGTCTTCATCTGTCAGTGAGGCACCATGTCCCAGAGGTCCCACAGCCCCCTAACATAGCACCAGCTGTGGACCAGGTGTTCAAACACATGAACCTGTGGAGGGCATTTCCCATGCAAACCCTAACGTTATGCCCTGCTCCCCTAGATACATGACTACTTCACTGCAGATTCCATTCAGTCCAATTGCAAAAGTCTCCATTGTCTAAACAGTCCCAACAGCATTCAGAAATTCAATGTTCAAGGTTTTTTTCTGAGATCAAGACAGCCTTAACCGTGAGCCATATTTAAAAAAAGAAACATACTTTCAGTATGTAGTGGCATAGACTAAACATTGCCACAGGAAAGATTGGAGTAAGCAAGACTGAAATCCAGACGTGCAAAGAGATCTTGTAACTCCATTTCCAGTATCCAGGATCTGTGATGGTAACATTGGGCAGCCCCACTCCTTTGGCCCTGACATTTTCAGCCACTGTTGATGCCTAGAGCTTTTTCAGCAGATGTTATACATTCCTGACATTTGTAAAATCACTAAGTCTCCATGCAACTTGGGCTTTGGTGTCACACATTGACCCCCAGGGCCTCTCTGCGGGGAAGACGACCCTGCCATATATTTCTGATCTTATTAACTTTTGTTTTTGGCATCTTGGCACAGTCTCTGTGATACTATTAGGTTGCCTGTGTTCTTCATGCCTGTAAAACCAGGACCACGTGGATGGCACCAACTTTTGTTGTCAGCTTGGGGTATAGCTTTGCCCCTTCCTTCCTCCTTTTTTGTTTATGAAATGAATTTGTTTGATCAGGTTTTCATAGCAAATTATGGTAGACTGAGTAGCTTAAACAAAGTAAATTAGTTTTTTCATAGATTCGAAAGACAGGTGTAGTCAGTATCCGAAAGGTTGTCTTGTTGGGTTGTATATGGTCACCTTCTTGCTTTGGACCACAGCAGAAGAATTTTGCTGATAGGAGACACAATTCATTCAGTAGGAAAATTATTTAAAATAACCTTAAAAGCTGCGATGGCAAAACTCCCAATTTATGTTTTTCAAGATTATCATGGTTGTTCTTAGCTCCCCCACCCCAGTATCTCATGCAAATGTACCATGCTATAGAAATCCTCCAGTTTTTCTTTTAAAGATTTATTTATTTATTAGGTATACAGTGTTCTGTCTGCATGTACCCCTGCCCGCCAGAACAGGGCGCCAGATCTCATTATAGATGGTTGTGAGCCACTATGTGGTTGCTGGGAACTGAACTCAGGACTTCTGGAAGAGCAGCCAGTGCTCTTACCCTCTGAACCATCTCTTCAGCCCCAAATTCTCCAGTTTTTCACTATCATAATGGTTGTGAACATGTGTGCACAGAGCTCTATCTGTTTGCGTCTTTTTGTGTGATAGAGTCCTCAAAAAAGGACAGATGCCTCAGCCTCTCCATGTCTTCAAGGTTGCTTTTATGGCCACATATGAGAGTCCTTCAACTAAGTGTCTCAAGATTGTCAGTTTGTGCATATGTGATTCAAAATAGATAATAAATCCATCAGAATGATGTCTGCATGTGATTACCATGGAACTGGCACTCGGCCTCCCCCTCCTTGGCAATGAGCCTTAGCGATTAGTCTGTTTTACTTTCCTCTTCTGTAAAGCAAAATTCAGAAATACTTCCTGGGATTTTAGGTAGATAAGATTATTTTCCAAGTAAATAAATAGTACTTAAGGCCTGCCATGCACCAGGCAGTCTGTTTTGTGTGTGTTGTTTTATTTTTTAATGCTTTCCTGAGCCTGTGAAGTGTTGATTCTTGTTGTCCCCTCACCCTTGAGGAAGTGGGTTTAGAATTAAGGTGTCGACTCCCACGAGGCGGCAGCACAAGAAGGTGACCAGTCTTGGTCCAGAACTACTTCTGCCTGATGCTGGAGCTACATTCTGTTGACTAAGTTACCTCCTTTCTGGGAGACTGTGACCAGATACCAAGCAAGAACACTGCTTTCAGGCTCTTTGTACAGACACTGACTCCTCAGTGAACACTTAGACATCCTCCTGCTCAGTGAGGATCTCAGTGTGCTGGAGAGAGGCCACTTACAGAGAGCCGACCAGAACCAGCTGGCGTTTGTTTGTGGCTGAGAACTGCAGTTGCAGATGGGAGTACTACAAATCCTGCCATCTTAGTTTCCTTAGATGTTTGTGCTAAAGGGATTAAACATCAGCAATGTGAGCACAGGAATGTCCTTCACAACGAAAATGCCTGTTCTCCAACTCGTCTTTCCCCATGATGTGTTTATTCTTTTGGCTGATGCTGATTTTTAATTTTAAGCATGTTTAAAGATAAAATCTAAGACTTTATCCATAATTTGTGGTACAGATCTTCACTGCAAATCACTTATCAACGGACTTGGTGACTTAAAAAAAACCAAGGAAGAGTTGGAACAAGGCTTTGCTGCAGCTTGTTGAGTAACTTTTAGAGGTTTTCTGACATTGTAACGGGATGGGCAAGTTTATGTACAGATATCAAAATATGTTCGCCATGCCCATGTAAGGGATTTACACAGTAATTATGTGTGATCTGTTCTTGGATAAGAGGATTCATCTCTACTAGATATCTTAGCAGGGGTTGCATTTTTAGGAGTTATTTTGAGGGCAGAGCCATTTAATCCTGTGAAATAAAGATTTCCCATTTCTCAGGTGCTTAAACTTTATAAGAAGTAGTGTTTGATTTTTGTGTAATGTTGTTGTAGTTAACTTCTTTATGAGTTTTTACTTTCTGCTTTTATTAAAAAAGGGGATGGGGTAGATAGTTTCTTGCTGAGACCTTGATCATAACCAGGGTTAATATGTGATGTAGCAATGATAAAGAGTGAGTGAGTCACAGGCAACACCTCATTAGCATTGTAAAGGTAACTGGGGAAGACTTCTGCAGGAAAAATTGTCAATTTAACAGCTTGAACCCTGAGGTTGGAAAAACATCATTTCTATTCTGCATTTCAGAATTACCAGGTTTATAGCCATTTGTTGGATATAGACAGAATGTTTTTTGTGTCCTTGTGACAAAAACAAAAATACGCCCCCCCCTCCCCCAAACAAAAAAACTGGCTTCTTCTGCTGCAGCTTCTTGTCTTTTAAATATTATCAACACTCAGAAGAGTTTGGGCATTGACTGTTAAATAGCTGTGGTATGGCCTTGTCTAGGATGAGGCTGTTTTCCTAATCCAGCTTTTACAGGCCTGAGAGTAGTCCATTGCAGGAGGGAAGGGAGTCGAACTCTAGGTTGAGGCCAGGCCTAACTTACCTTTCTGAGCCTTATTCAGTTAAGAGTGCTACTGTGGGGTGAAGGAGATTACCATAGAGCCCAGGCTACATTGTCACGGTCATTTTTCTGTGTCTCTACAGTCCACTCAGGTCTAGCCATGTCTGTTTTCAGCTTCATGCTCTTGCTCATAATTCCAGGGGCTGTCTTTGCAATGGCTGCCACTCCTCTGTGCCTCTGGGACTCTGGAGCTACACCAGTGTGAGAAGGAGATGGTTCCTTTGGCTTCCATCCCCTCAAGTAAGCTCTTACCTGTTTTGTAAAGGTAATGCTTGAGCCAGTGGCTTCAGGGTGTTTTGAATAAGGATCAAGTAGGAAAGACAGTTTCTGCTTTACCCATTTTCCGTATACTAGAGACTTACAATCTTGTAAGATTGATTACTTGTAATCAATCTTACATTATTGCATACTATAATTTTGGTTGTATTTTATTATTTTTTTTCAAAATGGTGATATGTACTATATTGATTGGGAGATCCACCTTAATTTAAAAATACCCTTGACTCATACAGAACATTTGCATTTTTCTTGATAACTGTATTTTGTTCCTGTTATAGTTTAGTTTTTTCATGTGTACATAGTAATATAAATGCACAGAAAGCTTTCCTGGGAACATATGGTACTGACAAGATGAAGGAGTGACTTTTAACGTGTGTGCCCACTGGTGGAAGTGGAGGTTCCAAACTATGTGTTAGATTTGTACATAGTTGCTAGGAATTTGTAAACTGGGTATGTGTCATTATAATTTATAATCTACACTACTAGTATATATTACAAACAGCACCAGGTTCTCAATGCTGGATTTTATTCTCAGATTTTGCACTTTTGTGTTGATAGTTGTAGATGTGTGTGTCTGTGTGTGTGTGTGTATGACTCACACAGACACACAGACACACAGACACACACACACACACACACACACACAAGGGGAGGGGGGAGATTCAGCAATACTCTCAGTGGTCTCCATCTTGATTATCTTCCCCTGCTGGGAATATGTTGAAATTCACCTTATGGGATCCTGAATAATACTTTGTGCTGTCATTTACTGCCCTGGAGATCAATCCCATCTCAAAATCACTTCTCAAATGAGTGTGAAGACTTGATGTTTATTCTTTTTCTGATCTGCCTTTTGTCAGGGGGAACTAGTTTTACTGTGATGAAATCTTGTTATAAATTGGCTGTACTTCTAGCCACAAGATTACTCAGATCTTACCTTCTGATTACTTGAATTCTAATGACTGAATTTTTTTTTTTAATTTTTATTTTGCAATACAATTCAGTTCTACATATCAGCCACAGATTCCCTTGTTCTCCCCCCTCCCGCCCCCCTCACCTTCCCCCCAGCCCGCCCCCCATTCCAATCTCCTCCAGGGCAAAGCCTTCCCCACAGACTGAGATCAACCTGGTGGACTCAGTCCAGGTAGGTCCAGTCCCCTCTTCCCAGGCTGAGCCAAGCGATCCTGCATAGGCCCCAGGTTTCAAACAGCCGACTCATGCAATGAGCACAGGACCCGGTGCCACTGCCTGGATGCCTCCCAAACAGATCAGGCCAATCAACTGTCTCACCCACTCAGAGGGCCTGATCCAATTGGTGACCCCTCAGCCATTGGTTCATATTTCATGTGTTTCCGTTTGTTTGGCTATTTGTCTCTGTGCTTTATCCAACCTTGGTCTCAACAATTCTCGCTCATATAAACCCTCCTCATTCTCGCTAATTGGACTCCCAGAGATCCACCCGGGGCCTAGTCATGGATCTCTGCATCCAGATCCCTCAGTAGTTGGATGAGGTTTCTAGCATGACAATTAGGGTGTTTGGCCATCCCATCACCAGAGTAGGTCAGTTCGAACTGTCTCTCGACCATTGCCAGCATGACTGAATTTTTTTATTGAGGAAAAAAATGGGGTAAAATAATTAAAAATGAGTTAGTTGGCTTTCCTGCAGCATTTTTCAGTTTAGTGAGGTTAGTGAAAATATTCAATATTCCTTTAATTTGAGTGTAATGTGCTGGTTGAAATAACTGCCAAGTAAGCCCATACAAAGGGCCCTATAAATGGGCTTGGTATTTACTTTTCCTAAGAGGGATAACTGCTTATGATTCGTCATTTGGATCATGATAGAAAAGTACTGATAGAAAGCTCTAACTCTTGTTGCTTTCTAAAGAGTTGGAGATTTCTGAGTTGTAAAATGAAGGTTACCCAGAAGTCCACACTCAGAAGTTGTGGAATTTAACATTGCTTTTATTCTGATCTGTAATTAACATGATTGTCTTATTTGGGAGTAAACAGCAACTCTTCCAATAACATTTTACACTTAGTGGGAACATACCTACCACGTGACCTCAAGAGCTGCAGATCACAGTTTATGCACATTTGATTCACACTTACGTCCTTTATAGGATGTTTTTATATCTAGAACTGCACGGGCTGTAATGCAGTAGTATTAACCTGGAGTCACCAAAAGTGTATCAGTGTTGCATTAAGAAAAGAGAAGCACTTTCTCTTGGAGTTGTTTAAGAGCAAGTCCACATTTGGATGATTTCCTTGATGCTCCCTGTGTCTTCCATCTCTGTCTGTGGGATGAGTCTGAATCTGGACCTGCCTGAAGGCTGTCTGGTAAGTCTGTCTGTCCCTTTATCTGCTGTCCCTGTGTGTGCCTGTTTCTGTCTGTGTGTGTCTGTAAGTGCTGTGACTGTCTGTCCCTCACTCTGTTTATTGAACAACACAGAGAGCATCACATGGAGAAGGAATGGGACATTTTACAGAAATCTTTCACAGAGTCTTACATGGGATTAAATCTCTGGCTCCAACTGATCCCATCTCATTGTCACAGATGGACTCAGAACAATGCTTCTTGCCTTGGGCATCTAGATTTCAAGATGTTGTATGAATCAAGTTATTATTCCCCAAATACAGTCTGTTCAGTCTGGGGGCAAAGCAGAGAAGGACGGCAGATAATTCATAAAATGTTTGACAGACATTTCTTGTCCCCTCCCCCCATGGTTTTGGAGACTTCCCATGCCATATTAGAGCCATTTTCTGTTCTATTCTTCCAAACCCTGGGGCATTTATGGGGCTCTTTGCTATGCCTCAGCAGAGGGCTGATCTGCAGTGCTTGTGAGGAAGGCATGGCTTCTTCCCTGTGGGCATCCGTGTTCTTCATCAGTCTGGTGTCATAGACGCTTTGTTAATTTTCTTAGTTGCTCAATACCTTATGCTCCTATTTGTTCTGAATTAATTTTCCTTCGTAGCTGATCTGCTTCACTGTGTATTTAAGGACATTGCGTTTCCCACTTATCACCTGCTGCTAATCTTCAGCAGTAAAATTAAATTGACATTTATTAAAGGATGTTTTGATCTATCTTTGAAAAGGGTAGTAAAGAGTAATTAGTCAGAGTAATTACTTTTTTTCATTTTGTGTGCAAATTTAGGTTGGTTGCTGAAACCGATTCTAATTTTATAATGGTGGCAAAGAATTCCAGCTTTACTTTCATGGTTTGTTTAAGCGGTTAAAAATCTGATGGATCCTTGGAGCATCTGTGAATTTAGCAGCTTATGAAGCCCACCTGCTTTGCTTGGGGACTATGAAGCTGGCACCAGCACTTGTCCTACCAAGCATATTTTTGTTTCGTCTTGGCTGGAAGTTAGTCCCAGTCCAGTTGGAAATAAACACACTTTCAAAGCATGGAGTGGGCAATGGTTGTCCATGCCTTTAATCCCAGCACTCTGGAGGCAGTGGCAGGTAGATCTCTGTGAGTTCATGGCCAGCCTGGCCTACAGAGAGAGTTGGACAGCTAAGGCTACACAGAGAAACCCTGTCTTAAAAAAAAAAAAAAAAAGATACAGTATAGCTTTCCTGAGATCCTGGTTGAACATTACTGCACCTTGGTGACTAGAAGTCGACATAAAGGGAATGTATGTGGAAAGCAGAAGGTGTTGAAGAGCAAACCGAGACTAAAACACGTGTACTTAGTGTGCTGACCATAGTTTGTTATTCTACGTCAGGGGCCCTGTTCTCCACCTCTGTGGTCCCAAAACCTCACCAAGCCAGGTGTGGTGGTCTACAGCCATAATCCCAGCATCTGAAAGGTAAAGCAGGAGAATTTCAAGGTCTCTGGAACACAGTGAGTTCTAGGCTAGCCTGAGCTACATGACAAGACCCTGTCAAACCATCCTTCAGTGAATGAATGAGTCAATAAATATGTTGCCACCAGGAGCAAATTTTTATATGTGGGAAGTAATGGATATAAGTACGATGCCATTTTAAGAATTTTTGTATTATGTTCAGATTTATTTATTTTTATGTATATAACTTTTTCCCTACATGTATATATGTGTACCATGTGCATGCCTTATGCTCATGAAGGTTAGAAGAAGTTATAGGATCCTCTGGAAGTAGAGTTATGGATGATTGTGAGCTACCGTGTGGGTGTTGGGAACCAAACCCAGGTCCTTTAGAAAAGCCCCAAGTGTTTTTATTTTAAGCACTGAGCTAACTCTCCAGCCATGTCTTTGAGTTTCTTGAGGTCACTATTTGGATTGATTTTGCCTGGCTGATGAGTCTTTCCTCTAGACCATAAACTCTTAGGTTGTATACCAGTACTACTTCCTCCTAACACCAGCAGGGGATGGGGAGAGAAAGGGGGAGGGAGAGAGACAGAGACAGAGACAGACAGACAGACAGACACACACACACACACACACACACACACACACACCCCATTTAGGTTTTTGAACCACAAAGCCCACTCCCAGTGACACACCTCCTTCAACAGGGTCACACCTCCTAATCCTTCCCAAACAGTTCCACTTTCAGGTCCATTCTCATTCAAACACTACACTGCTTCGCTGGTTATTTTTTCCATCCCAGTCCATAGGTACCTGGTCAGACCTATTTTAAGCTCAGGACTACTTCTACTCTGCAGAAAACTCCATAGGACAGTTTCTCTTAGCTGCTTCTCAGGTAGTTGCTCTGTGAAGGACAACCAAGCTCCTTGTGTGTTATTTTCACAGTCCACACAGCAGTGAAGTCAGGTGGCATACACATTATATCCTGTCTGTTCATAGACTGAGAGCCCTGTTTTCTTCTTTCTTCCCCGTTCACCTAGTTCTTGGGGAACACTGTTTCTGTGTATAGTTCCCCACTGTGTAGTCTTAACCCCTTCTATCATATATTCGCCCCAAGAGAAGGTGTACATGCATTATCTCCAGATCTCTTGATTGTGCCGGGACCACCTTCTCCTTGGTCTACACCTCAGCCTGCCTTAGACTAATCTCTAGCTTTCACTTACTGGTTCTGCTTTCTGTTGTCATATTTAAGAACACCTCTCACTTTTCTTCCATAGTGTGAGCTCTAGATTTCAGAGCTATCATGTTTTCTTGTTCAGAAACAGTATTTGAATCAGCAGCACTACTAATTTGTTCATGCATTTGGTACAGTGGTTTATTTAGCACTTTCTGCACTATTCTTCAGTAATACTGCTTTATTAAAGAGAGATTCTCCGTTCAACAAAGTGGAGAAGAGACTAAATTGATGGTTGGAAGAGTTTGAGTTAGTTTTTGCCTTTATCCTTTCCCACACCCTACCCACTTTATCATATAGTCATGGCATCATGACTCTACATAGTCATCTATCTGCCTGGCACCTTTGTGTTCTTAGGCAGAGGGGGAGTATGGAAACTTCTGGAAGCCATTCATGTACCATGATGTCTGGCTCTATAGAAGTCATATAAATATGTCCTCAACTCTAGCTCCCTTATCTAGATCAATAGTTTTCAACCTCTGGGTCTCCACCCCTTTGGGACTGCATATCTAATACCCTCCATATCAGATATTTACTTTATGATTCACAACAGTAGCAAAATTACAATTATGAAGTAACAAAATAACTTTATGGCTGAGGTCACCAGAACATGAGGAACTGTATTAAAGGGTCAGAGTATTAGGAAGGATCTAGATCCTCCAAAGACTCAGAGTAACACCTTGAGGACTTGAAGGTCAGTGTAAATGGAGTTGTATTGGAAAGAATGCTTTTAACAGATTGTAATGAAATTGTATTACTTTTCCAAACTCTACAAAAACATATGAGCCCATGAACATATTATTAGAGTCTAAGAAAGCCTTGGAAGGGATCTATATAAATGAGTGTCCCTGAAACTTGTTTCATTGGCTTTATGTAAACCGCTTCAGCTCGGGCTTTGTCTCTGTGGTTGAAAGCAGTTCCAAGTGTCATAGTGAAATATGGTTCAGAGCAATGCTTTTAAGTTTCCTATATGTGTAGCTGACATAGGAGAATTTGTTGAAGTAGATAACTTTTTATCGCTAACAGTGACAGACATTTAGCACTTTCTGCATGCCAGGCACTGTTAGGAACACTTAACCACATTATTTCATTTAATCCTTAGGATAGCATCAAGCATCAGATTGCTTTATTATTTTCATTTTATGGAATCAAAATTTGGGGCAGAGAATGTGGCTATTCCATCTTGATCCATGAGCAGTTGAGCTGGGGCAAAGGCCTAGCTGCGCAGCCTTCATCCTGGAGGCCACTCTGCTGCCCTCTCTTCCTGAGGGCCACCAGCTTTGACCTGATGCAAGGGGTTAGTTTGTGTTAATGTCCTTTGCTTTCCCATCTGAGGAAAGCTGTGAAAATGGAAGAAAAAAAAAAGAGTTGAGGAAAAGAAGCTAAAATGAAAGAAATGCTAATTGGGATTCCGGAGAAAACATCACAGACTGGTCAGACAAGGACAAATAAGCACTTTACTGTGTCATCTACATTCTGAGCAACACTCCCTCTTCCGTTGTTAACACTTGTAGCCAGAGTGCTTTCCTGGTACACACAGATGATGCGGTAGTGTCCTTTCCCCTATGAAAAGCCATGCTTAAATGATAATACAGATGAAAATGGTGTCTTAGAAAAATGTCATGCATAAGTTTGCTAAAAGAATATTATCTAGTGTCTCCATTTACTGAGTAAGAATCACAAAGAGAAAGTAGATTAAGTAACACAGAGACAGTTTGAGAAAACACAAAGAATGGAATGATCTTAATGATAATTTTAGAACAGGCTCTAAAAAAGGGATATGGAATTTTTGTCTTTAAGGTATATAAAATACAATTAAAGTGTTGTCTCTCCAATAAATCTGGGATTGACTTCTAGCCATGATTTGAAATTCTTCTCAATTTAAAGAGACTTGGCATGTAATTAACCTTACTGTGGCTCTTTGGCAGATAAATAAATCTCTTAAATTATGCACCTCATTCACTCCAGTTTTACTGCCTCATATTATCCAGCCCTCACCCACCTTATGCACAGAGATTACCTTTAAGTATTTTATACAGTTAACAGCCACTAACCCACAGGCCAGTGGTGAAGGCAGTGCCTTAGACCCCGTAGGGCCTGTATTATTTCCACGGTGCTCCGTCCCCACGGTGAGCAGAACAGGAGAAGCTCCTGAGAAGGAGCAGTCCCATTTTCCAGTCTTTTTTTCCCACTGAAGGTGTCCTCACTAAGTCTTCAACCAGGCAGCTCCTTTCCTGGTTGTCCATTTTACCTCAATCCTATTGAGACGAGATGCGCAGTCCTGATTTTCTCTTGGTGAAGGTCAGTGGGGAGATCTGAGGTGGCTTTCTCTCCATCTGCTACTGTAGAATGAATCCCTAGGATTTTGTAAAAATCTTGTTAGTTTGAGACACAGAGGACTTCTGATAGTTGTCTTGGAGTGCCACTGAGGAACATGTAGGATAAGGGAGGTACACTGAGTTTAGTGAGGGGTGAGTTTGTCCTAATTTTGATATGAATAATTATTTTTAAAGCAAAATTTTACAATAAAAAGGGTATTTACAAATAAGGCAAAATGAGTTCTAGAACATTTTTCTACAGTCATAATTTATGTTGTAAACATTTATAGTCTAAACATGAGTTACACATTTGTTTTGTTTAATTCATACAGGCACCACATTTTCTCAATTATATATTCTCTAACTCCTTCAAATAATGTTAAGAATTATAGGTCTATAACAACATGAACTATTCTGGAAGACCACAATGTGTTCTGAATGCTTAGACTTAAATAACTTTAATACTCCAAATTATATTGAAAAATTTCACGAACATATTTAATAAAATAGAACAAGACACTCAGAGTGGAACATTTAAAAATGACATAATTTGAGGTATGGTTTAATGAAAGTAGGCATATATGAATACCTTTATTTGGTTATTGAGAGATTCTCAAGAAATCCACCAAACCGCTGACTGGGTCCAGGTGGACTCCTGACTCTGGTGTTGGCTTCTCTTAACTTAGAAGCACCCTGCTCCTCACTCTTTCCACTTGTTCATTCTGATGTTTCTTTTGCACTGTTGATGTTCGCCAGGCAATGAGGTTGTATAGTATGTCCGCCACTGTAGAGATGTCTTTTGGTCAGTGCTGTGCTAGAGGCTTGTGTTAAATCTCCCAGCTTCTCTTTACTACTACTTGGAATCACATACAGGTGTTCTCTCTGTGGAGATCTGGCACTCTAACTGCGTTTTCTCACCCGTCCTGAGTTCCTTCCAGACCTCTTGTCAGACTTTGGTGCTCACCTTAAGATTGTTCTGTATTTTACTTTGCATTCTTTCCTTTCCCACTTTTTTTACTTTCCTTGTCTCTCACTGTTAGTCTCTCCTCTGCTTGCCTTGACATTATAGCCTAAGCTGTTACTGTTTATTTATACTACTGTGTTAACTGTTGATATGACACTGGTTTCTGCTCTACTGAACTCAACCCGATGAACATGCACACCTGCAAAATGTACTATAGACGTTGTCTTTTACGTTCAGTAAGACTTGTCTGCGGGTTCCAGTAGAAGTAGACCTGCTCAGATGTCTTTAGCATAAAACCTGTCCACATAGTATGACTCCAACAACTTTTCTCTTTCTTTTGCTCACCATAGCACCTCCTAGTTTTTAAGTCCACCTCCTAGTCCACAGCAGGTGGACTTAACTTAGAAGCTCCCCTATTTCCCGCTTTCTCCTTGTTTATTCCAGTGTTTATTTGCACTTGTTAATGCTCACAAGATGTTGTCACATGTCACTATACAGCTTTTTATTTATTTAAGGATGGCCAAATTTTACCCATTTCTTTGAGGGCCCAATATGTTTTAGGAATTCAATAAACAGTAGACAGAGAAGGGGATTCTATACAACATTATGGGCAAACTATGTTGTGGAGGCCAAATATGGCCCACTGATAGCCTTTGTAGATAAAGTTTTATTTAGAACACGGTCACACTCATTGATTTACTTGTTATCACTCTTTGAAAAACCCTAGTTATAGGCGGGGCAAGGAGGAGAATAAAGCTGGGAAGTGGAAGGCTGAGTCAGAGAGACACTGCCAGCCGCCACGATGAGAAACAGCTTGTGAAGATGCCGGTAAGCCACGAGCCATGTGGCAAGGAATAGATTAATGGAAATGGATTAATTTAAGCTATAAGAACAGTTAGCAAGAAGCCTGCCACAGCCATACAGTTTGAAAGCAATATAAGTCTCTGTGTTTACTTGGTTGGGTCTGAGTGGCTGTGGGACTGGCAGGTGAGAGAGATTTGCCCTGACTGTGGGCCAGTCAGGAAAACTCAAGCTACAAATGGCGTCCAACGTGGTGGCAAGAGTTTCCACCTAAAAACTGAGAAAAAAGATTCTAAAACGGAGCTAAAAACAGCTTCCTAATTGTCTCTCTCAAATGAGCGGCAGCTGCTGGTTTCAGCTACTGGTGGGTTCCTGGCATGCGTGCTCAACCTGCAGTATGGCGGGAATCAGGCCTCTGCAAGTGGCACATTAAGCTGCATGGTGGATTTAGACTTTGACAGTACAAAACAAAAAAAGAGGTTTCTGGACTACATGCTGCTTGGATAAAAGCATAGACCCATGATAGCTCCCAGAGCTGGTGGTAAACGTAGCCATGTTGGGAAGCTGAGGTGGGCGGAGCCAGCAGCCACAGCTGCTGCAGTTTAAGGCAAGAGATTCACAATAAGACAGATTCAGATGTAATAGTTTACAATGTGTGTAAAATATACGTAGGCTTGAAAGAGACAAAAAAGGTGATATATAGAGTTATAGAAACAAATATATAGTTTTAAAAAATAAAGTCTTTAAAGAGACAGT
The DNA here is from genome assembly GCF_949786415.1 of Peromyscus eremicus. NCBI lineage: Eukaryota > Metazoa > Chordata > Mammalia > Rodentia > Cricetidae > Peromyscus > Peromyscus eremicus. The sequence goes on from NC_081419.1 coordinate 86,645,115, forward strand.
AAAGGTAGTATAAAAAAAAGCCACGTAAAAATGGATATTACACAGAGAATCTGGATTGTGTTGTCTTTGGGACTTTTAACTGCAGAGAGAGATTTGATTGTAAAGGAAGCTGAGTTAAACCAATATGCATATTTTAAAGATACCTTGACTTCAAAATTTGGATATAAGGATATGTTGCTTTGGAAAAGAGTCTCTTTTGTTTCCACAGAAAGCCAGAGGCTATGGATTTGTTCAAGATTAAGATACATCAGGTTTGACCAGCCAAGACCCCCTGAAAGGTCTCCGATGACACCATGGCCCAGATGATCCAACATCCAGAATGGTTTGAAGGCATCTGGCTCAGACGATACAGCCTCATGGACTATTCCATAATTCTAAAATTTTCTTTGTTTCCCCATAAGATACAGCGCCCCCTTCCAGCAGGAAGTAGTAAGAGAAGCTACGCCCAAATTCCCAAATTATATGTAATTTTACTTTGTTAAGGTTAAAACCTTCCTTTTTGAAAAAAAAAAAAAGGGGGGAAGTGCTGTGGGATGTATGGCAAATGTGTTGCTAATTAATCAATAAAACACTGATTGGCCGTTGGCTAGGCAGGAAGTATAGGCGGGGCAAGGAGGAGAATAAAGCTGGGAAGTGGAAGGCTGAGTCAGAGAGACACTGCCAGCCGCCACGATGAGAAACAGCTTGTGAAGATGCCGGTAAGCCACGAGCCATGTGGCAAGGAATAGATTAATGGAAATGGATTAATTTAAGCTATAAGAACAGTTAGCAAGAAGCCTGCCACAGCCATACAGTTTGAAAGCAATATAAGTCTCTGTGTTTACTTGGTCGGGTCTGAGTGGCTGTGGGACTGGCAGGTGAGAGAGATTTGCCCTGACTGTGGGCCAGTCAGGAAAACTCAAGCTACACCTAGTTGTAGAAAAGGTGAGCAAAGAGAGGGTGGTATTTTTAGTTAGTACAGTCAAGTCTTCTGATTACTCTCCTCGGAGCCAGATTGAATATCAATGACTGTTAGGAATAGAGGTGGATTCTTAGCTACTAAGAGTAAATGCTGTTTTCATAGATTTGTCAATAAAGTAGTTAAAAGTAAAAGTACCATCGCTCATTCAATCAACAAGCACAAATGAGAAGATAGTTCAGTGCTGATGTGCATGGTATGAGAGGTTGTTCTCATCATGTATTTAATGGCAGTGTGAGTTGATAAAGCCTTTAAGGGAAATAATTTTAGTAACACATTTCTAGATAAAATTTTCTATAAAAATATATTTTATTTTTATTTACTTTTTTTCTATTTTTTTTTCTGACAATGTCTCTTAGCTTGGGCTAGCCTCAAACTCTCATTGTAGCTGAGGATGACCTTGAACCCTTCATCCTCCTGTTTCCACCTTAAGTGTTGAGATTGTAGGCATGTGTCACCACACCCAGCTTATACTTTATGTATTCATTTTTATGTGTGCATGAACTAGTGTGTGTGCCTACTAGGGATGACAGGTCAACATGCAGTGTTGAAGAATCCCATTGCTCTACATCTCATTTAATTAACTTCTTAATTTACTTTGTGTCTGTGTGCATATGCTCACGTGCATGCAGGTGCACCTGAGCATGCGTGCCCGTGTGTGTGTGTGTGTGTGTGTGTGTGTGTGTGTGTGTGTGTGTGTGTAGGCCAGAGGTCGGTGTAGGGGACTTCTTAGTTATCCTGTGTTGCTCCTGTGATAATGTGCCTTGACAGAGCAGCTTCGGGGAGATAGGGCTTATTTTGGCTTATGGGGATTCATTCCTTCAAGGTGGGGAAGACTTAGCAGCAGGCAGGGAAGGAAGGCATGGTGTTTGGATTCGGATCCAGAAAGCGTGTGCCCTTTTCCAGCGCTCTCTACTCATTTTTATGGTTCTGTGTATCGGCTGTGCTGTCATCACCTGGACGATTCTGAGTCACACCTAAGTTACATGGGTTTCAAATTTGTCCAGTTAGAATCACCTTATAATATTTGCCTTTGCTGTATGATATCACCCCTACATAGTATTTGGACAGTATTTAAGTTTGGAACATAGTGTGGGATTTGTTATGCAAGCAAGATCCTAACAAGGACCTTCTTTCAAGCAGAAGACAGAAGGTAAGGAAGGAGTCTTTCACATCAGCAGCATTAACCTCCGTTGATAAAGGTGGATTAACTTTGGCCACATTGAGGAAATTCTTTTTAGTCAAAAGCATATAATTTAGAAGAAAACATTAAATTGTAAAATGTTACTGTGATTTAAGACTTGGAAGATGTACCATGCTGCATAAACTTTTACAACATGCTCTTTTACTTTGACAAATTATAACATTGTTTAGCTTATATCGTTTACTTTATTTAATAGACAAAATTTAGAAAAGGAGTTCTAGATTTATACTAGTAGCTTGAGTTTATAAGTAGGAACAAAAGGACTTCAGTTTTTTTTTTTTTTCAAGACAGGGTTTCTCCGTGTATTTTTGGTGCCTGTCCTGAATCTCACTCTGTAGACCAGGCCAGCCTCGAACTCACAGCGATCCACCTGGCTCTGCCTCCCGAGTGCTGGGATTAAAGGTGTGTGCCACCGCTGCAGGCTGGACTTAAGTTTTTAAAATTTTTTTGTGTGTTTGTGTGCTCTGGTACATGTGTAGGTACAGGTATGAGTGCACATCATACATGTACATAAGGAAATCAGAGAAAAAAATCTTGTGTGTCATTGCTCAGGTCTGTTCCTGCTTTTTTATTTTGAAGCAAGGTCTCTCACTTGGCTGGAACCACACTAAGTTGGATAGGATGGCTGACCAGGTTCCAGGGATCTACCTGCCTCTGCCTTCCCAGTGCAAGGGTTACAAGTGTACACTGTTATGCCCAGCTTTATTATATAGGTTCTGGGGATCAAACTAAGGTCTTCATGTTTGCAAGACAAGTACTTTACCAATTGCATTATCTCTTAAGCCCTGCAATTTATCACTCTCAGGCATTTCTTCCCTGATACATCCTTGCTGGTTTAATTATATGTATAAAACTAACATACTTTGAAAAGTCAAAACTACATAGGACACATCCACAAAAATGGCTACCTCCTTTTGGTCTACCCTACTCCCCTCTGGTCCTTGGTAACCTCTGTTTTCTAGCTTCTTGGCCTTTAAAATTTTTTTAAAGAGGTTTATTTATTTTATTTTATGTGTATGCCTGTGAATCGTGTGTGTGTGTGTGTGTGTGTGTGTGTGTGTGTGTGTGTGTGTGTGTGATACTAGAATGATAGAAAGTAAAGTCATAGTTGCGAGGGTCTAGGGAGATTAGATACACATGAGGAATGATTGGTACTGGGTTTCTCTGTAGAACAATGAAAGTGTTTGACAGCTCTAAAGATCCCAAGAAATTTTAATTGGGTGCTTAATTGTGCATGCTATGTGTTGTGCATGTCTATGTGTTTAAAGATATATATACTCCTTTTCCATTTCGCTTACTTTTTATTTTATTTTTTAAGGTTTTATTTTTAATTATGTGTATTTATGTGTGGGTATATGCACATGAGTGTGAGTGCCTACACAGGCCAGAATAGGGTATAGGATCCACTGGTGCTGGAGTAGAGGTTATTGTAAGCTGTCTGGTATAGGGATTCGGAACTGAACTTGGGTCTTCAGAAAGAGCATCAAGCACTTTTAACCACCGAGCCATTGCATCAGCCTTCACTTTGTGCATTTTGTACATGCAGCTGTATTTTGTAGGAGCTATTTCATAATAGTTTCTGAAGATCTTTTCTATGGTGCCATAGTGCTCTGCTGAGTGTATACAGTTAGTCCACTCAGATTATTTTCTGTTCACCGACGTGTTGGCCATTCTTGAGCTTTTTTGATTATAAATTATATTGAATAGGTAATGATGTGCACTTGGATTTTCACATTGGTGAATGTTATATTTCTTTCTCTCTTGTCAGTTTTCCTTCACAGGCTTGTCTTCTTCAGAATTTCTAACAGAGTAAGAGCTTCTGATTCCTTATTACCTTGCCAACAAAGGCTATTAGCCAGTTTCTATCAAGATTGCCAGACAGTGGTATCTCAGTATGGAGCAGATTTGCATTTCTGATATTGTTAGCCATTTTGAACATCTTTTCAAATTTTAGGGACCATTTTAAGATTTTGAGAACTGTCTTTTTGTATTAAAACTATTAGTAAAACAAGGACTCTGAGTCTCCTTTTGGTCATAGGACTGGTTCTTCACTTGGGAAACCTTGGCATCTCTGCCTACATTGTGAGTCTGTTTCCTTCGCTCTGAGTCATTCTCTGCCGCTTGGATTCCAGAAGCAAAGGGTCTGATGGATAAATGTCTTGTGACAGAAGTGCAGACCACCCCAGTATCACCCAGACCACAGTGTGACCAAGAGTCCTTGACTATGCATACTTCCTGACCTCTGCTTTTCTTGCTTCCTCTCCTTAACCCTGAGGCTCATGTCAGTACTGGTGGTGAGAGGCCTGAGGACACTGGCCCCTTACTTCCTGGTAGAGCCAGGCTGATTAAAATACCTTTCCTGGTATTTTAATAGGATGAAAGGTATTTAAAAGGACTAAAAAGTCCTTTTCACCAGGATGTTTTCCATGTGGTTCTCGGTTAAGTGATTAGATCTGACTTGGTTAGACTCCTGCAGAGTTGGGATTTTGGCCTAGAATTCTCCTACAAGTAAGCCCCATCTCTGTATATTTTAGAGGTCTTTCTACTAGTTTGATTTTTGACTTTGCATATATAGTAATGTTTTTCTTTTGAAACTGTGGTCAAATTTATTAATATTTTTAATATTGTTAAAAACAAAAGCAAACAACAACAAAACCACAAGACTTCCTTTGTGTAGTCCAGGCTGGCCTTGAATTCTCATTATTCTTCCCTCAGCCTCTTCAGTTCTGGAGTTACAGGCATATAGCACTGTATCTGGCTTGTATGTCTGGAATTTTCCTCATAATTTGAAAGCCTACTCTAAATAACTCATGTTAAAAGGAATTTACAAAAAAAACCCCAAAAAACAAAAGAAAGCAAAAAAAAAAACCATACACCATAGCAACAACAAAATGAAAAATTAAAAAAACAAGTAAGTTACCTGTATTTTCTTCAAGTACTTTTTGAATTTCACATTTTAAATTTGAATTTTAAGTGCATTCAGAGTTTTTTTATTCCATATAGTGCAAAGAATGAATCTAATGTTTTTTCTACTTGCTGTCCAGTTATATCAATTCTGTTTATTAAAAAGACCATTGTTGCATCAGTAACTTGAGATACACCTTTATCACCTGTTGCTATGGATCTCTTTCTGGATTTTCTCTTCCATTGGCATCTCAGAGTATGCATGTGCTGCAGTTGTTTTAATCACAGAAACTTTTGATGTGGTTTGATATTTCTTGTCTCTTCTTTTTCATTGTGTTCTTGTCTGGTTTTGTGTGTTCATTTCTGCACTTGAACTTTATAAAGAGTGAATCCAAACCGATTGTATAGAAAAACTCATTGTAACATGGGGAAGTGCTTTAAACATACACATTACCTTTCCCCACCTTCCCCTCCTTAACTAGGAACACTTTCATCAGTGTAATTTTTCTATGTGCCACCCATCATATGATGTTATCTTCCTCAGACGATCAGCCGACTTTTGAGGAGAGTAGAGAAGAACATGTACCTGTGCACCTGTGTAATATCATCCCCTGATTTTTGTAGACCCGAATTTCCATGCGGTGTTCTTGCTTTATAACAAGGCATGTATGTTTTCATGTGGTCCAAGATAATGTGCAGAAGCTGGAAGAGAGGACCTTCTTGCCTTCTGCCTGTGTGGGAAAGACATCCAGGATGCTAATTATTTCCTTGATCATTTTGTTATGACTCAGAGGACTGATTTTCAGTTTTACAGTAGATGTGTAATCCTTAATGCCTTAAGGTAATTTGTGTGAAAGATGCATCTGAGTTAGATCTCATCCAGACTCAAAGGGCAGCCACTTAGCATCACCTTCACTGTGAGACTAGGAAATACTGCAAGATGACTTTAATATTAGATGAAGCAAAACATAATTAGGAATAGAAATATGCTCAAAGTCCCTTATATTCTGTAATGTGCTTCATAGTCCCAAGTTAATGATGTTTTGACTGTGTCTGTTGCAGTCTTTATTAACTTGGTGGCTTCAGCTTGACTATTGGAGAAGTAGTAGTATTTAGAACCAGTATGCATTTCTGTTCCCTTTTATTTATTTATTTATTTTGGTTTCTCAACCTATATTATGATTTTTTTAAATTTATTTATTTTTATTAAGGAATTTTTCATTCATTTTACATACCAACCACAGATCCCCCTCTCTTTCCTCCTCCCGCCTCTCCAGCCTCCCCCTCCAACCGACTAGGTAAGGCCTCCCATGGGGAGTCATCAGAGACTGGTATATTCAGTAGAGGCAGGTCCAACCCACCCCCACCCCCCCACCCCCCCACCCCCACCCCCGCGCACGCGCGCATCAGGGACTGTGCAAGGTGTCCCACCATAGGTAGTGGGCTCCAAAAAGCCAGCTTATGCACCAGGGATGGATCCTGATCCTACTGCCAGGGGGCCCCTTAGCAGATCAAGCTACACAACTGTCTCACTTATGCAGAGGGCCTAGTCCAGCACCATGGAGGCTCCACAGCTGTTGGTCTAAAGTTCATTAGTTACCACTAGTTTGGTTTGGTTGTCTCTGTAAGTTTCCCCATCATGATCTTGATGCCCCTTTCTCATAGAATCCCTCTTCTCTCTCTTTGACTGGACTCCTGGAGCTCGGCCTGGTACTTGGCTGTGGATCTCTGCATCTACTTCCATCAGTTACTAGATGAAGGCTCTGTGATGACAGTTAGGGTATTCACTGATCTGATTACTGGCTTATCAGTTCAGGCACCCTCTCGACTACTGCTAGTAGTCTAAGCTGGGGTCATCCTTATGGATTCCTGGGAACTTCCCTAGCACCCGGTTTCTCCCTATCCCCATGATGTCTCCCTCTATCATGGTATCTCTTTCATTGCTCTCCCATTCCGTCCCTGTTCCAGCTGGGCCATCTTCTGATCCCTTTTAACCCTGTCATCTTACAAGTCTTTCAGCCTCCAAGTAGAGGTGTGGCTACAGCGTCTTGGCCAAAGACTCTGTATGCTGTGCTTCTGCATTTTCCTCTGTCATGTTTTTCACATGATAATCTCAAAACAATGCAGCCAGTCTATAAACATTGGGTTAATTTTTACTAAGGAATATTTATAAAGTTCCATTGAGAAGTGGATTTTAGTCATTGTTCTATGAAAACTAGGTATGCTGTTAAACTCCCACCCCCCACCCCCCTCCATGCACATGAGGGTAGTATGTCGCCAGGTTTCAAGGATCGATTCATTCTATTAGCTGGGAAAGATAAGCCCTTCCCTAAAAGAAAACACACCAGAGCCAAGATTAGAACAGTGAGAGTTTGAAATGGACAGAACTTAAGCTCACATATGCCCGTGGAAGAGACCTTTGAATGCTGATGCAAAGTGTGCGTGCTGATATGATACCTTTGTCTTTTTCCTAAGTGTGTCCTTGACATTACAGATATTGTAAGTAATCTCATGTTTAAATTTTTTCTATGGATGTATTATGTAATTGTGATTATTTTATTTTATCTATTTCTTTGTATATTTCTTCATGTTTAAAAAAACAATCTCGTTGTAGTGACCAACACTTCTGAACTAATAGTCTAATATTAAGTGGATATTACCATAGGAAATGTCTTCCATGGTGGCCCTCTGTCCTTGCAGTAGTAAATACAGAGACCCTGTAGGGAGAACTGATGCCTGTCACCCTTGTAGAGGACAGATGGCCCTATGAAGTCAATATTAGATCCTAATTTTCAGATGACAAAGAGAGATTAATTAAGTAAGGTTTAGTAAGGTTGCAGAGCTAATGAATTATAAAAGTGCACTTTAAACACATTGATTCTATTACCCCCTTCTGCTTTCAAAGATACCCAGATAATTTACACATGCAGAGACTGTTGGGGACTCAGGTTTTCCTTCCCTGCCCCCCCTACCTTTATTAAATCCAGACACTAGAGGATTCATCATTAAAATAACCGCTTACATTTCAGCTTTTCTCTCTTCTCCACTCTGTCTGTCACTCTGAAAGTTTTTGTCCACGGTGACTTCCCCTCACTGTGCATGGAACTAAGAAGCAGAAGAGCCAGGTGAGCCATAGCTGGTCGTCAGCTTTAACTCCTAACTGCTGTTCTTGTTCTTGGCAGTGTGTAACAAATGAGATTTTCATGTTTCTACGTTGCCAGTTAGACAGTTACAATAATGACTTTTAAAAAATTAAATGATTTTTAGAGCTTTATTCCTAGCTGTTTAACTTTTAAAAAAAGTTTTCTGAGAATTTCCTACTGTATTCAAATTATTTCCCTGCCTTCCTCTTCTACCTGCAGCTTCTATTATGTCCCCACACTCCCTCTCAAATTCCTAACTCCTTCTTGTTCATTGTCATCACACACACACACACACACACACACACACACACACACACACACACCCTGCTGAGTCTATTTACTGTTGCTTGTATGTGTATATTTAAGGTTGACCACTTGGGATCGATCACATAGCATATTAGGAGACTCATCCCTGGAGAAGACTGGTTCTCCCTTTCTTTTTTTTTTTTTTTTTTTTTTTTTTGGGTTTTTCCTGGAACTCACTTGGTAGCCCAGGCTGGCCTCGAACTCACAGAGATCCGCCTGGCTCTGCCTCCCGAGTGCTGGGATTAAAGGCGTGCGCCACCACCGCCCGGCTGGTTCTCCCTTTCTTAACAGCCATTAATTGCTTGTAGTATTTCACTAGGCGTGAGGCCCTGTGAGATTCTCCATCCGCATTCACATGTCAGCTGGTGTTATCATTATGCATGTCTTTGCAGGTGACTATACTGTCGAGATTTCGTGGGTGTAGCCTCTCTGTCATATAAAGAAGACACAATCTGATAGGAGATGTCCTGGTCCTCTGGATCTTACATTCTTTCCCGTCACTCTTCTGTGATGTGCCCTGGGCCTTATGTGTAGGGGTTTCACTGTAGATGTAACAATTGGGGTTAGGCACCCACCATCTGTGACCCAAAGAAGCCTTTTTGATGAAGGGGGAGAGGTACACTTCCTTGTGTGACTAGGGATGAGTTTTTAGAATGCACTTACAATTCATGCCTGGTACTGTAGACCTAGCTATAAGCAGTTGATTAGATCTATAGTACCAGGCATGAATTCCCTCTTACTGAGCAGGCTTTAAGTCTAATTAGATAGCTGCTGATCACCCTCGAGATAAAATATGCCACTGTTGCGTTACTGGGGATATCTTGGCAGGGCAGTCCTTATTCTAGGCCATCCTTTTACAGTTGGGTAGGACTATTGATAGTTTTTCTCCCTCAGCAGTTTGAATATACTTTGGATAGTATGAAACCTAGTCCTCAGGGAGGGGTCTTTCAGGTCAGTTCTAGTCAATTCCTCCAGGTCCTGTGTCCATAATGAGTGATGTTGTCAGCAGTAGGCTCTTACCTTCAAGTTCTGGGAGGCAACCAAGGGCAGCAGCAGCAATAGCATATGTTCTTTTAGGAGTCTCTTGGACTCCTTTGACCAGCAGCTCCACGGGAGGTTTCTTATGCCTAGTACTGGGGTTTTTGTTAGTCTATGGCTCTTGGGAGGAACGTTAATACCTCATGTGATTTAACTTTGCGCGCGCACACACACACACACACACACACACACACATATGTATATGCATATATGTATATAATAACTATACATGCATACATGTATTGATGCACATATACTCATAAGTATATATATATTTTTAAGTGAACATAAAGTACTCTTTCCTTATGGACTTTTCAAGCATCTTTAGTGTTATTTAACCCTCTTTCTCTCTATTCCTCTCCCTTCCTCCTCTTATTTAGCTTTTTTATTATCTCATTTCATGACCCAGAATTCATAAATGCCCTTGCCTAAGGAATTCATTACATTTAAAATGTAATTTATCTTTTTTAACAAAGAGTCCCTGATTTGGGCCTTGATGTACTGAACAGGATGTTTATGAATTTTTTGGGTATTATTTCAGAAAGTCACTTTGAAAAAAAACAAGTATTTATACTTTCAATGTATCTCATCAGCCCAGCAGTGGTGGTGCACGCCTTTAATCCCAGCACTCAGGAGGCAGAGGCAGGCAGATCTCTGAGTTCAAGGTTAGCTTGGTCTACAGCGTGAGTTTCAGCACAGGCAGGACTACACAGAGAAACTCGTTCTTGACAAAACAAAAATAACCCCTCCCCCACAAAGTCAGTGTTTCTCCTCAGAGGGAAGGAAACTCAAAGCTTCCCTATCACTTTCCACCTTATTCCTTTGAAGCAGGGTCTCTTCTTGAATATGAACTTGTGGGTTTTTTTAATTTTAATTAAAATATATCACTCTCCTTTTCCCTCCAGCTGGAGCTTGTGTTTTTCAGCTAGGAAAGCAGCCACAAACCCCAGGTGAGCCTCCTGTCTTTACCCCCGCCCCCACCCCCAAGTGCTGGGATTACAGGCTGAGTACAGGCCCATGGCCACCTTGTAACATGGTGTCTTAATTAGGGTTTCTATTGCTGTGAAGAGACACCATGACCATGGCAACTCTTATGAAGGAAAACATTTTATTGAGGTGGCTCACTAACAGTTCAGAGGTTCAGTCCATTATCATCACAATGGGAAGTATGGTGGCGTGAGGGTAGACATGGTGCTGGAGAGGTACCTGAGAGTTCTACATCTTGCAGGCAACAGGAAATACTGTAACACTGGGCAGCATCTTGAGCATATATGAGACCTCAAAACCTGCCTCCACAGTGACACACTTCCTCCAACAAGGCCACACCTCCTAGTAGTGCCACTCCTTTTGGGGGGCATTTTCTTTCAAACCACCACACTTGGGTTCTGGGATTTGAACTCAGTTCTTCATAGTTGTGCAGCAAATACTCATAATCACCGAGCCATCTCCCTAGTACCTTACTCAACTTTTATAAATATATTTGAGAGAACAATGGGTTGCATTTTATGCACCTTAGCTTTAGGAACTGTCCCCTTCTCCTCGGCCTAAGGAGAAATCATGGTGGTTTCACTGATTAAATGTTGCTTTTCTTGCAAGGAACTCAAAGTCCTTTAACAGAGTGTTTGCTATCTTGATATTTCCTAAATGTTATTTGTAACATTTTAAAATAGATGGAGAAATAGGGGAATGGAGAGTTGAAGAAATAACCACTGAGCAGTGGCAGTGGACCTGATGTGACTCCTTTTTCTTCACTTGAGCTGTCTTTCCTGGCAGGGAAAGCTAGGCTTCAGTGGAACTCCAGTTTCTTTCCAGATCTGTCCCTCTAGGACCACATCCCTTGGGCCAATTGGATGGAGGGTTTCTGTTACTTCCTGCCTCAGCAGCATGTCTGATTACTTCAATCTTTTTCTGGCATAATGAATGCCCTCTTGTATGAGCTGGGCATGTTGTTAGATGTGTTCTCTCTACTCCTCACTTTTGAAGAATAGAGCAGACATTTCCAGTAGTGATCTGAAAGAAAGAAGACCACCTGTGTAGCATTACTTAGTAGGATGTTGAGGTGTGTGTGAATACCTGTGCCAACTGCCTTCTATTCTGCCCACTCTCTGCCTTTATCACCAGCACTTTTATAGGGCTGAGCATGATGCCTTGTGAAATACTGGGCATGTAGTAATGTGCTTGCCTTTAAAAAATTTTCTTTCTCTTTATTTCCTGCTATCCATTTCTAAACAGAAATCTTGTTAGATATTTGGCAAGTTCACAGCTATCTCTCAGCTTCCCACCCCATCTGGTTTTTAGCACTTCCTCTACCTCTCCATTAGCAGATCTCAGAGAAATGATGGGAATATGTGCCTCACACAGACACCAAGGCGTTCCCCACACAGGTGCGTTTTAATAGCCAGCACTTTGCTGACTAATAAACAAATGGTTGTAATGCTTAAAATATTCTAGAAAATGCAGAGTTGTTTATAATTCTGTATGCCTGGTAGATTATGCTTTTAGTTAGTCTAAGATTATTTTGATTTTCCACATTAAAAAAGTGAAGTATTTGGATGGTTTTAACTGGTAGGTTGGTGGGTGGGAAGGAAGAAAGCTGGCACCTGTGGCATCAAACTGAAATTCTTTTATTTCTGATGATGAGCTAGTTGCTGATGCCCGGGAATGGTGCAGTCGCAGTGCCCACAGGCAGGAAACCTGGATTTCCTGCTGCAGATTGTTCCTTAGGCCAATGTTATCAGGGAAGAAAAAAACCGAAGTGTTAATCCTTGTTACTGTGAATGCGTCAGCTGTGTGTACGCCACTTTGTGAGTGTGGATACACAAGTGGTTTGTTCACACGTGCTTATATTTTTGTGATTGTTACTCCCCCTGCAACACCAATTTTACTTTTGTCTTTTTCTCTGACCTGCCAGCGTATCTCCTGTTTACTTCATCTCTTTACCTGGAAGGTGCAGAATGTCTGCTAGGACGTAGGCAGCCTGGTAACCAGCCCTCCAGCACACTCCAGTATGCATGCTTATAGACCAAGCAAAAAGACTGGTGGTTAGGAACATAATTTGAGGGGCGACCTAGGCAGGCAGCTGAGAGCTCTGAAGATTGCTGTGGGAGAGTTCAACATGCGCAGAATGCTGCAGCTATTCTCTGAAGCGGCTTCAGAATCCACCGAAGTGGTGGAGGGCAGTTCTTCATGTTCTCCCTTTAGTCTTGTCACTCTGGGCCTGTCACTGTGACCTTTGTCCCTGCTTTCCTCTTCCTCTTGAAGCCTTCTCTGTGGACAAGCCGAGCCCCACACTGCTGGAGCTTTGTCCATTAACTGAATCATTTATTGTTCTGAAACACCAGCTTGTCCAGGCATGGTGGTGCACACCTTTAGTCCCAGCAGGACTAGACAGAGGCAGGAGGATCTCTGAGTTTGAAGCCAACCTGGTCTACAGAGTGAGTTCCAAGACAGCCAGGACTACACAGAGGAACCCTGTCTTGAACAAAAAACAAAAACAAAAACACCAGTTTGTACACAGTATGGAGAAGATAAGCCATATAATCCCCCCAGATAAATGTATAAAGAAAGTATATTATAAATGCACAGTGGAGCTCTATTCAGCTTTTCAAATGGAGGATATTCCAATGTATGCAACCCAGAGACATTTTGCTATATGATATAAGCTAGTAACAAAGGGACATGTGTTCTATGATTGTACTCATGTGAATGGTGAGAGTCGTGAAATCCACTGAGATGGGAGATAGAATGGTGATCACCAGGGTCTAGGAGGAAGGAAAGATGGAGTTACCATTGCATGAATGTAGGATTTTAGTTTGAGAAGATAAAAGATAGCCACGATTGTAATAAGAATAAACCTAAAGGCACGATGTGTGCACTAAAAGTGACCAAATGGATAATTATGATAATATTTTTTTTGCCATAATTTTTAAAGATTTTATTTTTATTTGTGTGTATGTGGGGGAGTGTTTAATGCACATGAGTGCCATGCCGGTGGAGGCCAGAAAAGTACATCTGATTTCCTGGAGCTGGAGTTTGAGGTTATGAGCCATCTAGTTTAGGTGCTGGGAACTGAACGAGCATCCTCTACAAAAGCAGTAGGTGCTTTTAACCGCTGAGCCATCTCTCCAGTCTTTTTACTGAACATATATAATTTTAAAGAATTCGCTTATTAGAGAGAAATGGGGACAGAACAAGGATGGAGATTTGCTTGATTCTCTACAGCCTTCTCCAGCAAATTTTGAATAAAAAGAAAAATAGTTGAGGATTTGGAGACCTCTCCATTTTGGCACTGGACTGCTTCTGGTCCAGCATGACAGTGTCCCAGGTGTCCCCAGGATGTGCCCATCTGGCTGATGTGTCAGATATCAGTTTAGCTAGGATTGTCACTGCAGTGCAGACCTGACATGGTAGAGACTGTCCCTTCCTCCCTCTGACTCTGTCGTGTTTCCAGGACGGTGTCCCAAGGCCAGCTGTCAGGACACGCTCAGGGAGCTGGAAGGGAGAGGAGATCGGGAGTGTTGGTGCAGTTCCTGTCTTTTATACTAGATATGCCTTTTCATGAACCATGGCTTCTGAAAGGTCATTACCCTCTGATCTGCGCTTTTACAGATTGGGATGGGGGAAAAAAGGAGAAAGATATGCAATTGTTCTTCAGGCCAGGCTGTTGCAAGGTCTTCGTAGTGTTAGTAGTTGCCTTTTCTATATCAGCATGGCTTTCATGGTGCTCACTGCTTTTCATTCCGCTCGGCTCTCTCTTTCTGACAACTGGAGACTAGATAAAATCCAGCTCTGTGGGAATCAAATAGAGAGCTTTTCTGATGTCCTAGCAGTTCTTCAAACAGGAAGGTACTTGAAATACTGCTGCCACACCACCAGCTTCAAACCCAGAGATGAGCTTCATAAGCAGCAGAGATGCAGACATGAAGACCAAGTTTGAAGTGATAAGACATGGGCAAAATTGATCATTTCACAGTCTAAGGGCAAAGACTTTATAAACATGAATGTATATAATACATGCCATATGTATATAATATATGTATATATATGAGTGTATAGTCCAAAACTATGAAAGTCAAATGACAGTGTAAAAGAAATCTATGCAACATAACAAATAGAAATAAATAGAATAGTGGAATGCCTATCTTTTTGTGACTGGCTATTTCACTTGGCATAATGCCTTTGTGCATCAAAAATTAAAATAAAATTACCATATAATTCAGCAGTTCTGCTTCTGGATGTACATCTCCCAAAATTTAAAGCATGAATTTTAACAGATACTTGTATACCCAAGTTCATAGAAGTATTATTCACACTAGCAAAAAAGGTGAAAGCCATACATGCCCACAGGCTGGTAACTGGATAAGCAACATGGGATATGTACATACAATGGGTTATTATTTGGTCTTAAAAGAGTCTCATTTTTTTTGTGTGTGTGTGAAATAAACAGTTGACTCTCCAAATCTTCTGAGATGTCTCTCATTTTATGCTATTTTTCAGGTTAGAGTCAGTAGAAACCTATGTGATGAAAGTATTAATGTTGCATAATTTTTCAAGAACATATCTTTCCTACCATCCCATCTGTCCTTTGAGGAAACTTATAATTAATAAGATTGTGTAATGACATAAGAACATTAAGTGAGTCTCAGGAGACAAGGTGCTGAGTCAGTCAGGATTGCAGTTGCCAGCAACAGCAACTGCCTTAGATGAGTCAAGCTGAGATGGAGTTTTACTGCACTGGGCAGTTCACACTCTGGGAGGGCTGAGAGCCCAGTGCCAGGAAGGAGCCGCGAATTCTATTACAGAGCTGGTGAGGAAGCATCCACCGTTGCAGGGAAACTGACTTCTCCTCGGAACTAACACTGCACAGCGGGCACCGCCTCTGTCCCCGTCCTTTCAGGAGTGTGATTCTGCAAGACACTGGGTCTCATCACTAGTCTTTGATTCAAGCACTGGGGATTAGTATTTCTGCTCAGCCCACTTTTGTTAGTGTGCACATATCTTGGAGCATAAGATGCTGGCGGTAGTGGCGTATTTGGCTTTGACTGTTTGATAGTGGTAGGTCTGTTCCTTAAAGTGAGAGAGAGACTCTAAGAATTAGAAAGGGGGTTCAGACCCTGGTGGCCAAGGTATGATAAGTGGCTCCAGTAAGTGACAATTGCTTAGTAGCTATAAAGGGGGCAAATTGATCGTTAAACTATAGGGGATACTGTGAAGGCTAAACATTGATTGAAGCAAAAATTAATTAAACTATAAAGTTTATCCTTGAGTCTTATAAGATGACATTGTAAATAGGTTGGTTTTCTCAATTTTTTCAGTTGTAATTTGTGTATAAATGCATGTGTTTTGTGTGTTTATTTTGTGCCCTGTAGCCTCACCAAATTCACTTATTAGGTGTATGTATATGTGCTTGTGCACAAGTGTTCACATGTGTGTATGGGTGTATGTGTGTGCCTGTGTTTATGTGGGTGTAATCTCCATTGTGTGTGTGTGTGTGTGTGTGTGTGTGTGTGTGTGTGTGTGTGTACGTAATATTGGTTTTTTTTTGATCTTGCAGAACCATAGCAGTAAACAGACATGGTTTTACTTCTGATTGGGATGTCCCTTGTTTGTGCTGTCTGCTTTGCTGTCTTTAAAGTTGTGTGCTAAGTAGCAGTGGTGAGGCTGGGCATCCCCGCCTGTGCTGGTCTCAGGCGATGCTTCCGCTCTTTGCCTGTGGCTGTGATATTATTGGCTGTAGGGTTTTCAGAAAAGGCTTTTATTATTTTGAGGAATCTTCCTTTTGTTCCTAAACTATTAAAAGTATTTAATCAAAGGATGCTGAGTTTTGTCAGTTGCCTTTCCTATATCAGTTGTGATTATCATACAGCCTTGTTTTTCATTTTGTTACTTGGTGATTCATATTAATTTGCATGTGTTAAACCAGCCTTGCATGCCAGGAATTAAATCTCACCTCAGTAATATAATAACAAAGGAAATACTATTTCTATGTTAAACTGTAAAACATTAATGAAGTTGGAAAAGTGATAATAAAGAGATATTTCTTGTTCACTGGAACACAAAGAATTAATATTGGTAAAATATCTGTATTGCCTATGTTAGTTTTTTTCCTTATTGTAACCTAAGAGAAACAATATAAGAAGGAAAGAGATATTTGGCTTATGGTTTCAATCCATTGTGATGGAGATGGTAAAACAGAGCAGACAGCTGAAGCAATGGGGCCACAAAGAAGAGGCCACTTACCTTGTGGTGGACAAGAAGCAGAGAAAGTGAGTACAGGGAAGAGCCACGTGAGCTACAGCCCCAGGGACACAGCTTTGGTGACTGACTTCTCCAGGAAGGCACCAGCTCCCACTTTCACCACCTCCAACTATGTCCTTATACTGTGAATTCATCAGACAATGATTAATCCATTGATTGAGAACCTGTTATCCAAGATCTATGGAATGCTGTTCAGACACACCCAGAGATATGCTTTATTCTAACCAAGTTGATAATAAAGATTAACTAGGACATTAGTTAATGCATACATTTAGTACAGTCCTACCTAAATTTCATGGCATTCTTCACACAAATAGAAACATGAATCCTAAAATTCTTGTAAAACTGAGAGAATAAGAAACTCGGAGTAGCCATAGCAATACTGAGGAAGAAAAACAGAGTTGGATGGAATGAGAATTCCTGGTTTAAAATTTTGTGTCAAAGCTAAAATAATCAAAACAACCTGGTACTGACATAGAGCAGAAACACAGACCAAGAGAGTGGCAGTGAGCCAGAGATAAATCCAAATCTATGTGGCTGTCTTAGGGCTTCTGTTGCTGTGATAAACACTGTGACCAAAATCAACATTGGGAGGGAAGGGTTTATTTCATCTTACAGCTTCTAGTTCATCACCAAAGAAGTCAAGGCAGAAACTCAAGGCAGGAACCTGGAGGCAGGAGCTGATGCAGAAGTGCTGCTTACTGGCTTGCTCTTCATGGCTTGCACAGCCTGCTTTCTTATAGCACCCAGAACTACTAGCCCAGGAGTGGCACCACGCACAATGATCTGGACCCTTTTACATCAAACATCAATCAAGAAAATGTACCATAAGCTTGCATATTGGTCAATATGGAGGTGTGTGTGGTGGAGTGCACTTTCCCAATTGAGGTTCCCGCTTCCAAAATGACTCTAGATTGTGTCAAGTAGACATAAAACTAGCCAGTACAGTTGCCAACTCATCAAGGGTGATAAGAATACATGTTGGGAAGGATAGTTTCACATAATACCCAGAAAACTGGATATCCACATGTAAAAGTATGAAATTGTACCTTTGTTGAATACCACACACAAAAATAAACTCAATGGGTATAAGACCTGGGATCATAAAACTCATTGAGAATTTATAATGCTAAAGCTCTTTGACATTGGCTTTGGAATATTTTTTAAAATTTTAAACACTACACCTGAAGCTTAAACTGAAGAAGCAAAACCAAATCAAACTGGAAAGCTACTGCACTACAGAGGAGCACTAACAAAACTTTATTTTCAGAGCTTTATTTCAGCTATGATGCACTCTGAAACCTGTGAACACGTCTCCCAACATTAAGATTAGAAGAATTTAAACTGGCTGGGCCACTGGGACTCAATTGTTTTTCTTAATCATTAACCTAAGCCACAGTCTATAAGGCTCCTCAATAGAAACTCATGTGTTCTAGCTGTGTGACACTTGCTTGTTTTATTTTTACCATCAAAATTCTATTTAACATTATTATTATCAATTAGACAGTACAGCTTAAGAATAAATCATCTTCATTATAATCCACAGGTAAAAATGCCCAGTAGGACGGGATGTTTTCAGGAGATACATTACAAGCAATGGGGATCTCCCTATACCCATTCACACCATGTCAGATACCAGAGAAATATGGCAGCAGCAAACATGTAAAGGCACAGCAGAAGCAAAAGACATTCTGGAGTCTGTGGTCTCGGGGCCTTGTCTATCTGAGCTTTACCTGTCAGGGATTTTCTTCCTGCTGGGCTGACACCCCGAAGTCGGTTGCCATCTGCTGCTCCTCTGACATGGCCACCGGCACTTAACCACTGAACAATCTTTCCAGCCTCTGTCATTGCTTTATTGTGACAGTTTTCAACCCTTTTGACTGTTTGAAATGTATAGCTTGCTATTATTATCCATAGTCCTCCTACTATACAATAGTACCCTACAGTATCTTGCTCATATTTATGTTGACCAACCTTTCTCTCTGCTCCCCTGACTTCTCTCCCAAGTCCCTGGCCATTCTGTTTTCAATTTCCAGTAAATCAACTTTTTTAGTTTCCATATAAGAGCATGCATCATTTAATTTTATAGGAATATACTATGAAAAAAGGTAAAACTAACCTGTTATTAACTCATGACTATTTTATTTGAGTGATACAGAGACTTCTGGGGGGTGCTTAATATGTTGTTTCTGTGTGTAGGCCCTGCATATGTGAGCATACTACCCAAGTAAACCTCAGTCTGTATGGTTGAGATGTAGACCTAGATTTCCCCAAATACGTGTTTCAATGAAAATAGGGAAAAAACCAAAACAAATGAGAAAGATCCAGGCATATTCCATGGCACAAGCAATATACTAAGTAAAGTGGCGTGTAAAAGCCCTTGAGATCAATCTTCAGTACCTCAAAAACAACAGTTAGCAGCTGGGGAGCACTTACTGTGCAAGCAAGAAGCCCCAAGTCCAAATCCCAAGCATCCATATAAAAGCCAGGCAGGTGACATGTGCTGTGTGTGACTCCAGTATTGGGGGCAGAAATAGGCAGATGCTGGGAGCTTGCTTGCCCCCTAAAATGACGTGTTTCAGGCTTAATGAGAAACAATGTCTGAAAACATAAGGAAGAGAGCTATAAAGGAAGAAGCCTTTCTCTGACCTCTGAGTGCATGTGTGTGTACCTGCAACACACACTACCTTCCCATATAGGTAAGTGTGTATATAATATAGACAAGGATAAAAAAATTAAACTCCACACAACAAAATAAACCTAGTAAATTGGGAAAATTTGAGAAAGCAGGTTGTCACTGAAGGTAAAAATGGCACTGAAAAGAGTAAACCCATGGTTTCTCCTAAAATTGTTTTCATTATTATTAAAATTAAATTAAAAATAATTTTGGGACAGAGTCTCTCTATGTAGCCTTGGCTGAAACTTGTTATGTCTACCAGGCTTGGAGGCCTGCCTCTGCTTCTGGAATGCTAGAATTAAAAGCATGTGCTACCACGCCCAGCTTTTTATTGTTGTTTTGAGGCAGGTTTTTAATCTATTGCCCAGACCACTCCCGAATTTGAATTATCCTTCTTCTGCTTCCTGAGTGTGAGTGCTGCTGGCATTGTAGGTGTGTGCTACCAAGCAGAGCTGCATTTGTTTCAGACTCACTTTTAATATGACTTCCCACCTTCCAGCCTCAACCAAGAGTCCGAATGAGAAGGGAGACAGTATGTCTTCTAGTCAGTCATTAATGGTTGACTAAGTAGTGCCATTTTTTGAACTTGAACAGTTAGGTATATAATTTGTTTAAACTTATTATCTGCAGCTAAATGTCAAATTTTATATCTTATGGTGTGGTTAAAAAATACAGCACCAAAATTATAGCTTATATGACTTATGTGGCTGTGCAGTCAGATTTTATATTAAGAGACATTTAGCTGTTTTTCTGAAAGTCTGCTTTTCTACAATTAAATAGACTATAACCTCCAACAGATAGCTGAGAGCATTTCAATTTACTATGGCTTTGTGGGAGAAGTGACCTTCTAGATCCTATATGGTTTCAAGGACTTGCTTTCAATAGAAGAATTGTAACTGTATGGTCCTAGTAAAGAGCTCAGAGAGAAGGTAGGGGGCCTTGGTTCATAAATGCAGATGTAGATGCTAAGACAAGAGTGCATGCAATAGTTGTGACCTTGGCATTCTCACTGAGTTTCAGTAGAACAGCTAATCATTTAGATTCTCTTTTTCTGTCCTTAACCACACATGACTTTGTCCTTGTGTGTAAAAAACAACCATGCTGTGATTTGAGGATATTTCATTTTTAATTTAAAAGACTGTGTTGTTATACTCTCTTGGAACATACTTCTGTAGAAAAGAATTACCTGGGAGAACAGTTTCTCTGTAATTAAGAAATGCTACTAACTTTTCTGTGTCAGTTAACAGCCGAAAAGGCTTGCACTGAAGCAAAGAAACACTTGTAAATCAATGCTTCAGTTTCATGGGGGAACTGCCCCAGCAGATAAATGGAATGGACTAAACCCAGTGACATGGTTTTGGGGGCCCTTCACCCAGGCTGTTTCTAGCTCTGTTGCCACATAGTAGCTGGATTAATAGAGAAAACTGAGTTTGAGCACCAGTAATTGTTGGTGCTGTGATCTATCCCCTGCTGTATTTCATGAACCTCTTCAGTGCTGAGCGAAAACATGGCGCTGTTTTCTAAACCACTGTTACTGCTCACTGGTTCCCAAACCACCTGCTGAGTTAAGTATACTTAGATGTGTGGGGCTCTTGCTCCCTGGCTCAGCCTACCTTTCTAGTCCATCAGACTCAGAGCTGATGTGCTCATCAAATTGGGCCCTCTGGTGGTTGATTTGTTTGTTAATTTGTTAGGATCTAGAAACATCTAGGAGACTAACTTCTGGGAATGCCCATGAGGGAGTTTCTAGATTGGGTTGAAGTGGGAAAGACCTAAGTTCAGACAGCATCAAATAGAGTCCTCCACTGAATGAAGAGTAGAAGGCGAGCTGAGCACCCACATTCATCTCCCTTTGCTTCCTGATTTGTGGGTGCAATATGTCCAGCTGCCTCAAGCTCGTACTGCCGTGATGTCCCCATCATAACACACTCAAACTATGAGCCAAAATATATCTTCCTTCCTTAAGTTGTAAGGAGAGAAGTAACTAATACAAGACCTTTTTCTGGTTATCATTCCTGCCTGCCTCTGTCTTGTAAGATTGTAGCACTTCTGTCCTTAGCTTGGAAGGACCCTCACTTCTCTCCTGGGCTGTCCCTTCTCTTCAGGCGGTCCTCCCCTGAATCTCCTAGAGCTCTTATGCCATTGCACTTCATACACCATTTTGTTACATTTGTCATACATTTCCTTGTTCCACAGTTAGTTCTTTGTGTGGTGGGTTCAAATATGTTCTTCCAAAAAGATATTTTCATGTTCTAGCCCCTATTCTTATAACATTATCTGGGAATAATGGTCTTTGCAAATGTTGTGAGGATGAGGTCATATAGGATTAGGGTGGTGTGCTAGCTAGTTTTATATCAACTTGACATAAGCTAGAGTTATCTGAAAGGAGGGAACCTCAATTGTGGAAATGCCTCCATAAGATCTGGCTGTAGGGCATTTTCTTAATTAGTGATTGATGGGAGAGGGCCCAGCCCATTGTGGGTGGTGACACCCCTGGGCTGGTTGTGCTAGGTTCTATAAGCAGGCCGAGCAAGCCAGTAAGCAGCACCTCTCCGTGGCTTCTGCATCAGCTCCTTCCTCCAGGTTCCTGCCCTGCTTGAGTTCCTGTCCTGACTTCCTTTGATGATGAACAGTGTTGTAGAACTGTAAGCGAAATAAACCCTTTTCTCCTCAAGTTGCTCTGGTCATGGTGTTTCGTCACTGAAATAGAAACCCTAAGACAGGTGGGCTCTGGTCCAATGGCTGGTGTCCTCAAAGGAGAGGGAGGTTTGACTCTGGACACAGAGGAGAGGTCCACGGGCAATGACTGGAGTGATACGGCCAGAGCAATGGAATGTCAAGACATGATGTTAATACTGATTACTAAGTTGTAAGGAAGGAGTCCAGCTAGAGCCTTCAGAGGTGCATGACCCTCCAACCCCTCAAGGACAAACTTCCACCCTTAGAACTGTGAGTGTACATTTTTGTTGTTTCAGGCCACATTGTGATACATTTTTAAGGTGAATCTAGGAAACTAATACAGTGTATTTGTCTGATCTTTACTCTTCCACAGACTTAATGCTAGTTCACTAAGAGCTTAGGCTTATTTTGCTCATTGCTATCTCATCATTCAGCTGCTGACTAAAGAAATGTTAATGGTTATTGACGTAATAGTTTATGGTGAATAAAACTGATCCTAATAGGCATGCAGTTTATATAAGTGCATAGTCTGTGACTTCCAGTCCTTCTTATCCACCTAAAGTTCTCTCATGTTGTTTTGCAGTTTCTTCCTAGCAACCATGGATTTGTAAGCTTATCACTTTCCGAGTGTCATGTAAATGAAATCATACAGTATGTGTCGTTTGTATCTGGCTCTTTCACATTGTGTAATACACTAGAGATCTATTAGAGAGTCCTCTATGTTGTACCTATCAGTGCAGCTCCATGCTATTGTTCATTCAGCTAGTAGTTTGTCATCCCATGTTTGTTACTGTGGAAATGCTCAGCATGTAGATTAATTTACAGGGCATTATCTTCCCTCTTGGGGTTCATGAATCAAACACATAATAATAGAATATCTTAAGTGCCTTGGTGGTGTATGCACAGTGTATTAGGAGAGCCCAGAGAAGGAACATTTAACTCAGATTTGGAAACTCACAGAATGCTCTCCAAAGGAACCAGTGTTTAAGATATGAAGGTGATCGATTGATTGACTGGACTCCACCGGGAGAGGTGGATCCAGCACATGATCTGATTATTAAAAATTCAGGAACTCCGCAAGCTACACTATTGACAACATGAAATTGGCCTTGGTGGGTGTTTTCACTGTGGGTGTTAAGCACATCAAATGGGGACTCCTCCTGGCACAGCTCTAGCTGAGCATTCCAGCCAGGAGAAACAGTTAGCTGAATGCAAGAGAGGATGGGGCATTTTTGTGTTTTGTCTGTTTGTTTAATCACTGTCAATTCTGGCCCAGTTTCAATTGACTGACCGTTTTCCTCAGTGCAGGTCCCTTTCCAGCCTCCTTGCAGGCTGGGTAATTTCCAGGGACAGGTAATTTTGAATGCATGTCAGAAGCGTGGGCTTTACTCTGTTGGGTGCTTTAGGATTTTGTTTTCTTATAAATAATTTTGCTCTGAAGTATAGACAAGCCTCTTTAAAAGTTTGATCCTTGTGACCTTCCTTTTAATATTGATTAGATGTAACCGGAGCAGTGTTTAGTGTGGGATAACCACTACAGCAAGGCCTTTTTGCATATAAAATGAATCTCTGTATGGTGAATCCCTGTGAATCATGTCTCTTACAGTATGACTGTGGAAAAGACACTCCTGGTGATGACTGAGTGCTCAACACCACTTTCTATAGCATGTTTGGGTGTCTGTTTTTCTCTGCCCTTGGGTGGTTGCTCATACTTGGCTGTGCTCAGTGCTCTGCAGAGTACCTGAGGGAAGCATGCCTGGAACTCCAGAGCCTTTGGTCTGTAGGTTCCTTGTGGCAGGCATTCTTTTCTGTAGGTGTTACAGGAAGTCCACCAGAGATGATCGCTCAGATATGGTTTATAGCCAACTGTAAGTCTTTATTTCAGCTGACTAGGACTATACTCAGGTATTTGAGGACTTGGGCCTAGTCATGAGTGTCCAGAGCATGGGGTTTTTAAAGGCAAAGCCCAGGCCTGTCATCTCGCTCAGCAACTGCAGCGGGGAGCTTCACAGAAGCTTAACAAGCAGTTTAACAGAAGCTAAAGTAAGTGGTTAGCTGGAGGGGGCTCTGCATAAGCCGGCAATTTAACAGAAGCTAAGGTAACTTAGCTGGGGCTTGTTGACCTTGAGTTCCTAAAATACAGTTGGTAATTTTCCATGAGATTCTCCGTCAAGGAGATCAGAGTCTAGTTAAACCTGAAATGGCCTCAGCAAGAATACGAGATGGAGGGGCCTCTGTCCCGTCTTCCTCTGTCACACAGGCTCTTGGCCCTGTGCTTGCCTCTGTCCCCAGTTCTCCTCTCACTTCATGGAGTCTGTTGAACTTTGCATAGTTTCTTGTGTCATACCACAGCAAGAAAATTTTGCCAGTTAACTGGGGTAAATCCCTAGTTGTCTAATGTACAATATCCCGAAGGCCTTATTTCTTTCTGTCAGTTGTTTTGTTTTTTGCTGTTATTTCAGTGGGAGGATATGTTTCGCCCTCAGTCTTGGCTGGAAGTAGGAGTTATTATACTTCATCTAAAATCAGGAGTGGTTTAAGTAAGAGCCTGGCTGAATCAGATATACTTTTTAAAAAATTTTATTTATTTATTTTTTATTTTTATGGTTTTTCGAGATAGGGTTTCTCTTTGTAGCTTTGGAGCCTATTCTGGAACTCACTCTGTAGACCAGGCTAGCCTCGAACTCACAGTCCCTGCCTCTGCCTCCTGAGTGCTGGGATTAAAGATGTGCGCCACCACACCCGGCATTCAGATATACATGTTTAAAAAGTTGCTCATCAACCCAGCTGAGGTGGTGTGCGCCTTTTATTCTCGCACTGGGAAGCCTGAGGCAGGAGATCGTAAGTCTGAGGCTAGCCTGGGCAATGTAGTAATACCTTGCCTCCAACTTTTATTTTTAACTAGAGATTAAACTGTTCCACTTTTCTAGTTGACTTACTGAGACTCTGAGGTTATGTTGGAAGTAGATAAACCAGCTAAAATAGAGCTGCAAAAAATCAGTTAAGAAATAGATGTGAGTGATACCAGGCAACCAGCAATAGAGTGAAAAGTGTCCACATTCCAACAGTATCCCTGAGGGAGAAAGTGGGAACCAATGGAAAACAACAATTCAAACGAGAGGGTACCCTTCTAAGACAGAAAATCCATTAAAATCAAGGTCTGATTGTCACATCCTTTTCTAAATTTATTATATTGTCTGGGGAGGGGTGATATATGCCTTTGTGTGTGTCATGGTCAAAGAACAACTTGTGGGAATTAGTTCTCTCCTTCCGTTATGTGGTCCTGGGTGTTGAACTCAGGTTACTAAGACTTGGTAGCAAGTGCCTTTACCAGTTGAGCCATCTCTCCAGCACCACTGCCCAGCCTGATTTTAAAGATGCATTTCTATTGTAGGGGGTAAGAATAGTTTAGTTTTGACTTCAGATATGTTACCAACCAAAGGCAAGATTGAAAAACATGAGAATTCACATGAAAAACATTTAAGCCCTGGGGGAAAGTGGAAGGAAACATGCTTTAAATAAAGAAATATCCGGTAATTTAATATACTGCAGAATCAGAACATCACAGAGGTAGCCCCAAGGTTAATTTCTAGATGTTGCCTTTTAATTACATAGGTCACACATAGCAATTAGCATCTAGGAAAAATTATGTAGAAAATTGGAACATTATGTAAGCAACTGAGTTAACTTAAAACAACATCATGCTATTGCTTCTTTAAACTTTTAAATCAGGCTTACTTTTGCTTTTTATTTTTGAAAAATGATGGGTAAATGGATTTCATGATGGATTATCCTGTGTGTGTAGGTAAGGCATTGTTCATGCTCTCCTGTCCTCCCTCGCCCCCTGACTCCTGTGGGACCTCTTCATTCCATGCCAACATAGTTACATGAACACACACACACACACACACACACACACACACACACACACACTCATATATGGGAAATCCAGGTTCTGCACAAGAGAAAACTGAAAAGTTTGTATTTTCCACATTATACTCACTTGTTGCTTCCTTCTATTTTAGCTCTCTCTCTCTCTCTCTCTCTCTCTCTCTCTCTCTCTCTCTCTCTCTCTCTCTCTCTCTCCCCCTCCCTCCCTCCCTCCCTCCCTCCCTCCCTCCTTCCTTCCTTCCCTCTGTCCCTCCCATTCTCTCTCATCCTTGTAATAAGAAGGCTTATACCTCTCTATAATCACATAATATACTTAGTAAGTGGCCGGGGGAGATGGCTCAGTTGGCGAATTGCTTGCTGCATAAGCAAAAGGCCCTGGTTTCGGGTCCCCAGCACCCACATTATCAGTGGCACCCCAGCCAGTCCTTGTAGTTCCACTGCTGGAAGGGCAGGCCAAGGCTCCTGAGCTTTCAGGTCCTGGGTTCAGTGAGACTCTGCCTTCAAAAACCAAGATAAAGAGGGATGGAGGAAGACACTCAACTTTGACCACTGGTCTCCACACACATGAGCATATATGTACATGTGTATCTTTACACAAAATACATACAGAAACACACAAGGCAAAAGGATATTCAATAAATACTAGGAAAACATGATTTTCGTTAAAATTGTGAGTATAAATATAAAATATATTGATTTTATGAAATAGTCAAATTTATTTAAATATCTTTCTCAAAAAGGGTGTGGTGACAACACCCCTGAAATTTTAGCAGAGGCAGAAAGATTGTCACAGGTTCAATTCAGCCTGACCTACGTAGTGAGCTTCAGGCCAGCCAGAACTACATAGTGAGACCTGTCTCAGAAACAGTGACAACAACAGAAGGTGTTAGCAAACATTTAGCGTGTAAATCCTGTGAGAGCGCGTACTTTGTGCTGCATTCTGCGTCACCAGCTTCTGGTGATGGTAGGCACAATACACATTTATGTCAAAGTGTGCAAATATATAGTAAGTGGGAAAATACAGTAACATACAAAAATACTTCCAGCATATATTTCATTCTTGGACACGGTAACTCCAGTTTGGGAGAATATATGTCTGAAGTACAGTGCTCAGGCCTTAGCTTGATGTTGGGATGTGAATCTTGAAGGTCAGTTATAAGGAAGGCTATGACAGATCTGTAGCTTCCTTACGCCCGTGGACCTGCAGCTTTCTTTGCTTTGCTGTTGGCAGACAGACCATCTTACCACCCCAACTACAGGCGCTGTGTACCTCATTACCCCTTCAGTTAGGCTTCCGTATCGGTTGCCAACCATTTCATTTTCTCTTGCCAGAAGAGAGCAAGTCCTGCCACCGTGTGCGAGTGGCCACAGCTGCTCCCCAGCCTTCATTCCCAGGATGGTGGTTCTTCCCGTTCTTTTAGTGAGCAGCCTTTGGACAGAACGTGTATGTGGGTGGAGCACCAGTTCGTTTTGGTTTGTCGCACATTTGATTTGAGTCAGAGCAGCTCATCAGGTGAAACTTAGAGCAGGTGGGCATGCTGATAGCATGCATCCACAGTCCCCACAACTGCACTCCATGTCTGCTCAGGGTGCATTGCTTGTCACAGTGGTGACCTCAGCTCTTGTTCAGGAAATATGAAATACAAAAAGAACAAACGAGAACTTTAAAGAAGAATTTAAATGGGATCATTATGCACTGCAAACAGCACTTCACAAAGCAGACAGGCCTGAGGGACATCCTGCCTTCTAATACAAGCAAGGCTGCTGTTTATATAAATCCCTTCCTATATATTAAAATTTTCCTAGGAGGAATTTCTAAAACTTGTTTATTATGAACAAATAGACTTTTTTAAAGCCTTCCTTTTTGGTATCTTAGACTTGTTATAACCCTTTTTAACAACCATGCTACCACTTCCCATCTTACAGGTTGGTAGTACTGACTTCATAGTCATCACTAAAATACTCACATCTTGGGATATCTTTAGTTTCTTCTCTTCATTTTTGAGAGCTGTTTAAGAGCAACTACAATTGAGACCTCTGTCACCTTCAACTCCCTCCCACTTGTTCCCATCAGAAGTCCTCAGTCCCAGACAGTTCTGATCACCAACATAATTCTGTATTTTACATTTCTATTACATATTTAGCAAACTTCATGAAGATGTTTTTTTCTTATTTCTCCATTCCTTACCCCTTTATGGCACATAGACCACTTAGAGTAATTTTTTGGTTTAGTCTTAGACTTCTGTATTCATTCACTGGCTCCTTCATTCTTTTACACATAGGTTTAGGTAGTAAGCACGGTTTCCAACTGTCTGCAGTGTGTCAGGCACTGCAGCAGTCCCAGAAGTATATGGGAAACTCAGTGTGTGTAATGTGCAGAAAGCATCCTGATTTCATGGGAAATGGGCTGGGACCCTCACAAAGGTCAGAGTTCCATATATTACTGTAACTCCTGCAAACACTCCATAGAAGCTAAAAATGAAAACCCTGTAATAAGATATGAAAATCTAGGTGTTTTTTTTTTTTTTTTTTTTGAGACAGGGTTTCTCTGTGTAGTTTTGGTGCCTGTTCTGGAGCTTGGACCAGGCTGGTCTTGAACTCACAGAGATCTGCCTGCCTCTGCCTCCTGAGTGCTGGGATTAAAGGCGTGCACCACCACTGCCCAACTCGAAAATCTAGATATTGTTAATGGTTCACGAATGTCACAAGAGTAGAACGACTCTGGTGTACCATGTGGGGACTTGCCATCACACTGTGTGGCAAATTGGTAGCAGTGGAAGCTACAGTTTGTGCTTTTATGTGCTCTAATTTTTGACAAGAAGCCTAATCAAAAATTAAATTTCAAATGACCTTGGAAAATGTTTGCTCATATAAATCACAGTAAAATAGTGTTTACCAAAAACAAAAAGCACACCAAAGTGACAAAGTAAATTCAATGCTGATTTTTTTCCTCCATTCAGAAACTTACTCATACTCCTTGAGTTGAATAGAAGGAAGAAGTATAGAAATAGATAATTAAGACATATTGATATGTGAGGTAGAGAAATCCAGGGAACAGTGTGAGCCTCTTAATTAGCCTACTAATAATTTTCAAAACAAAGTCCCCATGCCAACAGAGGGAAGGACAGTAAGAAATAAACACCCACTGAATATGGACAGAAATGATCTTGGCACTGGTGAGAATAATTTTATTGTACTGACTGAGACTAAAGACACCAAAAACCAGGTGTGGTGGCACATGCCTATAATCCTAGCACCGGAGAGGCTGAGGCAGGAGAATTGTGAGTTCAAGGCAGGCTTGGACTAAATAGATCCTGACCAAGTAATTAATAAATATGCAAGTCCACCATTGTTTGAATAATGTGGCTTTAGAGTTTAAAATTTTTACTTTATATACATACCATTTAAAATCTTTTCCTGCTGTAGTTAAATGATATCCATTTTATGGTTTTGTTACTGCAATACATTTTGATATTCTAATGTATAGTTCTGGAAAATGGGGCCAGAGATGTAGTTCTGCCTCAGGTTCCATACCTAGCACCAAAAGAATCAAACAACAGTATTCAAAATATAACATGACTATTTCTGAAGGTATTCTCAAATAATTAATATCTCTTAGAGTATCTGTGAGAAGTACATCACATCTGAATTCCCAAAGTATTTTATAGACCCTTACATTACAGATAATAGGAATATTAATGTTAATGATATAAAACATGAGCATTTGGTGTGAACTATTAATAGGAATTTGGGGTTGTCTTTAGTATCAACATTAATGTGACATCTTCAGTTATAATGCATTTTTCCATTTGTAACTTTTGTCCTTTCATTATTCTATCACATTTTGTGTTCTAGAAACACCCAACCACTTGTAGGGAGGGCCTCCAGTAGCTGTGTTTCCCCCTCTGATTTAGGCTCTGCTTTTCGTTTACGATTTCCTGGTTTGTTTTCCTCTGTCATCTTTCAAAGCAGGCCTCACCTCTTCTAGGAAGCCTCACCTGCCTCCACACTCCCTTGGGTTGCATCCTCCTCTACAGCAGCGTGATACTTCTTTTTATCTTTGTGTCTACCGTTGTGTGCTCTGTAGTTGACTATATGCTCACGACCTCACTTCAGATGGGCATTAAATGATTCAGGTTTTCCTTCTTTGGAGCAGCACCTGCCATGTGTAGCTGTATGTAGCTTTGTTGAGTGGCTAAATACTTCTTTACTGTAGTCTTTTTTTTTTTTTTTTTTTTTCGAGACAGGGTTTCTCTGTGTGTAATGTTGGCGCCTGTCCTGGATCTTGCTCTGTAGACCAGGCTGGCCTCGAACTCACAGAGATCTGCTTGGCTCTGTCTCCCGAGCACTGGGATTAAAGGTGTGTGCCATCACTGCTCAGCTGTAATCTTTTTTTTTTTCCTGTGTAGGCATTGGCATATTTTGTTATGTTTGGGCAGTGTGCATTGATTGCTAGATCTGAACTCCTTGATTGTTTATATGATGGTTTATACCAGCAGAGGCAACCAACAAAGTTAGGTGTTAGGTTCAAAGTTAATTCTGAGGTGTCAGGTTATAAATGAAATACAAATAAACTTTTGGGGGGACAAAATCATTTATATACATATATAATTTTTGTTAGCATAAAAGATAATGGGTTTTATTATGACATTTAAATTTTATTAATATTATTGTATATTATGTGTGATGTGTATAGGGGGAGTTATGCACATACAATGGCACGTGTGTGGAGGGCAGAGGAGAACTTTGTGAGTCAGTTTTCTTCTTTTACCTCTAAGTATAATAACCTGGGTAACTGAACAACCTGGGTATTGAACTAAGTTTATCAGGCTTGCACAGCAAGTTTTTACCCACTGGCTCTTATTATGATGGTTTTATGCATGTAAATCATTGTCCCTTGTCTGATCTGTGCCCCATTGTCCTCTCCTAGTCTCCTTCCCTCCTCTTGCTTCCGTGTCATATGTGTGCATGCACACATGTGTCTTCAGTGTAGAGTCTGCACGAGAGAAAACATGAGTATTTCATCTTTGTTCCTCCAGTTCCCTCTTTTCCCTCCTCTTCCCCATCCCGTTGGATCTCTGTTCATAGTCCTCCTTTGCTCTCATGTCCTGTGTATTACATCTTGTCTAATTATGTCAGCAGCACAAAGATAGCATTACATACATGGATGTACATGACAAAAAAAATGAATCAGGAAAGGGAGTTTCACCACTCCTAAGCTGCTTTTCTGTCTCAGGGAACCTTTGTTCACTTGGTCTGTATGAGAGCAAGGAGAGCAGAGGGTGGATTTCCTATAGTACCATAGGAAATGGCACTGACTCAGTAAAACGGTCTTGCATTTTGCTGGAAACCCCAATTTTGTTTCACACTTATCCCATATCAAAATCAGCAAGATAAGTAAGTTGAAAGACATATTCTCTAAACTAAATTCCATCCAAAGAAGTTTAAATGTTACAGGAAGGTCTCTGAAATATCTCGGGGGTAGGGGGAGGGTTGTTCATGCTTCTCTAGACACAACCTCCTACCCTAGAAGCTGCTGCTATGGACTCACTGCCCATGCAGGAGCACCTAACACTCTACACAGCATTCTTTCCTCTCCCCTTCTATGGGAAGAGAATCCTTAATTCCTATTTGGCACAAGGCCTTCTGGGAAAAGTTGTTATGTCCTTTGTGGTTCAGCAAAAATAGTATGATGTATGAGAAGTAAGTGGGAATACGATGGATGTTATAGTTTCTGGAATCCCTCCATACCTGGTGATGAATGCCATGTGTCTCTTTCCCCTCCACTCTTCTTCCTTCTTGATGTTGCAGTTCTGGCTCAACAGCAGGAGCTCTGGCCATCATCTCAGAGGGAGAAGGGCCTCTCAGGCAGAGCAGTGAACTGGGAGGAGACTGGGCTACCAGGACAGTCTTTGACAGCCTGTCTAGACGTCTTTGGTCAATAGAGGTGCAGCCTTTTATCTTTAGCTGCCCTGATTATCCATGTCTTAGTTACACACACTCAGACCTGACCCCAGCTGACTCGGGGTTCCACAAATCAAATGTGTGATCTTAACAATGTCTGTGTCTCTCTGAAGTTCTTTGGATTCTCTTATTTATTCAGTCTTCTCAGATTATTTACTCTCATCTTAGAATGCTGTGCCAGGGTTTGATGTTGGCTTTCTTGTAAAAATGATTGATCTAAAAAATTTTTCCACGCTGTCAACAGTGATACAGGGTCAGCACAGAAGTATTTCACCAATAATTTGAAGGAAAGTAACTACATTCTAAGTTCCAGAATGTCAGCATCATCCTTCTCTCATAAAGTCTGGAACTCTACAATCTCTGACTCCCAGCTGTCCTTCCACGCACTCTATGCAGATGAACACCTGGTTTCTAGGGATGTTAGGAAGATAGACACATCCTATATGTGAAGCTCAATGTGGACATTTGATGCTCAGGGGCTTCGGGAGCCTCACAACTGGTGAGAAAGTTACTGGTGAGAAAGTTAATTATAAGTCACAGTTGGGCAGGACAAGAGATTTTGATGATCTCTCTTGCTTGTATAGCTTGACCTAACTTTTAAGATACTTAATGGCTTGTATTGTCTTCCTCTCAATAACCGAGTGAGGCGCTGTTTTGTTTTAGGTTAAACACTGAAGGACATCCATATTTAAAATGGTAAATCTGAAAAGGCTAAAAAATTGAGTGTGATGAGAACTTTTATGCCTTATAGGCTGAGCTCTGATCTTTCTTGGATTGACCTGTGTGAGCCTGTGGACTTAAGATTTACTCTGATTTTCCAAATATTGCTATGTGTCACAGATGAGGAACCTTCAGAAAGAACATTTAGGGCCTTCCATCTCCATGGCAACCACTGTGGAGATCATTTAGCCTCCTATTCCCTGTGGGAGCTTTGTCAGCCTACAGTGTTCATGTGTGATTTCTCAAACTCTGGGTCCTGGTTGAGGGTAAGGGATGGTGAAAACAAGGGGCAGGGATGGAGCTTCCAATGAAGTGCTTGTCCAGAAATATCGAAACAAAGGATATGTATGGGTCAAGTTCATGATTAAAAGCTCAGTACAGTAGGTGGATATGATAATTCCAGAATTTGGGAGACTGAGGCAGAAGAGATCACAGATTTAAGGCCAGCCTGGATTATGTAGAGATATTTTTGTCTCCAAAGCCAAACAAACAAAAAATCATAGGAACTAGGAAGGATCTCATTTGTGGGAAATGACCAAATGATAGGAATGGGGTGTGAGGCTTGAACAGATTTCCACTTTCACTGTCTGTGTGTCATATCTCTTTCTGTGTTCTTTATAGTTTGACCTGAATGCCCAGGCTCTGATTGTGTTAAGTGATTTTGTTGGGCTGAAAGTGTTTTTGTTTGTTTATTTTGTTAAGGGACCAGGAGGATAAATTTAAACTGAAAGCAGTGTTATCTGTGACAATGTGGTAGACTTTTGAAGCATTCTGGTTCTGTAGGATTCTAGCAACTTTGTCTATTTTGCCTTGGGTCACATGACATCTGTTGGGCAGTTTGGAGAAGTTAAGCAGGGTGAGAGACCTGGACATCTTAAATGCAGTGATAGGCTGTGTATGCCTCTTTAACTCACCAATATCGCCATGGGAACATGTAGAGTATATAGAAGTTCATATTTTTAAAAACACTATAGGCATTATTTCAGAAGCCTGTGATGATTTCCAAAACAAAGTACTGTTTATTTCTTAATTTAGGTTTCATACCTTTGAATGGTGTCAACATATCAAATATTGGGGACCTAGATATAAAATATTCATTAAGAATTTGTTTTTATTCTGTGGAACTTAGAAGATTCTGGCAAACATGGCGAGAGCTTTATTAGTTAATAAGAAAAGAATTTATTAGTACAACAGTAAATTCTGGGGTTGACAGATCTTAGTTCCTGCCCTCAAGAATATTTAACTTTTTCACAGATTCCCTTAGTTCTGGTTGGTTCAGTGTCAAAACCATCTTGTTGTTGACAAAGTGAGTTTAACTGGAAAAGTATTTGCAGAGATGAAAATTTCCTTCAACCCCACTACTCGCTGAGAGAATTGCTCTTAAATTAGGTATATAGTTGTCTTGGGTCATTTTGTTAGTTTGAGGATATGATATATACATCTCAATCATATATATATGTATGTATATATGTCAGATGTATCATATTCATATTCTACACGTTGATTTTTATATAATTGAGACAATAGTTATATTTCAGTGTCAGTACATGTAGATCTACCTAGTTTTAAAAGGCTTTCATGGAGTATTAGGTGTCTGTTCCACAAATAATCAAACGTAACACAAGCTACCTGAAACATCACTGTAAGGTGTCTATTGGTGACTCCTGTCGTGGCGCACTGCAGACCTGTTGCTCTCCCGGCATTGACAGCTGGGAGATTGCACCTGCCATCGCAACAGCATTCCAAACAGACTTGCCATACATACTCTTAGGTACCAGCCTCCGTCTGAGGTGGACTGGACACAGTAATGTTCTTCCGCAGGTCAGCTTTCATCTTCTCAAATAGAGAGAGAGTGGCTAAAGGCTTTGTTTCTCATCAGCACCTGGAGCTGGAGAGCTATTTGGTGGTGATGAGTTTTACCCAGGGAATCTCAGAAATCAGAGTATTGGGTGCTGCTTAAAACACTCTCTTTGATTTACTTATTCATTGTATTCGTGTGTGTGTGTGTGTGTGTGTGTGTGTGTGTGTGTGTGTATAAATGTGCAGAGTCCAGAAGAGCCTGTTATGTGTCTTCTACCATCACTTTATATCATAGTTCATGAGACCAGGTTGCTCACAGAACCTGAAGTTAACTGTTTTCACACAGCTGGCTGGCCAGCAAGCCCTAACATCTGCCTCTCTCTGTCCCCAGAACCGGGGTTACAGACGTGCAAGGCTGTGCCTGGCTTTTTAGGTGGTTTTAGGTGAATCTAAATTCCTGTCTTTGTGCTTATACAAGCTCTTTTGTCTACTGAGCCATCTCCCCAGACTCTTTTTGAATGTTTGGAAGCATTTTTAAAGTAGCACCCCTCATAATTTTCTAATACTTGACTCTTTACACAATGACTTGATTTTTGAGGGAAAAAAACCTCTTTATTTTGGCTATAGAAGATAGCCACAGTTGGCAGTAGAGCAAGGACTTTGTCTCCCATCTCAGCTTTTACTGTGTGTCCTTCAAGTCTATCGCGGGAGCAGAATGATTTGCAGCTTTTAAATGGGGGCTGGCTCTGAACTCACAGTCCTCCCTTTAGCCTTCTTCAGATAGTATGGCCTGCCCTGCATGTTGGCATTCTTATTTGCAGAGTCAGATTTGGGGGATTGTTTGTTGCTTTGCAAGCTACAGAACAGCCTCAGTCTTTTGTTTTGCTTTAGGATGTTGTGTGCATGTCTAGTAAGGCTGCCCTGTGATCTCTTGTAAGTCATGAAACGTGTCATTGGAGGGAGAATGTGGTGCATTCCCCTTGTGCTGGAGTAGAGTTGAGCATGCTGTGGACCCACTGTGCACTGTTCCTTAAAGAAGGCCCCAGACTGTTGTACAACCACACGTCTGACCTGTGAGAAGGGAGCACGGGTGGCACCACCATTCTCTCAGGCACGTCATGGTATGATTCAGAAGGAACAGTTTTAGTAATATTTTAGAAGAACTTGTGTTTCAGGGCTCCCAGTTTTTTGAGTGTGAATATTCTTTCATCTTCAATTGCAGAATGAGAGGGGTTAGCAGTTGATGATACATAGCAGTCCTCTTCCTTTAGCAAGTTTATTACTTAGAGCAATTAGCCTCTATGTGTTTCATCCACGAGGACTATTTAAAACTTAATTTTATTATTATTATTATTATTACATGTATGTATGAGAAAGAATGAATGTGTGGGCAAGAGGGGTGACGAGGGGGAGAGAGCAGGGAGGGAGCATGTGTATGTTACAGCACACATGTGGTGTCTGAAGAAAACCTTCCTCTGTAAGTCCTAGGAATGGAACTCAGGACAGGCCTGCACAACACATGCTTTTCCCAACACTGGCCGATCCCACCAGCCCTGAGGTCTTAAAACTAAATAAGACAAAAGCACTGTAAAGTTATATCATTGTGATGTTTACTGAAAGCAGTATTTTAGATATCTCATTCTTCCTTAAAATTTTCTTCTCTGTACATACTTGATTTTTCTGTGGGTTGGAAATGACTTCACAAGCGTCATTGTTGATGATCTTTAGCTGTTTCTGTTCTACAAAGTTTGACATGGATTCTGAAATATTGTCAGTATGTCAATCTCTGTGGATCTTTTTCTATACTGTGTCCTGTGTTTTTCCTTCTCTTTAATAAACAGTCTGTAGAAAGCTGTAGATAGCCGTGGGCTGTCGTTCCTGTTATCTTCCTCTTTTGGCTGCAGCCTTAGGCTTGCACCCTCTCACAGCCTTAGGCTTGCCACCCTCTCACAGCCTTAGGCTTGCCACCCTCTCACACCCTTAGGCTTGCACCCTCTCACACCCTTAGGGTTGCACCCTCTCACACCCTTAGGCTTGCCACCCTCTCACACCCTTAGGCTTGCACCCTCTCACAGCCTTAGGCTTGCCCTCTCTCACACCCTTAGGCTTGCACTCTCTCACAGCCTTAGGCTTGCCACCCTCTCACACCCTTAGGCTTGCCACCCTCTCACACCCTTAGGCTTGCACCCTCTCACACCCTTAGGCTTGCCACCCTCTCACACCCTTAGGCTTGCACCCTCTCACACCCTTAGGCTTGCACCCTCTCACACCCTTAGGCTTGCCACCCTCTCACACCCTTAGGCTTGCACCCTCTCACACCCTTAGGCTTGCACCCTCTCACACCCTTAGGCTTGCACTCTCTCACAGCCTTAGGCTTGCACTCTCTCACAGCCTGAGGCTTGCACTCTCTCACAGCCTTAGGCTTGCACTCTCTCACAGCCTTAGGCTTGCCCCCTCTCACAGCCTTAGGCTTGCACTCTCTCACAGCCTTAGGCTTGCACCCTCTCACAGCCTTAGGCTTGCCCTCTCTCACACCCTTAGGCTTGCACTCTCTCACAGCCTTAGGCTTGCACTCTCTCACAGCCTTAGGCTTGCCCCCTCTCACAGCCTTAGGCTTGCACCCTCTCACACCCTTAGGCTTGCACTCTCTCACAGCCTTAGGCTTGCACTCTCTCACAGCCTTAGGCTTGCACTCTCTCACAGCCTTAGGCTTGCCCTCTCTCACAGCCTTAGGCTTGCACTCTCTCACAGCCTTAGGTTTGCCCTCTCTCACAGCCTTAGGCTTGCACCCTCTCACAGCCTGAGGCTTGCACTCTCTCACAGCCTTAGGCTTGCACTCTCTCACAGCCAGTCTCCAGCATAAGGTTTGCTCAGGTGTTAGTTATGCCCTGCTTCCAGCATGCAAGACTTGGGACCCTACCTGGAAACCTTGACTTTTCAACTCTTGTGCCTCTGTGGTTCTAAACTCCTGTTTGTGCCATTCGTGTGGAAGATTAGGAGATGCTCTCCCAGCTTCGCACCACCTAGGCTGTTGCTTGCTACCTCCAAGATCCCTTGTGGAGAACTGGCAAGTGCAGAGAGCAGAGAGCAGTCCTCGAAGGCACCTGACTGCCTGTGTGCTTCTCTTCTCTCTGGATACTTGGGTTATATCTTCAGAGCGCTCTGATTTCCTCAGATGGGACTTGTTTGTCGGGAGGGCAGTTCTTCTAGTTCTCAGATTGATTTACAAAAAGATTGATTTACAACAAGTTAGTTAATCATTTTTAAATTCTTGTTGGTATTTAAAATTATTAAAATATTAAAAATAAGTACAGCATGCCTTGTTATTGAGCCTTATCCTGATTGTATATTATAATCTATAAGGTCTTATGATTATTTGTTGTATATGGAAGTTCAGGAATTACATGAATGGGGCTGTGGAATTGGCTTAGTCAGCAAAGTGCTTCAAGCCTGAGAACCCGAGTTTGACCCCCAGAACCTACTTAAGAAGAAAATGCCGAGTACAGGGATACACACATGTAATGTTAGTGCTGGCGAGGAAATGCTGAGTACAGGGATACACACATGTAATGTTAGTGCTGGCGAGGACATGCTGAGTACAGGGATACACACATGTAATGTTAGTGCTGGCGAGGCAGGGGTAGTGGATCCCTTAGTCTCAATGGACAGCCAGTCTACCCTGGGTTGGAAGTTCCAGGTCAGTGATAAAGCTAATCTTAAAAAAAGAAAACAAACAAAAAAAACAAGTGAGCAGCCTGAGGACTGACCCTCAGCTTCCACTTACCCATGCACACAAGTGCACCCATAAACACACATGCACCCACACACATAGTAATGACAAAACAGCATTGGATAAAGCAGTCAGCTGTTGGCTAATTTAAAAAACTCCAAGATCTGTTTTTAATTATTGCATATGTTATCAGCCGTCTTTCTTCATATACCGTTCTCTTGGCCTGCTTTTCTCCTGGGCTGCTTTATTCTGATTGACTTACAGAGTCTGTTTCTATATTAGAAACAATAGTTCTTTGTGTGTCTTTGCTGGAAATGTTTCTTGTCACTGTGTCATCTTTGAGTTTGGTTTTATTGTCATAGAAGACCTAAGATAATTTCTTTATATCTTAATTTTGTGGAATTTAATGTATACTTCTCTAACTTCAAAATTCAGCCTTGTTTGTCGTTCTGCCTTCCCCAAATGTCTACGTCTTTGAACCACACAAAATACGTTTTTGAGTGTTGGAAATGGGATGTTTTAGCTCCAATAAAGACTGATTCTCCACAGATATCGCTCTGCTGTTGTCTGAATGTCCACACACCTGGGTCTCTTCGGCACTTTCCTATTTTATGAGTAGCTCTCTATTTTATTCATTGAGATTTTTGAATGTGTTTTTAAAATTGAAGACAAATTCTTCACCCTTTGAAAGGCTGATGTGGTGGTGCACGCCTTTAATCCCAACACTTGGGAGACGGGGCAGGTGGATCCCTGAGTTTGAAGCCATCTTCGTCTATGTAGTGAGTTCCAGGCCAGTGAGGGCTTCATAGACTCTTGTCTTAAAAACAGATGAATCTACCTTTCATTTCTTGGTTTACATATTTTTAAAAAATGATTTGATAAATCTTTTTGAGATTTGAAATGAACATTGATTTTGTAGATTAGATAAATTTGTTTTTCATCTCCCTTGGTAAAAAGTTTGAAGTAGTTGCTTTTAATAAATGTTTATTATGCTTTATTCCTAGAAATTCTGTTTATATTCATGTTAGGTTCTTCTGTTTTACTTTCAATTGGATTTTAAGAGAGCTGCTTATTTTTATTATAAATTTTCTGAAGCCTTTCCTACTCATTCCTTTGGATTTTCCTAGTACAATAGTAACAGTCTATTTTCTTCAGATTGTCATGGTTTCATTTCTTTTATTTTTCTAGTATTGTTAATTCATTCTTTTCTTTAGTTGCACTGGCTGTGACAGTGAAAATAATATATGCATGCACACACACACACTTTATCCCCACTGCCCCTCCTTTCTTTTGAGGCTGGATTTCATGGTAGAACCCTGGCTGGCCTAGGATTTGCTATGTAGACCAGGTTGGCCTAGAACTCAGAGTTACACCTTCCTCTGTGTCCCAAGTGCTGGAATTCAAGGTGTATACAACCATGCCTAGCCATATCTATTTATTTTATTCAGGTGTGTGTATGTGTCTGTGTTTATGTGTCTGGGCACACATGCCACATAGAGTGTGTGGAGGTCAGAGGAGGCTAGCACTCAGGAGGCAGTTCTCTCTTTTTACCATATTGGTCCCAGAGGATCAAATTGAGATAATCAGGCTTGGTGGCAAATTCATTTTACCTGCTGAGCCATCTAGCCCACCTGAATGTATATATATATATAAAATGTGTGTGTATGTGTGTATGTATGTATATGTGTATATATGCACAATTTTTTAATTTTTAAAGTCATTAAATGTTTTTCCAGCACAATCACAGTTTCCCCTCCCTTCCTCTTCTCCCAGTCCTCCCTTGAACCTTTCCTTTTTTCCCCAACTACTTCTCTCTTCAGAAAGGGACAGTGTCCCATGTATATCAGTCAGCCATAGTATATCAAGTTGCAGTAAGACTGGCACCTCCTCTCCTGTAGAGGCTGGACAGGGCAACCCAGTGGAGGAAAGGGTCCCCAAAGCAGGTAACAGAGTCAGAGACAGCTCCTGATCCCATTGTTAGGAGACAATTCTCCTGGCTTTCTGTTACTTATGTAAGATTGGTTGATATGCATACTTCTTTAAGAAAAAAAAAATGAGGCTTGCGGGTATAATCCTGGTAAAGTACTGGCCTGGCAAGCACAAAGCATTGGGTTCCAGCCGCTTTACTGCCGGAAGAATAGAAAGTTGGTTCTTTTTTTGTAATTCTCTGTTTTGTTTTCCCCCACTAACTATAGAACAATTGCATTCTTGTCCTTTGTTCTTTATTTAGAAACCAAGGTATTTAAAACTTCAACTTTTTCTTGCAGAATTCTCCTCCAAGCTTCTGGATAGATCTGTATTAGTTTATAACTCTCGCCTGTATCCTTACTCTCCAGTTTCATTTCTCCTGATAAAAAGTAATACAAGTAAAAATGATGTTGCAGAGGCATTTAATACAGTAAGCACGGAGAATCACAATAGATGTGTGCATATATGGACACATAAGACTTCATTTATTTTAAGAATTTTGAATTATCAGATTGGTTCACCCACAACGAAATGTGTTGACTCTTCTCTACTTTTGGTTCTTTCTCTACTTTTTACCTTTGTCTCCCTCTTCTTTTGAATTCTCTCTCCCCCACTCTGTTAATCGGAAGAAAAGAATAAATCCCATGGTTCTATCACCTGGGTAGTAACACACAGGGGAGAGGTGGCCTGTGATGGAGTTTTAAAATACAGGTAGGAGATGAAGGGCAAGAGGCACATGGGTCTTCGGCTTATAAACACATTGAATGCGCTTTATTGCCCATGGGATATGTGGTGTATATCCTTCAGAAAAATTAAAAGGAAAATAAAGAAGCTGTAACTGGTTATGTGTTTTCTGGCCTAGGGGGAGGGCTGTGCAGGAGTCATTCCCGCCTGAAAAGGGGGGTTGAGGTTTTCTTCAGACGGGGGCTTTAGAGATGTGTGTGCAGGCTTGTGTATGTGTGTTGGTGCCGGGGACTGACCATGCACAATTAA
Source organism: Peromyscus eremicus (assembly GCF_949786415.1). Taxonomy (NCBI): domain Eukaryota; kingdom Metazoa; phylum Chordata; class Mammalia; order Rodentia; family Cricetidae; genus Peromyscus; species Peromyscus eremicus. Next base: position 86,686,347 of record NC_081419.1, read on the forward strand.
GCAGGTACTCCTAGGCAGCTGTGATGGTGCAGGCCTTTAACCCCAGCACTCCAGAGGCAGGCAGGTCTCTGTGAGTTTGAGGCCAGCCTGGTCTACAAAGTGAGTTCCAGGACAGCTAGAGAAACCCTGTCTCAAAAAAAAAAAAAAAAACAAAAAAACTTCAGGACAAGAAGATGAGATAGAGCATTGAATTGTCTGCATGAAAGTACAAAAACAGGTTGCCTGGGGAGATAGAAAGTAAATGAAGTGGGACCAAATTTTATATCCGTGTGAAAGCTAGAGAGAGAATTCTTCATGTGTAATGAATTATTAATGCAAATTCTCAGATGCGTATGCATGTACAAAGCAAGCCTTGTAGCAGAGCAGAGAGCTTGCTGCCCAGGATCATTTTCAATGCTTGCTTATGTTACCATCAGATGTTGTTACTTACCTCAAGACTCAGAGTAGTGCACTATGGTTTACCCAATGGTCTAATGCACGGACTTTGAGTTTAGCTTGTGTTTGACATTGTGACTAGGTGATATTTGGAGTGATAATGGAGGTTATTAAGATTATAACTTATCAAAAAGATAGTCTGTTATCATTGTGGGTCAATCCAGAGATGCTGTCCTTCAGTCTCATTTTCTCTCTTCTGCCTTGCTGCCACCCCATCATAAATACAAACTTCTTTGCATACACTGAGCAGAAAAGATGGAGATAGACTAGATATGGGTAAATGGCCCCGTTTGCAGGCCTGTTTGCTTGTCCCTTGACTTGTGGAATGGTGGTTTATTGAGTGAAAACTGAATGAAGTGTAGCTGTCAACAGCATTTTCCAGAGCCCAGATGTATGCACTGGATCCAGGACTTGCAGGATGGTGTCACTGTATTTGGGAAGGTTAACTATTCAGAATGTCACTTGTGCTCTAAAATGGAAACAGAGAAACTGGGTGTCTTCTGTGTAAAATTATATGTATGTGTATATATATGTGAGTATATAAAATTATATATGTGTATGTATATTATATACATATTTTTTTCTATTCCTAGGGGACTCCTTCTCACAGTTCCGATTTGCTGAGGAGAAAGAATGGGATGGTGAAACTTCATGTCCAAAGCAGGTAAGACAAGTGTGTCTCCAATGTCTCAAGACCAAGGCCCTGCACCTTTCCATTATAGCAGAGATGAATCTTGTGGAAAAGAGCTGTAATCCATATGCATTTTATTCTCTGCTACCAGCTCTGGAGAGAATATGTGAGAGACCTAGTTGATAAGGTCCTTCAAGCTTGAGTTCATTAGGCCATCTGTGAATGTCTCATAGGTTGAGTTGTGAAGTAGGAAATTAATGGCTATGATTTTAACACAGATTACTTTGCTATTTTTTTTCCTTCTGCTTTTTTTTTTTTTTGCCAGCCTCCTCTCTTCCTGACATTCCTTCCCTAACCTTGTACCTTTATTACCCTTCATTTAGTAGGATAAATGTACAAAATAAAAACAGTATCATAGAAGGCCTTCAGTCAGTCCTTAAACCACAAAGGTTTCATGCTGTGTTCATGCTGTAGGTTTAGTCATGGTCCTTGCTGTGTTCATGAGTAAGGAATGGATTAGGTGCCACTTTCCCTCTGAAGATCTGTGAGAAAGAATTTCATATGTTTCCCAGCCTGACCTCAAACTCTTGACCCTCCTGTGTCTGTCTACCAAATGTTGAGGTTATAGGCCTGTGCCACTACACACCTGGCTTTTCTCACATTCTTTTATGGTGAGATGCCAGTGCATGCATCTATGGGAGGGAGGGAGGGAGGGGGAGAGAGGCGGATATCAGCTTGGTGTGGTGGTGACCACTGCCCTATCTGTCTCTGAGTGAGCGAGCTGTGGGCGCACTGTTTGGGAGAGAGCCATTGAAGCTCATTAGATGGGATTTATTATTGGACTCCCAGACAGAACTAACTCCGGTGAATGGCTTATGCACACTTACTTTACCTCCGCTCTCTTTTAAAATCCATCTAGAACTCAGCACTCTATGTGGACAGTGAGTCACTGGTTCAAGCCCTTCAACAGCTGCCCCTCTCAGTCCGGCTTAACGTTGCTGCGGAGTTGATCCAGGTAAAATCAGAGTCTGCCTACTGGCTGGGTTGGGACAGAGGAAGGACCAGAGGGAAGACTATAGCCTGCAGGGTGTCTCAGTCTCAACTTTCCTCATCACCAGTTGAGGCCTCATATTGAGATGTCACCTTGTAAAGTGTGAAGGAAAACAAAACAGTTGTTTGAAGTTACTGTTATATTTTATATATGACATATTTTAATGGATCAAATTAATAGAATTGGATGCAAGAAGGACTATAAAGTCTAGCTATTACCACAGAATATTCAGGTATCAGGCTCTGAGTTGGCACTAGGCACATAGTGGTGAGCAGGTGGATGTGGTTCCTCCTTCTACTGGAAAATAGTGATACTAATCAGTTTAATGAAGTAATTATACAGATGCATAGAAATGATAAGTTATGTGAATCACAGTGTGCCATGAGAGCTTGTAGTAATGAACCTGATGTATCCTGGTGTGGCTAGGACTGGCTGTCCTCAGGAAACAGTGGGTAAGCTGAGGTCTGAGTTGTAAGATTACGTGAGCTGCAATGAAAGGAGATGATGACCCAGCAGGTCCGCATTAATGAAAATGATCACAGTCAATACTGTGCTGGGGGAATAGAAAGCAGGCTGGGCGGTTGGAGTGTGTATTCATGGCTGTGTCTGTGCGCTCTTGTACAAAGGCAGAGTAGGTAAGCCATTTTAACAAAGCTGTCACCTGGGTCCAGGTGAGAGACCCTAGCTCAGACACAGACACACACACACACACACACACACACACACACACACACACACACACACTCTCACATCCATAGACTTCAGGTCTGTTCTCAACTGTGCTCATTAGTATCACCTAGGAGGTTGAAAAATAAGGGAAACAACTTCCAGGTTCTCACAGAAATCTAGGTCACAGAGATCTATGAAGTGGGTGTAGGATTAGCATAGAGGACCACGCCCTGGCTTCGCTTTATACACTGCAATGCTGGACATTGGTCTAGTTCATGCTTATAAGGCCATGCTGAAGTAAATTTCTGAGGAGTTACTAGCAATTTGGGTCTTTAAGTAAGAGTAGGGATCAATTGCTATAGGGCACACTTTCTAGCCTATGCATTGTGGGCCCCTGCCATCCCTGTGGCCTTACCCCAAAAGACGGTTTCTCAGCCTTAGGCTGAGACCTTGTCACAGTCATATGGGAAGTTTTTGAAGCATAACACAGATAGGGCCAAATGTACAGATAAGTAATGTGTAACTGGAATCAGCATTCAGGAGTCAGAATATTGCCAGTTCCTCTGAGGCCACCACATATACCTTAAATCCCCATCTGCCCACAAGACAGCCATTACCCTGGCTTCTATTACTATAGTTTTACCTGGTTTTGAATGTTCTATAAATGTAGCCAAATAGTCTGATTTTCTTCACATTTGACATTTTATATTCAAATGACTGTTGAATTCTTTTCTTCTTGGCAAATGATTCTGCCCCATCATCTAAGCACAGTGACCAAGTCTACTTGGCCAATTACTACTTAGTAACTTTTACAGATAGGCCATTCTTCATTATAGACTTAAGTATCAATTCAAATAGACATGTGGTACAGTCAGTGTTCAGGCCAGGGATAGGAAGATGTGGGCTTTTACTTCCACCTCGGGGCTAGTTAGCACATATTGGAGGGGAGTAGAGTGGGAGGCACAGCCCTGTGATGTTTCCACATAGTCTCTTCATTCACCCTGGGTTGGTCAGGAAGAGGTCTACAGTGGGTCTCCAACGGGAGATACTTTGTAGGCTGTCTGAATTGAGTTTCCTACCTACAAGATTGTATGGCTTCCTTGACTTCTTGTGCTGAAGCAAAAACAAGGATTCTACTAAATTCTGACATCTTGCTTCTTTTTCAGACCACAATTCCTTTGGAACTTCCACAGGTGAAACCAAGGAGAAATGATGACGGCAAGGAGCTGGGCATGCAGTTAAGGGGGCCCATCTCCGAGCTCAGATCTGCTGTGGGTAGTTGTCCCAGGTCTCTGGGCAAAGACAGTTTAAGACCAAACCCTCTAGAGGGTTTGCAGAAAGCCCCCTTCCCACCACAGTCCGTGGCAGACCATCTGGAAGATGAACTGGACATGCTGCTGCATTTAGATGCACCTGTGAAGGAGGAGGACAGAATCTGTCCGGACCAGACGTCTCAGGACCAGGAACCAGAAAGAGAGGGGCAGGTGGCCCAGGAGGAAACAGGTATGGCTGTCATTTCATTTCCCGTTCATCTTCTCAGTTCTGGTGTTTTTGTGGGAACAGCCCTACCCCATCACTTATGCATACCCCTCTGTGTCTGACATTGATTTAGCCATGTCCCAGGCATCTCTTCCCCTGGGCAAATCACAGCTTCCCCTGCTTTGACCTTTCTGACAGTTTCTCTTACTCAATATATCTTAGGCTTCCAAAGTGGCTACCAGCCCAGTTGCAGTATTAAATTTAGAGCTGCAAATTGAACTGCTGTAAAAGCCTTTCAGTAGAAGACCTTTTAATCGACTGAACAGGCTGGAAGCAGATTTTTTTTTTTTAAAGCAAAAGAATGTTTACATCATGTAAATATTTTGTGAGCTGGTAGCCCTTCTGATGTGGTAACTGTCATATACAGTACTCGAGAGTCATTATGATGTTTCAGGATTGCCCCAAAGGAAAAGGACACTAAGCTATGCTGTTGGTCTTTGTGTTAGAACAAACTCCACAACACCAGTGAGCAGTGAAATTCATCTTCAGTATAAATAGAAGAGCAAATCTGTACCTTTGCTTATTTTGTTTAGATACTATTGATTGTATCTTAGGGAGTGACAGTAATGAGAATTTGCTTGTTGTGGAGAAAGCAGTAATTTGGGCTGAAGTATATCCTCAAACAAACCCCCAGGAAGCCTTAACCCTCACTATTGTAATTGATGTGAGGTGGCTAATGTTGATTTTATTTCTATAGTTCCTGAAAAACCATCTATGACCGGAGAGAAAAATGTGGAACCTGAACAGATGAGCACATCCAAAAATGTCACTGAGGAAGAGCTGGAAGACTGGCTGGACAGCATGATTTCCTGAGGAGGGGGGATGGGGGGGGGATGTGCCTGAAGCAAACTAAGTAAGGGTGGGCTAGTTTACCAGAATACCCCATGCTAACATGTACTGTTACGCTTGCAGCAGCCAATGCCTACCTCTGCTTTTGATGGCATCTGAATACATGTGTGAGGCTTACTTCGGGCTTTGTTTTGTTGTTATCTGGCTTAGTCACCTAATAGATTTCTTTAAGGACCGAGGTGTCACAGCTATGTTTTCAGTCTTCTTCCTGACAGTATTACAGAACAACCAGTGCTAGTTAAGGGACTATACACAAGGAACGAGGGATGCAGCTGGTCAAAATAAACACCCTCTGGTCTCTGGACATTTCCTTGAGGTATGAAGCCCGTGGGCTGCTTGTCTCCTGCCCCTGACTCCAGCAGTCAGGATGCTGTGGAATGACCGAAGTGGTCCATGACGAGAAGCCAAACCATGAACTGGCATGTGTTACTTTATTGCAGTGGGCACTTGACTTTATTGGAGGAGATTGACCTAAAACACAGCAGCTCCACTACTTACACGGGACCATAAAGCATCACTCAAGTTTGGTATAAGGTTGAGATTTTTCTGAAATTTCAGTACAGTGCCTTTCTTCAACTAACAGCAGTTGAGGAGCTGTTAGTGAAGAAATGATGTGAATAACCTTCAGGTGCAGTTTCATAAAGTAAGACAGAATAGCAGCACAGCTGTTTAATGGAGTTGTCCTTCTGGAACACAAACATAAAAAACTTGCATAGCTATATCTAAAGAGATTTTTAAGGCACTTAATCGATATTTCAGTTTCGACAAAGTGTTTGTTTTCTATTTCTTTAGCTGCTTAAAGCTTTTCAAGCTGATTCTGGATAGAGTCACTAGCAAGTACCATGGAAAAATTAGGTTGCAGTTAACGTAAGTTGAACATAATTTTGTGTAGGTCTCCCGATCAGTCCCTGGCCGGCATCCTCTTGCATGACATTTAGGTGTTCAAGATTTCATATTTCTCTGAACTATTCCAAGAAACTAGTTGAACTCTTAGACTGGGTTCTTAGAACTGGGAGCCCTGTGAGCAGCCGGGTGGAATCCTTGACGGTTTGCCATCCTTTGTCCATTGGGCACAGATGCCAAATCAATTTCCAAATATAGATTTTTTTTTAAAGAAGTATAAAAAAAGGATTCCGTTCCATTAGAAGGTGACTGTCCAGAATCATGGCTTGTCTTGAACTCAGACTTATCCGAGCTGATCTTCGTATTGCTTACGAAAGCAGTCGCCAGCTGGGAAGAAGTCCCAGCACCTTTCCTGGTACATCTTCCACACGTAAGATTCCTGAAACAGTGTAAGCAAAGGGTACTTTGTGTTAAAACCACAATAAGCTAAAATCAGTTTATTTTTTGCTCTGTGATTTGCTTTAGGAAGACCGATGGGAACTGATGCAAGGCCACGTGGGCATGTTCTCATGCTCTTCCTAGCTCACTTGGTTTTGTGAGCAAGAAGTCACGTCTTTCCATCATGGTAGAGTGGAGGAGGAAAACCTGTTCTCTTGCCTCCTCTAGCTATTCAATCCCATGCCAATTGTAAACGGGGGACTAAAGAAGAATGCGGGTTGAGGGGACATTTCCCACTACCTGAGGCCCGATCTGAAACCCGAGTGTTTGCGCCATAAAGTTTTCCTATCCATTGACGTTTGAATGTTGAGTAACTAGGCTTTTCTTGCTGTTCTCCACCTTTCCCTTTCATAGTCAGTCACAGAATTACCTGACACAGCTACTCACTCATCCGCTCTCACCACACCTCCACATTCCTGCTGTCACCCACATACAAGGCCCTTCTTTCTTATGCTGTCTCTCCCACTGTCTTACTCTGAATCTCCTGCTCTTTGTTACAGCCACCCACTCCGTTTTTCGTTGTCTTTTTCTCTCTACTGTCCTCCCACCTCCAGCGATTTTATACAGAAGCAGTAAACACAATGGTTTGGAAAATGTCAGTGTTTGTTGGGAAGGATTATCAAGGAGAACTTGGGGAATAGACTGAAGTCACCATAAAATTCTCACTTCTTAAGTAACAAAAAGGGTGATGGAAAAAAATGCATCTAAAGACTAATAGCCTCAGATATCCCGAAGTGTACTACTCAGTTTCAAGACTTAGGTTTGTGTTGTCTTCCTTTTACTATCTAGTTCTTAGTTAAAAAGTTTGTTTCTTACCTGACCCGTATGTTCTGTTTCATCCTTGTTAATCAAATACATCAGAAAGAATCTGGGAAAAGAACAAATGGGGGAAAGGGTAGAGGTTTTTAAATAAAAAAACGAACAAACAAGTGTACATGGTGGTGCTCACCTTTAATCCTAGCACTCGGGAGACAGAGGCAGGTGAACCTCTGAGTTTGAGGCTAGCTTGGTCTACAGACCAAGTTTCAGAAAAGCCAGGGGTATGTAGAGAGACCCTGTCTTGAAAACCACCCCACCCCAAAAAACTAAAGCCAAACAAAAAATTATTTAATTGTGTGCCTGCAAGAGCTAGCAGAGTCCAGAAGAGAGCATCAGATCTCCTGGAACTAGAGTTACAGGCAGTTATGAGCTGCCTGGGTGGGTTCTGGGAACTGAACCTGGGTCCTCTGCAAGAGCAACAAGTGCTCTTAGCAGCTGAGCCATCCTTCCAGCCCAAGGTACTTCTTACTCAAACTATCTAACACTATTTACTAAGAGAAACTGGAAATATGGTTTGAAAACTTAAGAAGCCTTTAAGAATCAAGGAAGCATTTCTAATGATGATCGCTGCTCATCTCCAAGCCAGTGAGGGAGAGCCTTCTTAGTCCCCCAAAATGTGAGCTAAGGCCACTTGCAAACTATCTTGCTTACCACAAAACTATCAATAGGCCAGTGTATCATGTAATAAAAATGTGACTTGAAATCACACATCAGGGATGAGTCATGAAAAATGTGGACAGGATTTACTTTCAGTTCATGCTCCTTCCAGAAGTATCACTTTGTTTTTCATTGTGGAAAACTGGGGAAAGGTGGTGTGGTTTCACTTGTGCTAAATGATCTGTATCAAAGATTTGAGTCTGTGACACATAAGTGTCCCAGGGGGCTGTACTCTCAGTTCATATTATACAACTCCAGAGATGGTTTCTAGAAAAACTGGTCTCATGCCTTTAGGAAAGGAAAATGTGACACTGGTAAAGGAAGGAGAAGGTCGAGAAAATACCTTGCATGTAGCAGAGCCCCAAACCTTGAGTCTTACAGGGCAGTACTATTTTTATCTTATGTCCTGGCACACAGAAACGGCTCTAACTATGATGGCTTCTTCCTTTCTCTCTCCCAAGATTGAGAATTTCCTACTTCTATGATACTGAAGCCCTGGGCCGGTGAAACATTCTTCTCTTCCTGGCACATGTATTTAGCTGGCAGCTCACCATATAGAGTGTTCCAGGGTATCATGAAAGGGAATCCCAACCCAGATATCTAACATCTTCTAGTCTATCATTTTCTGGTGCTGCCTGCCACAGGGCTGTGGGCTAACTTCTGTATCTTGACTGAGAGCCCTCTTAATGAGAAATGGCCATGGTAAATACTCATGATACTAGGAAAAGGATGGTGGTTATTTAAAAAGAAACTCAACACTAGCTTTGGCCTGTTTTATCCCAAAGAGTGAGATGTGAATGAAATGCACGAAGAGCAAGTAGATCAGAAAGTAGATCACTTTCTCCTTGAGAATCATACTTTCTGGAGTCTGAATAATCAGGTCATATAATTAATATACCCTATAAGTGGTACTGAATAGGTTCCAATAACTTGAGTTATTGGAATGCTTGACCCTAGGAAAAGTGAAATATTTTTATTATTTGCATTGCTAACATTAAACATTCCCCAGAATATCCTACTTTCACAGAATTTAATGGAAGCTGCAGAGCGGACAGAATGTCTAAAAACTGGTCATCAGCATGAATCTGACTGCACCTACTTGATACAATGTAATCTTGATATGGTGGGGAAAGAAGGCCTTTTAGTAAGGCGTTCACAGAGACCAGAAAGGGGAAAGGTGGGGGCAGTAAGCCTGGACAATAGCTGGAGGTACAAGTGGACATTCCTAAGGATGTAAAGAGAATTGCTGGAGATACGTGCTATTGAGAGGAATGGGGCCTAGACATGAGTTGGGCTGCCTAGGTGTGGAAGAGTTCACATTTGTTTCCAACAAAGGGTAGAGAGAATGACTCTGGCTCACACAGGCGCCTTTACTGATCATGGCTACCTCTCCAAACAGAAAGGGAGAAACAACACAAGCAGACTAAACTTTGAGACAGAGTTGTTTTGGTTTGCCCTAAAGACGACATCCTTAACCAGGATACTTACAGGTAATTGGCTAAGTTGTGCTCTTGCAGCGTATGTGTTTCAAAACCGTGAGGGGTTGTGTCAAAGTAGTCATTGCCAATGCCACAGATGAAGCATTTGGTCTATAAAATCAAACAACAACAAAAATAGAAAAGGCATTAGTATGCATAGCAACAGAGAGGAAAAACACTGCCAGCCAGTTGAATTGGGGACATAGAAAGCTGCTTTCCTGTTTAATGCTTTGGCTATCAGGCATTTACTTACAGTCCCACCTTCCTAGCTGAAGGTGCTGTTCCCTCCGGTTATGAGACAGGAGGCAGCCGTGTGTCAGGCATGGGAGGGTGTAGCACACAGGGCATTAGTACCCAGGGCTGGTAGACTGGTGCAGAGGAAGTGTGACAACAGGCACAGGAAGCAAACCTTTTAGTAGTTTTGCTTAGGGACGACCCTAATTAATAGCCTGGTCTGTGGTTTGAGGAACCTATGTGGGGTTGAAATACGTAGAAAGAACAGTACCTCCATGTCTTCACGTACTTGTTCCTGCTGGTCTCTCAGCTCTCCAAAAGCATCAATAATCAGACCTGGGTTTTAAATACAAAAGACAAAGTGTCTTCACCTGCACCATGGTCTTGGGGAGAAGTGGCAGAGGCCATTTTGATTTGTCAAAAAAGTGAATTATCCAGCTGAGCTGGTCAATTATAGCAAAATTAAAGGGGGAAAGAGCTGTATTTTCAAGCACTTGGTCCTGGCTAATCAGTTCTCATTACTTCTCTTCCTGTGCTTCAGCACTGACAACTACTTCCCTTAACACCGCCTTCTCCTGATCCCTCAGATATCGATCAATGTATTCTCTTTGTCTTTGATCAGTATCTTCCCTCATTTGCTTCTGAGCCCTCAACACTTAAATATCAGTACCACATTTCTGCATGACTCAAACGAAATTCATCATCTTTCCTTCTTCAGTTCCTAGCAAGCTGTTGACTAAAATATCAGTACTTTCCTATTGACTCTAAAAAACAGTAAGCCATGCCATATTTTTATAGCTTCTTTCTCTCCTGCTTCCCCACATCTCTGTATGGGAGAACAAAGACAGGGAAGGCAAACCACAGGAGACATCTAGGAAGCAGAAGGGATGAAGATGTAATTTAGAGTGAGGAGTACTCTGTGCATGTTCTCAAGTTTCTTGGAATTGTCTGGGTGGCTCTTTGGCTCTATATGTACAAGGCTTCACAGACAATAAGTGCTCAATGAGTTGTTAAATTGACAAGTTAGATGAATTAGGAAAAAAACTTCTTTATAAAACCATCACTTGATGGATGTAGAAAAGCAAAACTAGATTTATTTAATCCAGGTCCTGCGTACTGTAGTTGACAACCCTACCTTGAATGATGGCCAGCAGGATGACAATGACGAAGAAGAAGAAGGTAATGTCAAAGACGATGCGATATATTTCGTAAGGGTCACCGGCGGGGTCTTCAATTTCATCACCAATGCCGCCACCCGCTCTCACTCCCACATACATGTGGAAGAGGTAGCACTAGGGAAGATGGGGTGGCACTTCAGGTGAAAGGTACATGGCTCTCCAGGAGCATGCTCATTTCACACTACAGACCTAACCATGACAATCCTGAACTGGGAGCAGGGACCTTCTTCAGTGATGCTGGCCTCTGCTGTCCACTGCACCCAGCTTGCTGTCTACCAGGATCAAAAGATTCTTACATTTTTGAAAACCTACTTTGAATTGTGATGCATATAAAGGTTGTTAAGGTCTGATGGTATGACATATGCCAGCTATCGATTTTGTCTTATTGAATTTCAAGAGTGCCAGCCTGGATTTTAGACTCTTTCTGCTTCTTTATCACCTGTATATTTGTCAAGGATTTCTGTAGAATCTTAAGTATAGGTTGAGCATCCCTAACCTGAAATCAGAATGCTTTTAAACATAAAACTGGTCAAATGCTGTCATGACACCTCCTCAGGTCAAAAACTCAACACCTGACCTCATGTCATGTCATGTCAAAATACAAGCATTCTAAAGACACTGTGTACAATTACTCTCAGACTCTGGATTTAAAATACAAAGGGAGCTGATGAATTTCATGTTTAGATTTTTGGCCCCACTTTTTAAGGCATAGCATATATGCAGATATCCCCCAATCTGAAGCAGTTATGGTCCCAAGAATTTGGATAAGGACCATTCAACACACTCAACCTGCAATTGACTTTGTTTGGCACGTGTTTCTACTCATCTGAGCACTGCCTCATTTAGCCAGGCACCCTTATCCTTTACCTCACCAGAGGGCTTAGGCTCGCAGAGAAAAGGCAAGTCCAGAGCAAGGAGCCACCTGAAGCCAGGTACTGGTTACACTGCTGATCTGATGATGGGGATTGCTGTCCTGTGAGAGTCCTTGTCCCAAGATAGCATAAGGGGAGTTTTACCCAATAAGCATTACCTTTTATAGAGAAATGCTCACAGACCTTTACCTAGCATGTCTTTCCCTGAAATTAGGTTGTGATAAACCCTAGAAGATGCTGCTGCTACCTCCACGGTGTGTGTTACCCCAGCTGTGCCAGGCTCTTCAGCTTTTGATAGCTATTTTGAAAGAAGCTCAGTGGATGGCTGAACTAAGGGTCTGATCCTTAGAACTTCACTCCCAGTTTTCAGAGATGAAAACCAAAGATTTACAGCCATGAAATTTAGATATGCTCACTCACAGCATGCCTAATCCTCATCCCAAAGTGAGAGAAATACTAGTACCCCTTGTCTCCCACGGTGTGATGACACCCATTACCATCACCTCCAACTCCCCAGGACACTGCCCTCTTTTGGACAGATGACACCTAGTCTCTTCTGCTCAAGTGCCACAGCTGTTTGTTTTGCCAACCACGCCTGTGGCTCATCTCTTCCAAAGAGGCCCTGTGACCGTGGCTGGTGGGTACTCACTGTCATCATGTCGTCACACTTCATATCCGGCTCATCGTCATCTTCACTTTTGTTATAGAACTTGCGGAAGAAGTTGAAAGCCACCACAGTATAGAGGTAAACGACCACAGCCAGGAGACCAACAGTCAGAACCAGCTAGGGATGAGGAAACCAATATAGAGGAGTGGAATTTCAACCCTGAAAGGCTCATGGGGTCCCCAGTAGTAAGGAAGACAGTGATGTGCTTTGACTACTGGTGGAGAACAGGCTGACCAGGGTTATCAGGAGAAAGGACTTCATAGGTGAAGTGTTCCGGGCTGAACTGTATCCTCCCTGTGGTTTATGTGTGGAGTCCTAACCACTAGTAAGTACATCAGGCTGTGACTATTTGGGGACAGTGTTTAGAGGTCAAGTTATAAAGGAGGCTGTGTGGGTAGTCCCCAGTCCAATCTCATTCATGTCATTATAAAAGGAGATTAAGAGCCCGATGACTTAAAACATATGCATCCAGAGGGACAGTTGTGTGTAATGGCGCCAGAGCATCACTGTGCACAAAGCAAGGAGAGAAACCTCAGAGACCAACCCAGTTAACACTTTCATAGTCCACTTCCAGTCTCAAGAGCCTCAAGTTATTGATTTCCATCAGTTAAGGCATCTCCACCACACTAATGCCTGGAGTATGGTTTTATACACAGGTGAAGGGTGAATGTACCTATGAATCTAAGTGAAGGTGCTGTGAGAGGGTTCTATTATTTATAGAGCTACTTGTTTTCCAAAGCTGCTACTCTAAAGCTGCAACTGAGAAAATCTCAAGTTTCCTCAGACTGGTAGCTATCCCTCAGCTATATTATATCACAGCCATAATCTGCATAATCATCACAGCTTTGAAGTTATTGTAAATATTACAATGGTTGAGCCAAGGAGTCTGCTTAGGCCCAAGATGGTGTCACAGGACACGTTTACTTCCATGCTATATAAGGAGGCCAGGGATTCAGCAGCATGAATGAGGAGTTCAAGGACCTGCTTCTGTGGCCCATTCCAGCAGGGACTAGATATTGGAAGATAAACAGTGTAGATCTTTTGCTTTTGAGGAGCTGTACAAAAAGAAGTAGCACAAATGATAAGGTAAGCACCCAAACTGATGTATTTCTGGCCTCCTGAGGGATGAAATTCCTCAGATCTTGAGGAACAGAGCTCCTAGAAAGTGCTTTAGAGGAGAGGGAAAACTGGTCCTCTTACCAAAGGAAAGCAAAGAGATTGTTGACCTAAGCTCTGCCACATACCAGCTGTGTAGTTTTAGGGGCCACACAGCCTCTTAGCCTGAATTCTTTGTAGATTAACATCTACCTTATAAGGTGAGACTCAGTACCTGAAACATGGCATAAGTTTGGCATATTTTAACTTTCTTGTTGCCCTGCCCCATACAAAAGTTTAGAAATATGATGGAGTATATCTCATACATACTTAACTATACTTATTGAAGAAGAAAATGCTGAGCAGTTTGAATTGGCAAATAAGGAGAATCCACTAGAGGCTTTTAATATGACCATACTCGTTGTATCCAGTCTTTTACATATGGTCAAAGTCAATTCTTTGTTTAGCCATGTAGATGTGCACATTATGTATGTATGCAAATGTATATTAAAAGTATACCCATTAACTTATTATTAGATAGATCAGGCACTTCTGACATGTGTCTGTCTCTATCTATCTATCTATCTATCTATCTATCTATCTATCTATATCTCCCAGGGGTTAAATAAGAGCCATGGAGGAAGAGGTAAGTCCATAAAAGGTACCCAAAGTAATTCTGATATGTTCATTATTCTGCTCAGCCCATCCTTATTCTCCTAGTTGATCCTAACTTCAATGTTCCATCATCAGTTGGATATTATTTAAAAAAAAAAAACTGCTAGTAGTTCAAGTATTTGGCCAAGAAAGGAGCATTACATACTATGACAAATTCCTTCCTGACATACACCAGCATACTACTTTTTTTTTTCTTTTCTATACATTCTGTTCCAAATAAGTATAAACCCAGTACCTGTTTGCCATTGTGAGTTACAGATGAAAGGATTGTCCTCAAGGTCTTAAAGCCCATTGCAATATCCAACAGATGAGCAGCAAAGAAGAAGTTGTTGTAGTGGCCCAGGACAGACATGGTTGTATACCAGGCAAGGTAGAGAAAGGACTGTGAAAATGAGAGAAAGTTGGCAATTTTTCAGGCATTCATGATACAATGGGCTCGTTAAACTATATTCCCCTCATTTTGAGGAACAACATGAAGAAAAGGGGCATAGGTACTGGGGTGCTGTAAGTTGTCCTAAGATCTTACAAAGGAGCCCCATTCATGTTATACTATTGCACAAGGCAGAGTTTTCCCCAGCACCACTCAGGCTCCTGACCCATGATTACCCAGGGAGACTGCCTGAGAAACTTAGGGCTTGCTTATTCCCTGTGGCATCCAACAAGATCCCCTGACTTGCGACACAAGATCTTGTTTTTTTCTGGTACTATACTTACGTTGTCAGTGAAAACCACCCCTAGCTTCCAAATATGGTACTTCATGTCGATGGAACTTAGCCTAAAGAGGGACAATAATTTCATAAATTATAAATGCCAGTGTTAGTTAAATGCTTAGTAAAGGGGATAATTTCTTAGGGTTAAAAACAGAAACACAGGTTTAACTTTTTTTCAAGTTATATAGATTTCTCAGAGACAAAGAATGGTTTGAACCATGCACCTGGAAACCTTAGTCTTTGGACTTTTTGGGGCATAAGAATTTGATATTTTCCCCTCTAGCTCACTGGAGAGGAATGGAAAACAAGAATTTATCTTAGCCACTTGGACTTGAACTCCTCAGATCTGTACCATGACACCAGAGATGCCACCTCTGCTTTGGTCTCTTCTACTGGGCTAAAGTCCAGGGCATTTTTGTCCAAACCCAGGAGTTCAGCGATGCGCTCCGCTCCGTAGAGATCTCCATACTTGTTGATCACCTAAAGCAGAGAAACGACAGGGTGAACTGTGGCTATATACTACCACCCAACTTTTCTCCAGCTCTGAGGTTTTTGGGAGTTTTGCTATGCCCTGAGCTTTTTCAAAAGGTTAAACAAGATACCATTCAAAACTGGCCAGAAAAGGAAAAGTTACCCCTAGAGAAAACTAAAGAAATAACGGTAAGTAAGTGAAAACTTCTTTTAAAGTAAGTGTCTCTTTGGAGAGAAAGGAAAGCCTAATGTGGAGAAAGCAGCATGGGTTGTGCTGAAGGCAGATGAGTAAGAGAGCAAAGCAGGAAGCCCGTCTACGCAAACCCTCCGCAACTGATTCTCCTCAGACCCCATCCTAAGCCTGACATCACGTTTACTCAGGTTAGTACGTGAAGAGTGAAAACAGCTCACAACTCGCACCCCTACCCCCAGATAAGGCATACCTTTCTCTTCACAAACTTGTCCCAGTAGTTATTGGGAAAAGATCTGAAAACGAAGATGAAAAAGACAGGTTCTTAATTATTAACTTCAGGGCAAACACATCAAGAAACCTTCCAGTTCGAATGTCTGGATGTGTGAGCTCTTGATTTCTGTCCTGTTCACTGAAGAAGTCATGCTGTGATTGATGTTCAGAGTCATCCCAGGGCTCCTGCCTTACAGGTCTACTGCTGTTTATCAACTCGGAGGCACTTGGAAAGCCACTCTGCAGTTTCTGTCTCAAAATTATGGTTAAGAACAAGGAATCGCGATGACACACTAGCACGAAACATATGTTGTTGGGTTTTGTTTTGGAAACCAATCCTGCCTTGCACACTCCCTTCCCCACTCCCCTGGTGTCATGTTCCTGGACAAGTCTCATTACCACAGGCCCAGTGGGCCTCCTGTATCACCCTCTTGCTGTTCCTTCAGGGGCACAAATCCAGCTGTTTCTTGGCCCATCTGCCTGGATCCCAGTATACACTAGAAACCAAAACCAGAAGGAAGTGTATGCTTCCCATTCTGTGACCGTCAGTGACTGGGGAGATGGAATTGTGTGGGATGTGCTGGGATACATAGACAAGCTCTCTTACATCAATTTCCCAACCAGAAGTAACAGGTTAATTTAGACAGGGTTTTTATTAACCCCAGGATCCTCTACTCACTTTTCATCACCATATACTCCTGTGGTACCCACTTCCTTCCAGGACTTAGAACAAGATGCCACCTCTAGAAGAGAGTGGTCTATGACATCCCTGCCTCCTCAGAGATATTATGTGCCTCTGCCTGGAATTTTCTCTAGTTCCATTCCAAGTTTTTCTTCTCATTAAACAAACAAACAAAAAGCCAAACAAACAAAAAACTGCCATCCTTGGGAATGTTAGCAAAAATGTATAAAATGTGTGGCTTCTAGCCAGAATGAGGGGACCCTTCCTGAAAGTTAGGGCTGCCATTGGAGCATTGGAGCAGAACTAACCCTTGCTATGTGCATTTTTACTTTGTTTTCCTCTATCTGAGTCATTCTTTGAGTCACACAGCAGTCTCCAATTCTACAAAGACCACTAGTTCATGATAAGAAAGTTAAGACCTTCCTCTTCCAAAAGGATGGCAGTCTTGAGGGTAAATATTTTCTTACAGATTTTGTTTTGGTTGCTGTTAAAATTGTTTATTTATCTTAATCATCTAATTGCCAATTAAAAATAAATGCTGGTATTATGGAATAAACTGCCAATAGATATATTTGTAAGATAAAAATTATTTTTACCCTCTTCTGTGTGCATTGCTACTTGATTTTTTTTATGTATCACATACAAGAATAAAAATCAAGCCATCTTTCCTCTACCTCCTTGATAACCCCCACTCCCTACTTTATTCTTCTCTTTTAGGTAGGGTTTTATTATGTAGCCCTGGCTGACATAGAACTCACCACACAGACAAAGATAGGTTCCAGCTTAAAGTGATCTTCCTCTCTGCTTCTAAGTACTGGGATTATATATGTGGGTCACTTTGACCAGATTTCTTCCCTCTTGTATACAAATGTTCTCCAGCATATATCTTGATTTCTTGGTCCTATTTTGTTCCGAGTAGAATATTCCACAATAAATGCTAAAGGTCCATGTCTAAGACTGTTTCATGAACATGATCTTATCCTGGGGTTAAGATCAAGAAGTTCCTTGAAGGTAGAACATACATTTTTACTTGGTTATTTTCTTTAAGGCCTAGAGAACAGACTTGCAGAAGAAAATGCATAAAGAATATGCTTGAATCCTTAGCCTCTTTAGTAACTGGCCAATGTACAATGAGATGCCATTACACTCCTGCCAGGTCACCAAAATTACCTGACACTAACAAGTGCTGGCAAACAGGTAGAGAAGTAGAAAGTCTCTGACTAGCAGTTTATAATGATACTGGACCAAGCATTTCCCATACCTTACTCTTGAGCCAAGTCCCTTCAGAGGGAAGAGCTCTTTCACTTGTGTACAGACACAGGGATTTTATGGTAGTGCTGTTTGTAAGAGTGGGGACTGGAATCAGCTGAAATATCTACTGTCAGGAAAATGCACCAAGTCTTGCTTGTAAATACACTTACATGGAAAACATTACAGTTTTGAGAACAACTTGTCAACATAGGTGAGTTCGCCAAGGATCAGAAACACCACATAATGATGAATAAAAGATTCTCTACCTGTATAACATATGTAATATGACAATCCCATATACATAGAGTTCAGAATATTTAAAATGAAGTAATGTGTTTAGGCACAAGGAACTGGTTAAAATGCAAGTTAATGCAAGATAATGACTCCATAAGTAATAGCACTAATAACTACTTACGGATCAATATCATTAACCACTAATGGATATTACGGAATATGTTAGCTGGGATTGTGGGAACATGACTGTGAGGATAACAGAGCTTTCAGGCTAGCAACAATGTTCTAGTTTTAATCTCTGTGGTTTGTTACTCTCTATTAAAATAAATGTGCATACTTTATAGGTCCTTGTGTGTACCTCACAATATAAAAATGGGAAAACTCAGAGTGGATAATAGGCACCAAGACCAGTAATTCTATGTAGCAAAATAGGCCAAATAGAGCCTACAACAACTAATCATCAATTCAAAATAACTAGAGAAAATATAAAGGTTCCCAGGACCAGAAGTGATAACATTTTAGTATACAGAAATGCTGATTACCCTGGTTTGATAATAAACACTTGATAATATACATGTGTTGAATTATAACACGTTCTGTAAAGTAATTAAATATTCCATTATGTGTCATTTACATTTGAGTTTATAATTAAATTTTAAGAGAAAAGGCATCTATGCATGGTGTGTGGTTAAGTGAGTGATGCCGCTATTGTCAGAACTGCCCTGTCCCATGATGCCCTTGCTGTGAAAAAACAAAACCAGCTTCGACAACAGTTGCTCTGCTTGTTTATGGATTTCCCTGCTCACAAATGCATGGCTTGGCCCATCTCCTGCTTGGAAAGCTGCAGTGCATTCTTCTCAGTGTCTCAGGTAAGTTCTAGAAACAGAACAGCCTTTTTTACTAGCACTTTTACACTGAATCACATTGTCCCAGACTTACATGTCCTGGATATCAGACAGAACATTTCTCAAAGTATTAAATTACTTGATGTTATCCAAAAATGTCTGTAATTTAATGGCCACAGATGAAAAAAATACATTTAAACTGCTTTTGTTGTTTCTCCTTGTATGAGCAGGACAGGAATCTGCAGGCAGGTGCAGAGCTTAGGTTTTTATTGCTCATGTTATTTTCCCCAAAGCCTTCCCTTCCTAGAGACTGCTTGTACCTTTATAGATCTGCCTCTTAGTTTCCTTAATCATCTTTGAATAGGTAGTAATTCCCTTGGAATCGGGATCCTATCTAATATGCATACCTTAATTGAAACAGACAAAAGTTTTAACATGGTTGCCTTTACTTATACGTTCACTTCTCTTTCTTTACTTTTACTACAATAATTTGTCTTACAGTTTTCATAGCTGTGAATGTCCTGGTATTAGAGCGTGTCATTTGCTCATGGTGATAACACGGACACTTTTGCTTCTGTAGGATTGGAATGAAGGGCACTTACGGCGTGTTGATCACCAGGCGGTCCCACTGCCCCTTGATGTCATCTTCAGATGGCTGTTCGGTGATATAAAGGCCATCAAACTCCAGCTTCCTGGCAATTTCTTTCTCCCTTTTGAATACCACCAGAGGCACCTACAAAGGAGAAGACACTCATAACCTAGAGGTCTGTGCCTAATGTACCTTCTCCCAGGACCTGTCACAAATCAACCTTCCTGTGTAATGGCAGTTACCCTTTATACTGGGACTTAATACCTATATACACACACACCATTTGCATGCCTAGTGCCCAAGGAAGTCAGAAGAGAACATCAGATGCCCTAAAACTAGAGAAACAGGTGGTTGTGAGCTGCCATGTGGGTGCTGGGACTCAAACCCAGGTCCTCTGGAAAAGCATCAAGTGGTTTTAACCATTGAGCCTTGTCTCTAAGCCCTGCACTGGGATTTTTAAGGTAACTAGTTGTACGGCCAATACTAAGTAAATCTCACTCCTTGGCTACTACACCTACCCTTCCAAAAGTTCAGCTGATCTGAGTCGCTCTCTAAGGTTAAACAGTTGACAACAGTAAGCCATGCACGAGTCCTAAGAAGGCCATGTTTAGTTCCAAGCCTGAATGGGAATTGTCCACTAGGACTGCCGGGCTTAGAACTGAACCAAGAAATAGAAAGGACAATGAACTATTCTAGAAGATTGGTCAACCCGGGAATGTGTGGCAGTTTCCCAAGAGTCACTAGTAGGGAGGGTCATAGCCATGTCATGGCCTAAAGGTTAGTGGACGCAATGTGTTTTGATAGTTACAGTGATACAGTTCAGAGGCTTCTGTGCACACTTGTTATAGTATACTGATGTTTTCTTCTTTCCAGCAAACTTGCTTCTTTCTGCTGTTACTTCCAGTCACTCTCTTACACAATAGACCTGCTTATTTGTGGGAGACACATTCCAAAACACCCGGGGAGTCCCTGAAAACATGGATAGAACCAAACTTGTATGCACTATGCTTTCTCTTAGACATGCATGAATTTGATGGCCTTTTCCATCTTCACTGCCCATTACACACCATGGCCTTGACTTTTGCAGGCTGAGGTGTGACAGTAAAACTAGCTCATAATTCTTTTTGCCTCTTCACAACGTCATGGATAGAAGATGCCCTTACAGTAGATCTCAGCATCCTCATCTGGTTTTCTGTTCTTCCCTCACTAAGAACTGTCACATCGTCCCTTGAACACTGTATGTCTTCTCGTTGGCACTGCAGAGTCTCCAGTATCAGTACTCTTGTACTTTGGATGCCATTATTAGGTAAAGTAAGAATACTCAAATATGAGCACTGTGCTATCTGGCCAGTCAGTGTGATAACTGAGAGGGCTAAGTGACTAGCAGGTGGGTAGAGTATACTATGTGAACACATTGGACAAAGGGGCGATTCATGTTCCAAACAGGACAGAATAGGATTGTGTATGGTTAAAAATAACATATAATTTAACATTTATATGTTGTTTATTTATTGAACTTTTACTTAATTTTTGGACCACATTTTACTGTAAGTAGCTGAAACCATGTATTAAGCAGGTCGGTGGGTGGGCATGGTACATAACTAACTTTTTTAAAGACAGGATCTCATTTATGTAGTCCAATCTGGTCTGAAATTCACCACGTAGTCCAGTGCAGTCTCACATTCCTGGCAGTCCTCCTACCTCATCCGCCCAGGTGCTATGGTTACAGGTGTATACACTCACCTTCATCTTAGACTAGACATGGTAGCATGGCTGTTGTGATGGCTAGTCTTCATTGTCAACCTGATCAACTTTAGAATGACACAGGGAAACACTGCCTCTGGGGGCATTCCCAGAGAGGTTTAACGGAGGAGAAAGGGCCAATCCTGAGCGCAGGTGGAAACATCGCAGGGGCTGGGACATGGGACTGGATAAAAAGAGGTTAAAAAGAGAGGCCAGTAGAATGCCAGTATTCCTCCCTGCTTCCTGAGACTGGATCTGAGCGAGCCTTATTCTTCTGCCACCGCAGGAGCTGCTCACACTGCCACGTCTTCCCCACCACGATTGACCGGATCCTCAAACCAAGAGCCAAAATAAACCCTTCCTCTCCCGAATTGCCTCTATTGGGAGTTTTGTCCCAGCAATGGGAACATTAACCAAACAAGCTATACATAAATATAACCAGAGATCAACACAAACAGGGATAAGGAGCAATCCAATTACCTCAACTAATGGGATAGATTTAGAGAAGTCAGAAAATGCCATTGAAATCCCAGGAAATGAGGTCAGAATAGCTAGACCTCTTCTAGCCAAATAAATAAATAAATAAATAATCATTTATACACAGCCTAGGTATCTCATTCATGCAGGATGCCTCTAATTACTTTGTGACGTCTTTGGGACTTTAGTTTACAAACTATGTTTTTAATATTTTTTGTCAAAGGTCATTACCTTCATACTACTTACGCTTTGTTATTTCTGAGACAAAAGGGCAAGAATTATTTGTAAAAACTTACTTCTTGCCCCTCCCACCTCGAAAACAGCAGACAACACTGAAGACCAGTGATAGGAAGGTGGCAAAGGGGATGACATTAGGCATGCCACACCATGAGGAAATCAGTGGCTGCTACTCTGCTGTCTGTCTGGAAGGCTCTATACAATAATGTGATCACCAAGATGTAGTCTACTCCTGATACCTGGGACTCCAAACATTCTGCTTTGTCCTTCAAGGTATTTGTACATCTTTGGAATTTTAATCCACCATGTCCTCTACAGGTCACCAGTATAAATGCACCTCATCCCGCAAGCTCTTGGATTTCAGATCCAGAAACAGCAAACATGCCTCTGGATTGACTGTTGCCCATGTTCTGGGTATCTTTGTACATGTGGACTCATTTATTTTCCTGGACTGTCAGTTATTATCCTAATACTCATTTTTTTTTGGGGGGGGGTGTAGAAACGCACTAGGAAGGTCACATGGCACAGCAGTTATGAGGTCGACCTAGACAGCCTGGCTCCAGAGCCCACGCTGTCATAGTTACAGCGGCAGACTCAATACATCAGGGAAGCACGTGTTCTCTCCAGGAGGGAAGCTGGGGTTCTCACATGATGCTGTCTCACCAGGAGAAGAAAGGGACACAAAGATAGGAATACATTTCTTGGATTCTTTCCAAGAAGATAACTTGGTGTATAGTTGAGGACACTGCTTACATAATAAATAAGGGGAAATGTAATGAAAATAAAGTATTTATAAAAATTGGTGTGATAGTTAAGCTCGATTGTCAACCTGACAAGACTTAGCATCCCAAGGAGACACCTTTAGGCCTGTCTGTGAAGGTGCTTCCAGAGAGGTTTAACTGATGATGCACCCTGAAAGTAGGTGACCCTATCCCATGGGGTTCGGGTCCTGGACTCAACAAAAAGGAGAAAGTGGGTGAATCACCAGCATTCGCTGTTGTCTGTGAATATAATGTGACCAGTTGCCTCACCTTCCTGCTACCACAGCTAGACCATCTCTCACTGCTGTACCTTCCCCACCATGAAGGACTGTACCCTCAAACTTTGATCCAAATAAGACAAGTATTTTTACAGCAACAAGAAAAGTAACCTATACTATCATGGTCTAGAAAGAAGTGAACACAGAACACAAAACAGAATGATTGAAGGTTAATGTACCTACAGTAGTGTCTAAAGATGGCCCAAGTGAGTGACGCTTCCTGGTTCATGACTTGAGAAACCTCCAAATTCATCTGTGAATCTGGGCCATCATGTGACTTGCTTTAACCAATAGAGGGTGGTGGAAATGACAGTGACAATGTGGCTAATTCCAGGTCATTTCTTAAGAGGGGCTAGCATTTTCCACTTCTGTGATCCTTAGGGAAATTCTAAGTCATCCATACAAGAAGTCTACCCTACTGCAGAGATTACATGGGCAGGCCATGTGCAAAGGGAGATGCTCCGTGTCTACATGGAGAGAGGGAAGATGGACTCCCACTACTCCAGCTGAGACCCACTTCCTAGCTGTTCCTCTGCTAAGACGCCAGACACAGAACTCTCCATCTTCACCATTTTCACCTACTTGAGATCCCAAAAGGCAGACGCAGCCCTTTCACATGCAGCAGAGGAATGACTGAGTATATCCTGTCAGTCCACTGACTGAGAGAGAGAAAATGTTGGTTCTGCATATCAAATTTTGGAGTGGTTTGTTATGTAGATAACTGAAACAGGAACGCATCATTGAGATCCATCTTGGGTCTCAAATGGTTACAAACTAATGGTTACAAACTACTTTTTATAAAAATCTGACAGCAATTCAAAGATCACAAGAAGCTCTCAGGGATAATTTCATGTGTGCCTTAGTCTAATGACTCTGATACTAAGAGGTGCCTGAAGTGCTTCCCCTACAGCAGGACTGTCTATAACTCACTTTGCAGATCTTCATTTAAAAGCTCAAGTTGGTGATTGAGATCCTGTGGTTGTAAGCAGCCCCTGAGTGGCAGCACTTGTAATGTCCCACCAGCCTTACTCTTCTAGTACTTTAGAAGACAAAGAGATGGTGGACTAAAAAAATGACACTTCTTCCTCCAGAAGTCAGAAAAGACCTCGAGTGGCAGATGGCTAGAATGCTCACCTTCAGGCAGTAATAGCCCACCACACAGACCAGAGAGATGATGGTGTGGACAATGGCCAGGGCACGCAGTGTTGGTGCCATATACCCAGTGCTCTCCTGAAGAACAAAGAATACCATGGCTTCTTCCTCATCATCATCATTGAAGGAGTTCCACAGGTTTGCAACATCCTCCGTCTCTTCCTCCAAAGGTTCTTCAGTGACCTGGCCCAAGATACACACTCATAACTATCAGAAGGAGCTTCAGTCCCTGGGCTTTTCCTATAGAGTTTATGTTATTAATTCTGTTACCAACCCAATGTTACCTGCTGAGTATGGGGCAATTAGGTAACTTACTGATAAGAATCCCCAGTGTTGTTTCTAATACTTGCAAATAAGAATTAGGTAGAGACAATCCTATCTCTTGAAAAGAAAGTAAAAAAAAGTAAATAAATTATGGGCCTTTTAATTATCTGTGTTGTAATCCTATGGTGAAGGAGAAGGTAGCAAGAGTCCAGATGGAGCACAAGCACAATTCATACACATTCCATATTCTCCCTTCTTCCTCTTATTCATGGCTTCCCCTTCTGTTTCTACAAATGACTCTCAGTTCTATACCTCTCAAGCTTTTATCCTGTAAATTCAAGTGCCTGCTGCATGTTTTAAACCAATGACACACACCTTACTATAGACTACCACTTAACTTCTGTGGGCAACAAAAGTCAGTAGTTTGTCAAACTGAAGATTGATGTAGAGAAAGCACTGTTTTGTAACAAATTGGATTGCTAGTTTTAATCAAGAACCAGCAGAAAAACAGCCATTTACATGCAACATATAAGACATACTCATCTATGTTCAGAGTCTTCAATTATGGTGAGGGACCCTCTATTACTAATGCTTACTAACTCTTCATGATGGTTTCTCCTATGTGTCAACACTGATGGGTCCCATGATTAGCCTAGTCCTCAAGGAAAGAACTGTATTCATTATTTATTTCAAAATTTCCCATAGTTCCTATCATGGCATCTAGCATGTGGACTATGCTCAATATTTGGAGATTAAATCAAATAGGAATCCAAACAGTTGAAACAGTTTCCTAATTTGCTTCTCCTGTTGGCCTTCCTCCCGTTGCTATACATTGTACATTTTTTTAGAGGTCAGTGTCTTAGAAATTTCCTTGGACATTAAATTTTTGTTCCAAGCAAGAGTAACAGTTTTTGTTATAGCTTTTCCCCCACGTAGAGCATGCTTAGTCTGTTGTGTATTTAGCAAATAACACCTCAATGAAGTATCACCTTATAAAAAAGCAGGATGAAGTTGATAGCGAAGGCTACAAACAAAGCAAGGAACCTCAGGTTGTAGAAATTCCTGGCCAGGTAGTGCTGAAAAAAAAAAAGGATAAGCAGAAGTAGAAGAGCCAAGGGTAGGAAGGAGAACCTCCCTGTCTGACACTGAAAGATGTGCCCTGGGTAGAGGTTTGCAGGTTATCTGTGCCTCAGTTCCCGCTCTCCTAAGGAAGCCCTGGCCTTGTCAGCACAGGCACAAATTGTTTGGGGGGAACCAGAAATGTTGATTATTTAAAAATGGCTTAAGAGAATGTCTAAGGGATCCTTACTTTGGGTCATGTCCCAATAAACCAGATCTCAACATGCTGCCAGCAGAGAGAGAAGCAGTCCCCTCCCCTACACAGTGCAGCCAGACTGTGGCCCAGAGTTCTTATCCCTTTCTGAATCACAGCCCTAGGAACCTCCTTCATCCACTTTTCCAGAGTGTACCATTCTCACTGCCATTTCCCTGGAAAACTCAGCACTCAGAGGATGGACCTGCAGCAGCTGGGGAGAATTTGACCCTGCATGGGGCCTCACTTATGGTGCCAGCTAAAGTGTAATCCTGGTTGAGGAGCAAGTGAACCTCAGGGGGCAACTGATCAGAAAAAGAACAAATGTATACATACTATATATACACTGAAGCTTGCTTGTACCTACAGTAACGATATTTTGGGGGCTAGTTGGGCAACATAAACTCATAAAGAAACTTTTTTCTTTATCCCAATTGATTGATTTACTGACATTTTGGACCAGGATCAACTAAGTCCCCATGAAAATGCACATTAATTTGCTTGGGAGTGGTGTCCAAGTAAGCCCCCATTTCCTTCAACACAAGAGAAAGAGGAAGATAAACAGAAAGAGGAGAAGAATGGGAATGAGGAAGTGGAGGAAGCATGTCTAAGGAAAAGCGACACACCAGTGGCCAGCTCTCTGAGGTCTGCCAGGCCAGCGCCTCCAGGAGGAAGGAGCAAGGGTCAGAGAGCTCACCAGTAACTTGGTCTGGTAGATTTCCAGCCCTTTGAAGAAGTTGGCCATGAAGGCTTCCGGCTTCTCAGCCTTCTGACCACGCCGGCGCGTCTTCTTCACTGGCACTTGTGTCCACAGATACTCGGCTTGTCCCTCCTCCTTGACTTTGTCCTCCTTTTCTCTGTCTTCCATGCTGCAGGGGTGAGATGCTGACTCAGCATATAGGAGAAAGGCAGGCCAAGCTTGGCCCTTATCAACCCACTGCCAGGGCATGAACTCTATATTAAATGAGTAGTGACCATTTTGATGAGCCAATGTGTACACTGGATATAATGAGTGTTTGCTGTTTGGGAACTACACTTAACAATTTTTTTTTCTCCCTTAAAAAATGGTGTCCTTTCCTTACTAAGTAAGCCTTAGGATTAGCAATGGTACCTATTCCTATAAACTTGAGCAGGAATTACATGTGATGTTGGAAGATCTAAGTACAGGCCTGCCATATAGTAGTTATTCAATAAACATCACAAATTGTCTACTCTCAATGTTATATGAAGTTTCTAAATGTGGGTGCTTGATGATTTGTCCAATCAATGAAACCCTGATATACTATTGGGATTATAAAGTTAATAACTAACTGTATTATAGAGCTGAAGTTAAATAAAAAGTGTGCCCAGGGCTTGCAGAATACCTGTTGCTTGCACGGATAGAAGTCAGGTTTTCTATTTACCACAGTTACACAATGGCAGCTACCAGCCACCGTTATCCACCGCAGCAAGCAGAGTAGCCCACGCCACCAGGAACTTACTCAGCCTTCTCAGATTCAGCCTTTCCTTCCGCATCATGCACTGCTTTCATCTCTGCTGCCTAGATCAAAACACAGCAACCAGTCAAGGCTTCCTCAGAGAAACAAGTCCAGGACGAAACTTTCTCTTTATGGTTACAATTCCCTGTGTGTGTGTGTGTGTGTGTGTGTGTGTGTGTGTGTGTGTGTGTGTGTGTGTCCGTGTCCCAACCCCCCAACCCCTACCCCATTTCAGCTTCTTTCAGGATTTCAGGGTATAAAGTGTCTTGCTGTACATCAAACCTGCTGCTATGGAGAGATGCCAAGACAGGCATTGGAAAATTCAGTTGCCCTCCTATTATTCACTCAACTCAAGCAGGAAACTTACACCAATCTCAAGGGAGCCCTATGGAAGCAGGAGAGAGATAGGACATGGGTTTCAGGGTATCTAATCTGGAATCCCTCTCTATCTGACAAGCCTGTCCCCAAATCCTCCTGTTACTTTCCTGGTTCCTCTGGCTGATAGCCACTGCACTCAGAATAAAACCAAACTCCTCAATGAGGCCAGCCTACCCTGTAGGGTCCGGGCTTTCTCTCTGTCTTTGTTCTCATGTAGTACTACTTAACTTATTGTTTTTCTATTCCAGTGCTCCAACCTTTCCTCTCATGCAAAGGAGTCTAAATCCTTCTGTGCACCAGCAACTTTCCAGTAGTCTTACCCCTGCCTGGATCATGAAACCCTGGCTTTCCATATGCCTGTCATGCTTCAAGATTTGGCTCAGATTTTGTCTTTTCAGGAACCTTTTTGGCTGCCATGATTATAGCAAATGCTATCAAGAGTTATGTATCTATCCAGAGGACCTAGATGATTCCACCCTGTCCCTTTTAACCCAGTAGTTTGTTTATTAACCTGAACAAACATCACCAAAGGTGATTATCTTATTTACTTGTTATCTTTTCCCACTAGAGACTAAGTTTCATGAAAGCAAAACTCTTTTTTTGTTAACCAGAACAGAGTCTGGTACACATAGTACCTGCCTTTATCGAAGTCTCTAGCCTTTATCAAATGGTTCTATGTCATGAGCCTATCCAAGAGGCAATGCAAAATGAATGATACAGGAAGGATACCTATGCTGGTACCTCCCTCCCTGGCTCTCCACGCCTCTCCTCCACTTCTCAATACTTCCTTTGTAGCATACTTCTTATTTGCACTGACTGGTTCAGTGTCTGTCTTTTCTATAAAATTACAAGGCAAAAGGCTTTCTCAGTTATCACTCAATTCTCAGACCCCAGAATAGTGACATGCTCATGTTAGCATGTCACTAGGTTACAATGAAGTTAATGGATGGATGTGATTTTTGTCTGCAACCTCACTTCTTCCTTTGATGCTAAAGTGGCACAGTGAGTTGGATGTTGCAAGAGAAGGGAACACCCTGAACATCTTGTGGCCAATGGTCTCTAAGTTACTTTTGTCTTATCCATTTGATCTAGTTGACTGACTCAAAGCCCTAATGATAAAAATGTTCCAGGCGTGATCAGACTCACTGACATAATAGGCTGTCAATAAACAGTAGTAATTATCATCATCAATATCATATGACATTGCTAAGTATTAGTGTTTAGTAAACTTTCCAGCTAATGAAACTCTGATCTATTGGGATTATAAAGTTAACAAGAGGATCAGAACGTATCTACTATAGAGCTTCAGTGAAATGGAGTTCATCAGAGCTTACAGGGTATATAGAAATGCTGCCTCATAAGAAATCTCCTCACTCATTACACTTGGTTTCCTATGCTTCCACTGAATCAGCCTGTGCACCATGAACAATAATCTAATAAAAGTCTGAAGCAGGTGAAGGTCTCTGATCATCATATGTTCAAGCTCTACAATGTACTCTAGTAGTCCTCTTGGTGGCTAAACACTGAACCACTCATCTAAGTCACAATGTCCCCATACCTGGCAAATCTGGGATGTCAGAATAATTCTATGTGAACAAGCATTAATGTTATTACCTGTGCAAAACATGTACTGATTTCAAGACGTGTTACAGTCATGTGGAGACAAGGATAATGGACAGGGATTATGCTTACCTGTGCTTTCCTTTTCTTCCGCACAGTACTCTCTAATGTAGGGGGTTCATCCTTGCCAATGATTTCAGAGAGGTCACCCAATCCCACTTCAGGCCCTTGTTTTAAGCCACTTTCTTTCTTGGAGTGGATTCCAAAGAGATCTGACATGATGTCTGTATCTCCCGGCTCACCCTTTACAAAGTGGACCAGCTCAGCGGTGACCCCCGGCTCAATCACTTCTGCCCTGTCAGCTTCCATTGCATCATCATGGATCCCAAATTGGGTGGGGTCAGGCATGTCACCTAGGATCTTGGTCACTCTGATGTTCTTTGCTCCTTCTACAAGGCCCCCTCCAAACACTGTGTTCCAGAGGATCTGAAAGATCCCTCCCAAGATGGTGAAGAGCAACTGGAAGAGGCTCACGAACAACGTCCAGAAGAAAGAGAAGAACACCTTCACCAGCTCCTTCGCACTCATCTTCTTTACATTCCTGTACTGTTTCCTGAGGTTCTTCAGGGTTGCCCTCTTCAGAAAGTTGGTGACATTTCTCTTCACTGAGGCACAGGCCATGGCAAAGGCAGAGGCAGATTCAAAAGACTTATCTTCCTCCTCTTCCCCGTCCATTTCTATCGCATAAGCAGAATCTTCACCCTCTTCCTCTTCCTCTTCCGGTCTGTCGGTTGAGTCAGATTCTGAGATCTGAGATGCTAATTGCATCTCGAAGATTGTGTCCTCACAGAAGTTCACAAACAGCTCCATCTTCTCTTGCTCCCCACCCTCATTGACGACATCAAAGATGAATTGTCGCTTGGATTCCTTCACTTGAGGTTTTTCCCACTGAGTTCGACTGGATTCACTGATCTCAAAATAAACACGTTCGATCTTCTTGGCCCCACCCATGATCTCGATTCGACCCAGGTACGGTTCAAAGTAATTTAGCACACTTTCTGCTGGGTCCAACAGACACTTTAGGCGAGAATCATTTGGCATGTGTTCGGAGAGATTTGTCAATAACACTGCCACATTGAACCCAATGTCCTTGGCTGGCTCATGGAACCGCTCTACAAAATCAACATAATTAAACATGTCGTTCTCATCAGCCTCTGTACATGAAAGGAGAAAGTCGATCTCTGACTGTGTATATTGCTTTAGACCTTCCATGGCCTTCTGGAATTCTTTTCTGGAGATGATCCCTTTACCATCTGGGTCATATTCTTTGAAGGTGTCTGAGCTGGTTAAGTCTTTAAGTTTCAAGAACATGTCAAAGAATTTCAAGATCATCTCTACATTAGTAGATGATTCTACCAGTGTGTCAACCATCTGCTTTCCAATAGTTCCGTTTACCACATTTCCTGTGAGGCAGGTTTAAAAAGACATACAAATACGAAAATGAACCCAAGCTATCATGTAACTGAACAAGTAGCTCTTTTTAGAAGACTTTTGTGCCAGATTAGTCAGTTCGTTTCTGACCATGATGATTTGAAAATAGTTAGAGAGCAGCAAGCCGTAACAACTACCCCACCAGGAACCAAGGGGGAAGAAACCCAGGGCGAGAGGGAAATGGCCATGCCATGGCCTTGTTTCTGCCCTGGGGCCTAGGAGGTGGTTCCTATCAGATCTCTAGGAATATGTAGGGATACATGGTGTCCCTTTGATCCCCTTTGACCTGGGAGGGTGCCCAGTTAGATGGCTGGCATACACACTGGCAGCCAGATGTGTCAAAAGCAATGGGGAGAGCGAGAGGATAGGGAGGGGCAAAGCTTGGAGGTTTTCCCCAGTTCATTCTGGCTTTCCTATTGGCATCAAATGAGTTGGTTTCAGGCTTTGTCCATCAGACCATGTGCCCCTCACTCATTCTTTTTTTTTTTCTTTCTGAAAATTTGTCATTCTAACCAATGTCTATTGACATCAGTGACCTGCTGGAAGGATAATCTGTGTGATTAGTAAGGTTAGTGCTCAGACCAATTACAATCATGTGAATGCCTAGTTATACCAAACAGCCCAACCTTCCAGTAGGGACAGAAGCATCACCACCATGTCCTGAAGGAGATCCAAGAGTTCCTTCAGCAGCTCGATCTGACTGGAATCCTAGAACAGAAACAGGAGATACCCCTGAGCTATCTGATCCCTCAGCAAAGTTCAGGGCAGTGAGCAAGGAGGGCCTGCTCTGGAAAGGTTAGGTGAAGGCTGCATCAAAGTCAGGAATGAGCTCCCTTCTCGCTACGAATGAAGGTCATTTATATCCACTGCCTGTAGTACGGGAAGACTCATCCATCAGTGCTCCTTCACATTCTCCTTAGGACAAATGTGGCAGATATACTGTCCGTTACTCAACGCTCCCTAACAGCCCCATCCACTGAAGAGCCATTGGGTACCTTTTCCAGTTTATTTTGTCATTTTCTATACTGAAGGACTACCTCCCATGAGCTTCATGGGCGATATTGTTGTAATAAGGAAACATTAGATTACCAAGTAGATTCTCCTTTCTTCCTGGATTAGTTTAACCTAGTTGTAGTTGGTGGTGATCAGGGTGTCACTGAGTTCTTAAAAGAATATGTCAGCACAGCCACTCCTCTGGATGGTCTTGACGTTTTGTTTGGTGTTAATTTAAGCAACACAGGCAGAGTACTGCAATGCGGGCTCTGTGCTGCAAACCTTTGGCGTATATAGGATGGGATCTGAAGAGCTCATCTACGGGTGAAGTTAAAATTAGAAACTAATGCTTGGCGGAATAAGCTGGAGATAATTTTAAAAAATGTTCTTTGGGTCACACTCTTTTACAGATTCTGTCTCTCTTGTAAAATGGCATAGCTCTTTGCCTAGCCATTCAGTTTCCTGAGGGACTCTTCCCTACCTATTGTGTGTCACAGCTACATTTGAAAGAAAGAAACACACACAGTAGGGCAGACTATTAGAGCTGAGCAGAGGCTCAGAGGTCATTCCTCCTAACCCTGAATGTTTTATAGATGATGAAACCGAAAGCCAGAAGCGGTGAATAAGTTTCCAAAAGTCACTGATGAGGAGGTGGCAGGGTAAGGGCTCTTTTCTCCAGAGCCTCTACACCACACTGTCATGGCTGACACAGACATGGACACGCTACTGCCAAATTAGTAGTCCCCCAGGAACCCTCTTCCCATAAGGCCAGAGTCAAAAGGGGAAAAAAATGAAGCGTTAAACAGCACATTCCAAAAGAGAGGAGGCAGGTATGACAGCCTTGAAATTTTTGTATGTACATTATTTAAATTAATGCTGCAATGTCCCTCTAATCAGTCTGAAACACATCTTGAAGTGCTCCCTCATGTGTTGCCATGGAGAGAGGCGATCAGCTACCACATATGCTACATTTATTTGTTCATAATAAATGCTCTGAGTGATTCTGATTCATCTTGCCAGAGAGATGGGGAGAAAGAGAGGTAGAGTTGGGGAAGAAAGGGAAGCAGGGGTAAGGGAGGGGGCATTTGTGGATGACAGAGACATGCAACATTTGGCAGGTGAGAAAGGTCGGTGGGTAGTATTCTAAAATGACAAGACAGTGACAAGGAAGGGGATTAGTACCATGGAAAGCAGTGTTGAGGCAGTTACAAAATAATAGGTTGGTGGGATACAAGGAAGGAAGAAGCTGCATTCATGCAAAAGCCCCTCTGGAACTCAGCCCCCCTGCCCCACTCCCCAGGCATTCATCTCTGCTTCCCATTTTGGTTCTCAGTTTTAAGAATGAGACCTAATCTGCTTGGCTTTTCCAGCCTTTGATTAAGCAGCCACATCCACAAGAGGAAGTCCAAAGTGCGAGAATTAATCCAACATTTTACAGGAATGGAATATGTAGGGGAACAGGCCACAGTACCTGAGAGAGCTTCATCTGCATGTTAGCAAATACGTGGAGGAATCCAACCACCGCATCCCACAGCCTACTGTGAGCCAGGCTCTGCTGGTTCCCAATGCAAGGGCCCTGTAGAGAGAAGAGTTCCTCAGAGCCTGTCTTAGGAGGTCATTTGACTTGGGTTTATATGAGAGGGCAGTGCTTTCCAAACTCGTGTATTTCATGGTTCAATATTTTCCCAAGACACTTTTTATTCTTCCCAGTCGATATTCTATCTAGGGGGGCAATGGGGATTTCACAACCCAGTGATTTTCTTTTAGCTTCAGAATGAAGAATATAGTTAACAAAATAGTTAAATACTGTAGTTAAAGCAGATCTGAAGGGTGTTCCTCTACACTTTCTTTACCTATTTCTTTCCCTGCAAGGCTTCTAAGGAAAACAAGGGTGTTGGAGACGACAGTATGAAAACCAGGCATAATCTACCACCTGTTGCTTTTAAGCAAAACTACATATAAGTGCTATAACCTCTGACTAATTAAGGTTTAAAATCTTAGTAACAATCCTAGTGATCAACTACTTCTAGGATTTTCATACTAACAATATAAATATAAATATCAGATATAAATACCATCTCAGATATTTTTCTCAAAGCTGAATGTAGGATGACTTAAGTTACCAGTTTGTCCTTCTATGACAATAACTTTCCTGTTTATGATCATTATTAACTCTCCATCATAGGCTATTCTTGTTTTTTTTTTTTTAAACTTTAATCAGTCTCCAAATTTCTCTTCAATAAGACATATCTAAAAAGGACACACATACTACCTCAAGAATGGGAGTGTCTTGGTAGGATTCCCAAGGGAAAGTTTAGAAGAAGAAATAGTGTCTGTTTTCCCAAATCATACAAGCATGTTTAAAAGTCATTGAATCTATGTTCAACTTCTTGGCCCTAGAGGCCAATGAGTTCATTTTGGAACAAAACTGGTTGTTGAAAGAAACAGAATGCAAGCTTCTCTTTTGTGCTAAGTACTCCAGGAGAAATCTTTGTTAGCAATTTTCTCCTTTCTACATCTACCCTTGAGTCCTTTCCTTAGTGAAGCCCTCCTTTTTTTTAAATATTTATTTATTTATTATGTATACAGAAGAAGGTGCCAGATCTCATTACAGATGGTTGTGAGCCACCATGTAGGTGCTGGGGATTGAATTCAGGACCTCTGGAAGAGCAGTCAGTGTTCTTAACCTCTGAGCCATCTCTCCAGCCCCTGCCCTCCTTTTTTTATTTTTGAGTTTTAATACAGTTTAACTTTGCTACATTAAAAAAACAACAACAACTCATTTTCCAGGTGGTACACTAAGTTTTGCATTTATTTTTACAAGAAAATAAAATCTGAGTGAGCTAGTTGTCTCATGATAAGGACATTGGATGAAAATCTAATTGCCTCCCTTCCCTTTCTTTTTTTTTCAGTATTGGAAATGGAACCTGGGGTCTCACACATACAAGGCAGTCACTCTACTATTGAGCTATAGCCTCAACCATTTTAAAATTATCTAAATTTTGAGACAGAATTTCCTTAACCTAGCTGACTTTGAACCTACTCTATACTTCAGGAAAGTCCTGAGCTTGTGATCATCCTGCCTCATCTTCAAGATAATGTTTTTTATAGAACAAATTCCAACTGCATGATATAAAAAAGAGCCACACTCTGAGATTTACTTTTGACTTACAGAATGGGGCGAGAAGGAAATGATAGTACACAAGGAAGGGGATGGGACATTCCTCATGTCTTTCCTTGTTTCTTCTTCAGTTATAGCAAACCGAAGTAATTACTGACATTATTCTTCATGCAGTCTCTCACAATCCTATCTCCATGACTTCTCCAAAAGACCAGTACATATCTTTATTTATCCACAGTCTGAATGTCTCTGTGATGACACTAAGCCCTGAGGTTCATAAGAGCTTTCTCTTCCATTAAACTCAATACATATGTGGTTTGTTTTATGCCTTTGTTGTCTGACTCTGAGTCTCAGTATGTTGTTGAAGCTATCCTCAATTCCATTTCTACACGTTTGGTGCATCACAGTCATGATTTGAGGCATAATATATCTGATTGTTTCAAATCATGTGTGATCATCTCATACCAAATATTTTTCAATATTTATATGCATTTTCAACTATATTATAAGCTCTTTCATGGTAGAGACAATATATTCTGTCCTTCCTAGGAACCAAGAGAGAACACAAGATAAATGTTTTGTTTAGTTAATAAATGTGCAAATATTTTATTCATGAGTTTTCTGGTTATAACATAAAAAATGAAGTCTCAATTATGCTTCAAAAAATCTTGTATCACAGAAGGCTGATATGGCTACTGATTATATAGACAGGTTTGCCTACATACATCATTCATCATTCATCTCTCTTCACAGTAGATAGACTGTTATAGGAAATGAATAGAACATTTTATGGAAAGAGAAAGAATACTAGAACATTAAGATATTCACCCTGAAATCCACTTGACATTACTTCTTCTACAGTAAGAGCTCAAAGATTCTAGATTTCTATTGTTATTTATTTCATTTTGTGACAGAGTCTCACTGTGTTGCCCAGACTGGCTCCAAACTCAAGATCTTCCTGCCTCAGCCACCAAAGGCCTGGAATTGTAGGCATGTGCCACCACAGGTAGGGTAGATTCTGTTTCTTTTTTTTAAATCCCTATTAGGATATTGCTTATGCCATTATTCTATAATTCTATAAATAGTTTCTCTACTTTACTTTCCATGCTTACATCATCAGATATTGGTACATCATCAAATAACCTAGACTGAAGAAGTTTAAGGTAAATACATTTTTCGTTCATTTAAAGTTGTTAGACTAGAAAGAGAAGCAAAATATAATGAGCTAAATGAAAGTAAAGTATAACAACACCAATAATAGGTCCCACTAGGAGACCACAGACTGTAGGTTCTCATAGACCACAAGTACCAATGATTCTTTTTTATAGATAAGAAATAATATCAGCATTGGGGCTGAGTATATTGGCCAATCACTGTGTGCATCCAAATACTCTTTAGAGAATATGGAAAGTGAGAATGTTAAAAATATTCTATTTGCTGTTAGCTCTGCTCTCATTAGCACCTACCTGGATGTACTCTGTAAGAGAATTAAAAATCTGCTTGGTGACTGCCAGAGCTTTAGAGAAATTGTGCTGTCCAGATTCATCAATGATGTCCTTTCCTGAATAGTACCAATAGAAATCGCTGATTGATTCCTAAAAGCAAACAGCAGAGTTTGACATTTCTGTGATTAAATTTAAGGAAGATAAACTCAATGGACAAGAAGAGTCCCCTGTCTCTACATCTCTGCTATGACAGGAGCTGGAGAGCCTGCGAAGATGGACAGAGATAGCTGGTCCCTAGCACCTTTCAAACACACAAACTTTTCCACAGAGAAGAACATGTAAGGGAGACTATGCTATACAACATTCAAAGGGAACCGTGGCCACTGAAGTGATTAGCCATAGGTTATTTGATCATTCTTTCTTGACCACTATAGCTGGGTCTTCACTGACTACACTGAACAAAGCCCAGCATTTTATAACAGATATTTTCATAATTAAGGGTCCTTTCACTTTGTCTTTGAACATATGTTTTAGGAATGAAAACTTTCCTAAGTGTGAGGACATAAATTACAACCCCTTCTTTGAGGGTTAGGCTATAAAGGCATTCTCTGACTTATGCAGGTCTAATGCATAAGTTTTCAACTTAACAATGATATGAAAGTGACATAGATTTAGTTGAGTTGAAATTGTACTTGAAATTCTGAGATTTTTTTCAGATAACCTATTTATGGTGTGATGTTTTCTCATAATATTAGTCAGTAGCCATGAACCATAGTGGAGGGTCAGCCACACAATCTTAAGAGCAAATCACCAAAATGCTAGAGTGTATCATCTCACTAAACTATGGCATTCAGTAGCTATGTGTATGAAATTCATTTTCAGCTTATGGTTGGTTTATTAGGACACAGTTCCATTGAGGAACATCTGTATCCTGGGCCTCCCTGGCTCTGAATAGCAGTTGCTAACTTATGTACCTGTAGATGAGATGCACAGTTTCCTATTTTTCCAACTCACCTGCAGACGAAGCAGGTAGTCCACGGTGCTGATTATGATGTTCACGGTGGTGGTGTTGCCCATCTGAGTCCTTAGGAAGTTCTGAAAGTCTGAGAACACCAGTGCTGGGTCAGAATCTAGGACCATTATACCAAAGGGAGCCAGGCATACCCTCTTAGCCGAGCTTAGAAGTGACATACTATGTGGCAAGCCCAACACAGATAATATATTTGGAGCCTCACAGATCCTGCTCTACTCTGAGCCCTGACAACCTTATGATGCATAAAATAAGGGAAGACCCAAGAGGTTATATAAAAGGAAGGGCTGGTGATTCTGGGAGTGGTTTAGCTCTAGTGACACTAAGCAATAGCAGCCATAAGTCTAATGGTCATTTTATATAACCTTTCTTATGAAGGACTAGATGAACTTGGATAGTGTGGTGCTTTGAATGAGAATGGCCCACCATAAAGGCTCATATGTTTGAATGCTTGGTGACCAGTTAGTGGAACTGTTTGGGAAGGATTAGGAGGTGTAGCCTTGTTGGAGGAGGGATGGCTTTATTGGAGGAGGTGTGTCTCTGGGGTGGGCTTTGAAGTTTAAAAAGCCCATGTCAGCCCCAGTCTCGCTCTCTCTTTGTCTGCTGTCTGTGGATCAGGATGTAAAGCTCTCAGCTACTGCTCTAGCATCATGCCTATCTGCTTCCCACCAGGATAGTCAAGGACCAACTCTCTAAAACTGTAAGAAAGCTCCAAAAGAAGAATTGTCTTGGTAATGGTCTCTCTTTACAGCCATAGAACAGTAAATAAGACAGAAAGCAACTATCTGAATTAAGTGGAGTCCACTGAACTGAATGAGAATTGTGCACACAAATGCTGTTTTCCATTGACAAGTCAGTTGTTTCCACTCACCACTGTTATGTCCTTCACAGAGCAACTGTAGGAATCTAAAGAGATCTTGTGTGAACTCATCATTCTGGAGTACCTTTTCACCTTGAAAACAACATGTACATCAGCATTTGTACGACTTCTCAACAAGGAAAACTTTCTAATGCAAATGACTCCAAAAATGACAAAAGGGTTTGGAAATGGGCCTTTGGACTAGTGTTGATAAACCCAACTAATTGGGATCCAAGGCTGCAGAGTACACAGCCCAAACAGTAAACTGTTTAGCCCCAAGACACATCATGTAATGAGAACTAGGGCAACAGCAGCCAGTGGCTCACAGCCCATAATAACCCATGCTTTACAGATAGAAGGCAGTTCTTTAATTAAGCATCAAACTGCTGGGTTAAACTTGACATGCAATCACGAGACCTAAGCTGTGTCT
Organism: Peromyscus eremicus; assembly: GCF_949786415.1. Taxonomy (NCBI): domain Eukaryota; kingdom Metazoa; phylum Chordata; class Mammalia; order Rodentia; family Cricetidae; genus Peromyscus; species Peromyscus eremicus. The sequence continues at coordinate 86,724,791 of NC_081419.1, forward strand.
GTACCAAAGCAATTAAATCCAGTCTCTTAGGATTTGCACACATGGTAGGAACTCACACTTACCACGCTCACGGACAATGACTGGTGATAAGAGGAAAAAGAGAAAATACAAAGTAAGAAACCCATGGATACTGTAACAAACTTTCTTCAATTACAACTAACTCTAGGAATACATCCAGCCTGGATGCTGACCTTAGCAAGACCGCACATAGAAATGTTTGGCTCAAATGGAGCAAGTCTTTGCAGACAAAGAAATTACATGCAAAGGCTCTGATTAGAAAGAGTTGATATTTTAACTAGAAGGGGATGACCTTGGCATTCATTAGTTACTTACGTGTTCCTTCCTCTGTAACCATTCCCAGGCCTTCAGCTTTATTCTGCCTCTCAAATGCATTCAAATCAAGGACACTTTTAATTGACAAAAGAAAACAAGGTTCAGGGCTAACCACACTGGGAAAATAGATTTCTAATGTCAATGTATTTACAAAGAATATTTTGTCTCTTTATTACCATAAATAGACCAACACATAACAACATGGTTAAAAAAGCACGAAGTCCTTTGGGTTTGTGCCAAGCACCGTGGTTTATGGATGTGACAGCTCACAGACCTTGTTATGCACAGAGAGGTGGTGGCCATCATTCAGTTTGAATCCTTTCTTATGGGTGAAGGTTTAGAAATCCTTCCCGAATCAGGAAGAGATGAGTTGTTTCTGAGATTTCTTAAGCTACACTCAATGTTCACCTCTTGCCTCTAGCTCCTTTTTCTAAAGATCACAGGAAATTGTGATCCCTAGTGTAGAAACTAAGACTTCAAAGGCCACACCCTTTTATGGTTCCTGCTTTGTTCAAAAGCCAGTAGCAGTTAGGATTAAGCCTTCTGTGCAATGGTGTCCCTAAATTTGTGAAAAGTTGGCATCTGTTCTTGTCTCTATTTTTCCCTACCTTCCTAGCTACAGTCAAGTTTTGTTGAGGCAAGAAGCTCCAGTACCACCACCCAGGCGGGGAATGAGAACACTGTGGGATCATATTACTTCCAAGTAAGCATTCTTCTGTTTTCCTAATAGTGTCATTCCTTTTCTGGTCTGAAAAGTGTCCTAGAGCAAAATGTTTTATAATGATATTGCTCTTAGGGACATGCATGGATGAGCCTGTGAAGACTAACATTAGCCTTAATTCTGCTGGTGTTCAGAGGACATGGTTGCAGACTAGAGAGATATTAGCACTCTTTTGTTTAAATTTCCTTTTTGGGGACTCATGATTTCTGAAACTTGGGGGGAATTTTAAACAGAAAGCGGTGAAATTTTTATTACTACCTTTGTTATTTTTCTTTTTAAAATTAAAAAAATATTTATTTTTGTATATGAATATTTTGCCTGCATGTACCATGTACATGCCTGGTACCCATGGAAGTCAGAAGAGGCTGTGAGATCCCCTGGGACTGGTGTTTATACATCATTGTGAGGCACCATGTGGGTGCTGGGAACTGAACCCGGGTCCTCTGTAAAAGCTACAAGGGCTCGTATCTCTTCTGACATCTCTCCAGGCTCTAGCTTTGTTGTTTTTCCCATCCCAGCCTGTGGGATAAAAAAAGGTCTGCTTAAAAACTCCAAATTATCCTGCTGTTTTCCTATTTGGATTTTGCTGCACTGGGTTGGGGGATGGGGCAGGCGGGAAGGCGAACATAGGAAATGACATTTGGTCCTTGTTGCTTTGAAGCTTTGCTTTTGAATTGGTGCCATGCATTTCTAAATCTCACTTTAATCCCTTAACACCCATGTTGAATGTTTTAATTTCCCTTCTGCTTAAGTATTTTACAGAAATGTATTATTTGTGTAATAATCAAACCCATTAAAGCACCTTAAAACTTCTGTGAGAAGTCATCTGGCAATGAAGTATATGTCACTTGTCCCTCTGTGCTATCATTATGAATGAATTATAAACAAATTTATCAGTATCAAGTGCTGCAGCATACTGAGAGAACTGTTAGAGACCTAATGGGGATTTCATGAGCAATGTAGAACTCAGCTGTCTCGATTTTGCTGTCCCTGAGTCCACAGGGGCTATTCTATCTTCAATGAGTCAGGCCTGGCAATATTACACTTACTTTTCCTGAGAGAGATGATAAACCAATAGACTATTAGTGCAATACACACACACACACACACACACACACACACACACACACACACGAGAGAGAGAGAGAGAGAGAGAGAGAGAGAGAGAGAGAGAGAGAGAGAGAGAGAGAGAGAACACAAGGGGTTATGCTACAGCTCAGATGGTCTCCTTGTTGCCTCAGGGTACAATTGATTTATTTGATTTATCCAATCAAATAAGATTGGCAAAATTATGAAATCTACTGAAAGGATGTTCATTCTCCAAATTTTCAAATGGAAGACATCATGTTTTATCTTAACTCTTGATAGCTGGAAGAAAATGAGTTAAGTAATTGTAACTCTGGTTTCTGACACCTTTCTTAGATTGATAGCTCATTTTAAAAATGAGCTAGTGTGGTGGCTTCAGGACTTTTGGATATTTATACAAAAGTGGGTTCAACCATGATGGGCAGCTTACAAATGAGTAAGATCCACTGATAATTTGATGCTTTGCTTTTTAGTCTGTATCAAAATTTTGTCCCCATGCCAGGATAGACCTCTGTCAAAATGGATGTATCTAAGTATATGCTTACCAAATACCTATTCAACAACAAAGGATTGTTAGGGGGAAAAGATTACAAGGTGTCTCATGGATTGAAAGAAAACAGCCTTCAGTGAGAGTGAGATATTCCTCCTCTTTTCTATTACTTATTTGACTTCACTTTTGGAGGTCTGCATGGTTGAGGAAACTAACATAGGAAGGAAGGAAGGGGGGAAGGGGAGGGGAGGGGAGGGGAGGGGAGGGGGAGGGGAGGGGAGGGGAGGGAATGATACATCACAGCACAGGGAATGACATTTGTGGCTGAGGGGGATTATTTCTTCTCTTAATGTTTGAACGTAATCCTGAAGGCTAGTGAACACTCTCTAGGATTTTTTTTTTTTTTTTAATTTTTTTTTTTTTTTTTTCCGAGACAGGGTTTCTCTGTGTAGCTTTGCGCCTTTCCTGGAACTTGCTTTTTAGACCAGGCTGGCCTCGAACTTACAGAGATCCGCCTGCCTCTGCCTCCCAAGTGCTGGGATTAAAGGCGTGCGCCACCACCGCCCGGCAACACTCTCTAGGATTTTAAGGTAGGTAACTGCTGGATCTTCCCAACAATTCCATGGTAAGGTAGCTGATTTTGTATACCTCTTCCTGTCCCCCTTTCTCTTCACTTGTTTTTAAGAATGCTGAGTGGTTTCCCCATACTTACCTGCAAGACTGCATAAGACCGGAAAGGCTTTGAAAGAATCCAGCATCTTTTTTCTCTTTTAAGTAATCTAGCATTTTCTGCAAAGGAGAGACAGTTTAGAGGGAAGCAGTGAGAACTACGTCACAACTGATGGTCTTCCTCATCCTGATGGAGAAATGGCAAATCCCCTGCCGTGGAAGCACACAAAAGCAGACTTAGGGCTACATCTCAGGATTACTGGTGTAGCCGAGGAAATATAACCTCTACGCCAAGGTCAGGGGACATCTGAGAAGAGGCTGAAAGACTGTAAGAGCAAGGGGACCAGGATGTCAGCTGCGAGACTGTCTTCCCTACAGTACAGGGAAGCTGCACCCATGACATCTCAACAATAGGTTGCCTAAACGAGGCCAGATGACATGCCAATCTGTTGGGGGGTGGGGTGGGGAAGAAGGTCCTATCCCTAGATGAAGAACTATAGACAATTAACAACTACAGACAATTGATGAGGGAGAATCAATCTTCCCCAAGGATGAATCCCTTGATAGGTGATCCAATACCAAGTGGTCAGCCCTAAAAACATACATTTGGGCAATACTAAATGGACTCAGCAGGTTGTATTTATATGCTTATATGATTGCATACATGTAACTAACAAAGAAAAAATGTGCATGAGTCAAACCATCTACTTGGGAAGTCAGATTCTATTGTACAGAGGCTTACTGTTTTTTGCTATTTCAGTACAGTGTAGTAGACCTTTGACATTTGTGGATTTACTGTTTAAAGTCTTTACTGTTTTGGATAGGTGTTAGGATGGTGACATCGGAATGTTTGTTGGTGCTGAGGTACAATCTCAGTTGCTGGTTGTTCAGTGGTGTTTATAAGAAGAGCTGAGGCAGCAATGGGCCCAGCTCAAAGCACAGAAATGTTTACTTTGTTCCTATGGTCTCAGTTTTTAGAAAGGAGGAGTTTTTTGTGACATAAAATTTTTGTATATTAAAAAAAGACCTTGCTGCAAGTTAGTTAGCTGATATGTGGTAGTAGAAAAAAAGAAGAGAAAATAAGTCAGAAAGAAAAACAACAATTCTTAATGAGAAAGTGCTTGGGAAGATTTGAAGACTAAGAAAACATTATGTGTAAGATAGCTACAAATTCAGAGACTTTCAAAGGCTCTAGGATATACCTTTATGAATATTAAAGTTCTGTTTGAACTCTGTGCACAGAGATGCTTCAGGTCACAATGGTTCTCAACCTTCCTCATACTGAAACCCTTTAATACAGTTCCTCATGTTGTGGTAATGCCCCAACCATAAAATTATTTTTGTTGCTACTTCATAACTGTAATTTTGCTACTGTTATAAATAATAGTGTAAATATTTTTGGAGAAAGACGTTTGCTAAAGGGGTTGTGACCCATAGGTTGAGAACCACTGCTTCAGGAGCTACTCATGCATGCCTACGTTTTCCAACCAGTTCCAATTCAGACACTGGCCAGCAGCTGTCTGCATACTGACTGTCTCATCTTATGCTCACTAGAAAGTAACTAGTGAGCTAGGAGGCTTTGCTGTTTTATTTTGTAGTCTGAGAAATTGAATACAGGGCCTTGCTCATGTTAGGCAAGTGCTTTGTCACTGAGGTATATCTCTGACCCTTGGGTTTACCAGTCTCTCACTCACTATGTAGCCCAAGCTGGCCATGAACTCAAAATCCTCTAGTGTGAGCTTCTCAAATGAGGACTTGGTTGTATTGCTCACGGTAATAACTTCAGCCTTTACAGCAGAACCAGGCATTGTGAGCAATCCGTTAAGTAACTGTTAGCAGCTGTTTAACGAACAGGGAATAAGTGAATGAATAGCAGTATGTGAGTTACTTATGTGTTAGAGCAGCTCACAGGTTAAAGGGCTGAGATAAACACCAGAGGCTTCAGAAACATCATCCTCTGAGGATTTACAATTCTGCGGGGAAATCTGAGAGAAAATGCAATGTCTTGTTCCTTTAATCCCAGGTTAAAAAAACAAAAAACAAAAAACAAAAACCTCTTTATTAAGTACACACTTGCATGCAGACTCCCAGCTGTGGTTTTTATCTGTGTTCCCAGCTACTCTGACATAATTGGCTACGAAGGACAAACACCAGCCAAGCAACTGTGGGTGGCTGGCCCTCTTGGAGCAAATCCAATTCCATCGGTGAGAACTGTCAAACGGAAGTACCCCAGGAGCTCTTCACCTCCCCCCCCATGCACATTACCTGTTGCACACCAGCATTGCCTCCATTCAGAATGGCAATCCCCAGCTTCAGTGTCTCAACCACCATGGGGCTCATCTCACCTGCCAGGGTGAAGATTTGATTGAATCACCAAGGAAAGAGGTGGCAAATTACACCTCCAGGGCTCTCTCCAGGCTTGTTAATGTGACTGCAGGTCATGGTGCGTTAGCTCTGTGCTAGTCACCCAGGGTCTACCTAGAAACAGGGCCATCACCTTTGCTGGCACTTATCATCTGAAGGACCATCTCGGCAGCACCACGCTCATGCAAGCGCGCTTGCTGATACAGTGTTTTCTGCTTCTCCATCTCCTTCTCCTAGAAAAAGAGTCAGACAGGAAGATTTGCTCTCAGCCCCTCCAGTGTCCTCATCCCTACCTTCTGCCCATGTTCCCTTTGAGTAAATACAGTGTGGTGAGTTACACTGAGAGCGAATCTTTCATAGCCTAAGAAAGGCAATGCACACAATTTGAATAAAGCAAACCTCTACATTTTATTTTCAGACACGACTCAGTTTCCCCAAAGAATCTACCCATAATTCCCTCACTCTTTAATGATGGGTTTCCAATCTTTCTGTTGATAGGTAACAGTGTTTTCACCTTTGATATTACAAAGCAAATTATTATTATTATCATTTTAATAGTGAAGAGCAGAAAAAGGAGATCTATTCAATATGGCCACTCTGGGAAGAGGAGCAGAATGATCCAGTGAACGTTCTCAGTCTTAGTCTTCAGGGCCATAGCATGAGGGTAGGGTTTACACAGCTAACGAAGCAGTGCAGGTCCAAGTTGGGACCAGTCGGTCACCACTGTCTCAGCTCCAGTCTCTCCTGCAAGGCCACCTGACAAGCTCTAAGTCTTTCTCCTGGAGACAAGTTCCTCCTTGGCTGCCTCTAGGACTCTAGCTTTTCCATCTCCCAATGAGCGATTCCTTGCAAGCCACGATTTAAGTGTGCTTCCTTTCAATGTTCTGTTATACAGGGACCATGCTTGAGGGTCCACCTGATTATATTTGTCTGAATGTAAGAAATGCCCCTGTATTTACACTGCAGACATGTTCTGCCAGAGCTGGTTACCAGAATTGTGATTACCTGCATTCACCTTTTTTATACTTTTGGGTCCTTTGCCTATCAAAGAATACAAGAACCGAAAATGTATAATTTTAGGAGTTTTGGGTTTCTGCACTGTCTTGAAATAAAAACTACTATCAACTTGTATTTATAGAGTAGTATAGGCCATCCCAATGTCCTTGATTTTTTATTTTTGGTTGTTTAAATTTGTCCTTCTACAGCCTGTAACTACAGTACATGGGAGGCAGAACATTTCCCATCAGAACCAACCTAGTTGGGAGTGGATGTTGCTGATGAGCAGGTTGCCTGCTGCTTGTCAGTCACACACAGGCAGATGGCAGAGCCATGGCTAGATTTGCTGACAGAGCAGAATAGTGAACCTCATAAGCAAATGGCAGTCACCATTCTGAAGCCCCAGTCTATTGGTCTGCAAGGGCCCTGGTTCTAATATCTTTATAGAAACTCACTTCAAATGTTTTTTCCTTGTCTTCCTCTTCATCTTCATCCTCACCACTCTGACAACTCTGGGTTCCATAAAGCAGGGAAAGGAGGACACAGAAAACCAAGTTATAGTGAGTCTAATGAGCACAGTACTTCTATGGTATTTTGCAAGGGCAGGGGACAGACTATCATTCATAGACTCCTCGGGACCTCAGCACCTTGTAAAATTAGGAACATTTTGATCATTGCAGGTCAACATCTACTTTAAATGTCATTTCTGCAATTACCAAGGGGTTAAGGAACAAAAAAGGAGAACATGGAGCTCACATATCCAACAGTGACCTGTTTTACACAGATATGAATTCCCTTCCCTAAAAAAGTTCTGATGTAAATGAGAACCAAGGCATGCAAGGAGTTTTTGTCCCCATTAAGACATATACTGGGGCTGTGAAAGTAAGACTGGGATGCCTGTGATGTACACCCTAAATTGTCACTGTGTACTAGGGCCATGAGACACAGAGAACAAAGCAATCCGGGTTCCCGTTTACCAGCCAGCATCTGTCTCTTCTTTCCTGAATGATTTTCTACCCGAGGACAGTTTTCTTATGCATATTCAGCATTCCAGAGTCTGTCAAACTTCTGGGTGGCATGCCTGTAGTCACTGTGGCTCCTCTAGGACACTGGAACCTTTTCCTAGTGTCCAGCCTGTGTCCTTTGTCTGCACACAGACTGAACGTCCCGGCCTCTCCCAGTCGCTAGCTGAAGAGGTAGAGACATCTTTGTGCTTAGGCCCTATTTAGTTAGCCTTTAGCTGGAGCATGAATCCAGCCACCAGTTGCCACTACTCTATAGTCTCAAGGTGTCACATTTATGGTGCAAGAGTTGTATGACGCCTAGAACCTGTGTCATGACCGAGCCCCGGCCTTCTTGCTCACGTGACAGTTTGATATGCCCCAAGAGGTCTAAAGACAGACAGACTGTGACAGCGTGTTGAGAACCCAGGTGTACCTTGGCCATCATGCTGGAATAGGAGGTGTACAAGGGGTCATCTTCCAATTTGCTGGAAATAACAGAGAAAGTATTTTTAGCAGGCTATGTTCTGGCGTCAACAACAACAACAACAACAACAAAAAAACCTACTAAAAACCATATAAATTCCAAGTGTAGTGCACTAGTGAACTAATTAGATACTCTGACTCTGAAAAGCTGAGCCGGCATTGGCTTGACACGGAATTTAGGAGTAAAGTCACAATTTTAGGCCGTTCCATCTTTAGTCTGTCTCATATTATGATGAGAAGCCTGTCCACTGTGCATTTCCTGGTGGTCATGAACAGAGCCTGTCAGTTCTGAAATCCCTTCTATCCTCTGCTGACCACAGAGGGGGCAGATATGACCAAGCACTATCCCTGGCCTGTGGGAAGAACACCATGGCGATGCTGACCTCCTCTCCGTGAGTGCATTGCGGCTAAAATGCAGAATGATTTGGTGAAGTGGGTCAGGCTGCTTTTCTGTCTCTTCCTCTTCCTCCTCTTCAACCCTGGGAGATTTCTGCACAGAGCAACACAGACAGATTTTAGGCACAGATCCCCGCAGGCACCATACGAGTGCATGCGAATAAAGAGGAGGCAAAGCGCAAGGCACAGAGGGTTTCAGGCTGAAAGCAGATACAGGAAGCCTCTACCAGATGCTCATTTCAGGGGAGGGGTCCTGAGGATGCAAGGTCGGTACAGACAGATACAGGAAGCCTCTACTAGATGCTCATTTCAGGGAAGGGGTCCTGAGGATGCAAGGTCAGTACAGACAGATACAGGAAGCCTCTACCAGATGCTCATTTCAGGGGAGGGGTCCTGAGGATGCAAGGTTGGTACAGACAGATACATTTCTCTCAGCCAGTCAAAGACACATTCCAATGTTTAATTAAATGAAATAAAACAAAGCAAATGGCTGACCACAGGGAAAGAGCTATGGACTCCAATCAACTCATGCAAGTTGTGGGCACCCCAGTTCAGGAGGGAAACCCTGCTGTCACTTAAGACACTGAGTCCCTCTAGACAATACACAGAATTTCTTCTGGAGAGCAGGCTTGAGGTAGAGGTGAGACAAAAGTCGCAAATCTCTGGGCCTATTTGGGGTCCAGTTGTATTTATTTATTTTAGTTAGTTTTTTTTTTCAAGCATCATAATGTAGATACAAGTATATAAAATCAGGGCATAAACATGACTTGATAAATTTAGCAGGCTTATTTCAATACTGTAATGAGAGGGACCAATTCAAAATCTTACCATGGTGTTAGTCTAGATTTGTTAGTCTAACAAAAACGTGTCTCTCTGTTTTAGCTTCACAGTATCCTAAAATTTGCATTGTTCTGCAAGGCTGCTATTTAGGAGTGGCAAGACTTGCTCTCCTCTTACCAAGTCACTTCTCTGTTTTTATAGAAAGGGAAATAGTAGCTGATGTTAGTGGTAACAGTGAAATTTTCTGGCAGAGGCCAAGTCAGCAGGGTGGATATACTTGGTGAATTGGTGAGAACCATACAGGCTATGTGCATGGTTCGGCAGTAGAGGGCTAAAGTGCCGCTTGCTGCCAGCTTCACACCAATCAGGGAAGTGGGAAGTCAAAGGCAGCACCTTTCTCATCAACAGAAGTGTGGGGGGAAAGTAAGGGACCTGAAACCAAAGGGAAGGAAAATGGGGAAGAGTGATTTAAAAGAAAGGGAGGGAGGGGGCAAAGACACAGGATGATAGTTCAAAGAGAAAAACAGACAGAAGAGCATGAATGAGAAACAGTAGAAGATTAGAGCCAAAGGCAAGTGAGAACAGAAAATGAGGAACTGGAGTGGCAAGGAGAAAAGAGAACCACACGCTGGCCAGAGAAGAGGAGGGAGGGCTTATTTTCCTCTGAGACAGGATGAACACTGCTCCCTTGTGTTCCACATCCAGCGGTTTCAGAGTATGACATCTGTTAGAGAGAGTGCATGCCAGATTTAAGAGGTGCAGGAAAGGCCATTCTTTAGATGCACCTTCCCAACAGCAGAGCTATTGTTATGGATGTGGGGTCTTAGCAGGGGGTAAGCAGGACAGGGGGCCTCCTGCAACCACTGGTGCTCAAAACTTAAGGTGGCATGAACTCCCCATGACACAGCTGTGCACTTTAAGAAACATTAGTTGTTAATGATGATGGAGATGGGGTGAGGACATCATTAGCACCTCTAATTGAAATTCCATCCTCTGGCTCCTAGGACCATTGGCAGCACCACCCTGAGAATTTAGTTAGTTCTTTTCAGGTTGATACACCACATGCATTCTCTGTGAATGCCTGACTTTCACAACATATACAAACACAGATACAAAAATCAAACCCATTCACACCCGTGTCTGCTCCCAGTTCGTTCGGTACTTACAGCCAAATCCTGTACTAGTTTCTCTTCAAAGGAATATGCCTCTGTTTCTATCCAAAATCTCTGATAGCCATGGAGGAAGAGGTTAATAGAGCGGTGCCTGAATGAAAGGGTAAGAGGGGGGTCAGGAGAGTTGGTGGGCTCGGTATTTTAGTTGGGGTGGTTAGTGGTTAGTACGCAGGATAGACTTTTTGTACAATTCTCATCTTCTGATTGGTCAGGGCAGTCAGTAGCTCACATAGTTCCTTCCCTATAACTCGTAAATACTGGAGTTCCTTCTGAGCACCATAATCAGAGCAAGACACAGCATCCCCATTTAGTTCTACTGTTTTTTTGTTTTTTGTTTTTTGTTTTTTTTTTTTAATCACATCGCCATTCTAGTGAGAAATAGCTGATTAGATCAAGTCTGGAAATACTTGCTTCAGAGGTAGTTTCGTCATTTCTTGAGGAGTCCTCTGTCCAGGTAATACGATTGAAATCGTGTTGTAGTTTAGTGTCAGACAAATGGTAAACCCTTCACTTCAGCTTCCCCACCCTCCCCTAGGCAAGGAACACCTCAGCAAGGTACTCGAGCGGTTACTTAGGAAGGCAAGACCTGGGTATGCCATGCTGTGAGCATGCCTTCTGTGTGCCTCTGGGATCCTGGCTATGCTCTGGTGTCTGGCTCATGCCAATTCCTGTAAGCCAGGAATGACTTCCTGGAAAGTTAGCTACAGAAGCACAGCTAAGTGTGAAGGAAGTAGTAAGGCAGGATGAGAAGGAAGGAAAAGACGAGAGTGGCCATTAAGTGCTGGTTGGTGTTTTGGTAGAACCGGAACCTTGCTCTCTCCCATTAAAATCTGACCAATCAGAATTTTACTTCAAAAAATTGTACAAAATATGTATTCTTATGGGAACATTAAATCATGGCCAAGAAAGGAGGCATGTGCAGAGAATAAGCTGGTGTCTTTCAGGTTACATTACCATTAAAATGGGTATTAGTCTGTCATACTGAGTTTTTTCATTAACCTTTTCCAGCCAAACACGTTGAAAGGTGATCAGGAAGAAATTGTTAATTTTGTGTCTGGAGAAAAGCATACAGGGTTTTCTTTAAAATACCAACACCAGAGAAACAGCATCTCTATAATCAGATAAGTCATTTAGTCTGGAAGATTCCATTGGCGTAGACCATCCCAAAGTAGGGAAGAGGAGCTGCTTCCACAGTTGCCTTCTTGGTGAGTGGGTTGTTACAAAATTGACCCACAGTTCTTCATGCTAGAGAGAAAACCCAGGCAGCGGTTCTAGAGCAACTGGCTTAAGGATGTCATGCCTCCTTACAGGGGCTCCGTAAACTATTCTGCCATATACAGGTGTAAGAATGCTGAAAGAATACTCATATAGGAAGGGATGGTATCAACCTTATTTTTTAAAAAATGCTTGTTTTTGAGAGGGATGATTTCTGCCTGGCTGGCCTGGCTCTGCACAGGTGTTTTTAGAGCTTGGTTCTTCATGCTACATCCTCAGGCAGGAGTTCTGACCAAGAGAGGATGGTGAACGTTTTCTGGTGTTTTCATTATTTCCAGAAAAGAAAGAAAAATCGTACACACTTTTACAATATCAACTTCCCGTTTATGCAAGGACTTCACCATCCCCTGTACCTATGGCTGGCTTCCATTTTCTTTTTTTTTTTTTTTTTTTTTTTTGAGACAAGGTTTCTCTGTGTAGCTTTGCGCCTTTCCTGGAACTTGTTTTGTAGACCAGGCTGGCCTGGAACTCACAGAGATTCGCCTGGCTCTGCCTCCCGAGTGCTGGGATTAAAGGCGTGTGCCACCACTGCCCGACCCATTTTCATCTTTTTATTCATAAATTGTACTTGAGTTAGTGTTGTTTCATTCCCCTCCCAATAAAGCAAGCAGGAGAGGCCCCAGGGAGCAGGGGCACATCTCCAAAGCTGTGATTTCCCCACCGTCTTCAAAGACCCTCAAAGGAAGACTTGCCTAGTTTAAGGCAAGGTACAGAATATTCTGGATAAATAATGGTCACGATCCCCCATTTGACAAAAGCAAAGGCCAAGCATAGGATGGTCCCTGGTCTCATATTCTAAGGAAACATACTGTTGTATAGGATTCAGAATGCTTTGGTCCAAGTCAGTCGTTTGTCCGTGACCAGGTGAGACTGTTCCCAGAGACTGGGAAATTGATAAACCAAAGGTTGTTATTCAGTCACTAGCTTCGTAGAATGATTACAGACCTGCTTCACATATTCTCCAGTCTGTCTAGAGAAGGATGAAGCCGTCTTACCACCAGACATGCAGAGACAGTTCTGGCAGTCAGTACAGGCCCTGCCTCTTACTGGTATTACTATGGCGTAGATCTTCAATGCCCTCCAAAGGTCATGCATTGAAGGACTGGTCATCAGCCTTGGACATTACTGGGGGGTGGCAGACCCTTTAGAAGTTGAGGTCCAGTAGTAGGAGCAAGATCACGGGGACACACCACTAAAGGGTTATTAGGGCCTTGTTCCGCTCCTCTTTCTGCTCCCTCACCTCTGCTCGGTGAGAAGCTTTGCTCTAGTGCACAGTCACACATTCACTCCTGTAGACGTTCTCCCTCACCTCTGCTAGGTGAGAAGCTTTGCTCTAGTGCACATTCACACATTCACTCCTGTAGACGTTCTCCTTCACCATAGACTGGAAATGACGACACCATGTGGGCTAAAGCCCCTGAAACCATGAACTAAAACCAACCTTTCTTTCTTTTAAGTCAGTTTGCCTCAGGTATTTTGTGGTAGTAGAAATTGGACTAATATAGATTCCCTTCCTTATATTGACAGGAGATATGCTACACAGTTTGCAGAAAAAAACAAAAAAGCCCCAACATTTCACATAATTTTTACTTCAAAGTACAAAAGACCAAGATAAGTACACTGTGCTTCTGTCTAGCCTCTTTGGGTCTCTCTAGCCTTTTTTCCTCTTTGTTTTAAGACAAGGGCTTGCTATGTGGCCCAGGCTAAATTCACATTCATGATCCTCCTCTACCTCCTGAGAGCTGGGATTATAGGCATGTGCCCCCACAACTAGCTGCCCCTTTCTTCATCTTGATGGGAGATACACTGTGAGGAAGGATTCTTGGGTTGCAATTTGCCTCTGCTCAAGAACAGTAAATTTTGTCTTATCACCTAGTGCCTGTGCAGGGAATGATGGAATTTGGGCTAAGGTACTTCAGAAAACAGCTCCCTTTTCCCAGAAGCCTTTATGTTCTCGCAAAGACTCCTATCTCAGCAAAAGCAGAGAGCCTCATTGTGTGCTGGGAGGCTATGAAGGCCCAGGATGAGGCAATCTCACCAGCTTTATACTTACCTTGATTGCTTAGTAGATCATTATAGTCTGCAGTCTGCAAGGTGCCATGAGCTAAGAACCCCAATTTCTATTGTTAGGATCAAGTTTAAGGGCCACAGAGAGCTCAGCTCTGGGACAACACCTGGAAGAAAATAATGATGGGGCCCCTACCTGGGCAAATTGTAGAGAGGAGCCATCCTGAAACAGGCCACCACTGCTCGTTTCCGCTGCTTGGACAACAATTTGTGCCATACAGCCTTTTTGGACCTCAAAGGCTGTTCCACCTAAGAAGAAGTCACAGAAGCAGGTACAAGTCGGCCCATCTGAGTGGCAGACTGAGTAGCTCAGGCATCTTAACTCTAGGATAATTTTGGTCTCCCAACTGAAGTTAGCAAGCATGTCCCCAGCAGGAAGTCACCCTTGTGTGAAGGTCCTTTGTTTCTGTCATTTCCCCAAAGGCCACTAGACGTTTATCACTGTTTTACAAATGGCAAAGAACTGAAAAACCTATTTTGAATTCACAGCAAGAACTTGTAAACAACACAAGGGAAAGCTACTGAGCTACAGCTATGCGGCACTTGGGGGTGATATGGGATCCACTCTGGTGGTTGCCTTTTGCCTCAAGAGGTCTCCTGTAATTGGGAGCCGAGTGCAGGGAAGATCTTTCTATCCTCCAGGGCAGTCCTGTTCACTCACTCCTCAGAGCAAAGCTCCATACCTGCTCCAGGTGGAAGAGAGCTGCTGAGATCCTCTGCACACGCTCCACTGTCTTTTCTGGATTAGAAGGTTCTTCATTCCTCAGAACATCTTTATAGAGGTTCAGCTGCCATTTCACAGCTGGATCATCTGACTGAAAGTTGAAGCGCATCCATGAGCTAAGCAATTTCCATACCTCTTGTGCTAAACAATACTTTTAGTCCCACCAGGGTTCCACATAATAAGACTCAGTTGATTATACTCCCTTTTTTCCCTTGGTTAACTCCACCGATCCAGAATAAAACCACCGCCACAGTTTAAAGACAATTTTAAAACAAGCTTTAATTGAATACTGGCCAGGTGGATGGGCTCTGGCCAGGTCCATACCCAGGTTCCTGGGAAATGGCCCAGAATCACAGTTTGCAGTGGCTTAAGAAGGAAACCCAGGCCGGGCGGTGGTGGCGCACGCCTTTAATCCCAGCACTCGGGAGGCAGAGGCAGGCGGATCTCTGTGAGTTCGAGGCCAGCCTGGACTACCAAGTGAGTTCCAGGAAAGGCGCAAAGCTACACAGAGAAACCCTGTCTCGAAAAACCAAAAAAAAAAAAAAAAAAAAAGAAGGAAACCCTATAATTCATTACATTTCCCATCAGGTCCAGTCAGGGGCAAGCTACATACTCATGTACCTACAGCCTGTGGACCTCCTGCCTACACGTGATCAAACACATCTGTGCAGAGGGTCAAACAAACTTGTTTAAGGGAGTGAAAACATGTGGCTTGTTATCTCCCATGAACAACAGCCTCCAGCACTTCAGGAACTATCTGTCCTTGGGCAAGGGGCTTGCAGATCAGAGGCATTTTTGCTTCATGGATCTCTTCCATACAGCAATTAAAACTTAAAATTTGGCTCTCACACCTTCCTCCCCTTTCGTTTCCCTCCCTCCCTCTTATATTAAAAAATATGTTATATTTTTATTTATGTGTATGTGTGTATAACTCTGTGAGTATATCTGGGTGTTTGTGGATGCCCAAGAACATGCTGGATTCCCTGGAGTTATAAGTACATGTGAGCTGACTGATGTGATGTGGGTGCTGGAAGCCAAATTTGAGTCTTCAGGAAGAGCAGCAGGTGCTCTTAACTGCTGAGCCATCTTTTCAGCCCCGCTCCTCCATTCTTATTCCTGCGACATATAAAAGCTACATATGAACTGCATATTCCCATCCCTTTATCTCTTTGTGCTACATTTTGGATGACTTCCATAAAGCAATCTTCCAATTCATCAACTCTCTGTTTGGCTATGTCTACCTTATAACTTATGCCCATAGATTAAGGTTTAAATTGCAAGATTATTCATCTGTATAATCCTTATGCTATTTTTTTTGTCAAACACATTTCCCTCCTTTTAAAGAATGTTCTGATTATTTTTTTTTTCTGGATTCTATTGCTTCCTTTGTCTAAATGTTTTTACTGTATTTGTATTTAAGTTCCTTTCTCTTAGTTCCTTATTGCATGAGTTACTCACTTGGAGCATTCCCTTACATATTCTGAATCTTTTGAGTCCATTTTCAGGAATGGTTTTATTTACTTGCTTTCTACCCACATTTTAGTAATCAGAGACCCTCCAAGTGGTTTCATGGCTGTCTCTGAAGGAGATACATGAGTTTCTCTGGCCCTCAGCTAATTTTGTTCAGGTCTCACACCTTGTAATTACGACAGGATAAAGTTACTAAAGCTCCAGCCCTGAGGCATGTATCTGACTGGAGCACCTGAGTTCTCTCCAGGAGGCTGGTTTCCCCTTGTGACAGGGCAAGACAGTGCAAAGTTTTCTCCATCTTGTATTCCTTTTTTTTTTTTTAATTCTAAAAATGTTTATTAGTGAATGAAGTAAATCTTATATTGCTGAAGACAGGGTACACTTTGATTCCATCTTGTATTCTTGCTGAGGCCATTTCAAGTTTAATTAGAATTTGATCTTGATGAAGAATTCCATGGAGCCGGGTGGTGGTGGTGGTGGTGGTGGTGGTGGTGGTGGTGGCACATGCCTTTAATCCCAGCACTGGGAGGCAGGGCCAGGTGGATGTCTGTGAGTTCAAGGCCAGCCTGGGCTACAGAGCGAGATCCAGGACAGGCACCAAAGCTACACGAAGAAACCCTGTCTTGAAAAACCAAAAAAAAAAAAAAAAAAAAAAAAAAAGAATTCCACGGAAAACTATTCAACTCTATTCTAGGAACCCAAGGTCAGGATGTCCTAGCTAATTTATCTTAGTGTCTGTGAAACTGCTTGTTTGTATGGAACCCCCTCCAGCTAACTGTTTATCTTAGCTTCTGTTAAAACTGCTTGCTTTTGCAAAGCTCCCTAGAGCATCAGAGTGAGATGCCAGGATGTGGTTTTTTCCTTTAAAAATCCCTGTTGTGGCCACACTTGGATATGGTCCTAGCTGGCTGGAATAAAGAGTTTCATTGGCTATACACTGTGTGTGAGTGGTCATCTCTGGTGGGGTCCCATAACACCCCCACTGCTAAGAGTTAGAGCTTCTTATTTTTGGGCAGTTGGGATTTTTTTGTTATTGCTTTTTTCCTCTAGAGTATTTTATCTACCATTGCTATACATTTGAGGGGAAAGAATCAGTACTCTTGTTTTTCTTCACTCTCATGTTAGGGCATAATGTACCCTGAAAGCAGAGCTGTTCAGAATTAAAGAATTAGAAAAATCTCAAGTTGCCTTTAAACTCTAGCTCTTATTTTCTTATTTTTTTTTTTTAACCCATGACACAGCCTTATTCTGTTTCAAAAGATCTCCAGGATGGCAGGTGCTAAAATGTCCTCCCAAGTGATTCTTTCCCTGTTCAACAAACCTTGTAGTCAATACATTTCGAGACTTAATCCAAACGCCTTCTACGATGGCTTGATGTTTATGTAGTAGAAAGTATGACATACACTTATCAGAGGACTCTTTGCCATAGCAAAGGAATGAACAATAATTAAAAGTACAGCGGTAGAGTTTAGCCTTTTTCTTTCTTTCCTTTTTCTTTTCTTTGTGACAGAGCTTTCTGTAGCCCAGGCTGTGGTCAAATTTGCTATCATAAACAACGTTGACCTTGAATTCCTGATCCTTATGCCTTTGCCTCCCATTTGTAGCAATTAAATAGTTCTTACAATACATTTTAAAACATGAGTAAGGGGCTGGAGAGATGGCTCAGTGGTTAAGAGCACTGACTGCTCTTCCAGAGGACCCAGGTTCAATACCCAGCACCCACGTGGCAGCTCACAACTGTCTATAACTACAGTTCCAGGAGACCTGACATCCTTACACAGGCAAAACAATAAATAAATTAATTTTAAAAAAAAGCCAGGCTGTGATGGTGCACGCCTTTAATCCCAGCACTCAGGAGTCACAGACAGGTGGATCTCTATGAGTTCCAGGCCAGCCAGGACTACACACAGAGAAACCCTGTCTCGGGGGGAAAAAAAACATTAAAACATGAGCAAGGTGTGGGGTGGTATACATTTGTAATCTTAGCACTTGGGAGGCTGAGGCAGGAAGGTCTTGACTTTGAGGCTAGCCTGGGCTGCCTAGCAAGACACTAGCTTAACAGTCAGATGAACACCGTGACTGAGGAAGACCGGTCCTACAGCTAGCGGGACTGCCTGTGAGAGGAAGCATCACCTTTTCCTGCAGGTGTAGGTTATTCCGCAGATGTTCCTTGACCTCTTCATCAGTGTCCCTCTGTGGAAAGAGGCTAAATTTTATTCCTAGGGATCACCGTGGAAATGCAAACGAGGGTTCAGGAAGTATGGGTGGACAGTGCACAATTTAACTGAGATTTGAGAGGTGAAGGAGACTTATCCGCAAGTTACCAACTCCCAGACAGCTTTACAAGGTGCATACCTTTCCCTCAACCCGCACCCCAGTCCTCAGAGGACCACTTCTTTACAGGCTGAGTACCATCCACTCCCCACAGCCCCTACTCTGCACTCAGCCCGCCCACACAGGCAGCTTACACAGCTGTATCGAGATTTTGCAAGAGAGATGAGCTCCTGGTCGCCGGGAGTACACATGTTCAGACCAATGGGCAGCATTTTCTTGAGCGCAGCCACGATGAGGGAGGTCTGGATGGAGTACAAGTCTCCTCGCCTCTTTGTCTTCTTCCGTTCCTGGTCCTGTCCTCCAGACTAGGAGATGATGTTGAAATAAAGAGAAGGGCTCAGTGACTCTCTGAAAGGAACTGCCTCAGCTCAGGGGTAGCTTGCTTCCTTGAGGCCCTGTCCGTACAGGCTGGGCCTTACTACATTTCAAAGAACAGTAGAAAAACAGAAACAAAAAGAGTGTTAAGCGAAAACAAGCCAGATGGTCACGAAAGAGCAGCCCAACCCCGAGCCTTCACTTCTGGACATGCACACAAAACCACGGTAGCTAGACACACGGCACAGACACTCACAGCGCTTGCTTACTCGCTTCTGTACCGAATGGACAACAGTCACAACAAAAAGAATGACTTTTTACAACAGGTAAAATAGCTCCAACAAAGAACAGCTCCCTACCACTGGGGCACCAGCTAACATGTGGAAGAGCACCTAGCCCGGTACCGGTAGCCTATTTCCAGGGCCGAAGCTGGTGTTTGACAGCACAAGCCTTCCACATAGCCTCTCCACCCACCCTGGGGCAACACAAATTCTTATAGGAAAATCTACAGTAGGACTGCTTCAGGATCTGGCTGGGAGGAAGGTATAAGAAAAACTATACATGAGAAAAAAAGAACCCTAACCCTATGGGAGTTTTTAATTGTTTTAGTTTTAACTTTGCATATTTGCACTTACATGTGTCTGTGGGTGGGTATGTGCACATGAGTGCAGTATCCCACAGGGGCCAGAAGAGGGTATCTAATCCCCTGGAGCTGGAGTTACAGGATGTTGTGTGCTGCCTGTGGGTGCTGGGAACTGAACTGGGGTCCTCTGAAAGAGCGGTAAGTGGTCTTAACTACTGAGTCGGCGCGCCAGCTGATGAGAGTTTTCCTTTGTTCATGCCGTGTCCTTCTTTTCAGAGTTCACTCAGCTAAGTATTAGTGTTTTTGTTTTCTGAGTTTTGTTTTTGTTGTGGAAGTAGAGATGCAGCTTTGCTGTTTTGAAACAGGTCTCACTATGTAGCCCATGCTGGCCTTGAACTTGGGTCGATCCTGCTTCAGCCTCTCTACTCCCAGGATTACAGGTACAAAATACATACCTGGTTCTAAGTGGGAAGCGTAAGAGAGAACTCTGACTTGCTTCACTATGGACGAGGGTAGCTCCCAAACAAGCAAATGAAAACACTTAGCACCCATAGCATAGCATGTGGTCGTCTGGGTGGGTTCAGGAGACAAGATGCTAGAGCAACCTGTTTTTATGAGGCTGTGAGTGGAAGAGCAATACTGACCACATGGTTCTCTACTTGATAGACTTTACCTCAGCTGAGGAAGCAGCTGATACAAGTAGGGAGAGCTTTGTGGCCTGCAATTCGTCAGGGCCCATGGTGAGGGAAAACTGGTTTTGCTTCGAGAGTGTGTAGTGTAGTTTACAACGACATGCATACAGAGCTCTGTGTCCCTATTACCTCCCCTAGAAGTGGCACTTTAGGCCCATTTATGAGACATGCATTTTCCTTTTTTTTTTAATATCTATTTTATTTTACATGTATGAGTGTTTTGCGTGTATGTTTTGTATGTATGTACATCATGTATATGTACCATATGTGTGCCTGGTGCCAAAGAGGTCAGAAGAGGGCATTGGATCCTCTGGATCAGATGGTTGTGAACCACCATGCAGGTGCTAGGAACTAAACCCAGGTTCTCTGGAAGAGTAACAAGTGCTCTTAACCATTGAGCCAACTCCAAAGCCCTGGACATGTGTTTTCTAGAGAAGAGTCAGAATTAATTCTGCCTTTGGACCAATGACTATGTTCCAGTATGTGAAGGAGGTTCCTAATGATGAATGACACTCAGTTGAAAATTTGGGTTTCCTACTGGGCTAGGCAAGCAGCACTTTCAGGCGGCTAGATTACCGTTTGGAAATCAGTCTGATGAAAGCTAATTGCAGAGGCATTGTGTCCCCAGGACTCCAAAACCACAAGTGAGCCTCAGGATGCAAGTCAGAAGAGCGGTACCACAAGTGAGGAGGAAAGAAGTGATGCTAAGGACCAGAGGCCTCTCACATACCAGAACAGCAGAGTGTGAAGGCTGTTTCACACAAGACACTACACTGCAAGTTCTGTTGCTCACTGAGCTCCATTGGTTCCTTCTGTGTTCTACCACCAAGTGGAGAATTCCAGCAGCAAAACCCATCGGTCGTCCGTCACCTAAACTATCCGTTAAGGATAGAATCTGGCTATCTACATATGAACTACATGGTATTATGCATGGGTAAATGTGAACAGTAACACACAGCACATGGGTAAATATGCCAAAATGTAACTGTGGATTTGATATAGAATTAAGTGATTTCTCAGTTAGCCTCTGGTTAATTTTGCCTGTATCATATTCTAATTATAACCACTATATGTATGACTTCAATATGTCTGAAACATAAATAGAGCATGTCTAGTCCTTAGAACAAGCTTAAAATAGTTTAGGAATGAAAACATGATGCTTAGGGATCTTGAGTTTTTTGAGGTCACACAATAAGAAAGCATCTGAGACATCACCCAGATACAAGTCTATCTTGCCAAAGCTCCATTTTTCTTTTCTGCGAGCTGCATGTAAATTGGCTTTTACATGCCTCCCATTCTCCACCACATACCTTGGGTCAGAGGGTTTGGAACAATAGCATTAGATACTTATTAGTGAACAGAAAGAAAAGAATGTCTACATAAACTTTAGGAACAATTGGAAACTTATTCCATCATGTGTACATTTTGTGCAAAAACTTAAGGTTATCTGCTGATGTCAAACTTGAGTTCAGTCCCTGGGAGACTCTCCTCCAATCATGGTAGCTTGAATCAGAGGCAGCACATGTACAGTGTGAGAGGATTGGGGCCACTAACAGAAATTAGAAATGTGAACCTGGTGCCATGGCAGTAGAGTGAGGCTCTGAGGCTCCCAAGCCCTGCTGGTCCTCCCTATCTCTGGCAGTATGGTGGCCGCCAAACTAGGAGAGAAGGCCTCTGGGGGAAGGGAGCAGAAAATGCAAGGAGACCTCCATTAAAGCAAAGCTTGCCTGACTTCCCCATCCCAAGGGTGGATAAGCCTCCATTCACTCTTGGACAGGCTACTTGTCTTCCCTGGGGACCCACAGGTTGGAAAATCCACCTGTACCACCCCCATGGTGACCAGTGTGGAGGGGGACGGAGCCTGGCACCTCTCTCCACTACTAGGACAGAAAAGACACATCATGCATTTGACCTGTACCTTTACTTGCATGGCCTGTGTGGAAAGACAAAGGGAAAGAAAGAAGAAGAATCAGTCAGTCAAAGCAGGGATCCAAAGCAGCAGGCAGTGTGTCATTCATGGCTTCCTGGGCCCAGATGCTCAGTCACCAGAACAGAAACTCAACAGTTCATGTGAGCACAGCATGAAGACTGAGGGGAGGTTAGGATGTAGGTTAATTTGCCTGTAAAGAATTATATATATATATCCTC
Source organism: Peromyscus eremicus (assembly GCF_949786415.1). Lineage (NCBI taxonomy): Eukaryota > Metazoa > Chordata > Mammalia > Rodentia > Cricetidae > Peromyscus > Peromyscus eremicus. The sequence goes on from NC_081419.1 coordinate 86,746,893, forward strand.
ATCAAGCACTTCCGGCCTGGGAGGAAGTAACCTCAGAGACCAGCCTTCCAGAGTGTATGCTCTATAGATTCCACCCACAGTAGCTACTCACAGCAATTCTTTATATTTACGGTGTCTCCTCTTTTACTTCCTTTAGCCACAGGGGGCTGCAGACAATTTGCATGTACCCAAAGACCTCAAGTTTTAATTTCTCCCATCCACCACATTATCCACTCCAGCAGATTAGAGAATCAAGTTAAGGGCAATGCCTTTGCTTCTTCTAAAAGATTTGCATTCATATAGATGGATATATATATATATATATATGTATATGTATATGTATATGTATATGTATATATATATACACATATATATATTTTCACTTTTGAATCTTTTCAAAAATCTTTAAAATATTTTTATTCAAGTTCATTTGGTGTACAAACCATTAGCCTAATGTGCTATTTTTCCCCATTTTTCTTTTTTCATATTTAAAATTTTTTTCATACACTATGTTTTGATCATATTCTTTCCCCTCTCCCAATTCTTCCCAGATCCCTATCCACCAAACTTTATGTTCTTTCTCTCTCTTAAAAAAAAAATCTGAAACTAAAACCAAACCAATCCCCCCCTCCCCGAAGTATACATAGAAACAAAACAAAACAAAAACTGGAATCCTTTTTGTGTTCACTATTTGCAATTGATAAAAATACATTTAAAAATTACTGGATGGCCTGGGATGTACATAGCTCACTCAAGACCCTGGCTTCCATCCTAAGCACTGAAATCGAAGGAGCGACAACAGAGTAAACAACAAGGACAACAAAGAGACCTTACTACACTTTTGGGCTGGGCATGATGATCCACATCTTTAAGGCCAGCACTGCAGGCTGAGGCAGATAGAAGAAGAGTTCAAGGACAGCTTGGGCTGTGGGATAGAATCTGAGGTCAGCCCAGACTACATAGTGAGACTCTGTTTCTAAACAGAGTGAGGGATGGAGAGAGGAAGGGAGAAGGAAATAAAGGGGGGGGAGGTGTTACTGGGGGTAGTGTAGGACTGTCCAGAGTGACTTGGGATCACTCCACAACCTAAACAACAGAGCCTCTCCCTTCTTACACTGCACCTTTTAAACACACTTCAAGTCAAAGGTTCCTACATCCTGAAGGCTATACCTTTACTCTTCACATATGGCTAAGATTAATGACCTCATGGTAATTCCCTAATTCTGGTTCATATGCCCTCCGAACAACTCCACTTATCCTCTCTTCGGTCATAAACTACAGCAGCACTTTATGATCAAACAAATGACTTTCTGTCTAGACCTTAAGGGAAAAAAAATCCCAGGCCAGACTTTGCAGTCTTCTTATTTTTTCTGAGATGTGGGGTTTGATGAAGATGCATTGCCTGGTGTTGTCTGTGACCAATATAGTGCAGGGGCTCACATCAGGTCTGCTCTGATCAAAGGCAGACCTGCCCTGTGGGAAGTCCTTACACCATCTAGAGGGTAAGTGAAGTTAATGTAAGTCAACTCAACATGAGATGTTAGAGGAAAAAAGAATTTCTAGAAATCAGTCTGAGACACAGGGGTTGGGGGTGGAGGTGGAGGGGGAGAAAGGGAGAGCATGCAGAGGGAGGATCAAGATCACGAGAAAAGGGGACAGATAGGAGGGAAGGGACAGACAGTAGAGGAGAAAGGGTGTGTGTGTGTGTGTGTGTGTGTGTGTGTGTGTGTGTGCATATGAGAGGGGTAGAGGAGGGAGGGGGAGAGAGGGAGAGAACATGAGTGTATGAATGTGAGATACTTCAAAAGTGTAAGAACAAAGAAAATAAAAGAGAAAGGATGCAGAGTGAGGAAGTAAAGAGAATAATGTATATGTATATGTGTGTGTACGTGTATGTCTGTGTGTGTGTGTGTACTTGAGCACATTGAGCAAAAGTCACATGATTTTGTACTCTCTTAAAACATTCAAATATATCTTATTAGACAATTCCTATCCTTTTTCAACTCACTAAAAACACGTCCCAATTCTTGTATCTCAATGGTGCATTTTAGTGTTCACAAAATTGGTCAAGGGCTGGCTTAACATTTCTTTGGCTAAATGCGTTCTAACTTACCATTCCCCTCCGAGGAAGCTGCTGCCATATGGCCAGAAAACAAAGTACATTTAAAAACCAAACCAAATAAAAAATACTTGCTCAGCTAGTCATATTAGCTTAACGTATATTCACAAACCGGTGCTTTATAAACAAAATATACAATGAGCTTTCAAAGAAGAAATGTGTATGAGCTGCCAGCAAAATAACATGTCTTTGAAAGGATCTTCAGTTAATCGGATGGGAACAGTGTGGCCCACTGTATATTTCTTGTGCTTCCTTGCCATCAGGCATGGCTTATGCAGTGCATGACATGCAGCATTCACAGACAGATACCTCCACCGAGACTGCCGTATGCACCAAAGGCAACTTCGTTTATACAACACCAGAATGCAACTGAGAACAGACACAAATGCAAGCACAGATAACAGGTGCCCATTCCGACCAGGTGGCAGAGAACGTCTGACTGTACAGAAGCAAGGGCAAGGGGAATTCAACTGATATGGAAGGAAGTCCCTTCCCTGGCTTCCCATATGTAGCTCTCTATCCTCAGATACCAGAAATGGCTATTTATTGGAGGCAATGTGTTTGCTTTAATGTGTTTATCAAGTGATATCCTGACAGATACTCATGAAAACTGAATTTTAACCAGAGTCTCTTGGTAGAACCTAGAAAAGTCAGGTAGTAAACTCAACCCCATTACAAATCGGAAAGATGGACTCTGAGGATTAAGTGAATGAAACAAAGCCCTAGTGAGTAGCTCAGCCGAGGACAGAACTTTTTCCTTTCTATTTCTTGTCTATTTACTGCTATTTTCTCTGTCCTAATTGAGGCAACAGGGACAGTGTGACTAATAAGGCTCAAAAACAATTGGCATAGAATGTCAGTGGAAGTAGAGTTTGCTCCTAAAGATGAACCTTTCCAAGAGGAAAGATACCCATGTTTTGAACATAACCATTCTGACCAGGCAAATGCCCCCCTTTCCTTATTCAGTATTGTGAATGAGCCTAGCAAATGCCCCCTTTCCTAATTAGCATCACGAATGAAAGAATGTTATGTTAGTTTGTTAGTGGGCGAGTTGAGTTGTGAAATGGTTTTCTGTTGCCTCATTCATTTATAAACTCAAGGACCTTGAAGATCCATTCATCACCAGAGGGCTGAGATGGCTTTCCCCATTTGTACTCCAAATCCTTGCATCAGGTTGTCATGGATGCTGGCTGGCTCAGTTTGGAGCCAGAGGATCTACCCAATGCATGGTGTCTGCTTGGGATTTACTGACTTTCTGTAAGAAGTCTGGGCTAAAGGGCAGCTTGTGATGGCTGCAAGACCCTGCAAAGGCAACTTAGCTAAGCTGGAGTCGTAGGAAGCTGGGAAACCTGGGCTTGTATTCCTCAAGTGAACAGCTGTTTCTATCAACAAGTGAATGCAAGAAGGACTGTGGAAAATCAGGTAAGTATACCTAAAGCACCAAAGGAGATACCATAAGATGCCTTTGCAGCCATGAGTCTCCTCAAATATCATCTCCCTGCTCTCTATATGAGCAATTTTCAGTGTCAACTTTATTAGGCAGCGTATGTGAGAAGTGTACTCTGGTGTGTACTAGAGAGTAGATTGTAACCTCTACAGTCAAATTGTGGATACCGGAAGAGTGCTAGTGTCAAAACAGATGAAAGACAGAAGAGGCAGTGCAGAGTAGCTGCAGCTGACGGGAGCCAGCTGCCCCATTTGGTACAGCCCCAGGCACTCAAATTTTCATTGTGGTATCACAATAGCCTCTTTCTTGCAGTGCCAAGACATGGGTCATCTGTCCGAAATGGTTACTAGAGGGATGTTCAAGGTCTTCATTACAAGCCCATGATTCCCGTCTTGCCAGATCCACCTTTCACTTCTGAGGGGTCCCATGCACACTTCACCTTCATGTTCCTCACAGGCAGCAACGCCAGCCATGAGGGCTGTCTCTCAGCTACTACAGGCTGCTGACACTTGAGATGGAAGCCAAACCTCCCTGAGGCACAGTTCTCAGGGACACAGAGCCAATAGTGAGCCACAATGCCAGGAAGGAGACATCACAGCCAAGGGAGCTTGGCTTTTGTATGAGCAACCGAAGAAGCGTGGCTGGTTCTCTCCAGTCAAGACAACGAAGGAAGCTTCATTGTATAGAGCTGACTGAGAAGGAGGTGCAAGTCCACTTTGCCCCCTTCTGTATCACAGTTCCCTCCTATAGGTTAGCTCCCTCCCCCACTCTCCCTCCACCCCCCGGACAGTAGAGTGACATGCCCTCTTTCAAACATCTCCTGCAAGGAGATGGACAGATGTTTGACTTTCTAAGTGAAAATGTTGTGGAAAATGAACACAGGCATTAAGAGGTCAGCACATCTGGAATAAGACAGATGTTGGTGTTCCAAACAGAAAGAAAACATGATGCCTGGGTGTGTGCTGTGGAGGTGTGAAGGCAAGGTCATTTTCTCCCAGCCCATCAGAAGGTGGCTTTGCGCATCTGCACTTTTGGAGTGTGGCTGTACTGGATGCACTTTTTTTTTTTAAAAAAACCATTCATAGCACTGTCGGTTTAGAGACCTCTCAAATGCCTTGGGCAAGTCTTGATACTTCAATTTTCTGATATACAAGCAACTCTTTATTCATAAAACATGATAACTATGCTTATTTGACAGGAGCTTCTTCTGGCACATTCTAAAGAAACAGCAGTAGAGGTTGCTGGTTATATGGTGGGACCCAGTCTGGATGTGCCACTAAAGCCATACAGACTATGAACTAGACCCACGAGGCCAAGGTTAGAGCATCCCTGAGATGGAATTCTGAGGACTTACTTTTGACATCTTGCTTTTGCTGTCTCCGGTTAAAAATGCCAAGTTATTAATTTCATTTTGAATCACAAAATTTTGCTCTTCCCTCTTGAAGTTCTAAAGCAGGGCAAGGTAGAAGAAGGTTGAAAAGAAAAAAAAAAGCAAGCATTAAAAGGAAGATTCTCCAGATCTATACCTGCCCAAACGATTCTCAATCCAGAGCCCAGTGTGTCCTTACGTGAGATTTACACCACAGAATGAAGACCTCAGCCACCATGCGGAAGAGCTGGTCAGAGTCTGTACCTGGACTTTTGAGCCAATTAGATCTGCATTGAGAAGCAAAGGAATCGGTGCAGGAAATCAGCAGTGATTACAAGCATACCCCACAAATAAAAGCAGTATATATTCAGTCAAGGAAAACTGTATTACCATACAAAGACAATAATCCTTATACATTAAGGTACAGGTTCAGAATTGGAGTAAGTATTATTTGCACTTTTATCAAAGTTTTCAAGAATTGAGGCAAACACAAATGTCTGACATTAACATTCCAAAACTGTCACCTTTGCATTGTTTCTTCTCTAAATGGATGGTTAAACTGTAAGTTTGGAGACAGACCATACCAGAGGCCTTACTGCAGAGAAATTTAATAGATAAGCCTAGCAAACCTATGAAAACAATGGTCACTATGGCATCCAGTCCTGTCCTTGGCATTTGTCATTGGAAAACCTCTGAAAATCTGAACCTCATAAACATATCATGCCCTACACCTCTTACTCTGAAATCCAGTTCTTTGAATGAAAGATTTAAAACAATTTAAATTGTGTGTATGTGTGTTAGGGGTACTTTTGAATTCATGTGCTTGCAGATATCAAAAGAGGGCATCAGATCTCCTGGAACTGTAATTACAGGTGATTGTGAACTGCCACAATGTGGCTGCTGGGAACTGAACTCAGTCCTCTAGGAACAGTATTTGATCTTAACCATTGAGCCATTTCTCCAGTCCCTTGTTGAAGCTAGTTTTCTAAATGAAAGAAAAAAATTGTCTATCATTTAAAATGTCTTAGCAGAAACCATACATCTTTCTGTGTGGTGGTGTGGTGGTGTGGTGTGGTGGTGTGGTGGTTGGGGAGTCAGTTGAGGGGCATGTGTTCATGTGTAGAGGCCAGAGAACATCCTCAGGTGTCGTTACTCTGATACCATCTCTTACTGTCCTGGAACTCACCAAGTTGCCTTGGGTGGCTAGCCAGAAAAGCTCCAAAGAGCTGCCTATCTCTGCATGCCTTTAAATAAAACAAAACAAAAAACAAACCCCAAAACCAACTAAACAAAAATCCCATAGTTTCTGGGGATCATGTTTATAGGCAAGAACTTTACTAACTAAGCTGTTTCTCCATTCCCAGAAACCAAATATCCTTTATAACCTCTTCAATGACTTGGAAATTCTCTATAAATATGCATTAGTTTTTTGTTTTTTTTTTTTTAACTCGGCTGGGCTAAGACATACAAACACAAGAATGACAAGAAGGCCAAATTAAGTCAAACTCAGTTATTTTCTCTAAGTTGTCTTGCTCTTGGGTATCATGCATATTTGAACTAAGCATTATTTCAAAAAGGCAAGATGAATTGCTATTTCCAAATATCTGCACAGAATGATTTAAGAACCAACACCAACAAAGCAACTAAATAAACAAAATATTGCTCTTCTACTGGACACTTTCAAATCAAACATGGAACTTTCTTCTCATTAACCAACTACTCTGCTTTCCAGACATCGACCCACCAATTCAACCATGACATTGTCTGGAGTTAGTAAATGCCTCACATTTTAAAAGCTCAGCCCCATAAGATTGCTCCCCACTTCACACACTAGCCTCAGAATGGCTGTAAATCAGGGGTTTTGACAATTCTCTGAGTTCATAATTACCAAGAAGAGCTCTTCGCTTGGGAAGTCACTTTACTTGTTATTAATAGTTTATCATAAATATAATCAAGGAACATGAAAGACATATATAGGACAAGATATTATGAATGAAAATTCCTGAAAAGAATCTGGCTGTGAACAAAACTCCTGGAATCTGGCTGTGAACAAAACTCTACAGAGATTGATTGACCAAGTGGAATTTCAGTACTGTGAAGAGATTGTTGTAGATTCAGAGGCTAATTACTTTATCTTGTTCTAGTTTTAGCCTTCTGGAACAGCCATTCCTTGCCCCACTCTGTATCTGAATTAACACCTCATGATAATAGATAAAAAGCCCTTTAGAAGCTATTAACTTAGCAGAACATTGGCTTCTGCCAATCGGAGAGCTAGGAATGCCATCAGATAGCATCTTGGGCCTATAAAATAGCTCTCCCATCTCATTGCATGCGCCTCTCTGGTGTATCCACAAGTGTATTTTAAAGTTGCCTTGATTTATGACTTTCTTTGTTCTGTAAAACTATAAAAAACCCGTGAAACTGCTTCTACGTTGAAGCATGGAAGTTGGGATAACCTAAATCCGTGTTCCTGGGCCACAGCTACTCAAAGTAGCTCTAGAATAAACTATTATTTCCTTTAAAATATGAGATGTACTTTTTAGGTTGACAATATGGAAGAGGAGTCTGGAGATTCCAACCTATCTTCAGGTACTTCACCCTCCAGGTATTTCCATATTTCTCTCAATTCAGAAGGTCTCCAAACTCCAGAGCTTAGGGTTTCATTTCATAGTGCTATAGTTAGCTTCAGAGGTCCACCTGACATACTGGAAAGGAGATGCTTCAACTGAACAATTGCTTCTATCAGACTAGCTTGTGGGCATGTCTGTAGGGCTATGTGATATAGATGGGCCCAGCCCACTGTGGGAGGTACCATCCCTAGCCTGGTGGGCCTGGGCTATATAAGAAAGGTAGCCAAGCAAACCAGGGAGAGTAAGCTTGTAAGCAGCCTTCCTTCATGGTTTCTGCTTCAAGCTCCTTTTGCTGGAGTTCCTGCCCTGGTCTCTCAATGATGGACTATAACTTGTAAGCTGAAACAAACCCTTTCTTCCCCTTTGTTATTTTTGGTCATAGCATTTATCATAGTAACAGGAAGCAAACTAGAACACATAGGCATGGTTGGTTGGTTAAATTACTGGCTTTGGTGATTAACTCCGTCTCTAGCTCCTTTCTTCTGGAGAGGTCAAGAAGTTAGAGGGTAGGGCTGAAAGTTCCAAACATCTAATTATGTGGGGATTCTTCATGAGTGCGAACTCAAGTATGGTGGAATGAGGCTTATTGTGAATAACAAAAGACAATCCTGTAACGCAGACAGTCCCAAGGGTTTTAACAGCTCTGTTCCAGTAACCTGCATGCCAGACTTACATTTATTTCTTATAAAAAATTCTTTTATTGTGGAGATTATAATTCCATCATTTCCCCTCCCCTTTCCTCCCTCCAAGCCCTCCTATACACCCCTCCTTGCTCTCTTTTCAAAGTCATGGCTCCTTTTTTCACTAATTGTTATCACATGCATATAAATATACATACACACACACACACTCCTGAATAAAACCTACTCAGTCTATATACTGTTACTTTTATGTATGTTTTTAGGACTGACCATTTGATATTAGATAACCAGTTGGTGTGCTCTTTCCTGAGGATGGTCATTATTAAAATATAACTATAATATAAAAGTTAAATTAGATGGCTTTCTTAGGATAAATGATTGGTTGCTGGTGTTGGTGCACATCTTTAATTCCAGCACTTGGGAGTCAGAGGATGGCAGATCTCTATGAATTCAATCCCAACCTGGTCTATATAGTGAGTTCCAGGCCAACAGTGCTACATAATGAGGCCTTTCCTAAAAACACAGAGGGAAAAAAAAGGAAGAAAAATAAACAGCTGGTTCTCACAGATGATCTGAAAAACTTGCTGTCCCTTGTCCCATGCAGAGCATTTTCAAAAACAAATTATGGAGCTGAGGCAACAGCTCAGCAAGTAAAGCATGCAGCGTGCAAGTGTGAAGGTCTGAATCCCTAAAGCTCGTGTCCAGCCAGGCTTGGTAGCACACATCTGTAATCTCAATACTCTCACAGTGAGATGGGAGGCAGAGACGGGAAAATCCCTTGAAGCTCATGGGCTAGCTAGCCTGGTGTAGTCACAGGCAAATAACAAAGGGACCTTGTCTTAAGGTGGGAGGCAGGGATGAATACTTGTGACCTCCATACATGTTCTTGCACTCACATATACAAAGGTGCACACAGGTCATACACATACACACAAACAAAGCCAGTTCTGGGAAATTTGAGTGATATTCCTAGGTAGCCTGATAGTTGTGCCCACTCATGGAGAGCTCCATACTAGGCAAAGAAAGGAAACATTCTACAGGTCAACTCAGGTTTAGACCCCCTTTCTTCTTATCTCCTGTGAGCCTCTCTGCTTTGGGCTCCAGCCTCAAGAACATTATTATTGAACCACTCTTGTTTGAAATTCAGCTGGCATTTTCTTTATTTAATAGACACTACAAGTTGCATGCCCAGCACCCATCCTCCTTTTCTTCTATAGCAAGACCTTCCTTTGTTCAGAGTGTCGTCCTGTCCCACTAAGTATCATGCTACTCCACACCCCTTAACCTATATCCAGGAACTGATCAATGAGATCAAAGTGCAGATTGAAGAATTGACTTCCTGGAAAAGTTCCCTAAGAAGAGTATCTTTTTGCCTTTGCCTGAGTGAAAACCTGAAGTCTGGAATTATAATTGCCATATTAAAACATAAAATAACTTTGGAGATGGAAAGCAATGGGAAAGATACAAAGATAAAGTTGTAAGGTTCCACAATGAATAATCATACCGGCCGTACACTATCTTTGGATTTCTTTTATGTATAATAGACTTCTCATCTCTTTAAGCAGTATAGTCACTCCCTTACCTGCAGCCCAAATGCAATTCAAGTTTGAGGTTTGAGACTGATAAGCTCTTTGATTTCCTTCACATTGATTTTTTTCCCAGAATGCATTTCCAGGGTTACATTTCTCGCTTTATCAGAACCACCAGCTGTTCATTCCTTGGTGGTTTTGGTTTAAATGCGCTTTGTGTATTTGTACTGTGGCTTAAGTGGGAAGAGGCAAGGGTCGTATCCTAATCTGCCAAGGAAAGGTACAGCCACGGGGATGGTCAGTAAGCAAGAGTGACAAGAACAAGACCTTAGGTACCGTGTCCTGGTGGAAGGAAGAGCATTCTCTTTACCTTCATGTTGGGATGAAGCCTGAGGTGTAGAATTTAGCTTTGCTCTCTCCTCTTCTGAAATGCAAATCTTTACTGTCTCTAGTAAAGTTCTTTCCTTGATCTAGACTGATGAGCATGAAGAGCATTCCTTAAATGTTTTCTCCCAGGCACACAAGCTCCCTGTAACTCTCCCTCAAGCCAGACCAAGATGCTATTTGCAGGAGAAAAGCTTTTGCTTCATGTCTATTGCTCAGACTCACTCTGCTCAGAGGGATGCTTCTCTCCTTCCTGCCCCATGTTTTCAGAGGATTCGGCATCTAATTCAATAGGGAGCCACTTGATCCCTGTGGAGATCATTACTTAGCTTGTGGGTCGTTTATCATATGCACTGGTTGCTGCCAAAAGGCAGCCATGACATGCCAGGTTCCTGGTAAGGGGAGATTCAGTTTGGAGGTTGTGAGTTGGGACTTGTCCATATAAGACGGCGAGGGAAGCAACCCAAGCAGCTGAAATAACTGAGTACATTAACAGAGAAAACAAGAAGCTTTGAGAATAGAAACTTAATAAGCTGAGGATGGCACCCCAAAGTCCTAGCTGTGATGCCAGGAGAGGAGGGGGCTCATGTGAGGAGTTGTAGACAGAGAAGACGTACTTTATTCACTCTGGCTGAAGGCTGCTATACAGCCTGCTAGGCATCCAGATGCAGGCAGGCACCCAGTACACATGGGCATACATATAGACTGGTCCACAGGTCATACAGAAGTAGGCTCACATGCCTGCAGATAGGCACATTCTGGCAGGCTGGTGAAGGTAAAGTCTGGTTTTGACTTCAAGGCCATATTTATAAAGAACCTACACAAAAGTGGCATTTTGCCAGAAATAGTTACATAATACATCACATCACTACACACTTTTGTGTTCTCTGGACATCTGGTTTTTGTGTTAGAGGACATATAGCCCCACAGATGTCCAGTGTTAGCCATCTTGGCCCATGCTGGGTATCCATGTCTTGCCATGTTGTCTAAACATAAACTGGTAATTATGACCCTCTGTTCCCAACAGTTGTACACTTATAATCCCAGCACTGAGGAGGCTGAGTTAGCTATCAGGACTGCTATGAGTAGTCAAGGCTAGACTGGGTTACATAAGCAAGGCCTTGTATCCAACTTCACATGCCCCCAAACAGGAGAGAATAGAATCTTGAGCAATGGTAAGAGTAAGGAGACTCAAACTTACATTTTTAAAATGAAAGGTTCTCAAGTTTTGAAAGCTACCGAGGTTGTGCTCTTGGGTTCAGGGTCAGGTTGTCTGAGGTGAGAGCTTCTCTCAGTGTTACTGCAAGACTTCCCTCTACACAGGGCTCAGTCTGAGATGGGCACTGCGTAAGGTTTACTTTGATAGCTTCAGAGATATTTTTAACCAAACTCATGCGACCAAGTCCATGTTCTACAAGTTTCTGTTTCTCAGAAAGGAGGCAGAAGATTACTGCCCTTTTAGAGCCTTGTTGAATCTGTCTTGACTTCTGTCTCTAGGCAAGAGGAGATGGGCAGCTGGTGTTCCCTGATCTGCTCACAACACACCTGGAGTTCTTTTGTATCCTGCCAGCTTCAGGTTCAACAATGACCAGTGAAAACTTCTTTTCAGAAGGTTTAAACACCATCCCACAGGGATGCGGGAAGTACAAAGGCTTAATACAATGAAGAAAAACAGAGAGGAAGAAAGGGCAAGGAGTTTCTTCAACATTTTAAAGTGCTGCCATATGAAAGATTGATTTTCTCTGGCTTTAGAGAGCAAAGTTAGAGCCTACAGGTAAGAGCTACAAGCTGAGCTGAAGATAGTTTGAAACAGCGATGGGACTGTGTGTAAAGCAAGATTGTTTCTGTCCTCCACTTCTTCCCCTCACAGGGCTAAGCCAACAATACAGGACATCCTGGGCAGGAGAAGGGAAGAGACACTTATCCATCCAGGTGGGGGACACATGAGGTGACGACAATGTCTCTGCCAACTCCTCCACTCCATCATTCCAAGTAAGTTGGTTCTTTGGGATGAAGAAAGTACTACTGGAATCTAAAGTCTGTACTGCTCGCTGCTCTCCACTCTACTGAAAACCCCAGGGACAGATTTTGGCCAAGTGGGTTTATTCAAGGCTGACCCTAAGGAAAAAGAAGACAACTTCCCTCTCTCAGATCTCTATCCACAGTGAGACAATGAGCAAAAAAATCCCAGGATAGGGCAAGTCTTTTCTTTTCCCTTCTTGAAGTCTTCTAGTCTCCAAGTTCTGGGCCTGCCAAGCATGCACTTGTTCTCAGATAAACCATTTCCCATGGACACAAGGGAAGGAAGGAGCAGCCTTTGACTGGGGAAAAGACTGTGAGAGGGGACAAAGCTGACAAAAGATTCAGGAAAGGTTAGGAGTGGAGGCAAAAATAAGCCTCACTTTATGACCCACAATCCCAACTGTCCTCCTGCACCCGTTTGAATGCATTAATAATAAACTCAGTCACCAATAATGTGCTGGTGTCGAATTAAGGGCAGAAATCAAAGTGCTTCCTCTTGGTATCACTTGACTAGGAGCAAGCCCAGACTGAACTCTGTTTCAGTCTCCCCGTGTCTTCCTTCCTACATCCTGTCTGCCTATTTTATGAGTCTGACTCTACACCTGTCTGAAGGCTGTCTTGCGAATCTGTCCCTGTGTCTGTCTGTCTGTATGTGTCTGTCTCTAACAAAGAGCTTTGTTCTCTCTTTTATTGAACAGCACAGAAAATAGCACATGGAGGAAGGAATGAGGGATACTTTACAGAAATCTTTAACAGAGTTCTATAAACGATTAAGTCACTGACTCTAATTGACCCAGATAACAAACAAACATTATCAAGCAGTATCTGAATGCTTTGTTCAGCATTTAGGGTGGCTGTCTGTTTTATGACTGCTTTCCACTCATATTTGCTGTTTTCAGCAAATGATTATCATAATACATGTTCAAACATACATGCATTACTCCAAGATCAGGGGCACGAAAGACTACTTAAGATTGCAGCTATGCATTAATTTAGGCTGTAAAAGTTGATTGCATGAGAAATCCAAGGCAAGTAAGGTTGGTTGTTACATTATTCACTTAAAGGCAGGTTAAACAAACAGGCTGAGTACACAGTAGGAAAGCAGCTTTAAGTCTTCGGTGACCTTAAGGTATATTATTAACTCTGGCATTGAGGACCAGCAAAAGCCTCAGTCTCTTCAAAAGTAAGAATTGCTTTTATAATAATGCATAGCTATATCCTCCAAAATAATCTACTTAATAAGTATGCTGTTCTGTATTTTTTTTAAGGGTCTCACTCTGTAGCCTAGGCTGAAGTCCTGTATACCTTTCGCCTCAGCCTCTTAAGTGCTGCAATTACAGGCTTGAGCCCCAGGGCCAGCGCTCTGAACATTTTTCTACACTTCACACTTAGTATGGTATACATGCTTTCTGCTTTCACTGCTACAAAGGTCTTTGAAGGAACAAGCACTCATGTTAGAGGATGTATTTCTAAGCAGGCTCACATGGCTGTGATGCTCAGGGAAGAACGGGTTGGAAAGTGGAGATGAATGAATTAATGATGATCTCGAAGACTCTCTGACATTGCCATTTTTAGCAACTGTCAAGCACCCTGTAAACAGAACACGCTCTGTCTTGAGTCTTGATCATCCGTGGCGACAGACGCAATTCAAAAGCTATTCCAGGAGCAATCTCACTCCATTTTTATTTTTGTTTTCACCTCAAACTCTGACAAATTCCTTCTTTAAATTGCTAACATAATTACGTTATCGGAAATGACTAAAGCTGATATTCTAAGAGCAGAGTTTCTTTGTCAAAGTGAGTATAATTTCCTGTAGCCAGGAAAGGAAATACACTATTCTAGTCTTAATGTACATATTTATGCATATGTGTCGATACATATGTGTGTGTATGTATAAAGACAATATGTATGCAGATGTTTTTTTTCAAATCCTAAATATAAGTAAGCTCATTCATATTACATTAAGTGCAGCCTGTATTATAAAAGTAAATGCTAAAATGAATATAAATTTCCTGCCACTCATGGGAAATGACTCCAACGTCAGTCATGTTCTCTCAGCTATTTTTCCATCCCTTCTAATGTTCCCCGACTGTAAGTTTCTCAACTTTAAGAGCCTTTGTGAAACTGAACTACACACTTAAGTCTTTGCTTCTATTCCTGCCAAAGGGGGTCCTGAGCAGTAGGAACAATTTTTTGCCCTTCATAAGCTTTTGGCCATAGCTGGGTGTGTGAATGGCATGAGGCTACCTTGCTGAGGGGATAGATAACTTCAGGGTAGCACCTGGGCCCCAGACAGACTAGAACTTTCAAGTGTTAGTTGGAATCAGATTATAGGGTCAGAACTTTCAGGCTTATTCCTAACCCCTTGGAATGAGTTGAGAGGATTCAGTTCAAACTCAAACACCATTGGCTGTTGATACAGTCAGTCAACGACACCCATAAAACTGTTAAAGATCAAAGTTGCTGATCAGTGGGAGAGCACTTGCCTATCAGGCAATCCATCCTAGGCCCAATGCCCAGGACAACAAAGCAAAGCAAAAGAAAGCACAACCAAATGCCACCACCACCAAAAACTCCTGAACGAGGTTCAGGGCCTCTAGACTGGTGACCACATTGATGTGCCGAGAGGCTGCTACCCCTGGGGAGAGCATGGGAACTCCGCGCAACCCCAAGCCCATGTATTTCTATTCGGATATTCCTGAGTTGTATTCTTTTAATAAATCAGTAATCATATGTGCTTTGAGTTCTATGGGGGCCCTAAGGATTGGAATACCTACCAGAAAAACCATACTGAGAGTGCAAATAGCTAGTCCCATGAACTCTGGACTTTCCCAGGAGAGAGGTTTTTTTCCCACCCCACCCCATCTTTCACTACTGCTAACTTGAGCCCTCAAGTTAAATCAAATATGCACATTTCCTGGATTTTGTTTCCTTTCCCCGTTCCCTATGTAAAGTAGAGCATTGTCATGGCCCCAGAGAGAGATTGAGAATTCCTCTCCTCAGTTTCAGTCAAACTGTAACAAATTCATTTTCCCATATTAACTTGTGTTTCTCCATTTTCTCTTATTATGGGTTCTGACCCAGAGCCAGGCCTTATTCACTATGAATCATTCAGAGGCAGGGGTCAAGAAATCCAAGTTTGTATTTATTCTGCACAGCACAGCAAAACTGTGGCTAATCTGGTCACCTCCTTATAACATTTTTGTTGTTGTTGTTTTTTGTTTTCCAAGACAGGGTTTCACTGTGCAGCCCCTGGCTGTCCTAGAACTCACTCTGAAGACCAGGCTGCCTCGAACTCACAGAGATCTGCCTGCCTCTGCCTTCCCAGTGCTGGGATTAAAGGCGTGCGCCACCACCACCGGCCAGCTTTAACTTCATTTTTGTTAATTTGTTCTTAGACAATTTCCCACATGTATGCAATACATACTGTCCATTCTTGCCCCCCACCTTCCTACTACCTTGCCACTCCCCCCCTTCCCCACAAATCTCTCTCTTATGCTATTATCTGTTTGTTTTGTGATCTACTGAGAATAAACAGACCATCTTAGTGACCATGGGCTTAGAGTTATCCTTTGGGACCTGGTAGGCTCAGCAGAGGGCACAAAACTAAAGACATCGATCCCTCCTCTCCCAGAATTTATTAGTATCTAATCATTCAGAAGTAAGGGAGGGTCCCTGTGAGCTACTCTCTGTTCATGGACAGATTGTTGAAATGGCAAGTCTTGTGTGGGCTCAGTTGTGGGTTAATGGTTGCAGTATTTTATGATGATATTTTATTTGTGCTGAAATGTGATTTTATTTGCATGTTAATAAATAAAGTTGCCTGGAGATCAGAGGTCATAGCCATTAAGCAGAAGTCTGGCAGTGGTAGCACACACCCTTAATCTGATCACATGGCAGGCAGAGTCTCTGTGTGTATTCAAGGACACAGCCTGTATGGTGATTCACACCTTTAATCCCAGTACCAACCATAGAGACCTGGAGGTCTGTATAGACAGGCAGTGGCTGGGTTTAGAGCCAATGAGAAGGCAGAAAAGAAAGGCAATAAAAAGACAGGACACAGGAAGAAGGTCTCTCTCTCAGGGGAAGGATGGCAGCAAGTGGTAATATAAGGTAGTCTTAGCTCTTGGCTACTGCTCTGATCTCTGGGCTTTTAACTCTGTATTTGGCTCTGTTTTTCATTTCATAAGACTGTTTAGAATTACATCTATAGTATTTGTTAGTGATTTCCTTTTAAAAATCCCATACAAACACTCTACTACTGAACTACATACATCCCTAACCCATGGGTACCCCATATATGGCTGGTGTTTGAAGTTGGGGCATTCTTACAGGACTATACTAACTCTAGGTAGAGTCAGAATTAGTGTACATTGTTGGGTACTCTGTTGATATTGAAGTGGAGAACCAGCATGGGAAAACAATATACATTTAAATGTAGGGAGAAAGAAAGCAGAGTCCAAATATTACAGTGTAAAGTGACACATTTGTGTGTCAAGTTGACAAGGAATGGGTTTGTAATGGTTAATTTTAATTATTAACTTGATTGAGTTAAGAAATACCTAGTGGGGAGCTGGAGAGATGGCTCTCTGACTAAGAGCACTGACTACTCCTCCAGAAGACCTGAGTTCAATTCCCAGTACCCACATGACAGCTCATAACTGTCAGTAACTCCAGTCCTAGGGTATAAAACAATCACATGGTGTACAGACACATATGTAGGCATAACACCTGTTCACATAAAATAAAAATAAAGGCTAAAGCCAGGTGGTGGTGGCACATGCCTTTAATCCCAGCACTCTGGAGGCAGAGACAGGTAGATCTATGAGTCTACAGAATGAGTTCCAGGACAGTCAGGGCTAAACAGAGAAACCCTGTCTCAAAGGAACCCCAAAATAAAATAAAATAAAAATAAAGGTTAAAAAGGCATTTAAAAAAGAAATGCCTAGGGTATTAGTGAGGCCCAGATTTGTGTCTATGAAGGCATGTCTAGAGAGGATTGTATGAGAGGAGAAGACCCACCCTAGAGGTAGGTGACACTATTTCCTGGACTGGGGTCCCAGACTGAATAAATAAGGAGAAAAAAGGGAAAACCAATGGAACCATGACATTGTCCTTTCTCAGCTTCTATCCACCCAGATGTAAGTAAGGCCCTACTGCCTCACCTTCCCTCCATGATAGTCTGTGTCTCCTCAAACCGTGAGCCAAACTAACCCCTTCCTTAAGTTGCTTCCCATCAGTTATCTGGTCACAGCCTGGAGAAAGGTAAGTAACATAGTAAGGGCTTCGATACTACCTTCTAAGTTTCCCTGGAGACATCTGTGCTTATCTACAAATACCCTGCATTCTTTATAGACATAGAGGACCACAGGCCTTCACAGATCTCAAATTACCATCTAACCATTCATTATATTCATTATATCACAATTAAATTTCATATGCCAAATGAATATATTGGGTTTGGATAAAGGATGACTCATACAGAAAATTTCTGGTATTTTAAGAATTAATTTTCTTAATTGTGACATTCGAGCATTTCAACTGTTGAACATCATGAACATCCTGTTTCCTGAGGACTTTCGCCCATAGTCCCTCTTCCCACAATCCTC
This sequence comes from Peromyscus eremicus, assembly GCF_949786415.1. Taxonomy (NCBI): domain Eukaryota; kingdom Metazoa; phylum Chordata; class Mammalia; order Rodentia; family Cricetidae; genus Peromyscus; species Peromyscus eremicus. Next base: position 86,764,622 of record NC_081419.1, read on the forward strand.
TTGTTCTGGACCTTTATGGTTCCTAGCCTCGTACTTCCTGAGGGCTTTGCTCAAATGCTGCTTTCCCAGGAACATCACAGTAAAGGAACTGCCACTCCATTCTCCCTGCCTCTCCTAATTCTTTTTACTTCTCTCAATATGGTTCTACTCTGTTTTTTTTTTTTCTTTCTAATTGTCTATGCCTCTTTACTCCCAGAATGAATGCTCCTATGCTAAAGAGTATGTCTTCTCCCTCAAGGCCTTGAAGAGTGCCTGGCACAGTCAAGGACATCCACTGAATGAGTATATAAGGGGATAGAAGAAGGTCTGAAATGAGTCAATGCAATCCTGTTCAACTAGCTCCTCCTGCCTCCTAGTGGCCCATGAGGATGTGTGTCTCAGTCCATACAGAATTACTCTATATCGGCTCTGACTACTAGTGGGGAGACTGAGAGTGGTAGCTGTGGATCCCTCATCTCCCTGGCAACACGATCATCTTCCCACGCTATTTGATTGCCCAACCCAGCCTCAGAGAGCAGCAGGCAGCTTCCAGAGATCTCCTTCATACCTGTTGTTGTCCACATAGCGGATCAGCATGGGGTAGAAGGCGTAGAGGTCCCTGCAGAGGACCGCAAACTCGTCTAGGATGAGGAGCTCAGCCTCCTGGGTGTCCCCCTTGCCGTCAGTCTTCAGCTGCTCTTCCTCCTGCACCGTCTTGACTGCCTTCTTCTTTAGCTTCTCCAGGGTGGGGATGAAGTGGCTTCGCAGCAGGTCAGGCCTGGCTTTGCTGATGATCGGCTGCGCATACACTGCATTTGCAAACAAAGCACCTTACTCTTGCTCCATGTGTTGTGACCATTCACGACAACGACAACGAAAGGTGACACTGAGGAATCTGTCAACCCAGGATGGTACCTGTGTCTAGCTCCCTCCTTTAATCCTCCCTTGATACTTCCCTCTCATGAAAGTCCACAGTGGAGGCTGGGCATCTAGGACCGCTGCAGGAGAAGGTCCCAACACTATCAGCTCCTCCAGGCCACAGAAGCCCCACCCTACATGAATTCCTCATGTATGCACGGCCTATGCCATAGCTCTCCTCTCCCTAACAGACTATCGGCATCATCTGACAGTCTGTCCATGTTGGTCTTGTTCTACCAGCTGGATTTTAGGACCCTGAAGGAAGCCTTTTGTTTATAGCAATTGGTATTGTGCTGACTTGGGAGCAAGCACTGGGGGTGTGCTTTCTGTTGAGGTGATAGATGTAGCAGTTACCCGGATCTGTCATTACACACAGAATATGTGCACTGAAAGTCACACTGTACCCCACAAATATGTACAATTATTATGTGTTAAAAATTAAAATACACACACACACACACACACACACACACACACACACACACGCGCTTTCTAATTATTTCATTAAAAAAAAATCTGCCCAAAGCATACTAGCCCAGTCAAGTTCTAAGCCCTCAGCACTGGCATCTTCTTTGGGTTTCAGTGGAGGGGGGTGAACATGGGCTGGGAAAGACTGGGGCATTGCTAGAAGTAGAGAAGCCGAATAAGAAATTAGAGGGCCTGCAATGTTGGCCTTTTGTGAGAATGATGGAAACCCACACATTCTACCCTATTTCTTATATCCCATTGACTAGATTCTGATTATATAGTTATGACTTAAGCCAGCTGAGCTGAATAGTCTGAATATAAGAATCAGGGTAACTGCAGGAAAAAAGTAAAATGAAATGAATGCATCCTGAACCATTGACAATGGACACGCGAATGTCCATTTTGACATTTCTTTAGCTTAGGGAAATTCAGTTAAGAACAGCTATATTCCAGGAGCTTTTCTTTTTCTTCTCACTTTTCCTTATGTTTTGCTTTTCTAATAAAAGAGAAAGAGATAGCTTCACTCCGATAAGGCGAAGGTAGCTTTTGGATGACATGTATTAGCCAAGGAGTCCTGACTTCTCCGCACTCTCCTAGGCATAGGACTGCTGCTGAACTTAATTGAGCTTGAGGTTACTACTTAAAACTTGTATTAGTCACCAGGAATTAAGTGGCCTCACTGAATGAGATCTGGATTTGCTGCAGGAAAGACAGCTTTAAATTCTGTTTTCATCAGTGCCCCTCAGAGTAGTGACAGGTACTCTTGGGAGCAGCCTTCTCTAAATTCAGGTTTATAGATGAGAACCCATTAAATTACCTTATGATTAACAACCTTTTTAGGGTAATTGGTAATAAGGGGCTGTCTACTCTGCTTATTATATGTCCACGGGGTCTGTGTTATCCAGCAATCAAAATAGTTGTAATTTTAAACTCAGCTCATTTCTGAGACAGAAAGGAGGTAGGAGTGTTTCCCATTTGTTCTTCTAGTATTCTATGTGTGTCTATTCATTTGCTATGAAAAGTCACTATGCAGTGTTGTGCTCCCTGTAGCCTAGCTTTGACAATTCACGGTCCAGGAGGTTGTACGGGGGAAGCTGTGACAAGCGGACTCCATGATCTAAACTGAAGTTGTATCAAAAAGAATGATTTTCCACAGTATTGAGCTCCCCAGACTCTAGTTTGACACACAGGATGCTAAATATTCATGATTCCTTGACTGGGGGAATTATACTCATTTTCCAGAACTTCTCCTCTTGTGGTTGCTTGAGGAACAGAAAATTGGCTAATAACATTCATTAAGAGCCTACTGCATGCCAGGAGTTAAAGAGGGATACAAAGAGAAGGAAAAAAAAATCAACAAAACAAAGTGCGGCTATTATTAGCTTCATTCAAGCCCATCTTAGAAAGCAGAAAGTGAAATGCAAACTCGGAACGACATTGAGGAAATTAGTGCAGCCCGGAGGGGAGCGGGTTTTATGTAAGTATCAAATGCAAAGGGTTACTTCCCAACCAACTATAGATAATTAGTAACAGAAGAGCCAATGGATTTCTTAAGCACCCCAACAAATAAGGCAATGATCATCACAGTGAGTACAGCTGATCTAAAGGGCTCCTTGGATATTTGAGGGGCCTGGATTAGTAGGGGAGTAGGGTTGGAGTAAAGGCTTGAGGAAAGTATGTCCATTCATTCAGTTTACTGTGCTGTTTTTGTTTGAGACAGGGTCTCACTTGGCCCAGGCTGGCCTTGCATTCCTATGTAGCCAAGGCTGGCCTTGAACTTCTTGTCATCGTACATCTACCTCCCAAGTGTTCATATTACAGGGCTGTACCAACATACCTGGTTTGTGCACTGCTGGGGATTGAACCCAGGGCTTCACATATGCTAGGCAAGTACTCTACAAACTGTGCTAAACTTCTACCCCTCAGTTCGGTGCTAAGCAAACGGGAGGTAGAAGATTAAAAAAAAAAACAAAAAACAGAACAGAACTTGCTCAAAATCATCATACAGCTACCAAGAGTTAAAAAGCAAATCTGGCTGCTTTAACCGCAGGGTCAAAGAATGAGAGAAAGAGCATTAGTACCTGCGATGCGCTTCATCCAGGAGGCCTCATCAATGCCCAGGTTGTTGTTGATGATTTTCAGGATGTTGCCCAGGATGAGGCTGAGGTGTTCAGAGGTGACCTTGGTGCAGCAGGGCCCTGTGCTGGGGGGCAGGTTCTCAGGTCCCCGCTCCCACCAGTAAGACAGGTAGTTGCAGAGCATAGGCAAGATCACTTCAATGACATGGGGCATCTCCGTATACCGGGCACCTGACTCGGCCAAGCTATTGATTTCCTTCATCAGCCCTTCCAGCTGGGGGATGTCAGGACACATTTCTTCCACCTTGTCTGGCATCCCCAGAACTGACCAAGAGAGTACAGGAAGAAGAAAGACACAGTGATTCAAAGGCACAGTGATGGAGCAAAGCCTTCTTTTGGTCTTTAGATATGAATTTTCACTGCAGAGCCTTAAAGGAATGAGTTTGGATGAAAGCAGCTTCAGGACTCAAGCTGTGTGTGCACGGACTTAGAGTTTCCAGGGGCCTTTTCCTAAAGGTCACACTGAGGTTAGAAACAGAGTTAAACAAGCACCATGGAGACACTGCTGAGGAAGAGTACATAGACAACTTTGTGACAAACAGATTCTTGGCTATTCCCTTGGCCTGCCTATCGGACCTTGGTGTGTCCACTGCAATAGAGGTGGCGTCAGGGGTAAAATAACTCCTCAACATTCAGGTGCTGGATGATAGTTCACTCACCCAGATCATTTCTGCACGGCCGTAAAAGGGGAAGGAAAACATTCCATCAAACACTCCTGCAGCTGGACTAGGGACTCTAACATTTAGCATCTAGTTGAAAATACACTGAGGAAAAAAAAGTCATGGATTGATTTTCTGCCTTTATAACAGAAATGATCAATAAGCTTAGGAGATTTAATTGACTTCCTGTCAGCCATTCACTTTGTTGTTTAAGAAAGCATATTTACAGGGACTTGTGAGCTAACCCCCTTTTCTCCATTTCGAATGACTGAGGTCACTTCACTGGATAAGGACAGCCAGCATGAAATGAAATTAGATTTCAACATTATACAAAGAGGATTAGGAGATTATTAAAAAAAAAAAAAGTAGAAACAACAACAATAACAAATTATTTATCTTGTTCCCTTTAAGTTAAGGAATACTTTTCCCTGCAAGATAGATGGAAGATCGTAAGTGTCTTGAGGTTCTTGACAGAACAGGCAGACCGCTGGGGTAGAATAGAGGACCCAGGAATAAACTCATGCAGTTACAGCCACCTTCATTTTTACAAAGCTGTCAAAAACACACATTGGAGAAAAGGCAGCCTCTTTAACAAATGGTGCTAGGAAAACTAGTTTTCCACATGTAGACACATGAAACTAAATTTGTGTCTGTGGTGGTTTCTATGAAAAATATCCCCCACAGGCTTATGCATTTGAACACTGGGTCCCTCATGGTGGTGCTCTTTGGGGAGGTTATGGAACCTTTAGGAGGTAGAGCCTTGCTGAAGGAAACATGTCACTGAAGGTGGGATTTGAGGGTTTATAGCCTCACTCTACTTCCTACTTGTTCTCTCTACTTCCTTTATGCAAATAAAATTTGATCAGCAGCTTCCTGCCCCTGCTGGCCGGCCATGCTTCCCCTGCCATTATGGCTCCAGCCCTCTGCAGCTGTAAGCCAAAATAAACTCTTAATCCATATGTTGTTTTTGGTCATGAGAAGTAACCAATACCAACTCTCTAATCCCTGTAGAAAAGTCAATTCAAAATGGATTAAAGAGTGCAATGCCACCTATGCTCTAATGCAGTGCTGGTTGTTGGTGAAGGATGCACCTTTCTTGCACTTTGCAGCAGAAAACATGGACAACAACCTGGGAATCCTGGGAGGTCCTCACAAGCAAGGTAATTTTACATATGTACCTTCAAAGTAAATAGTCTAGTTCTGAGCAGTCAAACTTTCCACCAGGAGCTCCATATACAGAATAACGCCAACCAATATAGAGGCAACTGACACACTTATTTGCTATTAGAATTATAAATGAGAAAGCTCATGTGTTGTGTTTAAAAGTCACACAGATACTACATCACCATAGACACTTCTTTCTCCTACCTAAGAAGAACAAGGAATTGCTTGAGGTTGTAAAGAAATAGCCTATCTCCATCTTAGGCTTAAAAGTCATCTTATAGTAAAGACAAACTAGGTTCATTCCTGTTTATGATTAAATCTGTTTTTCAAGGATTTGACTATACCTTACCTGTAACCTTAACTATAAATGGTTCTGTACTGCCTGTTCCAGGAATGGCAGCCATGTCTTTTTTCAAAAAGTTGTTTATAACCACCTTGCAACCCTACCTTTGTTTCAAAAGGTTATATGACCACCTATGGCTATCTTGCTACAACTACCTGTTGTTACGGCTACCTTGTTATGCCCACCTTGCAACCATGTGTTTATTTCAGGAGGTTGTTAGGACTAACTTGTTATGCTTATGTTCTGCTCTTATAACCTCACCTATCTTGCTCACCAAATCCTCCATTTGGAACCCCCCTACCCTTGAGCTATAAAAGCCTTATTTTCCTCATATCCAAGGCTGACCTCTCAAACCCCACCTTAGGGGGAGACAGCTTGTTTACATAATTAAAAAAATCTCCCTTTAATTAGTTGCTTTCTTTAATTAATTTGGCCATGATGATTTGGGTTGGTGATCTTTCTCCTCCCATCTTTGGGATTAATAGTTGGTGCATTGGAGTCATGATAGTGACCTTTAGAAATTATTTATATGTACAATAATTGGTCCTTGAATGGGACCAACATTTATGATTCAGAAGGTGTTTTGTGCTCCAAATGCCACACAATAAGCTCAGTGAACTCTGATGAATTAGCTAATTGAAGTCAGCCTCAAATGAGTTCTGCTAGCAGCAGACACAAGAGGGTTGGTAAAGTCACTAGAACACACTGCCCTTGCAGTCCATAGATAATGGTTCTCATGGTGAGTTCCTCTCATCTAATACATCAGAGATGCAGGACCTCAAGCCCTACTCTAGGTCTACTGAGTTAGAAACACCAATGACAGTGGTAGGGCTTAGTGATCTTTAACACAATGATCCTAGAGTCCTATCATGTTCTCCTAGAAGCCTTTTACCCAAAGAGCTCCTTGATGACTTACAATGGAATTGGACCTCTTTTCTCTGTGGTGGCTGATTATTCAATCAGGATGTGGAAGGTAAGCAAGGTGGCTAGTGACCGGATGTTTCCGTCAACCCAATACTCTGATTAATAGGCTACATCCATGTGACTAAGGATTTCTGCCATTTTGAAAAAGTGCCACAAAACAGTATTAACCTTTTCTTAGTTATATCTTAATTCTGGATAAGAAAATGCTACAGGTTTTTAGAGTGCTGAGGCTTTTAATATAATTAACTCTACTGGCACACCACCAATCATCAATTAATAGAGATGTCCAATTGATGCAAGGCTTGATACTATAAATCAGTTCATTCATTTAAAAACATGCCATCATTTGTCAACTTAAATATCCCTTCCTCTCCTTTGCTCCTTAGGCCACCCATTTCGTAATGAATGAAGTCTGCTATCTTATGGCCCATTAAGCTATCAGTCATTCTCCAGCTAATTCTGTGTATCCCAAAATACATATTGATGCACATATGATTTTTAAAAAAGCCACATACACACTCAGCATTCACTTTTTGCTTATTTAAACCAATGGTGAAAGGCAGGAGACTAGGGTGCCAAGTCTTACAGTGTGTTACTGGTGGAAAAAGGAATTAGGTGCAAGGGAACTTTCAGTCCCCCTAAAAGGCGGTGATGTCCCTAAATGACAGTCTGGGCTTAACTCAGGCTGCACATGTTTACATGCAGCATTCCTCAGAAACTGTTAAATGGGTTTCTGTCTGCCAGAAAGAGCCATTTCCCTTATCTCCCCTTGCCTCTGGTGAATGGGGCATCTGGTTCTCTACTGGTGAATACCTGTGGCATATATCAAAGCCTACACTAACCTCCAGTCTCCACTGTTATTCTAGTTCTAGTAATTCTACCTAAATTGTTCTTAGTATGTGAAATAAGAAGAAAGAGGGGATAAAGCTTTTGTGGTTTAGCACTCTGCACTTTAGGTTAGAAGGAAAGTGGTGACAAGGTATGCTTTGGACCCCACGACAGTTTGAGAAATAATACTTGAAACAAATGGAATTGATATGGAGTGTAGCCATTAATTTGTAGTATATATCCATCATTTAAGAAAATCTTGGCTCAAGATGGGATGGATTCTAATTTAAAATGGTTTACTATGTATCTTTCTTTCTCTTAACATAGACTAGGTCTATAATTATGCAGTTTGGGCTTCAGATTTCATCTATTGGAACCCAAGATTTATTAAAGATAGATATGGAAGATTTTCTGTTTTATCTTGTGACAGGGCAAGACAGTATGGAGTTTTCTCCATTTTGTATTCTTGCTGAGGCCATTTTAGGTTTAACTAGAACTTGATCTTCTTGGTGGAGAATGCTGTGGAAAATTTCCCAACTCTATTGTAGGAACCTGAGATCAAGATGCCACAGCTAACTTATCTTCTCCCTTTCCAGCTAATCACTTATCTTAGCTTCTGTTAAACTGTTTGCTTGCACAAAATCTCTTCATGCACCTGCCAGCAAGATATCAGGATGTGGTTTTAGCTTTTTAAACCCCTTACCTTAAACACTTGGCACTACACTTGGGTTCTGATTACTAAGTGTAGTCCTAGCTGGAATAAAGACTTTCAATGGGCTATAAACTGTGTCTGAGTGGCCATCTTTAGTGGGCTTCTCATAACAATATTTAACTAATATCACACTGAACCCAAATAGGAAGACCTTTCTTTTTACTCTCCAGAAGGAGGATTACAACTTGATTTGGACTTTAATGACTATTGGTTGTTTTCCAATAAATCTTTATCAAAATAGGCAATGGGCCAGAATTGTCCTATGCACATAGTTTACCAATATCTATTATAGAATTTAGTGCATGTCAATTCTCCTGTTAACAAAGCCTCTTCCTTGTATAACTACAATTCCTTCTGGTGCTATTCAATGTCTTATTTTCCATGATGGTAGAGAATATGTGTTCAGTATTCTTTGGAGCATAGCCTCCTCTTGAAGAACATAATTAGGCTATTAGTGTGCATATGCCCTGTTGTGATGCCCCTCTGAATAAAACCTACTATAAGGTAGTCATATCCCCAGGTACAGATCAGAAGTGGAGACCTGGGGCAGATAAAAGACCACAAGGTCTCAAGATGGCAGGAAATTAGAATCCAACTAGACTGTCTCCTCATTGTATGAAAGAGCTATCAAAAGTCTAATGATCAAAAAAGTCTCATTCAAGCTCATTTCTCCAACAAGATAGAGACATAATCTGGTCCCTAACTCTGACCCGCTGACCTACTTTCACATTGTGAGGATTGACTTTGTCAACTTGATGGGATTTAGAATCACCTGTAAGTATGCCTGTGAAGGCATTACCAGAGAAGTTTCGCCAAGGAGGAAAGACCTACCCTGAATGTGGGCAGCATCATTCCATGCACTGGGGTCTCAGAGTGAATAAAATGGAGAAAGTGTGTGGTGGTGCACACCTTTAATCCCAGCACTCGGGAGGCAGAGACAGGCGGATCTCTGTGAGTTTGAGGCCAGCCTGGTCTACAGAGTGAGTTCCAGGATAGCCAGGGTTACATAGTGAAACCCTGTCTTGACAACAAACGAACGAATGAACCAACAAACAAACCAATGAGAAAGTGAATGGAGAATCAACTTTCGTCTCTCCTCTTTCTCACTGTGAATGCAATGTGATAAGCTGCCTCATACTTTTTCCTGCATGCCTTCTCTGCCTTAAACCACAAGCCAAAATAAAATTTCTTTCCTTGTGGTGTTTTATCTGGTACAAGAAAAGTAGCTAACAATACACCACGTAAAACACTACACTGCAGGACTGCTGTTCCATTCCTGCCTCCTTCCTGGCTATTCCCCTGGGTTGATAATCTCCGTGAGAAGATACTTACTGGACCGCTCCCTGGGCGTCTTGGTGTTGAAGACTGAGAGGGGATTATAGCGGTTAAGGCTAGGCTCCAGGAATGCCACTGGGATGGCAGCTGCCAAGGAAGCCAGACATTCTCCAAGAGCGGGACGTTGCCTGGAAACAAACAAGTCCATTTAGAAGTGATGCCATCTGTATGCTGACCCCACACACCAGTTAGGTCCCCTTCTCAGGATGTCTCACACTACTTCCTTATGTTTTAATGTACTGGGCATCCTGAGGCACTATAAAGCTGCATGCACTTTCTCTCCCCATCTTTATGCAGATATTAATGGTGAGTTCATTGCTTTGAACCTAGTTTATGGTAAGATGATATGATATACTGTAGGGGCTGTTATAGGACCATCATGGAAATAACAGCCGGCTGGAGAAGGAACTTGGAACTAAGAGTCAATGCCATAAATCTGTGGAACAGGTTGTTAGTTGTAGGATTCCTTCCAGTTCCCAACCTGTCCCCAAGACTGTGTGCTAGTCACCCTTCACTGTGACAAGAACCAACAATTTCAACAGCACCAAGAAGCTGGAATGTCAAAAGCATAGATTCTCTGAAAGTAGGTAACAAGGATTTATAGAGGTGGTAGCATTTTTTTACAGAAGAGTAAGCCACGTTGGCCTTAACCTTTGTCTGCTAGGTGGTGAAAGTCCTTTCTCAGTAATATAGACCAAAGATAGAACATGTATTCTATACAGAACCCTGAAACAATGCAATTCAAAAAGCCGGATCTTTCCAAACTAATCATAAGGATTAGCTTCAACCTCCAGCTTTGTTAGAGTAAGAGATGCATTTGAGTTGAACTTTAAAAATGTAATCCTGTTTCTGAATAAAATGACTGCATAAGGCCATTGGAGTAGATCTGGAGTCTGCAGGGCAGCCTGAGTGAGTACAGGATGGCCCTGCTTGAGATGCAAGACTAATGTGCTGACCAGAGGGAGGAAAAAGGCAGAGGGTGGCTGAGTGGGCATAAAGCTTTAGATTCACTGGAAAAAACCCACTCAGGCTTCACTCAGTTACTAAACTGATTTTAAAAGGGATCTTTTAAACTACTCCAAAGAATAACTAATAGAAGTGACTTTTACCCTTTATCGTCTCAGGCTTGGCTTCTATGAAATGGACCTCTTATTTGCTATGAAGTATGTAAGAAGATAACTTTCAAATCATCCCTGAAGGACAGGTCCTCAGTCAGACCATCACCTCCTAGCTGATGCACATCTTTGTCCCCCAGAGAAAGGTTTGGCTGTCAGAATCCTCCTGGACCCTTCTCCTGATCCAGGTAGGCTTCACAGACAGAGCAGTACCCTTGGGTCAAACCAAGACCCCGTGCCTGTGTACCAATGCTGCCTGCATCTCCTCTGGAGATGTGTCAATGGGAAGAGGGAGAGCTGTGTAAGCCACTGAGAGACCAAGGCCCCTCTTCTGAGCATCCTCTAGTCAGGCCCATTTCCCTCAATTTTTCTCAGCCCCCATCTTTCTTACTTGTCTTTTTGGCCAAGTTCAAGAGGACAGTCTAGCCTGAAGAGAAGACCATCACTTTAACTTCAGATCTGAAATGGCCAGTACCCTCAGAGGACAAGGAGGTAAAATGGGGGAGAGTCCACGAAGGGTCATTTCACAGTGTTTACCAGCAGAGTAGTCAATAAGAAGTTATAGGATGTCTCTTCTGTATTGCTTTCAAAGAAGAGAATAAGGAAGAATGATGGGGAAAGGGACATCACAGAGGGAAACACAGGTGGAAGAGAATCTGGGAGACACTCAGGGATGAAATGATCAGGCACAATCCCAAGTCTGAGGGTAAATTTTAGTTGATACTGGGAAGTGGTGCCAAACTCGTGGCTTCTCTACTTGCTCTGTGGTTTTACTGAAATTGAAGTTATGAGCTCATGATTGTGGGTGTTTGGAAAGTTAGGCAGCTATAAAGGTAAGTCTTAGGGGGAGAAAAGAGTTGAGAAGTCCCAGTTGTATAGGGCTGCAGTGACAGGGACATGGCTGTCCTCTCTGATATTAATTACTGAACAATCTGAGTCACACCAACTTCTCAGCAGGGCATTCTCTAGTCAGGAGCACATGCGGATGCTAATTAGCTGCTCAGCCAAGAGAGATAAATAACAGCTCTCCTGGCCCAGCTGCTGCTAACACAGTAAAACCCAGAAGTCTGACAATTAATACTTCTGGCTGTGAAATGCCAGAGAGAATGACCTGGGTCCTCCAGACCCACTGAGTGATGGAGCTGGGCATAGACTTCTCCAGTCATTAGTGTCCCCAGGGGGCAATGTAGGTGTGGGCAAAGCTTCCAGGCAGGGTATGGGCTGCATGGTTATCTCCATAGCAACGAGAGAGAGAGAGAGAGAGAGAGAGAGAGAGAGAGAGAGAGAGAGAGAGAGAGAAAGGACTTATAGTTTATCATTGGAAACTACTTGTTTTTCTTTAATCTTTACTGCCAAGTAGAGTATTTTTCACATGATAGGTGAAAAGTCAAGGGTGGCTGACTGGAAAGGTTTCAATATGTATTTCAGTATATTACTTCCCAATTTCCCAACTATGAGGATTTCTTTGTCAATATCTTAACTATATTTACATGATGCAGTGACAGCGAGTCTCTCAAATGCCTATTGTCAGGGACACAGACAAAGAAATCACAGTATATTAATAATACTGTGGTTTGAATGAAATAGCCCCCATAGGCTCATAGGGAGTGGCACTATTAGGAGATGTGACCTTGTTGGAGGAAGTGTGTCACTGGGGGGGTGGGCTTTGGAGTTCCAGAAGCCCAAGCCAGGCCCAATGTCATTCTCTCTTCCTGGGGTCTGCAGATCCTAATGTAGAACTCTCAGCTCCTTCTCCAGCAGCATGTCTGCCTGTGTGCTGCCATGCTTCCTGCCATGATGACAATGGACTAAACCTCTGAACTGTAAGCGAGACCCAATTGAATGTTTTCCTTTGTAAGAGTTGCCATGGTCATGGTGTCTCTTCATAGCAGTAGGAACCCTAACTAAGAAGAATACCTTATATACATATATGCTTCATGATTTTAAAGTTCTATCCTGTATACTCCCAGTGATACTATGGAAAGGAAGCAGCATGTAGCAAAGTAGAAAACATCAGCAGGGGCAGGGGAAATACAGTAGGGGTGGGAGCAAAGTCCTAAATGGGAATATTTATAAACTTTGTGGTTTAGATATGTGTGCTATCCAATCAGAAATTACTGGTCAACGGAAGCCAGGAGGGTGGATGGCATAAGCATTTAAAATGTAAAGCGGGAAGTGAGGGTGGGGAGGAATAGAGTTTTCATTCAAAATAAAACCAAGTTTGGTACTTCAATACCCTTCAATCTTGGTTTTCTGGAAATAAAATAAAATAAAACCAAGATTGAAGGGTATTGAAGTACCAAACTTGGTTTTCTGGAAAATCTTCCCTGAAACCTTTAAATCCATTAAAAAGAAAAATCCCTTATTAGAGAACTCAAGAGTTTTGCATAATCAAATAAACAAAGCCCTTACCCTTGGAAATTCAATATCTGAAAACCTCACAGGTCAATGTAATTCTCTATATTACTTTAACTATTCTGAAGGAAAGTTCTTCACTGTTTTGATGACTTTTTTTTTTTTTTTCACAATCAATCCCATCACTATGGTGACTAGAATCTTTTCTAACCACAAGGCACATGCCAGGTACAGCTGGGCCAAATACTTAGTGATTCCTCTGTAAAGCAACAGATGTTCTTTTGTCAAGAAAAGTTTAGTTAACAGTTGTCAGTCCAAAGGAAACTCTTTTTCCCAAATTCTGGTGATTAGGTAAAAGCCACATTCCTCAGGAACTTGGGAAGCTGGTTCCCCTCTACCAAAAGGAGTCATTTCCCTTACCACTGGCAGAAAGGAAAAATGACTGTGGCCTCCAGGCTCCCTCAGTATCACAAATACCTTTACACATTTCAAATACCATGCCATCATGCTGGCTCTTTTTCGCTCTTCTCACCTCCTCCCCTACCTTAAACATCTCTAGCTCACAGGCTTCCCTCCCCACAGCTACTTTCTTCTTATAACCCTGCTATTTGGGCTATGTTCTCTCTTCTGCCCACACTCTCTGTGTCTTCCTTGCTTGCTCTCTCTTTTTGTGTCTCGCTCCCTATCTCTGTGTTTTGTTCCTGTTTCTCTCATGGCCAGGTCCAGTCTGCTGGCCAGGATTACTCTGCTACTTTCTCTGTCTTCTCTGGACTCTGCTAGATACATCTGGTTGTTCTTTCTCTTATATTTACAAGAAAAATCTTCCCCTTAACCATACCATGGAACATTTATGACATCAGTTTATACAAAGGTAGTAGAGAAATGCTGGTTTTATTACATGTTTCTCCCTAAAACTCAAAATTTAGGAAATTGAAAAGAAGTCTATGCTGAAATTATAATATGTATCATAACCCCAAACCATAAAGTAACTACCAAATCAAGTGAGGGTACAGAGATTAAAAACACACTCTCCAGACGGGTCCTTAGAGATGACATCAGTTAAGAGCACTGACTGCTCTTTGAGAAGACCTGGATTTGATTCTCAGCATGCACATGGCCGCTGATAATCATTTATAACTCCAATTTGAGAGCATCTGACATCTTCTTCTGATCTCCTGTGGTACCAGGCATGTATGTAGTACACAGATATATATTCAGACAACACTCACATATGTGAAATAAATAAATGAATTTAAAACCAACTACAGTAATAAAAAACCCCAAATCCATACTTTCTAGAATTAGAAGAGTGTGAGGATATCATTGGAAGTAAATACAGGAGTTAGAAGTTGCTTGAAATAGTGATCATTCAGGGTATGTGAACGCCATGGAAGACCTGGCGGATAATATGTACACGGGGAGCTTCCATCTTGCCGAGTAAGAGCTGGGGCTGAGAACGGTATGTGCCTTCCTTTCCTGTCATCCGTACCCAGACTGGGGAAACTGCAGGGGTACAACGGCGTGGAAGGATGAAAAGGAACTTGTCTTATAAGCTGCAGCCCTAAATTCCCCAGAGGATGAACATATATTAACTCTCTCAGAAAATTCCCTGACTTCAGTGTGCAGAGTTTCACCCACTCCTCACTTGGCTTAGCCAGGACCTTAATGGGATGTTGCACAGGGTAAAGAAAACAGCAGACTTTAACTTGACAAAGTTTTGTACTGTTGGGTTTTGTTTTGTGAATTAGCATGCCTTTCACAATTAAAACTAAGAAAATAGACAGACAATACCGATTAGCTGTACCAGCAGCACACTTCTGGGATTCTAAGTCTCTAGTTTTTCAGTTGTTGAATCTCTTTAGTCTAATCCTGGCTAGCTCGTCTTATGCAGATGTAGAATAAAAAACACAAACACAAACATTCCCAGTCCTGTAGTTGAGCAATAACTCTGCAATGAACGTGAATAAAGTACAAAAAGCCATGGAGGAACAAGTCTTTCTCGTCTGACATTTTAGAGTTGACCTTTTGTTTATTTTTTTTCAAAAGAAGAATGTAGAAACTGTACAAAAAATTATATAAGGTTCCTTGGAGTCCATGTGCACTCTCTCTCTCTCCCTCCCCTATGCCCCTCTCTCTAATTGAGATATCTCCCCTAAGTGAAATTCTGTGTTAATTGGGAAAATCATTTTATTGATTCTATTGGTTAAAAATACATGCTTAAAATTTTCATCTCAGGGCTGCAGAGATGGTTCAGTGGTTAAGAGTACTGGCTGTTCTTCTAAAGAACCTGGGTTTGAGTCCAACCACCATATGGTGACTCACAAACATCTGTAATTCCCGTTCTAGGGAATCAATAAACTGGGATGTGGTGACACACATTTAATTCCAGCACCCAGGAAGCAGAGGCAGTTGGATCTCTTGAGTTGAGGCCAGCCTGGACTACATACAGAGTGAGTTCCAGGATAGCCAGGAGGACTACACAGAGAAACCTTGTCTTGAAACACACACACACACACACACACACACACACACACACACACACACACCCTCAATATATATCAATATATATATTAACACATGAATATATATATTGATGACAAAACTATTTCTCCATATTTTATAGAAAGCCAGGCAAATGTAAAGACATAATCATAAAGCATATTTAATCATTCGTTCTTCAACTAGCTTCGTGAACCCTGAAAGCCATTTGGAAACTGTGGTTGTGATGAAATAGACTTGTTTTCAATTTATCCCTAAGCCCGATTTCAATCCACTAGTTTAGCTCTTAAGTTCTTTAAAGGGGATAAATTCTCATTTTGTTTGACTGACACTATTTTAATATATGTGTGTTTCATTATGAAATGAGGGTCAGATTTTAGGGTGTTTGATACAAGCTTCATTTATAGATTCATGATAAGTAGATCCCAAGGAGTGTTCAGAATAAATTACTTGGAACAGATCAAATTCTTCCAGGCTTGCTTATTTGATAGGTGAAAAAGGAAATAGTCCTTCAAGGATAAAGCTAAGTCCAGAAGTTTTATCATTCTGATTTTACCCCTGGATTTAAATAGAACAACGCAACACACTGTATCTGAGTCTGAAAAAAGCTAGGGGTCGCTAAAGCTTCCATTGCCACAGGCAGATTACAGAGGCAAAATTAGAACCTAAAATCTCTACAGATAAGCTTGTTCAGACTCAAGATTATCAGATAGCTTTTCTGTTGCCAAACTGTGCATTGTTTAAAACTGTAGCTAATCTGACAGTTGAGAATGGTAAAGGTTCAAGGGTGTATCACACAGAGACTCATTAAACACTAAAGCAACTGCCTTAGGTCCCCGAGTGTCTCAGCAAGCTCTAACCACAGGAACTCTGGAAGCTAGTCAGAAACTGTGATAATGAAGTAGACATGCCTTCAACATTTTTTGGCTACCAGCATAAAATTTTGCAGGATTTTATAGCTCCTGTAGCCATATATATTCAGTAGCTTTCTCCACAGAAGCCTTTGATCTGATTAACCTCATTATGATTCTTTACATTGCTACAAAATTTTCATAACTCAGCTGTAAAGCTACCATTTCTGATCAGTGAATATTTATGTTTGGCTGGACTGAAAAACAGATATTAAGTGTTTTTTTTTTTTGGTATAAGGGGTGGGGGAAAAGAAATTTTTACATAATATTTTATTAATCTTTAAAAATTTTATATGTGCATTCATCATTTTCCCACTTCTCTTCTTTCCTCTAAACCCATATGCCCCTTCTTGTCCTCTTTCAAATTCATGGACTATTTTTTAAATAATTGTTGTTACACATGTGTGTGTTCTCAAACATAAATAAAAACTCTCAGTTCTCAGTCTGCATAATGTTACTTGTATACATGTTTTTAGGGTTGACTGTTTAGTACTGAGTAACCAATAGGTGTGCTCTTCCTAGGGGAGGACTATTTCTCCTGATCTTGGCATTCCTTGGCTGCCTATAGTTCTTTGGATAGGGCTGAGGATTCCTGGGCTAGCCTAATTTCACATCTGCATGATTATTGTTGTCTTTGTTCAGCGCATGGTTAGGCAGAAGGTAATGCCCACTCCCCAACAATATTTTTTCTGAGCCACATGTTTCAACTGAAAAAACAAGCAAGCACAAATTAATTACCTTTCAACATAGATGTTTTTCCCAGTCCCAAGGGAATAGAGGCTGCACAGAATATGGTAGCATGAAATTTGCACGTCACTCACTGAAACAAAGAAGAGAGGTCATAAGCAAATATCAACTCCAGCTCCATCTCCAACACATGGAAAAGCCCATGAAGAAAAATATTAAGGCAGGCATCAGTCAAGAGCAGACAACTCCTCTCTCTTTATCCCTTCTCCCTGCCTCTGTAAACTCGTGAAATACTCTTCAAACCAGACACTCTTTTGCTAGCTGCTGGGAAACATTGATAGGAACATGTGCTCCACCAAAGCTGCCCAGGTCATTTGCAGAGCTGCTGATCAAGATCACAAAGCTTCTTGGAGAAAGGAATCATTTGGCCAATGGCGCCTCCATAATAGGTCGCTTATCCAATAAAGGAAGACTATATTCAAAATTTACCAAGGGTGATATTGTCTTCCTTTGGATCAAAGGATGAATAAAACTTGAAGCTTCCATGTCATGTTTGATCATTTCCTAAGAAGGTGCATACAACTGCCATGCTTTATTTAGAAAGGGAAGGAGAGAGGAAGAGAAGTGGGGAGTGAGAGAGAGAGTGAGAGCCAGAGCCAGAGCCAGAGCCAGACAGAGAGAGACAGGGAGGAAGAGAGGAAGAGAGGGAAGGGTGGAGAGAGAGAGCAAGTTCTCAAATTTGCTTATTTAAAATTTTCTGCTGTATTTAAAAAAACTAGCCAAATAGTATCATGATCTTCCATTATTTTCTAAGGGAAGGGAGTTCTGAAGGAACACAAAGAATGTCATCAGCAGGCATCATGCCCCCAAACACATCTAGACCTCATTCTATGGCTAGGACTACTTCAACAAAACCAGAACTAATTTAATATTTTATTTTCTAACCAAGGAACTGCCTTGTTTCTATGACATAAAACTCTGACCTAGTGGGACTAACTGATGGAGGACACAGTTTGACAACTGACTAAATTAAATCATATGGCAGTGTTTAAGCAATACTGAAGCTTGATGACATAACATGAACATGGTGGGGATGGGGGGTGGGGCTGGACACACTGCTAAGTACAAAGCAAAATAAAACCAACTGCAAGTTGAAAAAAGATGAGATTTTAGCCTTTCCTTTGCTCCTGGTACCAACGAGTAAATTAAGGATTCTTAACATGGAGCACAGTGTCTGGAAACCCTGGTAGCAGAATCTGAGGCACATTGCTCAGATAACCTTTCAAATTAAATGGAAGTGTAATAGCTGGTAGCTAGAAAAGCAGGTGGGAAACTGGTTCATAATGAAATTGGAAAAGATGAATGCTCTATACTCAAATTAAGGGATTTTTTTCCTTTTTCAAGAGTCTATCACTTCATTTTTTTTTTTTTCAATCTAAGAAAAGTATGGGACATCTGTCTTTCTACTCTGCCCTCAAGGTCAACCTAAGTGAGTGGGTCTCACATCTGTCTGTGGCAGTGCATAGACATTGATGACAAACAGCAGTAGGACTCACAGAGTAGATCCACCCCAAACTGATGCTGAGCGATGTGCTCAAAGATGGATGTCAGGATGGGAAGCAGAGCCACTGTGGTGTAGTTAATATTCTGAGAAACACCTTTGATCTGCGTTCTGGAATGGGTAAACTTCCCCAGCTTCAGGTTTTCTGAAGTCTTCTCTAAGTCTTCTGCTGCGTTTTCAAAGAATGAGCGCAACCCAGCTTTCACCAGCTCTGAGCCTGACTTCATGACGGTCCTGTAAGGACACAAACGTCAAAGGCAGGGGGACAACTGGACCGTGGAATCAACCTCCCCTTACATGGTGGTGACTTGTAGGCAAACTGGGCAGACAGTGGGTACTCTGGTCACCAGATGAGACTGTGTCAGGTACACTGGAGATGTCTGTTTCCATCTGGAAAAGAAACCTGCACTACATGGTTCTCTGGTTAGTGACTGAATGATGGGCTTGGCTGAACTGAAGAGATCATTGCTGAACTCTTCAGGACACATAGAGATGAATGAAACTGGTGTTAGTTCCTCTGTGAGCTAAATGCTGCAGCTGCCTAGTCTTCTGTTACTATCTAATGAAAGGGCAGGAGTGAGCCTTTTCCACACTTCCCTTAGGTCAAGATCCTTTATGTGTAGTATGTAGGAGGAGGAGAATGGGGAAGAGAGGAGAGAAGTTGCCTGCACTCCTTTTAGTCTGCAGAGCAGTCCTAGATTGGATGAGAGGAGAGAAAAGGGAGAGCCAGTCCTTTCTAAGGCCAGCTTTATCAGGTCACTGAGGCAAAGGACAGTGACACACGCCCTGAGAACTTAAGAAGCTAAGAGCAGCTAATTTCTTCCCTCAAAACTATTTCATAAAACATAGAATCGGAATAAAACCTATAAGCATAAGTATAATCTTCCACATTTCAACATCTTCTTCAGAAAATGATGACAGAATTGCTTCAAGGGAAGATGCTCTTTATCTTCAAAGTTTTCTTGGTAATTATCAAACATACCAGGACAGTAAAGGCCATCAGCTAGGCTTGCTCTAATTTCTTTTTCTTTTTTTCAGATATATATTTTTCATTTATCAATAAGAAAGCAGGCTTATACCAGATTTCTATTTCAGTTGTCTTTAACTCACATTCTTTTCTGACATATAGCCATATGAATTTGAGGTCACTTTTCTGAAAATGCACTAAAATTACTTATACTTGCCTGTAACTTTTTAAAATGATAAAAGAACACTACAAATATACCACTATTAAAGCACACCTTTTTTTCTTTTTAAAGAGGCAAAGTGGCTCAAATAGGAACAAAGCTCAAAAACACTAGACAAAAACCAAGTAAGAGTAAAAATGCTCCTTTTATCAGTCTGTTGCTCCCGTCTACACTGTGTAGCCCAGGATAGCCTGCTAGAATTGTGGGCCTGCGTTATCACATCCAGCTTCTCCTCTTTTTCGAATATTTGAATGTCTTCAGTGTATCTGAGTTTAAACTCTTCCAATGTTAATATGGATGGAGTTATTGTCACAAGAGTCTAGGATAGAGAGGTATAAGACAAGCAAATGGTACTACTGGATGCTGGTCATGCACACACTCTAGTTAGACCAGACTATCAGGCTGGCTGGGCTCAGAGGCTGACCTGGACCTTGTAGGCCATTCTTACTTATTGGGTTCTATTTTGTCCATATTTTTTATTCCACTATTTTGTAACTAGGGCAAGGTGAAAGGTTCAATTAGTCTAAGAAGGCGTAACCACACCTCAAACTGTCTTACTCCAATATTTATCCTTCTGAACATACACCTAATTTCTACCTGCAGTTATTTTGGAGATATACAGTAAGTCAGCTGAAAAGACACTTGGGACATGGGGCTAAGGACTGCCACCACCCTTGGGCATGGCTCTGGTGAGTTGCTCAATGGTGGTGGGCAGGACCATCTAGTGAGTCTTCTCCAAGAAGGCCTTGTGGCACCTGAGACATTGCTGGTCCCCCAGTTCGAAGTCAGAGTCATTGCCATAATAGGGATCTTTACTAATGAGATGTTTCTGTGGATCATAGCTCCCAAGTGGCTCAATTTTAGCTCTGCAGTTTTTAACTTGATTACTTTTTCTATTCAGATCTCTCAGATTTCTTTCATCCATACACAGTATATAATCGAACGTTGCAAAGTCTTCTCTTGTAATCTGCCATGCAATGTGATTCATGGGGATGCCATGTTTTCTCATACAGCTCTGCCCGTGAAAGCCAGGGAGGTTCCCTACTTCATAGGTGGATAAAGCTGCACTGTCTATCCTCCAATTAACTGAAACATTTCCATCAGTTGCCAATTTTCTGAACACTGCTTCTGCAATGGGTGACTGGCAAATGTTACCGAGAACAACATTGACTTGTACCCAGCCTCTGCCATCTTTTGGTACAGACCCTGGCCACTCTAATTTCTTATAAACACCCTTGCCTACAACTTGAAGACCAGAGATCTCCTGTAATGATCTGCACCCTTTTGCATGTGTATGCTGTGTGGTGTGGTGGCCAGATGTTGGGTATCTTTCTTGATCACTTTCCATCTTATATATTGAAGCAAGGTCTCTTATTTGAACCCAGAGCTCAGTAATTTGGATAGTCTAGCTAGCCAGCTTGCTCTGGGTATCCTGTGTCTTCGTGAGTGCTGATGAGTCACTACAACCCCTAGACATTTATGTGGGTCCTGGGGTATTGAACTCCTGTCCCTATTCTTGGAGGGCAAGCACTTCTACCCACTGAGCCTCTATAGCCCTTATTATTTTTCATGGGCTTCAGTTTGTCACAGATTGCCATCTTTGCGTCACTCTCTTTAGAAGGTGGCTCTCTTTTGCATTGGATCTTGAAGGGCATGTCCTCTTCCTGATTCTGATAATGACCTTATTATTATTATTTAGGTTTTTTTGAGACAAAGTCTCACTATATAGCCTTTGCTTTCTGAATACTGAGAGTAGAGGCATGCCCCACCACTTCCAACATAAGGACTTTTCTTAATAAGCATGTTCAAAAGAACTCCTGTTGGGTCTTTTTACTACGTCTCTCTTTGAAAATATCATGTACATTAATATTATCAGAATTATGAATCTTTTTAAAAATAAAATTTTCTGTTCAGCCATCCTTTCTGTATCTTTTATTTTTATTAAACAAGGTTTTACTATAAATCCATGGCTGGTTTTAAACTTGGCATCCTTTTGTCTCTGTCTTCTACATGCTAAGAATATAGGCATATATTACTTCACCAGCTAGCTGATGTATTTTGATGATTTTATTTATTTATTTATTTATTTATTTATTTATTTATTTATTTATTTATGCATATGTATGTGTGTAGGTATGTAGGCCAGAGGATGATTTCTGGTATTTAATTCTCTCCTTCTACTACATGAGTCACAGTAAGTGAACCTGGGGCATCAGCACCTTTATCTGCTGGACTCTTTCCCTGGCTTCCTGTATTATCCTTTTGAAGTCATTTTCCTGGCCACGTTGAACTCAAAATGATATTGTTTATTTCTCAGGATGATGAGGGTTTCACCACCTACCAGATAGCTCTACTTGTGTGTGTGTGTGTGTGTATAATTAGGTACAAACTGAATGTTGCTATGTTATACATTTTACTTTCTGACAAATGAACTCAGTAAGAGAAGGTAAGAACAGATTAGTTGTTTTAGATTTAAGATAGTTCATGACAGTAGGTCTGTACTGTAGGAATGAGAAGCGGAGTGTTGACTTCTAGGGCCCTCTTTGCCTATTCGGGAGCCAGAGAGGTAGTCATAAGGAAGGACTGGAGAGAAAACATCAGACTTACCTTGTGTCAAGTGTCTGAGCTAAGATGTGAAGGCAGCTCACCATTGTAGTTGAATCACTCCCTAGAATAAAAAACATCACCTGTGACTCTCCAAACCCAGCCTGGCTTTTAAACACAGCCTTCTTACTATGCATCAGGCATACCCCAGTATAATTAACCAGCAACACACAAAGTGCCAGGTCTGTGTTCAGGAACCAGGCATTTATCTCTAGTCTGACACAGCCTCTGCTTCATGATGGATGTCACGGGCAGAGCTTAAAACATTCATTGGTGTGGAAAATGTGAGCTGTTAAAGGGGTAGAGAGGTCATTAATCATGCTTCATACCAATTTTCTATGGAAAATTTAGGTGACACCTCAGTCCCAAGGTGCAGGTTTTCTAAGGGAGCCACAAATGAAGGCAAAATGGAAGCTCAAGATAATTACAGGAAGGCTTGCTGCCTTCAGCAACACATCCCGTCACTTACCGAAGAGGGAGATCCTGTGTCTCACGAGAGCAGCCAGCTTGCAGAACAGGCTAAAGCAGAAGAGGTTGCAATTCAGAAAGCCCCAGAGACTCAAGAAGTGATTTTTACCCCATTCTTCCACCCCTCGCATATGAAACAGTGCATAGATTGGAACTTTAAGAAGATGCACCATGTCCTCTGGAAGAGTCTTTGGAACCACACTTAGGGAAATAATGTGGTTCATACTATACTGTCTTTGTGAAAAATCATGAAAGGTTCCTTGCAGGCAGCTCCACCCTACTAAAAAAAATCCCTCTGTAATGAGAAGTGTTGTATAATACTATTTTAAGGTGTGTTACTGTTGTTTATGTTGCATTTGTGTAACTCTGTGAAGCTGTGTTACTGTGCCTGTCTAAAACACCTGATGGTCTGTAGAGAGCCGTGCACGGCTGCACCTCAAAGATGGCGCTGCCGGCGTCCAGCTTCCGCCTTCCCGATGGCAGGTGTTCTTTGGGATAAACAACTCCTTATTTGGCTTGGGCGTGGAATCTGGTTTGCTTGTGTATGTCTGACCCTATTGGCATTGTCCACATGGCACTACGGGGTTGGTTGCCCAGTGTCTATAAAGGGCGTGGGCTGGCTTTCCCGGGAGTCAGAAGATTGTTCAAGGTTCCTGAATAAACTGCTTGGAGAAGAGCCTGGTGTTGCGTCTTCCTTGCTGGTTGAGGCAGACACGACAATGGTCTAATAAAGAGCTGAATGGCCAATAGCAAGGCAGAAGAAAGGATAGGTAGGGCTGGCAGGCAGGCAGAATAAATCTGGGAAGAAAAAGAAGTAGCCAGAGAAGGAGGAGGATATCAAGAGCCAGCCAGCCATGGAGTAAGAGTGAAAGTAAGATTACAGAAGAAAAGGGAAAAGCCCAGAGGCAAAAGGTAGAAGGGATAATTTAAATTAAGAAAAGCTAGAAACAAGCCAAGCTAAAACTGGGCATTTATAATTAAGAACAAGTCTCCATGTGTGATTTATTTGGAAGTTGGGTGGTGCCCCCCCCCCAAAAAAAAGAGCAAAAACAACCAACAACAGAGAAGAGTACTTGGCAGTGGCCCTGTGTAAACTTTCCTTGGTGCTAGGTACCATGCGTTAAAATGTGCATTCATGTAATGTGGAGAAAAAAAGACGAGGACCCTAAAAGGCACTTTGCTTCTCTATCATTGCAATGAATTGTAAATCATTTTGCTGCCTTCAAGTGGAGTGTGAAGCTTTAGTTGGAAGGTGGAAAAAAGTGTCAGGATTAGAAAAAATGTTAATGGTTAGAGTAGGGAGTAGGAGTCTTTTAAATATAAAAACATTTTAAGAAGTACATTTTTCAAAGCTACAGGATCTTTATGACACAAGACAATAATAGGATGTCCAAGAGGAGTCCCAGTGAGGGCCCAGCATCGAGTGTGTAACAGAAGCCAGAGGCCTCAAACCAGACCAATGACTCATTGCAATGAACACTTACAAGTAAAGACTAAAGGGTACACTGTGTGACTCACTGGGCCACGCTACAGTTTCTACGCTGAGATTTTTAATTTTTTTTTAAATTTTACTTTTAAATTTTGGTTTTAGAGGGAGGTTGCAAGGGCAGAGGGCAGAAGTGGGAAGATGGGAAGATGAGTGGAATCAGGATGCATGATGGGAAATCCACAAAGAATCGATAAAAACTTAAAAAAAAAAAGAAGTCCATTCTTGCTGTTATCTTTTGTTAGTCTATAGTCTGTCCTAGTTGGGTCCTTGGGAACTTGGAAGCAATTATTATTATTATTATTATTATTATTATTATTATTACTATTACTATGGCTGTTGTTTGTATTTCTGACTCCTTGCTATGCTTCACTTATACTTTATACCATGGAGACCCTTGAAGGCTGAACTATACTTCAATTGTAGTTGGGAAGGCCCTGTGTAGTTAGGAAGGAGCCCTGTAGATGTTTCTGAGTATGCTGCCAATTGATCCCACCCCACTCTTTGGAGGAGAGTCTTCTGAACTCTGACATTTTGTACTAGTGTGGCTTGATAAGAACTTGTATTCCCTTCAGGAAGAGGGGGGACAGAAAGAGGGCGAATAGAGAAAGCAGGGATAAGACAGTGGTGCAGACCATGAAGCTCTGCAATGAGACTCAGCTGGAGTCATGGGCTCACAGTCATAACTTGTCATGGAGATCTTTGCCTCTCACAGGACAGAAGTCTCCTTAGGACTACTCAGAGAAGAAATGCACCCCTAGTGTTGGTTGATGAAACCCCATCAATTTAAGGGATGATAACCTGTGTTAATGTCCTGGATTTTTCTGGGCTATCTTGGAAAATTACAGCCAATGTCACCATTAATGAATGAAAATAAGTCAGAATCTCCCTGGTCTAGAGCTGAAGAGAATTCACAGTGAGTCAATGGAAACTTGGCAGCTAATGCAAAACTAATACAGGCTCCTGCTTTTTGATGTGAATTCACGGAGCTGGATGGGGAGAAAGTATTGAACAGTGCAGCCTGTATTGATGGCTTAGTTCTGTGCTTGGCCTGTGAATAACTAGGCTGTCTTGGTGAAGATCCTTCAACGCTCTCTGCTCTGGGTTGGCTTTCTCATCTGTAACCAAACAGCTCTTTTACAAAAGTGGGAGAACAACTCAGAAATTTGAAAACACTTCAAGTGGATGAACACACATTTTGTAGAAACTGAAAGCAAATGTTCTTTCTACCTAAAGCATGTGGTTGGGCTATTAGGATCAGATACTGAAGTGGCTCCCCTCACTGTCAAAAGTTAGAAGTGGGGCTGGAGAGATGGCTCAGCAGTTAAGAGGACCCAGGTTCAATTCCTAGCACCCACATGATAGCTCACAACTGTCTGTAACTCCAAGATCTGACACCCTCACAGACATACATGCAGGCAACACACTAGTGTACATAAAATAAAAATAAATATAATTAAAAAAAAGAAATCAGAAGTGTTTTCTCAGACTTGCAAAAGCCAGCACCTGAAATTTCAAAAAGTTGTTGCAGTCTCTCAGGAGTCTATGATTTAAATAAAAGAATTACGGTAGGGTTAGTTTCTGTCAACTTGACACAAACAGAGACATGTCTGGAAAGAGGGAATCTTAAGTGATAAAATGACCCTATAAGATGGGCCTGTAGGCAAGTCTGTAGGGTATTTTCTTGACTAATGATTGACATGGAAGCATGATGTGTGGGTTCCATTCCTGGGTAGGTGATCCTGAGTGTATAAGAAAGCAGGCTGAACTAGCCATGAAGAGCAAGCCAAAAGCAGCACTCCTCCATGGCCTCTGCTTCAGTAACTGCCACTAGGTTCCTGCCTTCAGTTCTTGTCCTGACTTCTCTGGATAATGGACTGTTAACCTGGAAGTGTAGAATGGAATAAATCCTTTCCTCGCCAAGTTGCTTTTGATCATGGTGTTTTATCACAGCAGTAAATAATACCCCAATTAAGACAATTAATTAATTATCTTTAGTTCAAAACAATAAAGGGCTACAGTTCCCAGGTGGCTCTCTGTCCTCTCAGAGTTTAAAAATGATAAAGACTGGCCTGGTGACATGGTGGCACAAACCTTATTAGCCAGGACACCCAGGGCTGTAGAGAGAGGCCCTATCTCAAAAAGGATACCCAGGGCTATAGAGAGAGGCCCTATCTCAAAAAGAAAAAAAAAGATAAAGATAAAGAGATAAAATGAAATTATAACAAAAGAAATGTTTTGTGCCTAGAAACTCCACGCTGTGAAAGGCATCAGATTAAAGATGAGGTGGACCAAGGACGAAAGATTCAATAAGAAGGAATCTAGTGGGTATCAGAGACTGAGGCAAGAGAATTGGTAGCTTCCAGATAAGCTGGGGCTGGGCTGTGGAGGTTCTGTCTTTAAGAAAAACAAAAACCCAAAAAACCAGAACCATGAGCTAGCCCTTTAATCCCAGCATTTTGCAGAAGCAGGCAGATTTCTGTAAGTTCAGGGCCTGCCTGACTTACATAGTGAATTGTAGGCCAGCCAGGGCTACGTATTGAGACCCTGTCTCAAAAAACAAATGAACAAACAACCTCCCAGCCATCCCCCCTCCCCCAAAAAAAGCAAAGAAAAAAAAGAGTGAAAGAAAAGGAGAAAAGAAAGAAGAAAAGAGTCTGTTAGGGTGAAACTGCACGAAAACCAAAGCAGGGGAAAGAGTAAGAGTAAGGAGGGGGAAGAGTCTGGCAGGGCAAACCCATGCAGCACAAACACCACTGCTTCTGTGGGAGACACCAGCTCACGGGTGGATTTGGAAGCTATTTGCAAGGCTGATCAGCTCTAGGTTGTACTCCAGCCACGACAAATGGTGCCTGGTTGAACAAATGTTACATTTCCATGAATTAATAGTCTAAGATCAACAGATGAAGAAAACAGACACAGCTGCCCTCTGTTGGATTATCTGAATGTCTCATATGGCCCTTCATTTCCCTAGCTTCTTAGAGAACACATCAGTTCAATCTCAAGGTATAAGGTCTTGGGGTCAGTACCTGGTTCCAAAGTATCCTGTTTTGGCAGCATGGGGTTTCTTCTGTCTTGAGTGACATTAAGTAATCACAGTACAGAAGAGGCACGCAATGTCGTGAGGACTGAATTTTTAGTCTTAACCACCTATGGGTACTAGAGTGAAGCTACATGCTCAGAGTCTTGATTTATAAAATGAAGACTGTAAGACACAGGTAGGACTTTCAGTTTAACACATTGTGAGGTTTCACAACCATATTTACTCAGATGGGCAATAACTCTTGCACGTGAAAATTAATCTCAGTGCCCATCCCATACAGAGTGTTTAGTAAATGTTAGGCAAATCTTCAAGCTGAATATACTCCCAAAAAGTGCGATAGTGGCAGAGCTCTTATCCAGGACAACGTTTATGTTGTCTGTCAAAGGAGAATATTTATACTTTCACTATCCTCTTTACTTTGCTATTTGGAAGTCTAATCCACACTTGGCCTTTCATTGATCAAACAAAGAGATCTTGAAGCATGTTAGAGGCACCTCTCAGCCTCATTACGAAGCTTCCCCTGTGTTAAGGTCCATTAAAGTATCCCTACCTTATGTCTAGAGGACGGTAGGCTGATGTGTGAGTGTATGTGTATGTGTGTGTGTGTGCATGCCTGTGCATCTGGCTGTCAGAGGAGGATGTCTAGTGTTTTATCACTCTCTACCTTAGTCCTTTAGAGACAGTGTCTGTCACTAACTGTGGAGCTAGGCTGGTGGCCTGCATGCTCCAGTGACTCTCCTATCTTAGCCCCCTATAACATCAGAGTTACAGGTGCACATGCAGCCACACTCAGCTTTTTACATGGATGCTGAGATCCAAACTCAGGTTCACATGCTTGAGCAGCAAGTGACCCAGTGAGTCACCCCTTCAGCTCTGAATAAACGTCTGAATAAATATTTAGACTGAATAATATAGTTCTGTCTTTCAAATCTCAGACTTGTAAGAGCTGTGTTTTAAAAATTCTAATCTTGCATACTTGATAAGGAGGTGACAGAAAGCAGTGTATACCTTAGTGCTGTGTGTTTAATTTCCCCCAAGCTTCAGAAGGGTCTGGGCCTTCTTCTCAACATTATTTCAGGGTAATTGACCTGTGTATCTGCATGTTTCCCAAGCCCCTATGAACACCCCAAAGAGTGCAATTCTATTAGTTTCTAAGATCACCAAGATATACACAAATATAAAAGATTTTCAAATCAAGATGGTAATCAATTACTAATCATCAGGTTATGCATCATTTCTACAAAGAACTTGTGATTCAGTCCCCAGGTAGCTGATGTCTTATATAAACCACATTTGCACTGAGAATGGCAGTTTGAAGAAATATCCTCCCAAGGCCCATGTGTTAGAAGCTCTGTCTCCAGGGTATTGCTGCTGGGGTACTGAGAGGCTAGGAATGCCTGGGGGATGGGGCTGAGTGGGAGGTTTTTAGGTCAATGGGACATGCCCTTAAGGAGATCTTAGGATCCTGCCATTTTTGACTTCTGTCTATGAGCTGAGCAGTTTGCCTCACAGTGAGCTCCCCATCACTGCCATCTGGACCCCCTACCAGAGGATCAAAGAAAAGTGTCTACTCATCCTGGACATGAAACTTCAGAACTAGGAGCTAAATAAGCCTTTTAGCTTTACTTATATCAGACATTTTGTTACAGTAACTCCAAGCTGACTAACATAGAGGGCCTCTCTTGATTCCATGGACTCACCTGGCTACCATTTCTTTCTCTTTATGGGAAGCATACCCACTGCTGCTAAGTGGCTTCAGAGGAGAAGACAGGAAGTAAAGGCGGTGGTTGGTGAAGTACTGGTCAACCAGCGGGAGGAGAACCTGGAAACCATCAAACATCATTTTTAAGGTAGCGGATCAAAGTCTATCTGCCAGTTCCTTTTTTTTTTTTTTTTTAAAGTCATTCTCAGTGAGCAAAAGCCTCTCAACACTGGCTGTAGATTTCCAGAAAATTCTATTCTGGGTTTCACTTTGCATTATTATTATTATTATTATTATTATTATTATTATTATTATTTCTGTGCTACTAACCAGAGGTGTTGAGGTTATGTGACAGGAAAGGACATTGACTAAAGGTGTAAATAAACTTGCATGGCGATGGTCTGACTTGAAGAGGACACCTGGGGAACTCAGATTGCCGTCTTGGCCACGGCATCAAAAGGTACACTCAGGCATGACTGAGTCCTCACCTGAAGCATCTATCTCTGCTTCAAAGACATTGAAAGGTTTTTTTTTTTTTTGTCCTCTGAGCAGGCTTCTGTGGCCAACATAGATTACTGGTACCCAAATGCATTGTCTCTTTGCAGCAACAGATTTTAGTGAGACATCGGACCACTGAGGCAGGGAGTACCTTACGCAGTTTTCCTTGTAGCCAGAATAAGCTAAAAGCGTTCACTTGCACCACGAGGTTAAAACTTCAGAAAAGCAGCAGCAAGCTCTCTCCTCCCCTTCCCTTTACACATCCCTTTGCTACAGATAGGATGAAGGTGACCTTGTTTGGACCTCAGTAACAAAAAGCACACCGTTACAGATGGTGCAGAACAAGGGAGGAGGATCCTGAGTCCTGAGGCTACCGTGTGGAGGGGAGCAGCTTGCATCCGTTCTTGGAACTCCTACCCACACTGGGTCTGCTCTATAGCTGAGGAATATACCTCTGTCCCACTGAAGCTTTTGGAGTATTAAATCTCCTTGATGGACCCCTTTAAACTACACCCCCAGTAGTAGAGATCCTGAGCAAAGGAGAAACACTTACTTTGGCAAAGAATTTGATCTCCTGGTCATGGGGAGACTTTTCGGTTTTCCCACTGCTGACAATGGCTTCTACAAAGACGGGGTAACACACTTTGGTCAGAGCAAACAAACAAATGAACAGTCACAGTACTTTTCGAAGCAGAGCAGCTTTTCAAAAGACAACCAACAAACTTAGTTGCTTTCACGAAATAAAGTTTTATAAAGTACTTTGTGACTGTGTTGGCTGGGTGTGTCTCATGTCAATTCTCTCACGGCTGTCTGGCTCCTTTTCTGAAGGGGCTTCAGTGATGTCCATAGTCACAAAGCATGGGAACGTTAATAGGATGAGTTGCATTAAACAACAACAACGACAGCACCAACATCAACAAGAGAGCCGGTCAAATCCAGCAGAGAACTCAAGGATCTAAACTAACTTTTTAAGTAGGGAGGAAATAAATCTCAGCCACTGTTTTCCACCCAAATTATTTGTCTCAATGAATCACGAGCTACAGTGACACAAGAAGGTCATTCATAATTAGGTCATTCTTTCCAGAGGAATACCATTCTTTCCTGACGTTTTACAGCTATACTTACCCAAGTGAGCAATAAACTCTTGAGCAGAGTCAACATATTTCAGGATCTTCTTTAAAAACTTGTAGGCAAATCTCTTTTCCATGGAGGAGGCATCCAACTCCATGTCCTTCATACCTCTAGATTGGATAGAGATGAACCCCAGAAGTAGCAGAGAAAAATACTTGACTTTGGTGTATTACCCGCCCTCCCCATGTTGTTGAATTTAATTTTCAGTGTTGACAGTTGTTCTGGCTTAGTGGGATGACTCATCATTGGACTGATTTACTCTTGCACTTGGATCCGACTATGTGAACACGCAACACTTTTGTTAAAGTGACTTCTCAGCAGAGTCTTCAGAAAGATCTTTATAATTATTACTAAAAACATTGAGCTGGAGATAAGTGAGAGAAGATAAATATTCCTCATATGTTTGACCTGATGCTAGCTGTAAGTAGACATATAAGCAAAATACAAATTATGTGGAATGATAAAAGCAATATGTTATACTTAAAAAAAAAAAGAAAAAGGAAAGCAGGAATAAAAAAGCCTGAGGATGAGGTTGTAAAGGTTTGTGGACTATGATGTGAAGTATGGAAATCAGGGTTGGGGTCACTGGGAAACTGGAATGGAAGTAAAGGCTTAAGGAGGTGGAATGGTGAGTTATAAGAACATCCAGGCAAAGATTCCCCCAAGGAACAAGTAGTGCAAAGGTTTTGAGGCAGGATGCATCCTGGGTTGAAGGAGTGTGGCAGAGTGGTCAGGGTGGGTGGAATGGAAGTTAGCAGGTGTCCCAGGGGAAAGGGATATGTAAAGTGCAGTAAATCATCTAGGGCTTTTGCAGGAAATCATTAGAACTTTGCTTTTTTCTTTGAGTGAGATGAGAACTGCTACTGGCAGTTCTGAAGTGCGGTGACATGATGTTCAACTCTTCTGGCTGCTGCGTTTAGAACTGGACATGGGTGGGAACAAGGGTCAAAACAGATGGCCCCAGTGGGAAACCCGCTCAGTCATGATGCTGATCGCATGAAGGCAGTGTAGAGTGGGTAGATTCTGCACATGTTTTAAAGGTAGAACAATTAAAGTTTTCTTAACGATTGAAGGGACTTGGGAACAAAGAGAACAACAGTCAAGGTTTGGGGCTTGAACAACTGAAAATAGGCTTTCACCAGCAGATAGGAAGGGTGAAGTTAGAGAAGGCTTTCTCCTGGTGATGGGGCCTGACTTGATCATCTGCCCACTCATGTTTCCTGTGGGGCCCCAGATATGGCAAATAACTACCCAGAATATGGCTGCTGAATTTGATCTATCCCTAATTATATTTCCTTGACTTCCTTTTTGGTTACAGTAAAGGGGAATTTTTCATTTCTGTGAGCAAGGAATTTTATCACATTCATCTTAGTGTTAAAAAGAGGATTAAAGCAGGGCAGGGAGTCTTTCTCAATGCTTTCCCAGTGGCTGTCTCCTGCAGCATGACCTTTCCTACCTGACAATATAGCAAATAAGTTTTGTAGTTTTCTTCAGATGAACTACAATAGAAATATTTGTATAGTTTTTATTTATTTGGCATTAACTAGAAAAAAGATCTCTAGGAAATTAAAAAGAGAAATAACTTGCTTGGCAAACACTTCTTTAGGAGGAATGGGTGTATCAGAGCAGGCCCACCACTTGGCTTTTCGTTTTACAAAGAAATCGGCAAGCACAGTGCTATGTAGCTCTCCATAGGCATCTGATTAGTGAGTAAGCAAACTCCGTAAAGAGTAAGCAGTCCAAGCCAACTTCATAGAAAACATTCACCAATTTGTGATAAAATGTCTTAGGACATCATGATGTGTTCCATCTCCCCAGAGGAACTGCTGCTTCAGAAGAATCAATTCCCATGGTTCCAAGACTGCCTCTGTGAGCTGTGCTTGCTGTTATTATTATGTAGTTTAGCAAAATATAAAACAGTCAGATCAAAGTGTGGAAGAGTTGTTGGCTATTTTACAGCTAAGATCTCTAGCTTAAAATTTATAACTATAGTTTTGAATTAAGGATTAGCAAGACATCTAAAAGAGGTAGGGAAGAAATCTAAAAAAAATCATCTGGCATACCAAACATTATTTTGCTTGTGCTTCAATTTCTCATTTCCCTTTAAAGGTGGCTAAATTCTAAAGCGTCATGGGTATATTATGAATGTGGTTTATAACTCCAATTGCTGAACCAATACACAAAGAACAGGCTTTGACCTATAACATAATATTTGTGAGTGCATATGCAAACATTCATTATAATCCCTTCCAGAAGTGTCAAGTACTGTCATTACTCTAATGGTTTTTGTAGGTGGGTCACTAAATACCCAGCAGTGGAGCCAAACTCACCCCAGCTCCCCTGGCCCACTAATATCACAGGGAAGATGATGACTTACCTAGAAACTATAATGCCATTCACCTGGAGGAATTTGAACAGGTCCTGTGCTTTTTCTCGGTCCCTGAACTTTTCCTTGGCAGTCAAGGTGTCATATGGTACCAAAAGAGGGTGACTGCCACCACCTGGAATAAGAAGAGAGATAAACACAAACTGTCCTTTGTACTTCTGGGAAAATGGGGCTACCACTCCCCCCCCCCCCCCCCCGCTCATTCTCCCCACGGGATGCTGTGAAACATGCTTACCTTTGCTCTCTAGCTCCAACTTCTTCTTCTTGGCCCAGATATTGTGATAGTTCTCAGCCACCACCTCCACCATTCCCTGTTCCCCACCCCAGAGACACAAGTTAGAGAGAGAGCAAGCAAGAAAAGCATCTCTTTATCTTCCAGGCTCTGGAACAGCACCACCAAATGCTACTCGCCTGCTGCTGGAGGTCTACCATTATTAATTATTCTGTGTGGCACACCTCATTAGCTTTATATCATCCCATACATAGAAAACAATTTTGAATTCTGCCCTTCCTTTGCAACTTATTATCCTGGCGGTTGAATGCATCCAGGAGAAAACACCCATTTCCAGCCAAAGCTGCACATTGCCAGTACCTCATTTATCTTACTATTATACTTCTCATCAAAGATAGGGAGCTGGGCAGGAGGAGTCAGGTCAAAATCAATCTATGAAAATCTTAACTAAACAAACTAAAAAAAAAAAAAATCACACCTTGCTGGAAACTGCTGTCACTGAGATTTATCAAATAGAATGAATCTTTCTATAAGGTGTATACAGCTCTGACCTAGAGCAAAGGATGTTCTTTAGAAAAAACTTCCTCTAAGGTCCAAGGGGCTGGAAGAACCCCAGGCTAGAGTAGAGGCCTCCGGCACTGATATGTGTAGGAAAAGAGGAGTCAACGGAAGCACCTCAAAGCTTTTAGATGCATCTGTTTGGTTTTACAGCTCTGAGTCCAACGGTGATCGCTTTCCTGCACCGTTGTGGGGAAACTGAGCATATCTACCATGGCACATGCAGGGTGTCCTCATGGCTTGTGAAATTAACAAGGACCATGCAAGTATTTCCATCCAGGTGCTGTATTTCACTGAGTTTCCCTTATTTTATTTTGGGAGTTTGACATGAGGACCTTGCTGACTCTTCTTTCTTTTACCAAATAGTCATCCTTTATGGTACTCTTGGAAGCACAGTCTCCCCTTGTTAGATGACTGGCTAATTCTCTGGTGTTTTCCCCATAGCCTTGGCATAACACAACCTTCTTTAGGTTTAATATTTTAGTGGAAATATGTTCTAGGCACACTCTCCGCTTTTCTCCTTTTATTCTTCAGAGGGTAACATGCCCTGTACTGGAAAGGTCTAGAAAGCACTGATGTTCTGCATCTGGGTTGGCACTGACCTGGAGCTCCCTGGACAGTACAACATTTGAGAGATCCAGTGGAGCAGGGCTGTAGCTATTACCCTAGGAGAACAGAAGCAATTACTAGGTTATCAAACACATGGCTTCCCCAAACCCACTGTTCACCTTGGGTGGACCCATCACCATATCCCAGGGAGAGTTTTCCTAGATCCATCACGGTTTCTATTGGCCAAGTGTTGCCTACTGAGTGCGGCAGTTGTACCTGATTGGCCTGGGACACACATCGAAGTTTCTCATTCTCTCTTTGTTGAACCAAAGCTTCTCCTTCTTTGGTCCTTTCCACTGTCCAGCCCACAGCAAGCATGGTTTTCAGGGATTCTCTGGCAGGCCAGCGATAAATTTCCTTCTCCTAGAGGAAGTTTGCCCAGAAGAGTCATGCAGAACACACTCTGCCATTTCCCCACAGCACACAGAGACAGTTTGCTCCACCTTCCCCTCACAAGGTCAAAATGTCATCTGCAGCATCTTATGTATAACACATAGTCTTTCTGATGCTTTTGAATATAAGATCCCAAGCCTATAGTATTTTTTATTAGGGGAAATAAAGCACTATTATCAATGACATTGTCTACAGTTTATAAAGAAGTGAAGGGCCAGGAAAGAACTCATTGTGTCTTATGTTTAAGATGAGACATTGTCAAAACGCATTTGCACTGAGCTCTTCCTTGTTCCCGAGAAACAGAACTCAGAATTCTTTTGATGTATGCCCAATTTCATGAATGGTCAACAGTTAAAGATGTATATGTCATCCCTTACATAGGACACTAAACTTAAGCTTACAGAGAACACCTATTGATTGTAAGACCAGAATTCAGAGTTGAGATGAACCATACTACTTAACTTAAAAAAGAAAGAAAGGAAGGAAGAAGGGAAGAAAGGAAGAACGAGAGGCCTGTTTCTACTTCCACAGGGACTTTCCATTCTTACTATCCTCCACGTAGTAGAAATCTCTTCTGTTTAAATCTTTTTCTCCAAATTTCTCCATCCTGTCTCAACAGTCTAACAGTCTAATAAAACCCCTTCCTGGTTCAGTTGCAGGAGGAACTCAATGCATTTAGGGCCGTCTGCCAGTGCTGACTAACGTGGTTTCTCAGAGCCGAAGACCAGAATGTGAAGTTGGGGCTTGGGAAGTTCATGGAAGCTGCTAAGGATCGTGAGAGGGGTGGATTGTCTGATACAGTCCCCAAGGAAGGACATAGCAGGCCACATGGTCACAAATCCTGTTTCTTACCTTCTCTGTTAGTGTCTTGAAGGGCCGTATCAATGGGTGGGTCTTCACGTTTTCATCCAGGGAAATCCCATATTTCCATCCACTGTGGCTCTGTAGAAATGTTCTCAGTTCAAACAAAGAGCCTGCTAGATGACCTAGATCTCTGCTTCTGTTTTCTCAGGTAGCATAATGGATCATGACAGAGATTAAAGAGTCTCTTAGCAAATGTCTAATTGCTCCTTTCAGGCTGTCAAGTCTGTGCCTCCCCAATCCTGACCTTTGCTCCTGCAGTCCTTCTTGTTCCAGCTGCTGTCTTTTTTACTTTCTCGCTTGTAAGTTTTAGGACCGCTTAGAAGGCTGTTTCAAAAGACACTGAGAACACCGTACCTCAGGACAGTGTGTCAAACTCATAGTCAGATCAGTAGGCAGAAGTCAGAGGGGACCAGATCTACCACAGGCCCCCAAGAGGGGTCTGCTTGGCAAACTCACGGCAGTGAATGCTTTTTAGGGTTGCAGAAGCTCAAGACCGTAGCAGAAGCTCAAGACCGTAAAACACCACTAGTGGGTGCCTTCTTCAGTAGGAGTCTGGAGCACTGTGGATGTAGAACTAAGTAGGAGCCCCGACTTCCCCAGCATCAAAGCCCAAATACTCCCAGCTACTCATCTGTTCTCAATCTCTGCCTCTACCTATTTGTCAAAAGTACATGTTTCCCAAGTTTCCCTTCCCAAGAGGCACATACTTCCTGGGCGCTCTAATCTAGGTCTGTAGTTTCAGTTACCACTGATGACTGATGTCAGATCAGCATTTCTAGAGCAGAGCTGACTTCTAATTTCCAAATAGTATGAGCTCGGCTTGACGTGTTACCAGGGTGTCTAAAGAGAACCAGCAGTTATTTCTTCCAATGCTTCCTGTTCTTGGGTTCCTTTACCCCAGGGGGTTGCCCCTCTTGAGCTCCTGCTCAGTTTTTAATCTTGTAACAGGGGGTCCTTGTTGACTCTACTCTGCATACCTCACATCTCTCTGCCTCCTAGGCCCACTCCTTTGCCTGCCTCTCTCCAGCTTCCTTCTTAGTATGAGCTCACCTGGGGGACTGCAAGAGCTTTCTCAGCCCCCACCACCTCCAATCTTGCCACCTATTCATGGATTCATTTTCTCTATTGTTAGTAATAGTCACGAATAGTCACCAATTGTCCTGCTAGAGAACTCTGTTCCCTTATGATTTCTGATTGTTACCTGCCACCATGGGAAAAATGGAAACTCCTATGGTTTCTAAATCTGTAAACCTCTCCATATTCATCTCCCACCCTTCTTACCCTGCCCTACTCCATGTTCTAACTATGTGGTTCCCCAAAGCCAATAAACCCTCTCTGGCCTCTCTTGGTCTGCATGTGCTAACCCAGCAATAAGCTCATCTTTTTCTCTGCAATGAATGTGATGAATGCCTGCCCATCTGTAAATGTTACCACTCTAGACGGCATTCCTGGACACCAACTGTGGAATTTGGTATTCCTATATGTTCTAACCCTGTGCTCGTGCTTATCACAGAACCACACAACCTGTACCACTGTGGCTGCATAATTCTATTTCTCCCATAGGAAGAGTGGTACTTTAAAATGTTTAATTATGTGTTTGTACATGTGAGTTCAGTGTCCTCAGAAGTCAGAAGAGGGTGATGGAGTCCCTCAAAGCTGAAGTTATACACAGTTGTGAACTGCCTGACCTGGGTACTAGAACTGAATTTGTGACCTCTGTAATAGTAGTATGCACCCTTAACTACTGAGCTCTCTTCCCAGCCCCAGGAAGAGGTTCTTCAGGTGGGAGGAATCAGAACCTCTGGGCAATGGTGAGCAAGCATATATCCTTACTCTCATGAAGCCTCACGTAGGTGTCAGGGAGAGATAATGATCAAATAACTACACTAGTAGATATATAACTGATGACAGGGCCAGATGTACAAATGTGCAACTATCATAAATTATGTTAATGTTTTTATATACAGATGACTTGAAAAACACTATGAAGGAGGAGAATAAGGCACTAAGATGGCCTGCATATAAGAGAATTAGAAGTCTCAGCCTAGGAATGAATGCTTAGATCGACACCTGCAGGATGAGGTAGGGATGGCAAGTGACCACCTTGCTCAGCCAGGGAAGTGTTTTGTGTACACGTGTGTGACAGAGGGTCTAAAAGTATAGGAAGAGACTGATGGGCAGAGAGAAAAGGGAGATCTCATTGAGACTCAGGCAGGGCAGTGCCTGCTGGTCCATGTGGGGATTTTGACCTTTAAGAAGAATTAGAACTTATTAAAGAATTTTAAGATGGAATGGGGGCTGGACAGGAGGAGCACTGATACCATGTGACCAAATATGCATACTGGAACAATTACTTGCTTGTGGTTTGAAAAAAAGACTGGAGAAAATGCATATGAGGAGGCCAGCCAGGAGATCATAGTGGCCTGGGCAAAAGATGATGGTAGCTGGGACTGAAGTCATATCATGGGGACAGAGAGTACTGTAGAAATTCATAAAGAGTTGAAGAGGTAAAATACACAATTTAAAGATGGATTAGCTATGGCTGTAGATTCATAGATACCCCTTCTCCCTAAGCCATGGTTTGGCAAATGGCCACACTGAGAAGAAATAAGAAAACCCATATGCTCTGGATTCTAAACTAAGCAAGTCCAGCTGGCTACCTTTTTTTTCCTTTTAAAAAAATGATTTATTTATATTTATGTACATTGGTGCTTTGCTTGCATATATGTCTGTGTGAGGGTGTCGGATCCCCTGAAACTAGAGTTACAGACAGTTGTGAGCTGCCATGTAGGTGCTGGGCATTGAACTCAGGTCCTCTGGAAGAGCAGCAACCACTGAGCCATCTCTCTAGTCCCTTTTTCTCTTATATAAAGTTTTATTGGCACATAGGCCCCCTTTTGTTGTCAATGTTTTGTTTGTGGCTACTTTTGTGCTATAACAGTGGAAATGAGTCATTGTTTGTGGCTACTTTTGTGCTATAACAGTGGAAATGAGTCATTGCCATGGAGACTGTCTGACCCACAGAACTGCAAATGTTCATTATCCATTTCATTATTGATTATTTGGTTATTATCATGGCCTTCACACAGAAGAGGCTTCCAATCCTGGTCTACAATCATGAGGTATAGCTCATTCTAAAGTTCATTGGTTGTTATCATCAGCAGAAGTGGGAATCCTTGAGGAGATAAGAGCTGAGCACAGATCCACACAGAGCTGAGGTGGTAGATCATGGTTTTCCTTATCTGTGACTGCACTATAGGGAGGTGACATTCTATGACCCTGCCTTTAAAATGCATCCACTGCTATAAGCTGTAAGCTGATCAGTGGACCCATTCCTTCACTGCCTGCCTGCTCCAATTCTGCATGTTTTTGGCAGAGCAATTAAACTTATTAAGCATCCTGACCTCACATGGTGGTGGTGGGGATTTCAAACAGCACATGGACCAAGTGCCTAGAAGTCCTAGTGGCATCCACCAAAGGAAGGCCCTCATGTGGCCTTCCTGGGATACAATTCAGCTTCCCAAGCAAAAACAAGAGTGAGGCTTTCAATTTTAGTTGTTCTTTTCCAATGTTGAGTTCAAAGAAAAAATTTAATAACCATCTTCCCACCCCGATGAAACATTTATGTTAAACACACACAAGTGCATGCTTGGGCATAAACTCCAGGCAATGCAATGATAAAAAAGCTGTCAACATTTCCAGAATTGTTCATTTTCTTGAACACTTCAAATGCAGACCAGCAGCTGCCAATGCCTATTTCTCTGACCTCTACCAACCCTGAGAAATTGCTGCCCAGAAACAATGAATGCTCTTGGCATGGAGACTCTGTCACTTAGACAAATCAGGCAGATTTCCAGGATCCGACCTAATAATGTTCTTGGGTTTTTTTCCCCCCTCCCTGACAATTGTCAATCAGCTGATAATCCCTACCTTGTCACAGGCCCATTTATCATGAGAATGCTCAGCATACTTGGTGACAATGTATTCCAATTTTTCAGGCAAGGAAAAACTGTGAATTGAGAGAAAAGAATTACAGCCCCCATAAGCATTTTAGCTAGATACTGTAAAAGGTGGGTAGAAGGAACAATTTGCTACCTCTAGCAGGATTTGCTAACAGCTAATATCACAGCTTAAGCTACTTTAGACACAGCGACACTGCTGAGCAGGGTAGGCAAGATCAGTGCTGTGTTCCAGGCACCACCCAGGTCTGATCACAAGATTTCTCTGCAGAAACATCTGCACATAGGTGGCCTCCCTCCAGCTGCTCTGGGCCCTCCTGGCTCCCGAAGTATAATTGTGATTTCAAAGCCAGCTCTGGTCTCCGTCAATGGGAATCTTGTCATCCTATAGCTCCAGTCTGAGAACAACAGAATGTGCAGCTGGAGGGTCAGATGTTACAAAATACTGGTTGGCTATTATTTTGAATTAGTGGTTCATTACAACCAGGATTTTGGAAATACAGTAGATTTCTGTCATCACTCTTCACCTAGCAGTGCTCACCCACTCTTCATTCTCCCGTGTATCATATGGGCTTCTGGTACTGCATATGATGTTAGGTGATGGCCATCAAGGTCAGGCATATGAATAGATGGATCAAATTCACTCTCCCTGGAACTTGAATCTAGAGTTCGATGAGACAAGGGCAGCAAGAAGCTCAAGGTGATTCATCCGGTGGAGACAGCTGAAGACTGTCATTGTCCTTGGGGAGGCCTGGCTCATTAGCTTTTTATTAGGTTCTGGTTATGACCCGGTGTCTTGGTAATCAGGGCTCTTTGATTTTGGAAATGGGACCAGTCTTTAGCGCTCACATTACTCAATTTGCTGATGTCAAAGGTATGTCTGAAGCAACAAGAGTTCTCACAATGCCATGGAGCCACTCATCATTGGCACACAGTTGCTAGAGTAATGATGATAATGTTTGTACCATATCCAGTCACCACATCATTTGCTTTCTTATCTTTTTCCATGCTTCCATTTTTATAAGGCAAACTTTTCTAAAGCCGGTACATACTTTCTTTTCTTGCCTGAGCTTTTATTTTTACCACATCATTTATCTCCAGTTCTGTTTCTCATCATCCTCTCACTCAAGGCTTTGTCCAATGGAATTATCCCAATGATGAATTTTATACCTTAGCAGAGCAGATATTCTTAGGAAGCGCTTAGGCTCCTATTTGAAAGCCACTGCCATCAAACACAAGTCCAAGGGGGATCATATGGGATTGTGCTTATTTCTCAGGTCATTCTGAAGAGTTCTGTACTCTTCATTAAAATGTACCCAGGGACGAAGTCAGTTGCCCCTGCACACATACACAGAACTGGGGAAGGATGCTTGGAAATTTAACACAGCAATTTACCCCAAGGCTAAACACACTGGATGCGAGCATCTGTTGGTTTGTTGAGCGTCAGTAAAGGATTCTGGATACTCATGGGAAGAAATGATAAGGCATTGCTATAGGGTGACTCCAAAAATCTAGTATTCTTTAGTATGGCAAAGAGCAGATCCAACCTCTCGAAGGACCTCAAGTATTCAGCTGTCACCTTGAGGAATTGCTAAAGTTCTTCTGCTACTATGAAGTTATTTTGATGTTATTATATCTGTATAGGCCCAATTTACAAAGAGTAAAGATTTTTGTCAAAAATTTGTTAATAAATTAATCATATCATTTATCAGGGTGGGTAGGCATCTTAATGCCTCAGACAACATTTATTTTTGTGAGTCTGTTTCATATTAAATCCCTCCAAAAAGCCTGGAATATACATAAGCAATATATAAAATCAGAATATATATACATACATATGTATATATACATATATATACACACACATATATATATAAAATCAGAAATGGATAGATTAAACTTGTTTCTGGTGTGACTTGTAGTATCAAAGAGGATGATGAGCAGGGTTGGCAGAAGGGAAAGGGAGAAATGAGAGTTTCTTTTACAGTCTGAAGAAAGATATTAACTATTATACAAAATATAGAAATAATTTAGAATTGGCTCTAAACTTACTTCATGGTGTTAATAGGTTTTGGGTCAAAGTTCCCATCTGCATCCACCGAGACCTGTTTCTCCAGTGTGGCTGTGATTCTTGTATCTAAGTAGTCTGGTGGCAAGGCGCCAGCAATAGCACTGAGACAAGGCAGGGCCATTCGGAAAAGATCCAGGTCGTATTTCTGTGAGGGAAACAGAGAGCACTCCAATAGACAAACCAGAACCATGGCCGTCAACTAGGACCATTCACTCACCAATAGAAGTACAGATACAAAGGATGTGTTAGTCCAGTTGATCTTCAGTACTTCCTACAGAAAACTATTCTTGGAGGGTGGAATGGCAATCTGTAAAGTCTTGTATACTATTAGAAGGACCAGCCTTAATATTATACATCCCAGAGGCTCAGGAGAGAGAATTGCGGATGGCGAGGACTATTTTCGGGAAATAGAATCTCAGCACACTGAGCTCTTAGTCTAGTCATTTATTTTTACAAATCTTCTTCTCCATCCTTTCCATGCCCTGGGAATCCCGGTATATATACACTTACAAGCAGTAATCCCTTGGCAGTGCAAAGCCAGGCTTCCAGGGTCAAATGGAGGGGTGATAAGAATCACATAGAGGGGCAGTAATTGTTAATTATCACTTGCAATCCAAAAGGGAAGTGACTAATGGGGAAATGAATTAACTAAAGGCTAAATTCGGGTAATATCTAAGAAGAGGGATCTTACGTGCTCAACTATAATCTTAATCGTGATTAGTAGAAAATGTTAAGAATCTATAAGTTGCTAGGTCAATGGGAGAAAATAAAACTGTCTTCTTTTTTCCTGTGGCTCCTATCTGTCCAAGCTATCTGCCGTTTTTCTGCAGGGTGCAGGGAAGTAAGCTTAGTCACTAGGCAACCTGTGTACAGCTAGATGTCTCTGGTGATAGTAAAAGGGAGATCTGGAACTGGAGGTAAGAACTAGGAAAGGAGGAAGTTAAGCTTAATTGGCACATCCACCAGGCCTTCTCAAATGGGTAGTCTGGATGCTTAAGTCTTTTCTTAGAGAGTACAGAGGTATCTGACAAGGTACTTTCCTCCGTCTGGGGATGGACCTGGTCGGATGCTGCCAATGATGATAATTACAAGGAGGCTTGAACTGGGGTTCTGGCTGTGTATAGCTGTTAGCACAGAAGGTCATCTAAATATTCTTAAAAGTGATTAGGTAAGGAGTTAGAGGTCTATAAACTTAGTAAGGCTGTAAGAAAGGAGGGTCTGAGCTAAATTGTGCAAAGCTATTACTTAAGGTCCACCTGACTTAGGCGGTGTCTCCTTGTGGAATTTACCTTAAGTCAGGAGATGAGCATGTGGTGGTCTGGGATGTTATTTCTGTTAGTCCTTAAAAGTGGCTAAGAGAGATCCAGTGCTGAAAGGGGAGAAACGGATGGGCTGGAGGGAAGGAAGCCTTTCCTGAGGCTGTTCTCCAAATACCTTGAATGCATATGTCCAGAGAGTGATCAGTCCACACTGTTCGCAATTCTTACAGAAAAAATCAATTGGGAAAACTATGAAGGCACACATGATTTTCATAACATAAGATAGCTGATATATAACAAGCCAAATAACACCAAATGCTCCTTGGAATTTGGCTTCCTCTGAAGGAATTCCTTGATCCCTTCAGGTAGTGGCTTAGCCATAACCAGCTGAGTTCTTACAATATATTCCTGCAGCCTGTAGCAGTAAAGCCCTCAAGTTACCATTCACTTTAAGTTGAAGAAGATTAAAGGCTTAAATCAACGCCATTCCAAATACATTTCAAGAATATCTGAAGATTAGGAAGGTTTTTACTAGGCTAGAAAGGGCTATAAACTTCCCTAAGACGACTAGTTACAGGAAATGGCCCAACCTATAACCAGAGGGGGAATGTGAAGATTGTCTAAATTCCACAGTGGTGGATAGAGATTTGCATTAATGTTTTACCCACTGCTGTGACAAAAACTCTAGACAAGGGTAACTTAAGGAAGGGAGGGAGGCTTATTCTGTCTTGGAGTTTGAGGGGAACAGATCAGCATGGTGGAGAATGAGTGTGAGGCAGCTGGTGGCATTCACAATGAGGAAGTAGAGTATACAGGAAATGGGACCAGGATGTCACACCTCACGGAGAAAAAGAACAAGAGGCATAAGGACTCAAAACTGGAAGCAAAAATGCTTTTGGAATTTGCCCTGGTGGCTGCTCTCCCATGTGTTAAGCTCAGCAAGTCTGGCAATTTATTTGACTACTCTGAGGATTACGGTAATTCCCATTCTGGAGAGTCTTTTTGGGGGGGGTTGGGATGGGAGGTTAAGGGGTAGTTTAAAGGATTAACATAAAATGCTCCTGAGGTCCTTAGTACAGTCCATAGGAAACAGTAAAGCCAAACCACTGTACATTCTTGTGGGCCTGGGTCACTGGGGCCACCTGTTTTCTCGGAAGTAGCCATTACC
The DNA here is from genome assembly GCF_949786415.1 of Peromyscus eremicus. Taxonomy (NCBI): domain Eukaryota; kingdom Metazoa; phylum Chordata; class Mammalia; order Rodentia; family Cricetidae; genus Peromyscus; species Peromyscus eremicus. Next base: position 86,808,836 of record NC_081419.1, read on the forward strand.
TTGTGGGAGAGGGAGTCAAATATCCCCCAGAAGAGCTTCTCCGTGAGGTGCAGTTCCTCCTCCACAGCTAGCCCATAGCTCCCCCATCCTGAAGGCAGGCAGTAATATTTCCAGCACTGCTCATAGTGGTTTGTCAGCAGCTGGGAGTTTCAGAACACGGGGGCACCAGTCACACAGAGTCCAGCACGTCGACAGGCATCGGAGACATGCAGGGAAAAGAAAAGAGTACAGAGAAATCATGAGGAGGAAACCAGGATTTGAAGGAGTTGGATTGTCAACCTAGAGGCTCCTCAGATGCCTCCGGGAAGGGTCTGCTCTCACACCTAATGAGCTCTGGAGTGAGCTGCATCTGCCTGATTAATTCTCCTGCCTCCCAGTGTGCTCCAAGTAGTTACTAAGAAATGGAGAGGAGTCAGTCCTGTTTTCAATGAGAAAATGTTACCCTTTGAAAGGAGTCACAGTGTGCTGACCAGTCAATCATGTGTGGGAATAATTTCATATGATTACATATAATTTTGGAATACCCTGGGGTGTGCTGATATGGGGAGAGGACAGTGGACAGAAAATTGTGGGTTTGAAGATTGATGGTTGTCTGTGGCTTCCTGGTCTCTCTGGCCTTTGTACAGCTCAAAGTGACAGCCGTTCCATAGGTGGCCAGAGGAGGGTTACATTATAGTAACATCTCTTCCCAGCAGGTAGGATTCACATCTAAGTGGGGGAAATGCCATTCACGTGAGATGTCGAAGTGAACTGACTGAGTGGCACCAGTAATGCCTCTTAGGAGTCAGCATCACCTGAGAGCAGAGATCTGTACAAGAAGCAGAGTCAAGTTAAGGAATGCAGATCACGCCTTCAGCTACAGTACCCTTTGGGATTGAGACCCAGAACTGTTCAGGTTGGAAGGAAAACTTAGTCTCGGAAGGACTGAGAACCTCAGCGATTGTGCTAATGCTTCCTGCTGGTTATGAGACTGAACCAAAGGCTTCTGAAAGTTCTGGTTACCTCAATAAAATATTCCCTTAACACCCTGCTTGAACTATTTCCTTAAAGAAAAAGAAAAAGAAAAAAGGGGAAATCGTCAGTGTGGCTCATCTCTGCTGTCACTTCCTTGATTTGCAAGGAAGGTAGAGCCTCAGAGGGAAGTTGAAATGCTGCTCTCTGGAGTGGCCACAAACCCTAGCACCACCCGGGATTAGGTGTTCTGGGGCTATAATAGAGAAGTCATAAGAATGAGAAAATAAACAAAAAGTTCTGTGTTCTTTTCATTAATAAATAGAAAAAAAAAAAAGAGCACCTGCTGCGGCGTTGGGGGGCACAAAACAATGTGGAAAGGACATTTTAGGTCCTTTGAAAAACCACAGGGAGGGCTGGAACAATGGCTCAGTGGGTAAGAGCACGGGCTGCTCTGCCACAGGACAGGGGCTTGATTCCAGGCATCTTCACAGAGGCTCACAACCATCTTTAACTCCAGTCCCAGGGAATCTGACACCCTCTTCTGGTCTCTGCCGGTACTGCATGTGGGTGTTGCCCAGCCATACATGTAGGCAAAACACTGGAACATGCAAAATAATAAATAATAATTTTTAAAAAAGAAAAGAAAAACCACAGGGCTTTCAAAACTTTTTGAGGTTAAAATATTTTAGAAACCTAGTTAGGGTAAGAAAGGATAAATTCCAAGTCTTCTTAGAAATCTCTGATTAAAAATCAAGTAGTGGAAGGTAACTCAAGAGACCCACAGCAGGTAACAACCACAAGCCCAGGCTTTTGAAGTTGCAGATTCAAGCTGGAGATTGGTTTTGTGCATTGCACCTTGTGAAGCTGTCAAAATCTAACACTCGCTTTGCTTCTCTAAATGTGTACGCTCTATGCAGCCCCCAGCACATCTGCTGTGCCGTTGACTGCACATCTGTGGTGCCGGTGATGTTTACCTTAAGAGGCATTTTGCAGTACTCGCTGAGCTGTGGCACATCAAAAACCAGACGTCGTAGGAGTTGCTGTAACATGGAAGGTCTCAAGTGACTGTGATTCAGAGGAAGAAAACAGAAAGACGGGACAAAGTAAATACCAAATGGTGGAAAGAGGAAGGAAGGAAAAACAAAAGGGCGAGAAAAAAGTGAGGGCTTAGTGGGGAAGGGCACTTGGTGCACAAACCTGAATTTGATCCCCTCCCCATCGCAGGAAGGAGAAAATCAACTCTATAGAGCTGTTCTCAGATCTACATGTACCCTGTAGCACAGGAGGATGCAGGGGCACACACACTCCATTCACACACAATAATAAAACATAAAATTTAAAAAGAGGCACAAATTAGGGTTAAGCATCAAAACAAAGAGTGTCTAAACATAGCTCTTAGACAAGTGATAGTGGATGGTAAAGCCCTCCATTTAAAAATGGAATATGGTTAAATTATAAAAAGGGACATGTGCTAATGAATTAGGACAATTAAGATTAAATTCCAGCTACCGTGAACCATCATGTTCTGGGGTCTGTGCACTGAAAATATATTCAGTGGCCATGTGCAAAGTACGCAACAGACAGAAGATGCAGCTGGCTTCATAGCCATCTCTAAGGACTTCTAAGAACCAAGAACTGCTTTTCTTTCGTTCTTTCTTTTTAAAGACAGGGTCTCATTGTGTAACTGCAAAGGGAGAAGATATAATTGATCAGCTGCAGAGGTGGAATCTGAGGCCATCTACTGGCATGGTCTGAAGGCAACCATAAAGTCTCCCTGGTTACAATCTGATCCAGGAATTTCACACTATTGGGACTATTTCTTCGGGCTTTTGTTCTCAGGACAACTCTGTAAATGACAAACAGTAACTAAAAATTAATTAAAGAAAGACTTATCAAATTACACTGTTCACGACTGTGGTATTTGGTGCAAGTAAATTCTGAGGCAGAGAAGGAGAGCTAGGAGAGGTTAACTTTCATTTTTCAGATGCCAAACTAAAGTCAAGAGGGACCTATGGATTCTCTCCAGAGCATGAACACACACACACACACACACACACACACACACACAGAACACATACACTTACACACATACATACATATACACACAATACACACACCAGAACACATACACTTACACACACACACATACATACACACACCAGAACACACACACACACACACACACACATATATACACACAATACACACACCAGAACACACTTACACACATACATACATATACACACAATACACACACCAGAACACATACACTTACACACACACATACATACACACACCAGAACACACACACACATACACACATACATATATATACACACAATACACACACCAGAACACACTTACACACACATATACATATACACACCAGAACACACACACACACACACACACACACACACACACATGAGTTTGCTATAAAGTTTCAGTTCATGAGTCCCCAAATTCCTTTCATAGATACCTAAGGAGCTAGGGAGGTGAGACCAGACATACCAGAAAATTCGTCAAAGCAGCTTCAGCAAGGAGGATGAATGCAGGTAGAGAGGGACAAAACCTATTTATATCACAACTTTCCAAGAACTGGTCTTGTGATTAAAAAGCCCTGGGCTGAGAAAGGCTAATCAAAACCCATCCCCAAAGCAGCAGCCCTATCGCTGAATCTAGTAATTAAAACTTAAAATTGACTCAGTGTTTCTTATTACTGTTTAGATAGTTAGCAACTGTCACCCAAGACTAACTTGAATAAAGGAAGGGGCAATAAATCTGTGACCCTACTGTTGACTGACTGTCCTGGTTAGTTTTATTATCAACTTGACACAATCTAGAGTCATCTAGGGAAGGGGGCCTCTACTGAGAAAATGCCTCCAAAAGATTGGCTTGGGCAAGCCTGTGCCGAATTTTCTTAATTAGCAGTTGATGTGAGAGGGCTCAGCTCATGGTGGGTGGGGCCACCCAGGCTGTGATCCTGGGTTCTCTAGGAGAGTTGGCTGAACAAGCCTTGGGTGCAAGCTAGTAAGCAGCACCCCTCCATATCTTCTCCTCAGCTTCTGCCTTCAGGTTTCTGTCCTGTTTGAGTTCCTGTCCTGTCTTCCTTCAATACTGAACAGCCATAAAACCAAATAAACCCCTTCCTCTCCAACTTGCTTTTTGGTCATGGTGTTTCACCATAGCAATAGAATCCTAACCACAACACTGACTTATTATAAATAAGTAATAAAATGCCTGCTGTACCTGGAGCTCAAACTGGGAGAAGAGAAGAACATTGCCCCCAGAACTACAGGGACAGAATGCGGAGCTTCATTTCAGGTTCAATGTAAACTTCTGCTTTCCCCAAACTCTGGTTTCTTTGAAGCTATTTCTAGTTCTGATCAGTCACATGAACCTGGCTTTTCTATTTGGAAAGAGCTAATGCCAAGATGCCAGGTTCCTTTCTTGATGTGTTCTAACCTGAGTTCAGATCCAGCCAAAGTCAGACCAAGGACAGCTTAGCTCTTCAAACAGGCACAGCATTGACACTGTCAGAGGGGAGATGTTCTTGAGTAAAGCTATTACTTAGTCCTATTGCCTCCACTGAGGAGGAAGGTGGAGACATACATCAGTAAGTACTGAGGCCAGAATTCTTCCTCTTCAGGTGCTGAAGTAGAGAAGCTCAGTCTCCACAATCCTTAGTGGGTCAGTGTGTCTACAATCTTTGTCTATCTTGCAAGACCACTGCCCCTCTATTTAACTTAATTTCTACCAATGATAACAATGTTGGAATGAATGAAGTAGTCTGTATAGTGTCTTAGTTTGAGTCTCTTGCTGCAATGAAACACTATGACCAGAAAGCAAGTTGGTAGGAAAGGGATTATTTGGATTACACTTCCATATTGCTATTCGTCATCAAAGTGAGGACAGGAACTCAAATAGTGCAGGAACCTGGAGGCAGGAGCTGATGCACAGGTCATAGAGGGGTGCTGCTCAGTGGCTTGCTCCCCATGGCTTGCTCAGCTTGCTTTCTTCTAAAACCCAGGACCATCAGCCTAGGACTTCTACAATGAGCTGAACCCTCTACCATCAATCACTAACTAAGAAAATGCCTTACAGTGGGATCTTATGGAGGCATTTTCTCAATTGAGGTTCCCTTCTTTTAGATAACTCTAGCTTGTGTCAAGTTTACATAAAACTAGCTAGCACAATTGACCCCTTGTCAACTTGACACACAAACACATCATTATTAAACCACAACCCTTCCTTTCTTATTTGTCCCCAAGATCTCACATTAAAATTACAAATAATTTTAAAAGTCCCACAGTCTTTACAAATTCAAACACATTAAATTTTTAGTCTCTTTAAAATATCCATTCTCTCTAAAAAATCCCAAATCTCTTTTAAAAGTTCAGAGTCTTTCAGCTGTGGGCTCGTGTAAAAATTAAAATTAAATTAAATACCTTCTGCTTCAAGAAGGAAGAACCAGGGCACAGTCACAAATCCAAACAAAACCAAACTCAAACTGTGTAAACAACACAATGTCCAATATTAGGGATTCGCTCACAATCTTCTGGGGTCCTCCAAGAGGCTTGGGTCACTTCTCCAGCTCTGCCCTCTGCATCACGGACAGCTTATCTTCTAAGCTCAGGCTGGCTCCACTTCTCACTGCTGCTGTTCTTGGTGGTCATCCCATGGTACTGGCACCTCCAAAAATGCGGGGGTCTTCTGCTGCAGCTGGGCTGCACTTTCATCAATAGCCTCTCCTGGGCTCTCTTCATGGTGCCAAGCCTCAATTTCTTTGTCTGGCTCCTTCAATCCTGGGCCTTCAACTGCCACTGAGGCTGCACCTTCACCAATGGTCTCTCCTGGCCTCTCACAGTGGCAAGCCTCAGCTGCTCTCCATGACCCCTTCATGCCTTCAAAACCAGCACCACCTAGGTGTCTCATACACTACCAAGTTCTGCTTCCAGCCTGAGGTACAACCTTGGCCACCCCTGGACCACAGCTTCCGTGTGCTGACTCTCAGGAAACACTTCGCAGAAGATTTCACCTCAGCCATGCTGGTCTCTTCTCAATTATCGCTAATTTCTCAGCTCCAGTTAACCAGCATCAGTTGTCCCAGGAACACAAAGGTTTCACTTCAGTGGTGCTGGTCTCTTATTAATCATGGATGACTCTGTTTGTGGCTTGATTGTTCTTTTTAATACTGAGTAATATTCCATATCCTGGGCTTACACTGTTTATTGACTTACTGAAGCTTTATTAATGATGACTAACATAATATAAAAATCAAGTTATATATATATATATATACACACACACACACACACAATGTATATATAATGGCTAACATGATATATGATGTGAACTGTCAAATAATTTGAGTAAACACAAAGGAATATGATGATTGAAATTACAATAAGAGTGTTCCAGCTTTGTGAGAAACTGCCTGACAGAGGTTGTCTGACAAAGTAGATGCACTGTGTTGTATTCCCATGAACAGCCAATGAGAGTCCTGCCTGCCCCACATCTTCAGCCTCTGCGTCACCATCATCGCATCGTCTAATAGGTGAGTCACAATATCACATAGCTGAGGTTGCCTTTTAGTTGACGTTCGAATGATGAACAGTTCTGATGGATTTTCTTCTAGCCATCATGAGCCTTCTAATGTGTGTGATGGGGACGCATGTCATTAAGAAGAATCAGGAACAATGTCCCTCTGGCCCCTAAAGTGGGAGCCTGTTGACCATTTCACTAGTGATTCTCAATCACACTACATACCATTAATAGAGTCAATTACTCAAAGCTTCAAAGCTAGAGTCCTGGATTCTATCCTGGGGCTGGGATGTGGTATGGGAACTGGGAAATGTATCCAGATTTCACACAGTGACTCTAATACACAGGCTAGCAGGGGCACTACTGGATTACAGCAGCAGGTTGGAATCCTAGACTATGGTGTGAGACCAGTTGCTGAAAAGTACCTCATCCTTTGTCCTTCCAGACTTGATGCAGATTCCCAATGTTCTTTGTTGGCTTTGACGCCTGCTTACATTGGCCATTGTCACCATTCCCCACTGTGACCAGAATCTTTGCTCTCTAGTCATGGAGACCTGGAGGTGAACTGTTCTGATTTACACATGGAGTTTGGTTTCTGTCTAAAACTTCTCTGTTAGATGGTAGAGAAATCTTTCTGGGTCTCTCTTCAGAACTAGACAATTACTTCATTAGAGAAATACTTCAGGCACAAGAGACAAAAATCTTTTTCCTGGGTTTTGCACCCCCGTGGGTAAATCCTGAGCTGTGTCCTCCTCTTCCCCATAATGAGAGATGATTCCAAGGAAGATTATGTGACAAGACAGGTAACAAGCACATTTGAAGAGAGATGGTTGGGGGAAGGCTGGGCACATGATGAAGGTCTGGTAGTTTCCTCAGACTTTCTCACCAGTTTCACAATACATTATTGCATTATACAGTTGTGCACTGTATAACTGTGTCACACATAAATACACTTGGCAGGGATGATACATATGCAGAAGTCAAAAACAAAGGAGAGCACACTTACTTGCAAATGGCAAGTAAACATTCTTCTATTGTGTCCCTCTGAGCCTTGGTGAGGGACCGTCCTTTGGAAAGCCGGTATATTGTCTGCAGTGTAGAATCAATCAGAGAGGTGCAGTGCTCTGTCCCAGAAAAGAGAGGGGCGCATCTAGTAAGGAGTGGGAGCACGGCCGAACATATATACCTGTTCAGTGCCAGCGCAGCCTCGGTGGTGCTGAGGGACACCTGAGAAAGGGAGTGAGGGCATTAGTTAACCTCGCAGAAAGCAGCCAGTTCATCTAGGGCATGGGGCCCCATGAAAGATCAGGGAAACTTACACATGGCTGTACTCAGCCTATCTGGAGAGGGCAAGAGTCCTTGTGCATATAGATAAGCACTGGAGAAGCCAGGAAAGTTAAGCACACAGGAAGCCTTCAAAGGAAGGAGATATTTAACCTGTTCTTCCTGGAATGTTGGGAAGGGATGCAGTTTACAACCTGGTTATCCTTTGCTGTCTGATGAGCCAGACTCCGTCCATATCTCCCAGAATTTAGGTTTTACTTATCCCAGACCTTGCTTCTAGGCCTTCTTGAGAGAGATGTCATTTGTACTTCACAACAGTGTAAGTGACTTCTTTGTTTTTCACAGGGCCAGACCAAATCCTGGCTCCTGCAGGCATTATGTTTACCCCAGTCATTCTCCCTAGACCTTGAGTGTTGTTTCTAAGTCAACAAGAACCCATCTTATGAATGAAACCACACATACTCTTTAAAGAGCTTCAATGTAAACATGTCTTAAACTTTGTTGTACTCATGGGACTGAGTTAATTTTTACCTGAGAACTTTTTTCCAAAATTGTGCCATGCTTAAATATGGCAAAAATAAACAAGCTTAGGTCAGACTCTTAAAGTGTTGACCCAGCACCAGTTACCTAAATTGGACTGAACTGAGCATCATTCTTCCCTCACCTGGATCATTTCCCTGCCAGCTGTAAAGCCTGGAGGACCCCTAAACACCTACCTACCTCTCTTTCCCATTTAAAAGAAAAAAAAAGATTAGCCCCTACCCCCAGAAACAAAGCAAACATCTAAAAATGGCTGGATTCTAAATGGTCTCAAAGAAGAATTTTAAACCCTCACTAAAATCAGTCGATGGGCATCACCTGATATTTGAATGTCCAGGTTCCAGGCTATTGCATCCTTATTCTGGATTGAGCTCTCACTTGTCACCTTATAAGAGTCTCACATACTGTCCCCTGTGATCAAGGTTAACATGGGTGTATACTACCCTGTCTTTCAAATTCACCAGCTTTACGAAGAAAAAGTGGCTCTCTGATACCCACTAGTTAAAGTTCTGTGGGCAGTTCACAATCTGATGACTGATACGAAGGTTGACCTCACTAGAGGGGACCAGACGCTGCATGAGAAGTATAAAAAGGAACCGAAATCTAGGGCCTTCTCTAATGCTCTGGTATGATCCTCGCTCACAATGTTCCTCTTTGTAAACTTAGATGGACAAGCTGAATTCAGGGAAGATCCATTTAGTGACACTAAATATAGCCAAAGAGTGACTAACGTCATTGTTGAAAACTGAAGGACTTCAAAAGCAGCCTCGAGACCCACAGAGATAAAGTGTCATTATTTCCTACAATTATCACAGCTATTATATCTGAATGAACATTTCCTACAACTTAGGATTTGAAAAACTGTTTCTTTGAACCCTTCACAGTTCTGGGTGTTCGTATTAATTATCAGAAGTTTGTCTTCTGGAGACACTGGTGACTCTGCTGAAAAAAATAGCTTGTCTTTCACATTTATCTCTTTCAGAGGCTGAATAGTTCCGATGAGGAAGCAGAGCTTTGATTCCCGTGGCTTGGAAGTTCTCAGATGAGGAACTGAACATAAACCCTCGCTATTTATTTATTTTTTGGAGGGGCAGATGGTGTTTTAGCAAGCATGTGATCAAACATCAAATGCTAGAATAGAATTTGCTGTTTGAACTACAAAAAAAAAAAAGAAAAAAAAAGAAAAGCTTTAATCAGGAAACTTGAAGTCCACGAATTTTAAATGTTATTTTTAAAACTGAGGGATTTATAGAAAAGCTCCAAACAAAAGTAGTGGTAGGTGGAATATGGTGAAGATATGAAAGGATCTTATGGCTCTGACTCCTTCACTCCTCATTTTCATGCCGTGTCTCCATGAGTGAATGAATGTATGTCCTGGCCACAAACCCCTCACTCCAGAACTCGCATTTCTGCCTACTGAACACCAGGTGGCGCCCCTGAGAAACCTAACTGCGAAGAAGCCTGTAAGAAGATAGTTTTTGAAATTAAGCACATCCAGCTTGTTGCATCCTTCTCTCCCTCCCCTCGAAGGCACAGATATGAAAGCTGGCATCTCTTATATTATGGTCAGACACTTCTTGTCTTGATGCCTGTGGATGCTGGATTTCTTTACCCCAGCTTTGAGTTCCAACTGTGCCTTTGCCCTTGGCTTCTTGTACTGACCTCTGTCACACCTCTGACTACAGAGTATTCTTCCTGGTGGTCAGTGCATGGGGCAAAATAAGTGAGAATGGGAAGAGTATCCCTAGCCTGAAATGCTTCCAGTCAGCCCCTTCCATCAACAACAGAATCATATTCTCACAAGAGTGTGATTTTTTTCTTCTTTCTTTCTTTCTTTCTTTCTTTCTTTCTTTCTTTCTTTCTTTCTTTTCTTTTCTTTTCTTTTCTTTTCTTTTCTTTTCTTTTTTTGGTCTCCTGGGGGACTTTTGTTGATGTCCATACTTGATTCTAAGCAGGAGTTCAATAATAGAAAAATTGCTCCTGATACCGAATGGGTAGCCAGACATGCTATGAAAACATACTATGCTGAGTATCTGGTTCCCTCTTTCCATTTCCTCAAGAAATAGTGTCCCAAGGTTCGAGAAACTTCAATTGAAGGGACTGGAACCAAAAATTAAGGCCAAACTTACCTACATGTAAATTTTTGGGCCAATAAATTAAGATCTTCCAGTTTTTGGTACCTCTGTTTTTCCCATTCTTAAGCAGACCATTAAAATATGACCATCAAGTAGGCAGAAAATATGTGTTTCCAAGTCCAATGTGTCACTAATTTAACCATGAGGGGAATTCTCTTCTACACTCTTTATTTTAGCTACTTACTGTGTCTAGAGATGCAGATGCTCGTAAGTCAGGTAAAAACCCAACTTCCAGCAAGTGGAGCAGGAAGGTTTGATCTTTAATGCCATAAACACGGTCCAAGAACAGCACCATGGGTGCCTTGTGGTCTGGGCAGAAGTTGGCTGCCATGTCTGGCTCGCTGACTGATCCATCTGAAAGACAAAACACATGATTTCCTGTTTCCTGTTTACGCAGTTTGAAAACCCAGCATAGAACTTGTCTGTCCACAGCTTGTTGGGATAGGCAACAGGAAGTCTAGAAATAAGAACTAAGTTGGAAGCAGCTTCATCTAGGCAGCTGGAAGCAACGGCCAAATCTCTATGAGCTGATTATTAAACACATTTTTAATTAAAGTTTAAATTTACAGTGAAGTAGATTATATTTTAAAAGGCAATCCACAGTCATAGTTTACCAATTTGTAATAGTACTATAGAGAATATATATCAGCTGTAATTTATATATTGAAATAGAACATGATGGTATGCTTTAGGCCTTCTCTTTCCAACTCCATGTTCTGTGATACCACATTGGTAGCATGGAGTAACCTACAATGGGAATATTTATCCTACAAAAAAAAAAAGAAATTTCTAGGAAATCAAGGCTTGAGTTATTGCTCTTTTGGTGGATGATGTAGGAACGTGAGGGCTAAAATGCTAAGCAAGTAGATTAAATTTAATAATATGTCATATCTGTAGTCATCACACCACAGTGCAAAATAGCAAGTACTCCTTCAGTGTCTGTTCTAGGTGATCCTTAGACCAAGTTACTCCATTATTTTAGTCTTATTTGAATGAAAAAAAAAATACTGGCTCAAGGATAAAGTGAGGAATCCATAGGGAAAATAAACCTGCTTGGCCTGGAGAATAAAAATAATTTTTAGGGAGGATGAAAGACAGCCTTTTCTCTCTGGTCTTGCACCAAAAACTAGAAAAGAGATCCCCAAATGACCAAGAGCCACAGCATATTCGAGTATTGGACTGGGTTTCTAAGGCATCCCGAAAGGCACAGGGCTGAAGTGTTGTCCAGCTTAGGGCCTCCTTCTGCCAATTAGTCTGTGTGGACTGGTAAGAGGGAAGGGCACCAGGGCAGTCTCTCCTCCCTGAGCACAAGGAAGATTGGGTGCTGAATGTCCGAGGCTGGCTTGGTTTCATACGCAGCTGTGGTGCTTTGATGAATACTATTTCTGTGGGATTCAGCAAGTGTTTTGTGCTAAAAGAAAGCACCACATCATTGGGAAACATGGAGTTTAACATCTATTTTCTTTATCCTGTTTTCTCAGACACATTACTACTCAACTGTGCTTTATGAAGTTATAAAAGTGGCACATATTCTCGAACATTTTATAAAATGCATATTCTACAACAATTTCCATATTTATTTGCCTATGAGCCCCTACTACGTAAGTATATTAAAATATCCTTTGAAGGTGTTCCGTGGAATGGCAGTTTGGGAAACATTGCAACAGCCAGACTCATGCTATCTTTTTTTTTTTTTTTTTTTTTTTTATTTTGCAATACAATTCAGTTCTACATATCAGCCACAGATTCCCTTGTTCTCCCCCCTCCCGCCCCCCCTCACCTTCCCCCCAGCCCGCCCCCCATTCCAATCTCCTCCAGGGCAAAGCCTTCCCCACAGACTGAGATCAACCTGGTGGACTCAGTCCAGGTAGGTCCAGTCCCCTCCTCCCATGCTGAGCCAAGGGACCCTGCATAGGCCCCAGGTTTCAAACAGCCAACTCATGCAATGAGCACAGGACCCGGTCCCACTGCCTGGATGCCTCCCAAACAGATCAGGCCAATCAACTGTCTCACCCACTCAGAGGGCCTGATCCAGTTGGTGACCCCTCAGCCATTGGTTCATATTTCATGTGTTTCCGTTTGTATGGCTATTTGTCTCTGTGCTTTATCCGACCTTGGTCTCAACAATTCTCTCTCATATAAACCCTCCTCATTCTCGCTAATTGGACTCCCAGAGATCCACCTGGGGCCTAGTCATGGATCTCTGCCTCCAGATCCATCAGTAGTTGGATGAGGTTTCTAGCACGACAATTAGGGTGTTTTCGGGTCCCGTGTCGCTCATGCTATCTTTTTAATTCCACCATGTGCCTGAAGACCAGGCAGGGTGACTCAGAGAATCAAAATGCTTTGGGGATGATTGGTGTCAAATGCCACAAGAAGTGTTGGGATTAACTTATTATCCTTGGCTATGAGATCTTCCAGGTCCATGGCAGAAGTCAGTCTGCAAGTCTACTGGCTATCTCACTGTCCTAGGGCACACTGGCAAGGGAGAAATCAGGCCATGGTAAGGGCTGTCACCTGCTCATTTTATCACCCTTCAGAAGGCTAGAGTGGTCCCTGCTCCCAAAATGGTGACAGCAGTCTGTACCGGAGGGCCAAAGATTTGACACAGGGAAGTGGATGATAGAGGAACTAGGTTAAGTCTACAGAAAACTCATCACTGGAAAAAGAGCAAGGCATTTCATCTGGCAGGGGACTCTGGCAGAGTCCTGCTGCTGAGCAGGCAAGTACTAGAGGTAGGCTCAGCCTAAAGCTGCTTCCCTACCTTTGTTTAGGGAGGGCAGTTTCAGGGGTATGCTGATGATTCCAACCAGGTCTTCTGTGGGGACCAGGGAGCGCAGGATGGACCGGATCCGGATAGCTTCCCCTTTCCCTGTTTGAATGAGCTGTCACACAGGAAAGAGATAAAAAAGATGAAGCCCCCACACCTGCCACACTGCATCTCCTAACCTATGGCAGGAAAATGGTCCCACCAGCAGGGGTCTGCTTCTGAGTCCCCCAAATTGCTATTGATATGTGTGGCTTCAGGAAACTTCCTCTTGATGTACGGCAGGAAAGGAGACTGAGGGAATAATTCCACTGAAGGCAGGCACATTCTTTCTTTACTGAGGCTGAAACCCTCAGCAGTTAAGGTATCAACCCTCAGCAGGGAGCCCTCACAGCCCTGTCATAAGTGCTGACACTGTGTCCACAATACCAGATTTCAAATTGTAGCAGATGAGAAAATGACTTACAAATTTCAGTTTCTTCTGAGCTTGAAGAATGGTGGGGGTGGGCATGAAGAGTATAGACATTGTCAAAGATAATTTGAGTGTTTCTTTGGAGTCAAGCCAAGGAGGATAGGTTTATTCACACACATGACCAATTGGTCAGTCTGCATGTACACAAGTGTACATGTCCATCTTCCTGCAGTAAAGGTCTCCAAAGAGGGGCCAGCAGATTTTCTGCTGAGCAGTAACTATCCAGGAGCACAAGATTAGATCTACCCCATGTGGGCTGGTGCATTCTGAGACATGGGGCTCAGTGGCCCCAGAGAAAGCGGGATCCTATTCATCTACCCTGCCTGCTACCTCTCTTTCTGGTGAGTTGTCAGTAATGATGCAGCTTACCTCTTTCTCTCCACAGAAGGAGAAGGGGCCAGGGAGGGGTTCTGAGAAGGTGTGTAGGCATGTGCGTGTGTGTGTGCGTGTGTGTGTGTGTGTGTGTGTGTGTGTGTGTGTGTGTGTGTGTGTGTGAATATAATGGGGCAGGGAAGTGGTAGGCAGAAGAGAAAGTATTTATTTCTTCCTTAGGCAGGCTCTGGTGAACTAGCTTTCACATTCTGTCTTTTTGAGAACATGTCCGCTATGTAACTTGCTTCCAGAAGTAATACAGAGTGATCAAGAGAACTGGAGTATGAACAAAAGGGGTCTGACACTTCTCCAAGTTCTAGACACCCTGCTGTTCCCCTGGCTTCCTTCTGAGTTCCTTTCTTTGCTTAAAGGAACTGAAATGTAAAGGCGGGTTGATTTGATAGGGCTAGTGTATCACAGAAGGAACTGAAATCCTAGTGAATCTCAGCAGCCTCCAACACCAAGATTTAAGTTTTCTTCTGTTAAGAAGAGCAACTATTTCCTCTCAATTTCAGTGTGAGGCTTTATATGAAATAACACCAACTATCCCATCAGCAGGGGTGAAAAATGGAAGGGAAGGAACACTTTCCAGACCAAAACTGGAGGTCTGAGAAGACATCACATCAGAGAGAACCATCTTTGTGTGTGTGCCTGCAAAACTGACTGTTTCCCTAGAGCCCAGAGCCATGGTCATCAAGACAGTATTTCCCACACAGAGTGTCCCTATGGCACTCATGAGGCCATTAACAGTAGCATGGCCAAAAATCAGGTTAGCCACATTTTGGTCAAGCTGAGGGACATGGCAGCCTCATTTTGGAAGACTATTTAAACAAAATGTGTAGAGGCTATACCCAGATAGTACCAAAGAGAATACACACACACACACACACACACACACACACACACACACACACACACACACACCTTTCTCTTCCTTAGAAAGTGGCCCATTCAGGCATTTGAAGTGGAAACTACTTTGGTGTTAGCTAAAAGAAACCTAGAGAGAAGCTTGTTAGTCAATGCCAGGCACAGAAAAAGAAACTACATTCAGGAGTTCTCTAGTGTTCTTGACTCAGGCTCCTCAAAGCTGCTGTAAGTAAACGGTATCACTTACATGCATTTCAGGAGCACAGCGGCCCAGTAGATCTATAAGAGCCGAATAAAACGACATAATCGCATTGCCCATGTGCACAATCTCTTCCTCCTCTTCATCATCCTCTGTGCTGCAGAGAAAGAATCAACATGGGGAAGGCCTGTGAGAGACTGCCATGCTGTTGGGCAGGTACTGCTTATTCAAAACACTCCATTCGGGTTGAATAAACTTTCCCTCACAACTCCCCTGTTCAGAAGCTAATAAGCTGGTTTTAATCATTACGCTCAAAGGACCCAAATATTTTTCCATGATAGCTTTAGGATCCCATGAACCTTGAAACATGAGTTTAGGTACTACCCACCATTCATTCCCCCTTCCTTTCTGAATGTCCATGGAAAGCTAGTTTAGACAAGGAGTCAGGAGGGCTATG
Organism: Peromyscus eremicus; assembly: GCF_949786415.1. Classification (NCBI taxonomy): domain Eukaryota; kingdom Metazoa; phylum Chordata; class Mammalia; order Rodentia; family Cricetidae; genus Peromyscus; species Peromyscus eremicus. Next base: position 86,824,427 of record NC_081419.1, read on the forward strand.
TTCACGTTCTGGCTACGAGGTTATCAAACTCTATTACTTCGGGTCTTAGTTTTATCTCATGTTATACAAGAACGTTGAGACAAATGTGTTTTGAGTTCTCTCTGGTCTACTAAGTAATCTGTCAGAATTGATGACAAGGGGGAAAAAGAGCCAACTGTTTGGAGGGTCAACTCTGGTGGGTTACACACATTCTGTAGACCACGGGGTATAAACTAGGTAAATAAAGGCAAATGACTTTTATTTGAGAGAGGGACAGTGACAAGGCCACCAGATACTGTACCAACTCAGCTCTGAACCTTTAAACTCCACAGTCATCTGCGAGGAAGCCAAACACTCAAAAACGCTTTCCCGAGCATCCTCCTGAGGCGATGCTGTACGCAGGTGCTGTAGAAACTAGAAGGCTTTGCTGCCTCAGTGGTTTGCCAGCTGTGCTGAATGGTCTAAAGGAATGGAAGGAGCTGGTACTGATCCCTAGGCTCTCTGGGCAAGTCATAACAATAACGGGCCTGACAAAGTGATTTTAAGTGTTTTAACCACCATAAAACATCTGTGCTCTTTCTACCGGCAAACTTACTGGGCCCACCCTCGTGGTTCACTGACTGACAGTATTTGGCAGCCTACCATCTGCACACGCCGGAGTCATTCACTTACACTTCTGTCTTGTAACCCTGGGAGGGGAGGTCAAGTGCCGGGTTCTCGGAGATCTTAATGGCACCCTGCATAGCCGCCAGCAGTCCGTTTCCTCCTTCGCCCCTCAGAGCTGGGCCAAAGCACTCAGGACGTCTGATGAGCAGCTTGACCACAACGCTGGCGTTCTCCTCTACACTTTCACCTGAGGGAAAGAGAGGCCTGGTGTCCTTCGCACTAGAAAAGGGCAGCCTCCAAGTTATTTGTAGCTGATGAGCTGGGAGAACAGCACTTCATTCTCTTTGTCACCTATTAATATTATGAGGAAATATTGAGGAGAGAAAGGTGACCTCCGGTAAATGGGGGAGATCTATTCATTACACAGTTGACCATTATGGAATAGAATTTTGCTTTTCAGCTCAGGATTTTTACTTCTGAGATGACCCTACCAGGTCGAGGTGCTCAGAGGGTACATATACCTCTCAATCAGCGATTACAAGTTCATTTACAAGTGACGCGGGGACAAAAGAGCCTCACATCTTACTAGGTGCCTTCTGAGTTAACACTTGGCTTGCTTCCTTGAAAGGAGGTAAGAAGATAACTCAAGCTGGCCTGCCTCAGCCAGCCTGGGGAAATGATACCATAGCTCTTCACCTGATGACTCTTAGGGAGTCACATATATATCCCAGAACAGCCTGGCTTCGTAGGGCAGACCTCATCATATCTGAAGTCATTGATCAGGATGAAGAATCTGCTGGATAAACTTTTCTAATAATAGCTATGAGAGAAAGGACAGGGCAGAGTGCTATGCTCTCTTGGCATTTTTCTTTGGAGGAGCCAAGGAACAACCGGACAGTGACAAAGGAAAAGGAACATTTAGTAAAGGAGAGCTGTTGAGTCTCAGAACCATCATTTACATTCCAAAGCAATGTTACAGCTTGCTCAAATAATTTACAAAACATACCTTTTTTTCTTGGGTGAAATCCTGGTTTGTGTTTGAGAATGTGATCCCTGAGCCGGACTCTAAGGCATTTTTTTTTTCCTTATGTGCATTATATGAAGCCTAAAGAACAATGCTTTTCCTCAAAACCACTAAGTATTTCTTGGAAGGAGTGAACTATATATAAGAGAGTGTGCATTTAGATAGGCTATGGCATTATTAATTCCTCTGAAGACACACCTCACATTGTCATAGTCTAAAACAATAACCATCTATTTCACAGACTCTGGACTTTGGGAGTTAGTTAAGCTAGATGGTCTTGGCCTGGGATTCACTTGAAGTTGCAGTCTCAGGGGCGGTTTGGGCCGCAGTCCTCTGGAGAGATGTCTGGGGCTGGGGGATCAGCTTCTAAGTTCACTATATGGCTGTTGGCATGATGCCTCAGTTTCTCGGTGGATGGTAGATTTGGTCTCAGCTCCTTACCATGTTGAACTTTTTGGAGGGCTGCTTGAGTGTTCTCATGACATGGCCACTGACATGCCACAGATCAAGAGAATAAGGCAGAAACTGCAGTGCTTATAGCAATCTGGTTATACATGGTTATTTTGCAGTATTTTACTCATTAGATGTGATTCATCAAACCTAGCTCATACTTAAAGGAAGAAGATTTAGGTTCCATGTTCTGGAGGGAGGAATACCAGATAATTTAGAGACATATTTAAAAACAATCTGGACAGTTTAAATTTTCTTTCATGAATTTTTTTTTATTTAGAATAATTAAGGCTGGGAATATAGCTCAGTGGCAGAGCACTTGCCTAGCTTGTTCACATCCCTGGGATTAATCTCCAGCACCACCTAAAGGTGCTATAATTAAGGCATAAGAATGCTAACACTGTGGGATGGTGAGGATGTTTTAGAATTATGTTCACATCATCCAGAATTTTTCATTAAACTGAATTTAAACAGCTTATTGTTGTTTACTAATTGTCATATCGCTCATTTCTTCACAAAGAGTTTAGAGAATCTATGAAGATATTTGCCATGTAGAAGGCACAGAAGCATATGTCCATAATCCCAGGACTAGGAGGCTGAGTCAGGAGAACTGCATGTTCAAGGCCAGCCTGGAATGCAGAGTGAGACCCTTTCTTAAAACAAACAACTTCTGTTCAAGTCTTAACCCATATATAACACCAAAAAACATAACCCGTGTACATCCTGGCAGCAAGGTTTAAAAAGGTCCAAGGTTTAAAAAAAGAATTCTTGTGATAGGTAGGGGAAAGTGGGGATGGGGCGTGAGTGGAGTTTGAGGGAGATAGTGTGGAGGATGAGTTTGATCAAAACACATTGTACACATGTATGAAATTCTCAAATATTAAATATAAATATATTTTTAAAAGAATAGCATGCTACTTCTACCTAATATTCTTGATATATTCCAATATAGTTTACTCACAGGAGAGATATTTCAGTAAAAGCACCAGAAAGACTAACATATTAAGAAACAAATACTCTTAGACACAGATGCAAAATATGTCACTACTTTCAAATATTTCTAGACTGTAATTCTTAGCACGTAACATATACACATGTTCTTTGAAATGTTTAAAATGTTAAGACTCAAAATTGGGGGAAAAACCCCAACCTGATTAATGAAGCTGACCTAAAGACTGTGTTCTGATGCTTTTAGCTCACACTGGAAATGCTTGTGGGTCAGCACATTTTCTAATCAGCATGCTGAATTCAGCTCAGCGCATCCCACAGCAATTAGCACCACAGAGTTTATGGGGTACAGAAGCACCAGAAGCAGAAGTTGAGAAATCAGAGTTGTATATTGAGATTTCATCTAAAGTTCATTTGCCCAATTAGCCCCCTTTTAATCCAAATCTCACATCTTCAGAACTTGGCTAATTAGGTTGACTCTGAGAACTGACCCAGGAAGCCATTCCCTGATTATTTTAATTTGGACATATGTGGGGGATGCAAATGTACTCTGCTAGAGGAAGAAACCAGAATCCAACCACTGTGGCTGGTTAGACAGGAGACTGAGGAGAAGAATTTGTAAAGGCTTCATGGAGTAGTAGGGACAGAATAACGTGAATGCTTCCTGATAGCCTGTAGCTCAGTGAGTCTGACTGCCAACCAAACCTACTCTCGTGGGCCAAATGTTGATCTGCAGGGTATTTTTCAAAGGAAGAAGAACATTTTGAGGCAAACTGCTTTTGCCCAAGGGCATACCACAATATTTTTGCTTGAGTTCCAAAATAAGAAATGAGCTTGATAACAGTGTGGATGGCCATAGTGCCTTCCTTCAAAGGCTCTCAGCTCAGTGTTGATAATGCTGTGACTTTCTTTCCAACATGTCAGAGCAGTTGGATGGAAATAGAAATGATTCACTCTATTTCACACTGGTAAAGATGTCAGACTTCAGGGACAATAATAGAACCTCACTGATTTCCTCTTCAACCTATTACCTTTCGTCTGCTCTGTGTTCTAACTACAGTTCTGTTATGAAGTTCATTTGCCTGGGATGCTTTCCTCCTTTCCATCCTCTTGTCATAAACTCTTGACTTAACTCCATGGAATTCTTCAGGAGTCACTTAAAGCATGAGAATTCCAGAAATCTGGTCTTCTCAAACACTCTGAACCCTTCTTTGTATCTGCTTTTTTCACCAAATTGCACATTTTGTAAAGATAGTACTGTATCTGAATTATACAATCCTGTATGCTCAGGGTTTTGCTAATGTTTGACATGTAATAAATAACAAAAATAGTTATTATTTACTTATTTTCTAGTGCTGAGAATTGAACCCAGGGCCTGTACATGTTAGGCAAATGTTCTACCCTGAGCTACACCCTCACCTACAGAAGAGTTCTTGAATAAATGAATAAGCTTCATTCAAGGGAGAGACTTGAATGATTTCAGGGAGAACTCTGCCTATCACTGTATTATCAGACCATTGTCAGCTTCCATTTACAAGAGCCTGAGTTGTGAATTTTATCAGATTTCAATTAGTCCCAGAGGAAAGAGAGATCCCCTAGGAGAAAGATAGAACATGGGGTTCAGCAGGGAATCTAGAAATACTGTGTTTAGCTTACAGAGTATCACAAGGTAGGGGTGTGGGCCAAGACCCCAAACATCTTTCTCAGTAAATGCTGCTTTTGATATGGCCAGGAGACCTGTACAAATCAGATCATCACAAGTACTGAAGACACTGCTTCTGGTCTGAGAGGGAGGAGTTAGGGATCTGCCTGTAAACTACTGTGACAGGACAAGAGCAAGCCAGAGAGTCTTAGCTGATTTTCTCATTAATTCAAACTGTTGCTGAGTCTGATATCTTTTAGCCACTGATCTGGGAACAATGGACAAGTATTAAACCAGACAGTAGAGCCTGGATCCCAGAATGAGCCCAGTGGGACAGAACTGTCCTATCAGATCCATAGACTGACATGAGCACTTGCCAGCTGTCTTGTAGATATATAATAAATGAATGCTTATTATCTCATGACAGTAAAAATGAATTTGTCTACAGACAGATATAGGATAGCAGATGTCTTAGTTAGGGTTTTTATTGCTATGACGAAACACCATGACCAAAAATTAAGTTGGGGAGGAAAGGGTTTATTTGGCTTTACTTTGATATCACTGTTCATCACTGAAGAAATTTCAGGAAAGGAATTCCAACAGGGCAGAAATCTGGAGGCTCCTGGAGCTGATGCAAAGGCCATGGAGGGGAGCTGCTTACTAGCTTGCTCTTTATCGCCTCCTCAGCCTCCTCTCTTCTAGAACCCAGTATCACCAGCCCAGGGATGGCAGCACCCACAGTGGGCTGGGTCCTCCTTTCAGATGACTTTAGCTTGTGTTAAGTTGACATAAAACTATCTAGCACAGTAAAGCCCTAGAATTTGGATCCAATGCAATGAAGTAGCCTGGGTAGAGGAAGAAAACAGCCTGGAATAGTATGTGGCCAGTAGAGAGGAGAAAAATAAAAGCATGTGGACTTCAGAAACATTTTAGACATGGAATCAACATAACTCAATGATAGATAGGTGATGTAGATGAGGGAAAATGCAGCTGTCTGTCTGGTTGGTGTGTCTGAAAAATGGGTGATTGAAGTAAGGAGCTGGGAAATTCTTGGGGAAAGAGTGGGTTTGGTGTTATAATTATTGATGCAACCTTTAGATTTATGGCATTTAAGATGCTTCTTAGACCTCTAGTGAAATATAAAGTGGGAAAGTATAAGTTTGGGACTTAGGGAAGAGAACAAAACATCAGGATGTGTGTGGATCTCAAAGTAAAGCCCTGCAGAGCGAACTGTCCTTCCACTGGCATAGTGGAAGCCTGAGGATTAGGAATTAATCATCCTAAACTGTTAATTATATGTTTACAGTTGGGATCTACATCTTTTTAAAATGTGACATAAAATGAGAAGGAAACCTAGAGTCAGAATTGATGTGCATTTTGACAGAATATATAGTATCTATTCAATATGAAAGTTAATATGTGATGAGTGCCAGACATGTAATATCTTGTAGGAAGAATGTTGGTGAGGCACAGCTTTTAGATATGGTTTTAAAATCCATTTTAGCTTAGATATCAAGCTTCATTTGCTATTTTTATTATTGAAATGACTGATGAATAGCACTGTCAACAAACACAACAGGGACCTTGGAGGACATCTGCTGCACACTGCACTTCATGTGGGAGCAGCAGAGTCAAAGGTCTTTTATTCTAGTTTTTAAACATAAAATGTCCTGTATGTGATCATGCATGGAAGCTTGGTTCTAGAACTTTAGAAGGTGAGGTCTAGGTGAAGAAAGCAGGTCACTGAGGTCTTCCCTGGGGCTACCTTGTTCTTGCCTCCTTCTTGACTTCTCTCTGCTTCTGTTTGTCCAGAGCTGAAGAAGCTCCTCTATCACAGTTTCTTGCCATCACAATATTCTGCCCAAGGGTATGAGGCCAAGCAACTATGGACTGATTTCTATGAAATCATGAGCCGAAATAAACCTTTCCCCCAATAAGTTGTTTATATCAGATGTCTGAGTCACAGACATGCAAAAGGACACACTCATTTTCTCTTTAAAACCCCTCTCTGGGTTGTTTCATTTTGAGTTTTCACAGATAGAGTCATAGTTCACTATATATGTCTCTATATAATTCTTGGGGAGTCATGATTAACTTCCTTCTCTTTCTCAGGCATAGAGACTCCAAGAGGTCCACTGGGAAAATGAGTATGGTGGCACTGGATTTGGAGAGCTCACACACATCTTTTAATCAGTAAGAAAGGGTAACAAAAGTGCTAGGTATGAAACCTCCATTAACCAATCTCAAACATTCTTTGTATCCTACCATCTCTTATCATCTAAGTTTATAGTGTCTCCTGGATACATAATGACATTGTTTACATTTACCCTTTCACAACTGTCCTTTATTGTTGGTGATAGTTTTGAGAGTTTGTTGGATCTTTCTGGTGTCCAACATGGAGCACATATTTCTACATAGGGTCTGGGAAAGCTGGGGGGGAAAAAAGAATGAGAAAAAGAAAAAAAAAAACCGGATTGGGCTTCCTAGTAAACAGATGCTCACAGTGTACAGAGGTGTGGCTCTGCGGCACAGTGAGTACCCGAGAAGTGGGCAGTTAAGTAGAAACAACAAGGTAAATAAAAACTCCTGTCACAGTGCAGGCACCAACTTCCTAGAGCTGGAGTGGTTAAATGCAGCTCCTGGTTAAACACAGCACTTGGTAGGCAGAGGCAGGTGGATCTCTGTGAGTTTGAGGTCTACAAAGCAAGTTCCAGGACAGCCAGAGCTATTACACAGAGAAACACTGTCTCAAAAAAACCAAAAACAACAACCACAAAGACTGCAGCTCTCAGCCAGGTTGGTGGGGCATAAAGCTCAGCTCGGCTCTCATGGACTCAACCCAGGGTGGAGCCAGCTGCCAGCACAAAGCTGAATGTCAAGTTTAAGGTTTGGCTTACCAGTCAGAGAATGCTACAGGTGCCCAGTAAAGCAGGTCCAGTTAAAAAAAAGAAAGAAAGAAGGAAGGAAAAAACCCTCTAAACAGGTTACAGTGTGTTTAAAAATGTGCCAAGGTGCTTAAGAAAGAAAAGAAATGGGTATAGACAGTCATAGGAAAAAATAAATAGTTCAAAAATATTAAGTAAAGTCTTTAAAGAGAGAGTAAAGTAATATAAAGGAAAAATACACTTGAAGATGGAAAATACACAAGGAGCCTGGATCCTGTATGGTGTTGTGCTGACTTTGAAGTTTTTGAATGATGATGAGTGAGTAACAGCTGTTGAGAGACATGGGATTGTAAAAGAGACCATCAATTAAAATTGTAATTATAAAATTATCACCAATAAAAACCCCTATTATCAATCAACATAACCTCATACAAACATCCCTACTATCTGCTATCACGTGTTATTATCTTCTACTATCAGGACATTTCCCATGTGCCTGTCAATACTGTAATAATAATCCTCTAAGATCCACCATGATCATCCCAATAAACATCATCCATTGTCACCATCTATCAATGTCACCTCATCTAAACACCTCTATTATCACCTACTATCTTGACTATGTCTGACTGTCATCTACCAGGAATATCCTATCATTCAAAATCATCAATAATCACTATTCACCATCACCCACCTTAAACTCCCCCATCATTCACCATTATCATGTACCACCCCCCCAACATGAACCTCTTATGTTATCTATAACTATTGCTATTATTTACTGCCATCTACTATGAACACTCCATTGTGGTGATATTGTGTTCCCCAAAATATTGTGCACCCTAATAAACTTATCTGGGGTCAGAGAACAGAACAGCCACTAGATATAGAGGCCAGAAAATGGTGACACACACACCTTTAATCCTAGCATTCCAGAGACAGAGAGCTGTCTGGATCTTTGTGAGTTCAAAGCCATACTGGAAACAGCTAGGCATGGTAACAAGAGTCTTTAATCCCAGGAAGTGATGCCAGAAAGCGGAAAGATATATAAGGCATGAAACCAGGAACTAGAGCTGGTTAAGCTTTTAGGCTTTGGAGCAGCAGTTCAGCTGAGAGCCATTCGGACGAGGACACAGAGGCTTCCAGTTTGAGGAAATAGGATCAGCTGAGGAATTGGCAAGGTGAGGTGGCTGTGGCTTGTTCTGCTTCTCTGATCTTCCAGCATTCACCCCAATACCTGGCTCCAGGTTTGCTTTTATTAATAAGACTTTTAAGATTCGTGCTATACTCCATCCTCCAAAATCCTCCTCCTCCGTCATTCACTTTCATCTATGAAGAACTCCTCTACCCATCATTCACTATCATCATCCACCAAGACCCTCACTTACTGTGAACAGCTTCATCATCCATCAACACCATCCATCACTATCCACCATCATTCACCATCATACATCATGAACATTCATATCCTATACCATGGTTCTTTATATCACCTTACTCTTTCACTAACGATCAGAGCATCTCTTTGTTGAACAGATGACATGAAAGTAGCCACAGTATCCTTTTAAACTGTCTTTAGATAGTAAGGATTTACATAGTGCTTTGAAGTTTCAAAGAATCTATTAGTCTCCCAATTTCAAAAGTTCCAGTCCTTGTAGAGAACATGACAAATAATGGTAACTAACACAGCTGTAGGCCTTACTGTATTTTGTAACACCATGATAATCAAGTTTTCTGCTGATTATTTCATCTGTACCTTAAAATAACTCGGAGATATGTGTTATTATTTTTGCTGCATTATATGTTAAAAAGGCAGAGGTTGGAAAGTTTCATTAACTTGTTTAAATTTACATAGCCAGTGAATGATAGAGCTGATTTTGAACTCTGGATGTTCTATTTTCCATCCTGAAGTCTCCCATATAAATATGACTGAGACATTCTTTGTCTTGTAGGTATTCAAAACTATTACTTGAAAAAAATTCCCCTATAACTATCTTTGTACAATCCCCTGAGACCATCTAAAACATTACAGCTACAAGTTGTCTGCAGATATATGCAATTTCCATCTGTTGTCTGATTGATCTCTTATCCTAATAGTCAAATTTAGGGGCATCTCTGAGTATTACACACAGTAAAATCAGTATTATTTGACCTAAAATAAATTTACTGTGATCTACACTAAGCCATTTTCTTCTTTTATCCTGATTTCTTTTTCCTCTACCTTCAAATCTCTCACTGAAGAATTTCAGTTTAGTACTTTGGCTTTTAACACACTCACATCCTCCATCCATCATCATCATCATCATCATCATCATCATCATCATCACCACCACCATTATCACCACCACCACTACCAGCAATTCCGTCTCTGTAATCTCTATCTGCTAGATAGTAAATCTCAAATGTATTTACTCCCATCTATCCCCATCTTCACAATTATAATTCATTCCAACCTGAGCACAGAACTTGTCAGTAGTACCTGTCAGTCTGTCTCCTGTTAAGAAGGGTTCCCAGTTCTCTACACAGAAGATTGATACTAAACATTTCAGCTTGGCATTTATGTTCTCTGTGTTACAACCATCCACCTACCTTTCAAACCTCATCTTACTGCTTCATTCACACAGCCACCCTCTGGATTGACAGATCACTGTTTACTGAGAACAGTGTGCTTTAGCCTCTAGGCCATGTACATGCTGCTCTCTGATTGGATAACCTCTCCTGCATCTGTTTCTAGAAACCTGACACTTTAGGTTCATCTCTAACATGGCCTCCTTTATAGCATCTTCTCTGATTATCTCAAAGGGATAAGTTTATCCTCTCAAAGTTCTTGAGTACTCCCTCCTTGCCTTACCCCATTTATTTATTTTTTAAAATAGTGACCTCTGTGTACATATACTCTCCTTTAAAAGAAAATAAATTCTTTTAAAGCAGAAGCTGGTGTACTTTGCCTGAAACAAATACAGTACTTGTCTTCTAGAGATATCCTAAATATTAAAGCTCATAAGTGTATCCAGTTTACTAGAACTTGTTGCATTATGAAAATGTACTAAAGAGATATTGCTAAAAAGATATAAACAGCACGAAGATAAGAGGGACAGACCACACGTTTTGGTCCAGAGTTTAGTTCATTATGTTTGTACCTAATCAGCAAAAGTTAAGTGTTGGAATTCATGTAATCCTCATAGGATCATAGCCAGTGGATACTTTCAAACTGACAGTTATACTGAAGGATTTATTAAATTCTTGATCTTGACTATGAAGGAGGATAAGATGAAAAATTCAACCTATTTGCATCCAGTTCATCTGTCATGCCATCTATGTACATAAAAATAAATTTAAAAAGATTTTTCTTTTCTTTTTACTCATGTGTGTGTGTGTGTGTGTGTGTGTGTGTGTGTGTGTGTGTGAGAGAGAGAGAGAGAGAGAGAGAGAGAGAGAGAGAGAGAGAGAGAGAGAGAATATATACATGTGTGTACAGTCATGTGTGTGGATACCCTTGGGGGCTGCAAGAGGGTGTCAAATCCCCTGGAGCTAGAGTTATAGGTGGTCGTGAGCTGCCTGATGTGGGTGATAGGAACTGAACCTATAGTCCTCTGCAAGAACAGTATGCACTCTTTATGGCTGAGGATTCTCTCTAGTCCTTGACATTTTAGAACAATTAGTTATTTATTTTATGTGCATGGATATTTAGTCTGCATGTATGTCTCTGTACTGCACACACGTCCGGTGTCCACAGAGGCCAGAAGAGGAGGTTGAATACCCCAGGAGTGGAGCTGCCATGTGGGTGTTGAGAATCAAATCCCAGTTCTCTAAAAGAGCATCCAGCGCCATCTCTCCAGCCTCAGACTTTGAATTCTTAAAATTTTCCTTTCCCCATTCCCCTTCCTCTCTCTCTCCTTTCTTTCTCCATCTTTCTTCTCTCCTGATATACTAATTAATTCTGTGTTAATTCGGAATATGATTATTTGGACAAGAAGTAAAACAAATTTTTCTAGGATATGCCAAATCTGGTCTTGAGAGAAGAAAATCATTGAGAAAGGCTAAGAAGGGGCTTTGGTGGAGAAGTGTAGATCTAGTTGCTAGAGCAGAGAAATGTAACTGTAGTGCAAATACCAGTGAATTAGTGCTGTAACAAAAATATATTGGTTGACAATGTACTTTTCAAGAAAGTAGTCCACTTGTCTTATACAATGGTCATTCATTACCCTGGTGTGATGAAAGGGTTTTGATAGAAGGGTAATTCATTACGAATAGAAGATGACTTGTACTGAGAGTAATAACATTTAAGGTTGTTAAAGAAATTACCTGTTGGGAATTGAGCTACCTTTAATAGCTATTCACTTATTTTTGTACTTTTGATCCACTCATGCGTCCATTAATCCTCTCACCCACTCATAGACCAATCTAGAGTCCTGGAGGTGCATACTCATTAACTCTGTATAACAGATGAGGTGATAGAAGAGGAGGAACAGAGAGAAGGCAAGTCCAAGCTCATGCAGCGAGTTTCTTGCTGTATCTGTCACTAGATTCTCTTGATGCTTGTCTGGCCTGTTCCTTCTTGGGAGGTGGTTCTTTTGTTTGTTTGTTTTTGAGACAGGGTTTCTCTGTGTAGCTTTAGAGCCTGTCCTGGGTCTCATTCTGTAGACCAGGCTGGCCTCGAACTCACAGTGATCCACCTGCCTCCTGAGTGCTGGGATTAAAGGTGTGAGCCACCACCTCCAGGCCTTGGGAGTTCTCTTGCCAGTTGCCAACCATCTTTATAGTCTTTTATATTGACTGACAAAAAGCAGTGAAATGATACCCTTTTTGTGTATAAGGCCATAATTAATCACTATTCTATGCTGAGCATGGAGCACATGGGACTCACTGTTCACGAAGACGGCGAACCTCAGGAAGGACAGGTAACGTTCCCCTTCAATGGGGTTCCAGCCAACGTCAGGGTATCCTTTGGCCAGAAGCATGGGGCAGCTCTGAAGGCCACAACCCGCCAAGTAGGTTACCACCTGCCAAGAACAGTACAAAAGTGAATGTCCACATACACCCAGTAGGATGACTGCTGCATTAAAAAAATGCAAATAAACAGAAAATAAGTTTCAATAAAGAAAACTTGGATCCCCTTGAGTAAGCCCTGGTGAAAAGCATGGAAACTAGCCACCATGGAAAACAGGATAGTTGTTTTTTTAAAAAAAATAATAAAACAAATAGGATTACATATGATCCAGAAATTTCATTCCTGGCTCTATACACAAAACTTACAAATAAGGTCTTGAAAGATGTACAATCCAAATTCCGAGCAACATTGTTCCTAACTACTAAAAATATAGAAGCAACCTAAGTATCTCTCAAAGGATAATTGGGTAAGAAAAATATGGCATATGTAGATAATACACTATAATCAGCCTTAAAGAGGAAGAGACTTCTCATAGGCTAGGTCCACATATTGGGTGATCCTTGAGGATACATTAAGTGAAATAAGTCAGCCATGCAAAGCAAATACTGTGTGGCTTTAACATATATGAGATAGCAAGAGCAGTCAAAACCATATAGGCAGAAAGAAAAATGGCAGCTGCCAGGGCCTGCAGGGAGGAAGGAATAGGGAGTTACTGTTAAATGGGCAGAGTTTTGCCTGATGAAATGGAAGGAGCTATGAAGATGAACGTGGTACTAGTCATGAAATATCATCAAAAGCTTCAGTGACTCTGAACTGTACACTTGAAAATGGTGAGGAGAGTAAATTTTGTGCATTTTATCACAATAAAAATAGAAAACCCCCATGCATTTAAGGCCAAGAGATATGCTAAAATGCCTCTTAAGACAGCCATGAGAGCTGCATTTCTAGGAACTGGACGTTCCTTCTTTCTAGAAGCTAGAGAGATCCTGGATATTTTTAACCTTTCCCTGCCAAATAATTATATATTTTTTCTTACTTGGGCCCTTTCGCTCTAGAAACAGGATCAAGGGTCCAAGTGCAGCACAGACTCCTCTCCCCCAACTTCTTTGGGGGAATTTAATTTAGTAGATTTGGAACCAGAACTTCCAGTCCACATTTGCTTGCAAGTAATCAACAAGATTATGACCAGGTTCCAGGTTTCTCCAACTCCAGAAAGAAGAAGTTGACAAGTGTGTAAGCTGGTGTGGTGGCACATGCCTACAATCTCAGCACTCTGGAGTGGGAGGCAGAAGGGTCAGGAATTCAAGGTACACAGACAGCGTGAAGGTACTCTAGTCCTACATGAGGTCTTGCTTTTTAAGTTTTTTATTATTTATTTATTTTTAGGCCAAATAGTTTATTTGTAAGCATATACGCATTTGGAAAGGTACAAAGACACGAGAGAGCCCCTTGTGGCACCAAGGCTGGCCGTGTTCCCTTGACCATGGTGATACATGGTCTTTGAGTGGCACTTGGGTAATCAGGGGTCCTGACTCAAGCGCTTAATCAACAACAGCCATTTAATGTCAAAGGCCAAGATGCTAAGGTTGGGATGGCCAAAAAGAGGCAAGACAAAAATTAGATTGGCAGTGGTCTCTTTGCTTCTAGACTGCCAGACACAGATTGTGAATCTTAGGCTGTGAGCTCACAGGACTCAGATTTTACCCACTTTCACCAGAAATCAAGGACAAATACCAGCAAACCAACCGCTACTTAAGATTGAATTGCTACTCTGTTTTTGACTTTGGTATTTTGTGTATATGTGGAGAAGAAGAAAATTTTGCTAACTCTCATAACAGAGGGGTGTGTGTGTGTGTGTGTGTGTGTGTGTGTGTGTGTGTGTGTGTGATGTGGTGTGTGTGTGTGGTGTGTGGCATGTGTGTGTGGTATGTGATGTGGTTGGGGTGTGTGTGTATGTGTGTGTGGTGGCGGTGGTGTGTGCGTTTGTGTATGTGATGTATGGCATGTGTATGTGTGTGATGTGTGTGTGTGTGGTGGTAGTGTGTGATGTGTGTGTGTGGTGGCAGTGTGTGTGTGTGTGTGTGTGTTGTGTATATGTGCATTTGTAAGGCACACAGGTATAAAGAGGCCTATGTGAGGGAAGGGAGAGAGCAGAGATGGAAGAAGAGGGGACCAGAGGAGAAGGCAATGGAATATACATGTCATGAAAGCAGGATGGGTATCTATTTGGGAGGTGGAAGGAGACCAGCAAGAGGGGGACAAAAAAGAACAAATACAATCACACACAAACACACACACAAAATGAAACACATTTCTTTATATGGTAACAAAGAAAATTAATTAAAATAAAGATCCTTTTCCTGACTTTGGCTTTTACCTTAGTGATATATTAGGGATTTAATTAGATTCAACAGCAATGCTTACTGATTTGACAAAGTGATTGAAATTTTACTTATATTTTGTCCTTTCCTAAAATATTATCACTTAAAAATATCTCCTGGATGTTGCAAAAGACCCCAAAGAACTAAATGAAATGAATAACTCAAAGACATCTTCTGCTAATTGTTTCATCCTGAATTTATACACTGAAACCCTAAGCTCCAGCATATCAAAATGTAATTGTGATATGCTGGAGGAAAGGCCTGTGAAGAAGACACTAAGTAGAAAGGGGTCTTCTAGGGTAGTGTCCTTATCCAAGGGAGAAACACAGCTGTGCAAAGATACAACAGGGATGCTTCTGCAGAAGACAATTCCTGTGGGACACAGCAAGAAGGTAGCCATCTGTAAACCAGGAAAGGGGCCTCAGGGAACTGAAAGCTGACAGCCCTTGGCCCTGGCTTCCAGGACTGGAGAACTGAGACATTTCACTTCTGATATTTAAGTCACCCCATCTGTGGACATATGTTCTAGAGGCCCCAGAAGATGAATATACTTTTACACCACAAAGTAAGTGTGCCCAGTCAGAAATAAGTGACACAGACAGGTATGTAGTCTGCCTGCTTCATGATGGACCCTCCTTCATTATTGGTTAAATACATTTGAAACAATGTCCTAACACAGAACTTCAGGAGATTATTAGTGGGTAATTATCATCTCATCTTAACAGACTGGACATGGTTCTGTAGCTTGAGCCGACTATTCTCTGCCCTGGCTGTGCCAACAGGGTCTTCAGAACTAGTGACATTGTGACATCGTCTACCTGTGTGGCACTTCAGATAGATGGGGCATCACCGTCAAAATAACTTAATCATAACACACTACTTCCCCCTTGTCTTCCTTCTCAACCCAAGTTCTTTGAGCCTTCTTATACTATTTAGAAGGAACAAAGGAAAATGTATTTTTAAAATAATTTTCACCTCAGCCTCACAGATATATTTCCTAGGGTCTCCTCATCCCTCTTTGGCTGTTCTTCCTGTTGTTTAGTTGTTGACTTTTTTTTTCTGTGACTCCCTGGGTGGTAGTGGTCTTCAGGGCTCTGGCCCATCCTTGCCAGAATCTCACTTACCCAGAGGGCTTCAGTCTCCCTCCATGATCTGTCTGCAGCTTTAAGTATGCAGTCAGCTCCCCAGTTGACATTTCCATCTGGGAACCTCAGGACACCTCTGTGCCACCTCCCGAACTTACAGGAGTGTCTTAACAATTTTACACCAGAATATGACATTGTTATTTGTAAAGTATATGCTCACGAGCTATGCAATTGAGTTACAAGCATGCAAAAACAAAATTTCATCATATTGTAAGTTTCTGAAGTGTCGTGTTGGACTGCATCCACACCCCTCCTTGGCTGCATGTGACCTTTAGGGTGTAGGTTGGGCATGTCCGCAAGTGAACCAAAGCAATATTTGATTAATGGATGCTATTTGTCTTCCCCAGGTCTTCTGGATTCAAACACTTCTCACATCTGCTTGTGTCAATATTAACTGAAGTCAGCACCCACTCATGCTTGGATTACTGAAGATAACTCTTAGCAATTCTTCTTCTCCCAGCTCTTGTAAGAGCTATTCCAGTCAATTTCCTTATGCAACCTTCTAAACCACACAACATATTGTGTTGCTCCCCTGCTGGGGGCCTTTGTGGTTTCTGTTATTCATGGTTCTCCAGTGAGGTACTGTAATATAATTGGAACGAGCATCAGCTCTTGAGCCCAATTCTGATCCACTTACCTTGTGGCACTGAGGACAAGACCTACTCCTTACACCTCCATTTCCTTGCTCATAACTTCTGAGCAACAACAATAATAAAAATGACTTGTTCTGAGGGTCACATGACTTAACTTGTGGGCAGCACTCGGAGTGTGGTCTGCCAGACAGATCTCGTATGAGCATGAACTTCTATTATTAATAGAGTCCAATTTCTGACCACTCCCATCACCTTCCTCACCATGCTCTCAATGCTTCTTCCGTGGCTTGGCTTTCTGACTATCCTAGACGTGGGCTTTCCTGGCTGAGCCTTAAACAGTCCTGGCAAATTTCCCCAGCAGTGCAGCTGACTAGCTTGTGCTCATCCCTCAGCTGTCGCTTTCTTAAGTGACAGTTCTTCTCCCTCAAACCCACTCACTGTAGAGTGTGGGTGGCCTTTGACTTTTCCCACTCCTTGCCCACCTCTTTTTTCTTTTTCACACTTAGAACGCAGATTGTGAATCTTATCAGCTATCCAGTCAAGCAAATAGTGGCATGGTGGAAAAACTTCCAATTGAATACTTACCAAAGTCCCACCATGGCCCACTCTGGTCATTTTCTTTGCTATAAACTTTGAACATCCTAATTCTTAATTCTTAATGCAGCACCGCTTGGGAAGTTGAGTACAGAAAACTCGGTATCAAGCATGGAGAACTTTCTAGAGTGGTTATTTTAAGTCACAGAGCACTTTATCAACCCTGGGCAGATCGGCCTGGTATTCACGATCCCAGTAGGGGGCAGCAGTGTGCACGTGACCAGCGCGAAGATTTTACGACCTCCTGTTAGATCTCTTTCATATGTGGACTCATGAGTTAGATCACACAGAACTTTTCTTTAGGAACCACAGGGAGCCAGTGATATTCCATATAGAGCAGTGTCATGGGGCCTCCACCTCTGAAGAGAACAAATGCCACTCTCATGTCTAAGACGCTGATTTTCTTCGCTCATACGTGACCCTTGGGGCCTAACCAGGTGGTGCCAGCCACTCATATTACAACACATTTTCATCACTATGAAATGAATCTGAATGGAAACCTAGGTGTTGGCTTGTTTTTCCACTGTGTGGCTGCAACAGAGTTAGGAGAAAAATAACATGTTGTCTCCCCAGTTACCTTCTCAAGATCCGGTTCTTCTAAGCCCAGTGCTAACTCGTTGTTGTCCATCACAGAGGAGGCAGCCACATCCAGTGGGGTGGACCCCCTCATCGATGGGGAAGCTGAGGAAGGAGCAAAAAGAAGCGGTGCATTAAGGCCACCCAGCTCGGATTTAAGGATGCAGTGCACATATGTGGACAGGAGAGGGCAGCAAATACACTGAAACCTGGCCCACGCTGCAATTCTCGTAGAGGGCTGCCAGCCCAACTTTAGAAGAGTCCTGTTCTCCTTTCTCACATTCATTACTACTGAGAATACTAATTATAACAAAATCACGCTACAGAATGGGTTGGGACTACACAGTTTCAAGTACCTTCGTAACACAAAACTTCTTGGCATTTCGTGATCACTTGAAGACTCAGGGGATTTCTTGATGGCCTGGGCCCAAAGGACTTGTAAAATTTGGGAGCGACCACTTGGAGTTTAAAAATAGTCTCAAACAACACAAGTTCATACAGTTACATTAGTGTACCAATGTTGTTTGTGGTACATGTTTTTGGGTTTGTGTTTGGCTCCTAGATTACAATCAGGAAAAACTTCAAGTGACATTAAAAATAAAAATGGTGATCGCCTGAGGTTGCATTTGATAAACAAAAGAGAAGTGAGATTTCACATTTCCAGTGTTTGTGTCTGTTTTTGTCTCATCCTTTGGCTTCTGTCCAGCATGGTGAGCCAGGAGAAACACCGTGAGTCGCTCTTCTCACAGTGGTGCCGAACTGCTGTTTATCCACTCCCATTATCGTGTTGTTTATCCCTAGCTGCTCTTGGCCAGGCCGCTCTGCAGCGAAGGGCAGAATTTGCTGGTTGGCTGGTGGGCCAGGAATGAGTCCTCCAGCCAGCTTGCCAAGAAAGGATTGGATCCATGACCTTGGTCTTAAGAGCTCTGCTCACTGATTAGCTGAGTGGGCTGGGAGAGGATTTGTCCTGAGAGCACATCCTCCATTCCAGGCAGCATTTCATAAACTCCAGGCCACTGGACCCGAGAGAGGAGAGTGGCTCAGTCACCAAAGGGAGTTGGTAGCAACAGCTATGGAGAAAGTGGAGGCCGCAGACATGTTTTTATGCGTTTGTTCTTGGGGGACAGGCTGGCTCTTGTTTTGCACTTACATGTATTGTGGCATACATGTTGATCCTTTCCCTTTTTCTCTTAAGTAGTCAGGAGGGAGAATGGACTGCCTGGGCCCAAAGGTGGAAGTTATAAGGTGTGCCACACCTACCTAGGCCCACACTGCTGTTCTCCAGCAGGTAACTTAGATGCTCAAACATGGCCTTCTGATTTTGCCGGCTAATTCGACAGAAATAGCAAAGGAAGCGACAGCAGCTAGCAACCATTTTGGGGAAGGCAATCTGTGGGCAGAAGCAGGAAGTATTAGAGAGAAGAATCTATCATGAGGCCTTCATGAACAGTGGAAGCTTAAAGGAGTTTCAGGTTGAAGTCCCACAAGCTATGAACTGTTTGGAACATGAACTTTTTCCTTACAGTTCTTCTCCCTAAGACATTTGTAAGAGGGACAGAATGTCTAAGAATGAGGCTTCCAAAAATCTTGGCAATTAGCTACAGTCCTCAAGATCTTTCCTTCCAAGGGAAACGTCTATCAATTATAACCTGCTTCCCTACATGTCCAACGAAAGTGCATGACTGCACGACCATTGTTTCCAGCCAGAGTGAGTACAGCACTAAAGGGTAATATCAGAAACAGAGTTGGGGGATCATAGAAAAACAACGCCCATCAGTCCATTAAAACTTGGGTCCTCTGGGCCAAGGGTGGTCCCCATAGTTAAGAAAGTCTGAAAGGTACCATGCCCTGTTTCTGTGAACACGTCCCAAGTATGTGGCCCCAATCACTGCTCTTCTACAGGTGTCTAAGGCGCTTGACACCAGATACATGTAAGTTATCATGGAGGTACAATCCTTCATCACTTGATTTGATAGCCTTCCCAATTACCGAAGCAATTAGCATCTCTATGGCAAGCTCTAGCTTACTGGGATCTTAACAATGCTCAAAAAACAATGTCAGATTCCTAGAAAGGTCACAATTTCCCCCCTTAAGAATCATGGGAGGAGCTCTAAGAAACAGTTCTGAAATCTGTTGTCACTGAGACATACAGATGTGCTTAGGGTTCTGTGAAGAAATTTAACTTTTCCAAGATGATGGTTTGTGACCCCGAAGTATAAGCCAAATAAACCCTTTTCTACCCTAAATTGCTTTTGGTCAGTATTTTTTTTTATCACAGCAACAGAATAAAACAAGAACACCACTTATTCCTGGGATGGTGGCACCCTAGAATCAGCAACATTTGAAACCACACTCCATATTTTCCCTCCAGAAGTCATGCAATCTAGATCAGTCAGTGGATAAAATGCTTCCTGCGCTAGTGCGGGGACTGAAGTTCTGATCTTCATCACCCTCATAAGCAAGGTGGGAATAGGCTCATCTACAATCCCACCATTCATGGGGCAGAGACAAGAATCCCCAGAACAAACTGTTTAGGTAGACTATCTGAATTTGTGATGTTTGGGTTCAGCGAAAGACCCTGTTTCAGTTGGTAAAGTAGGGAGCAGTCTAGGAAGACAGTTTATACCAACTTCAGGCCTCCATATGTATGTGCATAATTGTGCATGCACATCTACACACGTACATCCACATGCATGTGAGCATGCTCACATATATGCATGTACACTACATATATACATACATGCAAAAACATCAAAAAGAAGCCATTCAATTTAAGTAAGATCTCAGGAAAACTGGTATAAATTCCCAGTTGCACCCTATGCTAGCAGCAGTGGTCCCCTTCTTGCATCCTTTTGGATCTGTAAAAATCTTTTCCTCTTCCCAGGGGAAAACTGAGGCAATAGATACCCGAGCAAGTAGTCCTGCCCTGAGAGTCAAGTTCTGGCTCATTACCTGTGATTTCTCTGCACCCAGCACGTTCACCATCACCTCCATCACTGTCTCGTGCATGCCGAGGACCCTCATAAGGTTGGGGTGCTGGTAAAACACCTTGTTGTTCATTATGTCCCTAACAGAAAAACGAGAGGCAGAGTTCAGCACCTGCTGCTCTTCTGCTATGAAAATCTACACAAACATGATTTAGGTCGAGTAATATTAAAATGATAGGCTGAGAAAAATAATAAGAGGGTACTAGGTCATGAAATACATATGGAGTGTTTTCAGCTGACATAACAAAGGAACACCAAATAATTCTAAGTGTTTGATTTTTTCTCTTTAAAATGTTTATTTCTAATGATATTTAAACAATTCCCCCTTCATCCTTTTTTTTTCTTATAATAAATTCTAAGACCACTCATACCACTGGATTTTTCTTTCTCTGTGTACCCAAGAACTTCTTTTCTCTGCTGATAGCTGTGTTTCTTTGTATTCAGTTTCTTAATGATAGGACTGAATATCTTTCTTGTAAGAATTTTGTGTTTGATACCATGAAGTTTGTGGATACCAGTCTTCAAAAGCAATGGTATGAACACGTAACAACCATCACACCTTTAAGCTACTTAACACAAACTCACACAATGAAGCTTAGGCAAATGAAAATCTGGAGATAAAACAATTGTCTGTAAGTTGGGTGGAGACGGAGGGGCTATTTCTGCAGCTTATTTCCCTCCCATAAAAGTCTCTTCATTTCTATTATAATATTCCTCTTTGCAAATGAATTTGGGGAATCATGCATGCACACACCCTTTCTTTCCTGAGAATCATGCAAACCACTTTCCTGTTCCTTAGTGAGGCTCTGCAGTTTGCCAGCCCCAAGGATGGGGAGGGGAGGAACCTTGCTTTTGATTTTAATCAGGTAACACTGTGGGTTGGCCAGTGAACCTTTCTGGCTCTTGTTTTCTCCTCTATGTTCTGTACTGAAAGGAAATTCCCCTGGCACCAAAATTGCCAGGAACTGTCTTGTCTACATGGTTTGTGAGGCAGATCCATGAGTTACAGTTGTAAGTTAAGGGATCTCACAGAACCAACAAAACCACTCTACAGTTTAGAGCTGGGGAGAAAAGGGCCAGCTGAGAATATCTCAGAAGCCCCAGAAGATGCTCAGCCAGAGGCTGCAGTGCTCAAATCATTTTTCTCTCAGGTTAAATAGGCTGCCCTCTCCTCCAGATGTGTTTCCATGGCTATGTTCGCAAGAGTCCCTAAGGATTCCGTTAATTTCTTTTGGTAATGCCCTTTCCGCCTTGCACAACGGGTGGTCTGGTGTCTCATGTTACAGAGGTAGCTCATGTGACAAGGATGTCCCACCACAAGGAGAGAAAGAATTATATCTAGAGAACTGCACTTGCTGTAAGTGACCCTACCCTAGCCCGTTGATCATGAGAAGCTCCTCTTCCTTGCCCATCCTGACACTAAGAAGGGACCGGATCTGACCCAGGGCAGCCAGCAGGTTGATGGTGTCGCTCACGGAGGCCTGGCTGATGGTGTAGGTCTTCCGCAGAGCCTGTAGCAACTCCCCAATGCTGTCATACTGTCTCCGTAGGAGGTTGAACATAATCCTCACCAACTCTGCGTCCTGGATTTGGTTCTCTTGGGCCCAGCGGATCATTGTCTGTGAGACTAGTTCCTTCAGTGTTGCTGAAAAGGGAATTGGAGAAAACACTAACCATGGATGCCCCGGAGCAGAGAAAGTTAGGTGGTACAGAAACTTCCCTCAACCGTCAAACATATCAACAGCTGGCTCAGGTTAAATCTTTTCTTATTTTAAAGTTGAGTCATGGCATGTATAAAAGTAGACTATATCATCAAGACATAAACATGCCACCTATACCACAATAAAAAATATCACAATTACATACTAAAAAACGCATTTGATTAATGTTTGGATTCATACTGAAAACTGAATAACAAGTAAGACTCTGTCCTTGCCTTCAGGGAGCTCATAAGCCAGTTCTTTACATTTTTATTTTGTGATAAAATTTTATTGTTATTGTATGATACAATGCAATAAGTGCTACAATGAAGGTACTTGCAAGCGCCCTGAGACCGAGTACAGAATAGCTGTCCGGGGTGGGTCAAGGTGTGAAAGTAAAGCATTGACCCATGCTTCTTTAGAATAAAGCAAACGAAACACTGGTATTTAACATCATTATTACTGTCTCTAAATATGTTAGAGATATCCAATGGTGGGGACTAACTGGAGCTAACAATTCATGAACAATAAGAGATATTTTAGATGATATGAACATAACATATATTTGGAGAAGAATAGAAGTGGGCAGAGAGGACAGGACCAGGTTTGAAAGCTTGGAGGCTGGACATCTGACCATCGTATATGGAAATGGCTTCTTTGTACTGAATCTTTTGCAGGAGTTGACTGCTGCTGCAGCAGGAAATATTTCCATAAGCACGGAAGGAAAGAAACTGCTATGGCATTGAATTTGGGATTTACTGGGGTTCATAGCCCGTTCCACAAGTACAGGGGAAATCAGTTAAAATGAGACCAGCTAAGAGCCTCGTGGTGGATGGACCACATGGCTCCTGATGACTGCTGGCTGGCTTTGCTTTGGGAAGAAATTAAGAGGCAAAGGCTGATCTGAGTAAGTTCAGGAGGTGAAAGGAGACATGCTGGGACAGCTGGTTAGGCAATTCTCACCCCTCCTACCGCATACACAGTTCTAGGAGATTCCACAATAGGGGAAGAGACACTGCTTCAAAGCCATAATTGTGTCCAAACCTCACACTGCCATCACACTTCTGGAAGGTAGGGATTGTACCAGAGCCTTCATTCAGGCCAGGTGATAAAACCAGAGCTAAGGGGACAATGAAGGTCATTGAATCCACCAGGGGAAGGACTAGGAATACATTCAGATGGATGCTTTCTGTAGTCTGTGTCATTTCCAATAGTCAAGTTTTCTACTCCACATCACTATACATAGCAGATGTCTGCTCCACATACACTCTTGGCTCTACCATAGGCTATAAAAATAGAACTTAGTCACCAAAGCTCTAAAAGATCTAGATGTAAAGGATTAATTTAGCTTACTGCTGTGTCTATCAACCTTGTGGGTGTTTCAGGTTCAGGCAGGAGACATAAGCTGAAACAATAATTAAAAAAAAAAAGAATACACAGGCTAGAGAGAAGCACAGTTGAAAGAACTTGCTGACCCTATACTTAAGGCTCAGGGAATGTCACAGAAGAGGTGGTGGAAAGATCATAAGAGCCAGAGGTTCAGGGTGCCTATTGTTAGTGTCCCCTTGGCATGACAGGGAAAATATAACCATGAAATACCAACAATATGGCTGCCTAGACAAGACCAGCATAGTCATAACACCAGTTGACATGCCAATGTGGACAAAGGAAATCCACATGGTCCCATCCTTAGATGAAGAGCTTCAGCTAGTCAATGCCTGCCAGGAAAGAGAGAATTAGTTTTCTTCAGAAATGAATTCCTGCATAAGATATCCAACCTCAAGTGGTCATATACATGTATATATAAGCAACAAGTACATAAGAACGACATCAAATGGACTTAGTAGGTTGCATATATGTCTCTCTCTCTGTGGTGTGTATGTAAAATAATAAAGAAGTGACCATGAATTTTGGAGAGAGGGGCTGGGAAAAGTTTGAGGTGGGAGAGAGAGTGAGTGTGAGTGATGTAGATAGGTATTCATGTATGAAGTTCTCAAAAACTTAAAAAATCTTGCTTAATAGGGACTTAATTCTTGTTAACATCTGCACCTTCTGGGGGACAAATTATTAACGGGCTGTGTTGGGCTTTTCTCAATAATTTCCCTATTGAATCATTAGCAAAGGGGTTCTACAGGGTCCCCCAAGCATCACCGACTATTAGCAAGGCTGTTAGTTACTCTCTGTAACACAATGGAAGAGCCTGTTGCTGAAGACACAACATACTTATGTCACCAACCATGGAAAAATCAAGCTAGAGTCTAACTAGAACTTTCACTCCTACTGACTAGCATTCATGGCACTGGAATGTACTTTGCACCCTACCAGAGGAGAAAAGTAATCATCAATATCACTCAGATATAAACCCCAAGACCTACAGTACTGCAAAATCCTCATGCAATAGTGACGCAAATGTTGTGTGAATAGTCACTTTTTAAATGGATTTAAGGCCCACTCTATGAGATGGACCCCATACCTGACCTGAGTTCGAGGCCAGCCTGGTCTACAGAGCGAGAACCAATACAGGCACCAAAACTACACAGAGAAACCCTGTCTTGAAAAACAAAACAAAACAAACAAAAAAAGAGTCCATGAACCTTACACTAGATAGGTCTTGGGCCTAGAGGAAAGCCTACTACTACTATTGTGCTAAAGGAATGTAGCAATGAAATGACTCCCAATGACACAGTGCTACACCCACAGATCAATGCCTTGTTCAAGCTTCATCAGAGAAGCTTCTTCTTGCAGTAGATAGGATAACAAAGAGATCCACAGCTGGAAAATGCACAGTGTGTGAAAGACTTTGGAGCACTCAGCCCTAAGTGGATTTTTTTTTTTTAAATCAAGCCCCCCACTCAAGGCTTAGAGATCTACATGGAAGAGGAGAAAGAAATGTTTTCAGAGCCAGAGGTGACAGATGACTCAAAGAAAACAGCATCTTCCATACACAACAGGGCTGATATACACATAAACTCACTGAGACTGAAACAGCACTCATAAGACCTGCATAGGTTCAAACCAGATAAAACCCCAGCACTGAGAAGGGGAAATGGCCACAAAGTCCCACCTGTAACCAAGAAACGCTCTACAGTTAATACCTCTGGGAAAGGGAAAATCAGTTTTCCTCAATAGAGTGCCACATGAAATATCAACCACATTCCAGGGCAGGCCCTATACTCAGAGTAGTCAGTCAATAAAAAACGGACTTCATGCTTTCTTTTATGTATGTTTTTTTTTATTGTGCTATTTTTTGTCTTACTGATTTTCTTTTCTTTCTTCAGCTGTTTGCCTGTTTTGATTTTCATTTTTTGCTTTTTGTTGTTTTCCTTTGTTTGAGAGAAAGGAAGAATGTGAAGTTGGGTAGGTAGGGAAGTGGGGAAGATCTGTAAGGATTTAAGGGAGGGAAAAGAACATGACAAAAATATATTGCATAAAAGTATTTTAAAAATTAAAATTAAAAAACTGAAACTGTTCCCAGGTGCTTCTATTCTTATTTCTCCTAGTTAAGATAGTAAGAACAAAGGAAATATACAAAAATACAGAAACTCTTGCACCTGATACAAGTTGTATAGTCCTATAAATAGTATTTCCTTTAAAGCACACATTCTGCCATGAAACAACTGTAGTTCTCACCATAAATGGCCAGATCCTCCACAGAAATAACATGCAGCATCAAAGTCCTTGCCACATGGGAGAGGCTATGATTAGGTAGAATCACTCATCAGCTCAAGGCTACTTCTTTTGCAATAGGAAATTTACAGAGTCATGAAACCAAATAAATATTAGCATTCCCTTAACCTGGCTTTGTCTCTGAGTTATTGGTCAGGGAGTCCAAGAGACTTCCCAAACTATACAGGCTATATATAGGTCACACACACACACACACACACACACACACACACACACACACAGAGAGAGAGAGAGAGAGAGAGAGAGAGAAAGAGAGAGAGAGACAGAGAGAGAGAGAGAGAGAGAGAGAGAGAGAGAGAGAGAGAGAGAGAAAGAGAAATTGTCTTTGGTTCTTTCCCAGAACTTGAAGGTAGACCTTAGTGGTGAAGATACCGCATACTTTGGACATGGGAACTGGAGAAATGGAGCTCAAGCTGACCTGGAAGCCTCCTCCCTGAAGACTAGTTCTCATATTACTAGAAGGTGCTATGCAAGCTGCCAAGGGAGGAAAGCAATCATTAGTCCTACTTATCGGTAAAGCCTATGATCCACAACAGTGACCAGTGTGACAAGAAATCCCACAGGGCGCAATAATGGCACTTATATTTTAGGGGTAACCAACAGCCATGTAATTGGACTTCAGATCCCTCAATAGAAAGGAATTTATACTTGGTACTATAAACAAAGCCTCATTGCTGGTGAGGTCATGGACTCTAGAGGAAAGAGGAAAACTTACTATTGCCACTTTCCTAAACAGTGTAATTTCCAAATACAGTCTAAATATTTATCTTTATTCCTACAGATAAATGTTGCTCATTCCCTTCATCAAAGAACATTCTTCTTGTAGCAGATGGACACTATCACAGACGTCTACAATTGGTCATGATGCAGAGAACTCTGTGGGATGCCCAGCCCTAACTGATATATCTACAACACAACCTCTACACCTAAGTCCCAGGGGGATATAACAGAAGAGGGAGCAGAAAGATTGTGATAAAGTAATAAAAATATATATTAAAAACATGTTTTCTATAATGTGTTAGGTCTTCTGTATATCTGAACATATGAAAATTAAAATGATCAGTGCATAAACAATGCTGGGAACATACTTATAAACACTATTAATACTATAAATAATGGTAGTTCTGATAGTTTAAGCTACAAATTAGGGAGCTCAGAATTCTTTAGGCAGTTTGGAAAGTCATAACAATTCAAGGATTTATTTGCTGTTTCAATTATATTTACCTTGGCACTGATGTTAGAGAAGAAATGATAGGCAAAAGTGTGGGTGTATGAAAACAAAGAAGTCAGCAAGACTCAACCATATTCCTTATCATCACTTGCCTGGGAAAACAGCCAATTTTACATCTGAATGTTTTGAATGAAGAACTAAGAATCTTGTCAATAAAACTCTCAGGATGGTATCATTTAACCCTGCAGACACAATGGTGATAAGCACAAAGCTGTATGTCAGAAGAAGTATTTTTTCTTGAGGTAAAACATTGGCGTGTGATTGAGTTACCAGCTAAACTAGCCCCTTGTCTGATGGAATGCCATTTAAATGAGAAGAAAAACAACCTGTGGCTAATTGGTCTTGGATAACATTTTCTTCAAAAAGAAATAAGTTTTTCACTTTAAATGATAGTATTTAATGCCAATAAGAAAATTTGAATTTCAAGTGAAAACTAGAATTCTGGCAAACATTTATCTGCCACTGTGAGCTTTGACAGCTTCTCAACACTTAAAGACTTAAAGATCCCGATTAAATTATTGATATTAGCAAATGTGATTTGAAAATATTTTATAATGAACTGTGTCAACAGCTGATAACTCTGTATTACTCAAGAAAATAATGATTTCCATAAAACAATGCATGCAGCTACAAAAAAAAATACATAGTAGTGCTAACCAACAAGCAATCTAGTCCAATGGCATTCTTTTTTTCAGTTGAGGTATGATGTGTTTTGATTTTGTTTACCCTATCCTCTAACTTTTTCTAGATCCAACATCCCCACCCCCATCCTTACCTACTCAACTTCGTGTACTCTCCCTTTTTCTTTTTCCCTACAGCTCAAGTGAACTCCACTCCACCAGGCTGTTTGATTCTGATCATCTCTGAGCTGAGCCCTTCATCTAGCAAGCTACAGTTTAAGGATATTTCGCTGCTTGCTTCTGGATGGATTAACCGTGAGTGCATGAGAGTAGGACTCCTTGTATTGAGAAATAGAGTGAGGATTAAAGAATGGTTATTTTGAAAATCGAATCCTGGAGGTTAAGGGCTTTGACCATTATTCACAGGGCACTAAAGTGCTCCCTGGTAGCTTGAAGGGCTTTGAAAGTTTCCCCTTCATTGGGCTAAGTTTGGATTTAAGTCCAGTCATCTTCAGAGAAAGGAGGGGCTGGGCCTGTGTTATGCAGTAGTGGTGTGGCTTTATTTGGCAGGTTCTGTAGCCCACGTGGGGGCACATGAAGAGAGGGAAGGCTGCATGTGGGGTTGGGGGACTTAATTCTTCAACCTCAATACCAGCATCTCTTCATCAACGCAGATGGTCTCAGTAGTAATGGAAGCCTTGGCTATAAGCTGTAGGAGTTTCACCGTATCATCAGTGAGCTTGCCGGAGCCAGGATATATGTTATGTACATGTTTCTGACTGTCCTTGACTGAACACCCAGTTACCTCCTGTTGGGCCACTTCTAAGTAGCTTCTTAATCAAATGTTATTTTATGGGCATTTGCTAGGTGCCTAAGAGTGAGTTAAGTGCCTCTATGAAACAATTTCAGAACACTATTATTGCTCATAGGTCCTTAGTTGAGGAAATTCAATAATATATGTAAGGTATTTGGACATGTTGTCAAATTTTCTTCTAAATATTTATGTTTATACCCATAAACCTGGACTGCTCTACCTTGGTCGGAGAAGCTTCCTTTTGCAGTGGGCAGCAGTTAATGCAGAGATTAATAACTGTTAACAGTGCTAAAAAGAAGAGACTAAGTGCTCAGCTCTAAATAGGATATTTTTATTAACTACTCCACCCTCACCATGGTTCATGAAATGTCATGGGAAAGGGGGTAGAGAGAATGGAAGAGCTGGAGATAAGGAGGACACAGTGAAATGCTATATTCAAGACACGGCGTGGCTGCCACCATTATGAACTCACACAGCTGTGGTTATTTGCACTAGACCAAACCACCGAGCCTCAGTTCTGGCACAGATAGGGGAGGTATGCTCCAGGCCCCACCCCTTAATGAGGACCCCCAGTTGATTGCTGCTGGAGAAGGGAAAATCATTCTTTCTTGAGGATGTTCCCACTGGTAATTTTCCTGTGCTCCAGTGGGTGGCCCTATGCCCATGTACCTACAGGCAGCACTAAATGGACTTCGTGAGTTATCTAAAATAACAAAACAAAACAAAACAAAAAAACCCAAAATGAAAGAATAACCCCTCCCACAAAAACCATAAAAGAAAGGAAAAAAGAGAGGAGAGTTACAAAGAGATGTCTCAACGGTTGAGCGCATGTGCTGCTCTTGTACAGGACTTGAGCTCAGTTCTTAGCATCCATATTAGGTGACTCAGAATCACCTGTAACTCCAGCTTTAGGGGTATTGGATTTCCCTGGCCTCTGTGAGCACTGGCACTTAGGTGCTTATACCAACACAAAGACATACAAATTTGCAAAATTAAAAGCAAATCTCTAGAAAAAAGACAAAAGACATGAAGTCAGTAGGGAGACTTGCTAGGGGATCTGCAGGGTGATTAGGAAGGAGGAGATGAGGTAGATCTGATTATATTTCATTGTATATGTGAATGGAATTGTCAAGAATTTAAAAAAATGATTTAATAAGTAAAATAAAAGTAAAATCTTCATCAAAACTGTTTAGACTTCAGATTTCCATCACTTCAACAGGGCGCTGCCAAGTACACCCAGTGGTTCATCTCATGGCATTTATAGAAAGGAATAATACCTATTCCATGAAGAACAGAATGGAGGAACAAAGGGAGACATGTAACTAAGCCTCTGCTTTGTGATGAGCAAAATAAAGCAAATTGTCAAATAAAACATCGAGGGAAGTGAATTGTGCACTATGCTTTCCCTGATGGGATTATTATTAACATTCTAATTCACTCAATTTTTGCAATTAGTATAATAATAGATAGGCAATTTTCTCAAATATATGACCTATATCCTACATTTAAAATGATTATTCAAGCTAACTCAGAATGGCAATATGCTGAATGTACTGTATGGCTTAGAAAGACTTGATTGTGAGGGGGACATCTTAGAAGACAAGGGGACATTTTAGAAGACAATGGCTTCTTCACTCCCAGACTTTTCGAATAGTCATGTATTCTACACATAAACAAGATTAGAGTGTCTTCCCATTAGAGCTCAGCTTAGTACATCTATTTGGGAGTGTCTGATTCAGTTGTTTACTGTCCCCACCAGTCATTTATAACCTACTTCTTTGATTTGAGACTTCTAAGCCATCTCCATGTGAAAACTTACAGGAAAACTCCCTAGTTATCTACCATTGTCACAAGACCTTTCCTTTAAGTAGTCAAATGACCAGCTTCCAATGCCAACTACCATAAGAGAAGGGTCATTTGCTCTCATGGTGCATGTCTCCATGCTAAGGCTGCAGGAGTCTGGAACTTTCAATACTTCTCAGGATGTATCTTTTTTGTGTCTCTCCAAATTTAGATGACAAGCCAAATGGTCCTCACTCGATGAACTACATACTTATTATCAAAGGGTAGATGCTGGCCACTGGCAAAGCAAATCCCATACCTGTGCTGCTAAATTGTCTGTGAGTATTGTTAAATCTGGGTCAGCTTGGAAGAAAAAAAATTCCATTTACATTGAGGAAAAGAAATAAATGAAACTGCACTGTACTTAGGTTAAACTCAGAAAATGATTTATAATGTTCACAGTACAATGGAAAAGAAAATTATGTGCATTTAAACAATGTGCACCTATTTTAAAATTCCAGGCCAGAGATTGAACGTCAGCCTGTGGTATGCTGTAGACAGTCTGGAGGTATGAACAGGTGTGGATAATTTCCACGTGTAAGATGCCTGTTTGTGTGTTAAAGTGAAGGAGAAAGGAAGGCTGTGGATTTGGTTGGGTGGGGAAATGGGGAGGAACTGGGAGGAGTTGGGGTGGTCTCGGGACCCTTGATTAGAACGTCAGGAGAAGGCTTTTGCTCAGCCTTTGGACTTGGTAAGGAGTGGATTTAAGGTCCAGACTGTAGCTGGAAGTCCACTGCTACTCTAAGAACAAAACTTGAATAAGGGGACTGTGGAAGGAGTGAGCATAGCTACTGGATCAGTCCATCACAGCAGCTGGCCTCCATCTCTAATCCCACAGTAATCTCTGTCAGTATGGCCCCTCTCTGGCTGCTTTCCGCAAACTGGGTTTTCTGTTTCTTGTTTGACAAAAGCACTGACATGATAAGTATAAAAGGAAGTTCATATGACCTATGCTTTTTACATTCAGTGCACAAGCCAAGGTGGATGCAGACTTTTAGGCTTCAGAACATTAAACTTGGCATTATTTCATTAAACTCTTCTTTGTCACTTTCCTTTTACATACAAAGAAAGCAGAAACACACAGAGACTAAGAACTTACCTAACATTATGGATGACAAATGGTGGGGGAGCTCCAGGCTGCTAGAGTCTATTCTGTGTACTTTTTCATATCAAGTTGCTTACCTTCATAACACTCAGAAAAATAGTTATTTTTATTAGTACCTTAAACTTCTATTATGCCTACTGTCTAGACACTCTCTTAATAAGTCATGAAATAGATTCAGATGTAAAATCCTAAAACCCATAAAGCTCTAGTTCTTTTCCTGACACTCTTAGCCAGATTGCTTTCTCAGAGCCTCAATTTCTTTACCGATAAAATAAAATTACCCTATAAAATTCCTCTTGAAGGTTGCAGTAGAGTAATAAGAGCACTGGGCAGGGACAGCTGTGTGTCCTCAGACAAGTCACCCACCTCTCTGTCTCTGTCTGCTTCTGAGAGTATATGTCTATACAACGTGCCGTGCTCTTGAAAGAGTGGCACTCATTTGTTCAAGCGGTAATGAAAGCCTGTGGCTTCACTGGGCTAAATGGGTAAGCAGCAAGAATTTTACTACCACTTATAGTGTCCAATTTCAATGTTATTCAGCTGGCTTTTCCTACAAGTAAGACCTGAGATTGAAGAAATAAAAGAAAATCTCAGAATTCCAGCAGTTACCGATGGCAGGGAGTGGCCATTATCAACACGTCAGTGCGCACCACTAATCACCTACATGGAGGAGGTGAGCTATGGGGACTCCATGGCCTCTGTGATGACTGTCCTGACTGCTAGTGGAGAGGAAACCGTCTGTCGAGGTCACATGGCACAGTCACACACTGTCCGTTCAGCTTCCCAGGATTACTGGGGAAAGGACTCAAGTCCACTGTGCTCTCTGTCCTGGAGCTTCTTCATGTCAAATTTACAAAATGGTCAAATATCTACGGCTTAGCAATGGGAAAGGCCAGGGAAGTTAAATCCATGGATTTCAAGGACTTAACTTTGGGAAAATTCATCAGTCCAATTTCTCTGTGATTCTCCAATGTTTCTCTGACCCAGGATCTACAGTTGGGACCAATTTACCTTATTTAACATGAACACTGGTGCTGTGGGGTATCACCGAGAATGACATTTTAAAGTGGTCTGAAGTGCAAGCAGAAGTCTATAAAGACACTGGGCATTGTTCTTGGGTAACTAGCAAACGGCTGTGCCTAATGTGTGTTGCTGGACCACAAAAACACCCACTAGTGGTGTGAAGCTGGCTGAGGGGGGCTCACAGCAGCAGCACGTGCCCCAGCTCTCTGTGAGCTTTTGGGGCTTACATCCTTGGTTTTGTCGATGCTGGCATCCCTAACCTAGGAGTAGGCAAGAGATTCAGCTCCTTGCCAGTTTTTACTCCCCTCCTTGCAATGATAATAGCCACAGTTTATCTAGCATTTCCTGTGTGTTCAGCAATGTGTTAAGGACTATACCTGAATCAGCATTCAATCCTCACAATCATCCCACAAGCACAGAAAAGACGGATAGGGCAGTGACCAAATTTCCCCTTCATCATGGCCCTTACTAGCTTAATCCTCACTTTACTTTTTGTCTAAGTAATAAACCATTTCAATTTAGCGAATGGAAGTGGGTTCTTGTAAATAGCTGGTCTGCTAAGGCACGCGAGGCAGCGAGAGATGAGAGTGGGAGGTGGAGGTTTTGGACTGTTTGCAACAGGCTGTGGACCCCACAAAACTGTTCACGTCACACTGGCCTGGCTGCTTTGGAGCCTAGCTTTTAGGGCCGACTGTGTGCAATCATCTGGCTGCTGCATACATCTGCTAAATCTGTCTCTTGTTTTCTTGTGAGTGTATGGGCGCTCGTGCATAAGCATGTCTGTGGAAGCCAGAAGCCAATCCTGGGTGTTCTTTACCTTGTTTCTTCAGACAGGGTCTCTTATTGGCCTGGAACTAATCAAATAGGCTAGGAAGGCTAGACAGACAGCACCAGAGCTCACCCTGTCTCTGTCTCACTGAGATTATAAGCACACACCACCACACCAGCATTTTCCCTTCAGGTCTTTGGCCTCTACATGGTTTTCTACCTTGGTCAGAGCCTCATATGTACCTACATGGGTAGAAACAAGTGTGCTCACCCCACCCTGCTCTCCTCACCACCTGGATACTTCTTCCGTGTCAGAAGCGGCACTACAAGGCACCCGTGAAACTGCACTCCAACATTCAAGCCAGATTCTGCTCTCTGGCTCCCTGGGGTCTCATCCATCATAAGGAGATAATTAGCCTGTTGTTTTTGAAATCAGTCATCCAGTCTCATAATCACTTTCTCAAACTGTACAGGCGATTACATGACTGATGATGTGACAGAGGGAAGAGTGCAGGAGGGACAGAGAGGGTTTGCTGATCCGAGTGGGGGAAGGGAAGCGTGGCAGCGTGAATGAGAATGGCCTTCAGAGGTTCTTCTCCAGCTCTAAGACACAGACTGTCAGCATACAGGGCCCACCATTGCTCACATGAGCCCCGTTTCATATCTGTGGCTGTCAGGCACCTGACAGGGAGCCAACACAGTGAGTTCCGACCCTAAGTCCTCCTCGTATCTGCATTCCTCTGGCTCTCTTTTGCCAACCCCAGTCCTTTTCAAAGACTTTTGTGATCATTCTGGTTCCACTCCAATAA